>NC_140133.1:6278084-6878084 GCF_964035555.1 Netta rufina | reverse complement strand
GTTTTTAATTCTTAATTTCATATTTTTACTTTGGATCTCTGAAAATGAGGATAAATATCCTTGTGATCATATTTACTTGTGACAGAAGACAGTGCTGAACATACTTGTCTTTCTTCCACCACTGAACGCTTGCTCTGAAGGTTTGTGCATCTGCTTTTCCTTCTCAGGTGTTTTATCTTTTATCGTTCTTAAAATATGCAGGATCCTCATGACAAAAGACTGGTGTCACTCTAAGCTGAAGAGCGTAGGTGTGTCATTGTGCCTCTGATTCCCAGCTTCAAGAGCACCCTTGTCTATTGAGCCCTCCTCTTATTTTCCCACTCGTTCTTTCCTTGATTCCTATAAAACTCCACCATCATGACACGAGGTAGCAGGAGCACCATGAGGCAGGTCATTTGGCGGCAGCACAGTTTGCCTGTCAGTGCAAGGAGCTGTCTTTTAAATCCCATGAGCTCTGGCTTTGGAGTGGCACTTCAGGGAAGCTGGGGGCTTGGCAGGAGTCGGGAGCTGCTGCCACGTGTGCAGGCGACACAGGGCTGGGCTTGTGTCACGGCTATCGAGGGAAGCCCTCATGGCCCTGGCAGGCAGCTCCCAGCTCTCACTAGTTCAGGTGCTTACAGCCCTGCTGTCTGGGCATGCCAAGTGCGATTTGACACCCTTTTTCTCTCTGTCCTTGTAATGTTAACTTTCCCATGTTTGGTCCAGTTTTGTGTATGTATCTATTAACATTCTTACACAAAAGCTGCAGTATTCATGGCACTATCACGTATCAGTTCCGCTTCAGTCACACCAAGCACGAACGCTAATCCAAGTTCCAAAACCAAATAAATGCCAAGAAAAAAGATTGCCACTTACAACAGAATTCTCTATTCAGGTTGTTTATTTCATCCAAGCATGAAGTTGGATTAAAAAATGGCTCAAAAATAAATACTGTTGCAGCTCTCTACTCAAATAGTGCTTTGGTAATGTTTACACTAACACAGCTGATCCACGGTGCCTTTTGGACATGTGCAGCCTTATGGGGCATCGTTAGGTCACTTAAATTCTTTATCCAATTTTGTAATTTGAATATATGCGTGAGCTGGGCATAGCTTATCTTGCTGCCATCAGGCAGGTGCTCCTGAGGAGAAGGTTCTGGCTATCAGCAGTCCCAGGAGGGACCCGTGCTGTGGAGTGAGTAACCTTCATCCACCTTGTTAACTGCTCAAGTTCTGATTCTTACAGCTAATAGCGTGTTTTTTTTTGTTTTTTTTTTTTTTTTTTTTTTTTCCTCCCTCTTGTGAATACATGAATACATGAAGGGATTTGTTCTTTCAGGATTTTACCCCCATTACTTCCACGTGGATTTGAATTTCATTCCTTCCAGCTTAAATTTTTACAGGACCCAAGTTGAAATGGCTGCATCATAAACTTACAGTTGGCTTGGTAATATAACATGTTAATGGTATTATATAAACAGTTTTTTTCAAGAAAACTTGTTTTGAGTGAAACCATTGCACATGGTAATTGGAAATATTTGTCACATTTCTGCTTTTCTTCCTTTTTTATTTGTTCCAATACTTCTTAAGAGCATCCTTCTGAAACTTCTGAGAGAATATGCAAGTTTTTTTTTTTGTTTTTGTTTTTTAAATTCAGTAGCTGGAGCACAATTTAGAATGTCTTGGATGTGATTCCAGACCAAGTTGAATGAGCATGAAATGCTATGTAGTCCTGGATTGAGTATATAGCTGTAATTATACTTAAGGAGTTTGCTGATGTTATATGCACCACTAGAGCAAAACTCCAGCCATGGATAAATGATCATTCTCTATTTTCCATGTAAGTCAATCCATAGGGACTGTGGAGCTGCTTCTGATGAACATGGTACTTGATTTTTTTTGTTTGTTTGTTTCTTATCTTGTTCTTTGGAGAGGTTGCAATACTTGTTTGGATCACTTCCTCCCTTTTTTAACATAGTAAACCTCTTAAAAGGGTTGTACTTTGAGGGGTTGTGGTGTTAAAATTGCGAATTCTCACAGGGTTGAAGCAATCTCCATTTCCTTCACATGTGACATTGCATTTTGCTTATCCTGGAAATCTTTTTTCTGTAGAAGATCCGCTTGGTAAGCAATGCTCACTCATGCTTGGTGTCTCACTCCTTGCACTTAGAAGCGTTGCATGGACAAGTGTCCAGGTGTCAGCACCGGCTGCCCACCTGCTAAAAAGCATTGCTTTGCTGTCGAGAGATTTCCACCCAACCAACTGGCAATGGTGATTGCTGTGTAGGGATACCCTTGGCAGGCAATTTTGGTTTTTGTCTATCTTGGTGCGCCTGTGTGACTTCTTTGCGTGCAATGTACTTGAGATATCAATTGTGTATTGTGTGACTATTTCCTGTGTTTGTGCCCGAAGGTTATGGGCATGAGAACAGAAGGGACAGGGTGCCCACCATCATGTCAGGACCTTGCTTCTGTGGGGAAATGATGAGCTTAGCCATCACCAATTTGAGTATTACATCAGGATTGGCTTTCCTAAGTGCATTGTGCAATGGGCACCTGTGTTGAGTTTCATGTTAATGCTCAGTCACAGAGGCCTGAAGGATCTTTTTGCAGCTCTTTGTGGTTAGCTCTCATCGTGGTACCATGAACCTTGTGTCTTGGTGTGGCTTTGCCATGTTGCTGCCCATGCCCTTTTCCAGCTACCGTGCGAGCCCACAGGGGGCAGCTGCTGGAAGGGCTCCACATGTCACCAGCTGCAGCGGGGCACTTTGAACCAAGTCAGTCCTGAGAGCAGAGACCTTTCCTCTTTCTCCTAGTGGCTTCGTTTTCTTAGGACTCTTTTTGAGGAAGATATTTTCAAGAGCCTACAGATATCCTTTGGAAATTAATATATCCAAATGCACAGATCCAGCTGAAGCTCCCTCATTCACATTCTTTTTCTCCAGGCGAATGGGAAGCATGAATGCCCATTACAGGAAAGAAAAACTGGCTTCTTTCACAAGGATAGGTGTTTATAAGTTTATTTCATTCCTTTTAATGACTTCTATTCATTTTCCTGATGAGGGTGATGGGATTACCTGCCTGTGTGACTCACACATCCACTCTAACCTAAAACACATGGAAACAAACACCTGCCCACCTGGCTTGTGGCCCCCATTTACCTGCATAGGAAGAATCTTTTTTTTTTTTTTCCTATTAATTGGCAGCTGCTGCTTGTGTACTACAGCTTGTTTTAGGCAAATATGGCTGGTTGTACGTTACATGCAAACCTATTTTCAAAAAATTCTTGCTGAAGTCCAAAATGCACATCTGGAAGCTTTAAAATATCCTTAATTTTGCTGTGTTTTGATCTTTTGGATTTTATCTTCTTGATGTCTGACAGATTTATTTATTTATTTTCAAATCCTTCTCCTCAATTTCTTTTTCTTCCTGCTTTTACATGCAACACTTTGCTTTCTGTTTTATTTTTTTAACCTGGTTTCTGTCCAGATGGAGAGCTTTATATGTTCTGAACTGTCAGGTTTTATTGTGCTGCATTTTTAACAGCAAGGTCATTTCATGGGAAATTCTATTATTCGTGATGAAGGATAGGTGGCACTCTTGTTATTTTTGTTTGGTTTCCTGAAATAAATCAGGTGTATGCAACCTCTTAGTAAGATTTCCTTTTATATTGTAAGTGCTTTAGAGAGAGTTCTTGAACATTGAAGAGGATTTTATTTATGTTTTTTATATTGAATGCGTACCTAAATTGTCTGAGCCTGGGACTCATTCACAGTACTCTCTGGGAAGGAAAATATGTTATTTTTCTGAAGACCTCAAGAGTGGCTGCTCGGCTGTATGGCACTGGCTAATTTTACATACATAATTCTTATTGTATATTTACATACTGTTTCTGGAGACAAAGAAGAAAATCAACAAATCCTTTAAGGTCACTCCAGTTATTAGTACCCTTATACTTAGTAGTTTCTTCTTAGTTTTGTGATAGAAGCATAGCTTTAAGTTGACGTGGTAATCATAGTACTATTGAATGGAAGGAAAGGGCATGTTAGCAACTGCTGAACAATTGATAGAGCCTTTCCTTCTTAATTCAGGGTGGTAAATGCCTGTTGCCTTGGTTCTATAAACTGACTGTAGAATTGCAGAAGTTTGTGAGCTTGAGAGTTTCCTCTTATAACACAGAATTCTTGAAACACGAATAATACATGCTGATAGAGGTATGAAATGTTAGATATTTTCTGTAACATTAGAGGAAAACTCATTTCAATTCTACTGCATGTTTTATCTTTCTCTGACTGAGTGTGCAGCCAGGGCACAGTTACATGGAAGTGTTTTAACCTTGATGCTTGAGAACTTCAATCCAAATCAAATCAGAGTCAATTTCATTATTACCGCTGGCTGACAGCTTCATACGGCTGAGGCAAAGTGATTTGGTGATCTCAGTCCAGTTCCTGTTGATCCGTTTGTCAATCAATTGACTCTGTCATTGCTCTTCCCAGAAGAGAGCCCCATACTTGAAAGAAAGGGGGATGAATAGAGCAGGAATGAGAAACTTAGAAAAGTTTCCATGCTGCCTCTCTACAAGACCATGAATCTCTTCAACACGAGTGCCTAAGTAGCTTATTGTTTTGTGAAACGTTCTTGCTGTGTAAACCTCTCTGTGATGGTGTCCTGGCTTGTCCAACACCACAGACAGTTTGGGGAAGTTCTTGGTTGAAGCCTTCTAAGTAGAGCCATCTGAACTACTTAATGTACTGCAAGGCTACTTATAGAAAATTAAATAGTTAATGTGGAAGAAAATGTGAACATTAGGGCAGCAGTTCATTATAGAGAAGAATATGTTTACTTGATTTTCCTTGAACAGCTGGTAGGAGGTGTTGTCCCCTAAAGATAGGATAATGTGTGTTGTGTTTTCATATGTTTTGAAATGCTTTCATTGAGATCCACAAGATGAGAGTGTGGTTGAGATTCTGCTGCGCTAGTGTATAGCATGAACTGAGTTGAAACAAATACCTTCTTGAAAGAGATTCCAATCTAGTTTAGATTTTAGATAGCTCCACTTTGAAATATTTTATTAGTATATAGACACTGGGGAAAGGGTGCTTGATTTTCATTTTGATGGTTGTTGAACTCTGGAATTTAAAATGGATTTGGGCATATTTTTTATTTTATATATATATATATATATATTTTTTTTTTTTTAATGAGTGAAGAAATTTTATGATTTGGCTGTTTATTTTACAGTTCATGTCCTTGGTGCCCTCCCATGTAATAATACAAGCTCATGTATTACTCATCCCTCCCTTTTTTTCTTCTCCAAAGTGTGGTGTTGTGTTTGTTTGTTTTGTTCTGTTTTTATAACAGTACAATACCCTGAAGTGTCTGAATTGAAGAGTCCCAAATAAAAATCTACTTCAGCACAGGAAGTTTTCTTGTTGACTTAGTTAATGTTTACTTTCTAATACCAAATCAGCTTTCAAGTTATTACATGCCATTAAGGCAAAGAATTTTGTTTTGTAAAATAATACAAGTCCCAAATGGTGGTAGTTATTGAAGTTAACACTTTTTGCCCAACTGTGGGAGTGCTAGCATCTTTGAGAGATTCCAATTTTGGTTCTTATTTATGCTTGACATTTAATGTACTTGACATTCTGATTATTTTACACCTACGTAATTTCTTATAGCTCAAGGGATAATGACAATATTTTAAGCAGTTGTGAAGTGTAGCTGTATATTATTAAGCAGGTGCCACACTACGAATGGAAGGAAAAAAAAGCCTAAAATATTTCTGGAATCATTTTCTTGTGTTGTGTATCTTAAGGTCAACTGTGGCTGTTCATCAGCTTCTTTAGCTGTGCAACTTGGTTATTTGTTTTGTTGTAAGGAAGGCAAGTCTTAGTCTTACTAATATTTTTAGTTACTTATATGTGTGTGTGTGTGTGTGTGTGTATATGTATGTGTATGTATATAAAACATATAACGCTGGGCTGTGCGCTTATGTTGTGTCCTTTGAGGTCTGGGGTGAAACATTAAAATAACACATTTCTGAGTAGTTACTCAGAACTTACATTTTTCCTAAAATTTGGATTAAAATAACAATGTAAAGTAATGTATTCTCTATGAAATTAAGGCCATTTAACCAAGCTCATATATCTATAATGCATGCTGCTGTTATGGCTGATCTCAAAAGCAGCTGTCTTATCTTGGTTTATAGAT
This sequence comes from Netta rufina, assembly GCF_964035555.1. Lineage (NCBI taxonomy): Eukaryota > Metazoa > Chordata > Aves > Anseriformes > Anatidae > Netta > Netta rufina. The sequence goes on along the minus strand of NC_140133.1, from coordinate 6,871,893 downwards.
AATTGATAATAATATAGAGAATAAAGAATTATATAATAATTTGTGAGAAATTAAAGTATCATGGGAGGGAAAAATGATTTGTTTGATTTTAAGTGTACTTCATGTAAGGTCTTCTCTTCTTCTCTTTTCCAAACATAATTTTGTTAGCCATCTTTGCTGAGTTGTATTCTCATGTAAATGTGAGATCCCTGCTGTCACGTAAGATTTTAGGGCATTTCAAAAAGGGTAAAATTGATGTCAGAGAAAGAAGGAGATGGAAAGTGGTGGTAACACCATGTTTTTTAGAGAAGTACATTTGGTGGTCACAGTTTCCCCATTTAACGTAATGGGAGTTTTGTGTTGAGTTTAATGTAATTGTAAGTAAATTGGCTACGTGAGGTGTGATGAAGAAATGTTAAAATACTTTATTTTACAGAACCATGCAGGGAGGATTTAAGCACTTACCCAAGTCCTCACAAAACACTTGTCATTTCCCAGCAAGGGGTCCTTGAAGCAGCCCTGACTGAATGCATTATAGGAATGATTTTTTTAATCTTTATTTTGCAATCTTGCCACCTGGTGGTATACTTTGGCAATAAAAGCCTGGCTAAAAACCTGTGCTGAGTGATATTTACCTTGGTAGGTAAGATTTTAAGAGCAGAATTTGAGACTGGATTATAATTAAGTTCTTGGGTTTTAGCTTGCAAATTCATTGTGTTCTTCCACTAAGCTCTTTCTGTCTTTGTCACTGTGATGGCAAAGTGGTTTCTGTAAAATTGCTAGAAAGTGACTGGAAGTCTTCATTGTGCACAAGACCAAAGGATTTATTTGGAGTTAATTAACAAATACACATACAAACACACACATATTTACCTCGAGAGTACAATTAGATTCCAAATTGGTTGAAATTTGGAATACAATTGCTTCCCTCCTTGTGTCAGTGTCACATGTTAGGTGCAGCCTAAGGTCTGTGCATGCCTTTGCATTAAATCCATTTTCCTTCCCACTCTGATTTCCACAGAAATGAGGGAAGAGAAAATGTAGTAATACTGTGTGGTTCTAGAATGCTTAGTCCTAGCACATTATGAACCTTAATCCTCAAAATAAAACTAGATATGGTTTGAAAAAAGATAGTGTCCAAGTCCTGAAATTCCCTCATAAAATTATGTTAAGCTGAATTTACCTAGAATACTCAAAGGGTGGTGTTAACCCTGAAATAAGCACCACAAATTGAAACAGTATGAAAGTTGAATATTTTTGAATGGTTTAAGCTGTCATTTAGATATAAAGAGGGAACTGAATGCATTTGAATGATTCACAGGACCCGGTATCTTTCAAACCTAGTGCCAAGAGGACTGGGGAAGCTAGCTCCGTGATGCCAATCCAAGATGAAGCAGATGTGGGTGTACTGGTGTCTGTGTTGGGAGACCCTCATAGATAATAAAAGGTGTTTCATGTAGAGTTCAAAGGGCAATAACTACCCAGTGTTTGCAAACGGAAACTCTGTAGGCCTGCCTTTATGGCATAGTGTTACATTTGCATAGAGAACACTTGTGTCCAGCAGGACCTCTCTTCCTCGTCCAAATGCTGCCTGTGGTTTTACTGCACCTTCTTGGGGGCCTGTTGTGGAAAAAGGCAGAATGTTATTTATTCTTGTCGACTTCAATGTGCAAACTCTAAGACCTCTCAGATACTCACTTCCAGGTTCTCCTGTCCCACAGACAGCAAGGAGAATCTCTTGTCCACCAGCCCTCTCGCTGGCAGCCACACACAGCCTGCTGCCACTGGGGCCCCTCAGCTCTCAGCATGCAGACTGCCTGCCATCTTCTGCAGCCCCTCTACTGTATGAACCCATACAGCACAAATAAAACATTGCTCTGTGTTTTTGACTCTTCCTGCCCCTCTCTGATATGAGGCAGAGCAGCAGATAGTAAAGCTACTTGACAAGCACTGCTTTTTTTTTTTTGCTGTCAGCCTTTTCATTCTCATCTGTCTCTTGGCCTTCAGTTTCCCCTTCCCACTTTCAGCCCCTCATCCTCACCCTCCTGGTTAATGTTCTGCATTTGTCCCATAAATGGTGAATATTAATAATGTTGAGCAGCTATTCCAGAGCAGCTACACAACTTGAAGTGCTGAAGGTTTAGACTTGTCATCTTCAGTGTGCAAGCTATTTTTAAAGATAATGGAAATTACAACCAGATGAGAGTCGCTTGTCTGCACTAAAAGTACTGTTTATTTATATATATATATGCAAGAGGCCAGAGTTTTACCAAGGCTACAGCACTGATAAATGGATAAGGGTGAAAAGCTTTGGGAGCTGAGGCTCATCATTCCAAGCTGTTAATGTAGATTGTTGGTCGCAGAACTTTTTAATCACGTTATTTTACTGCATTATGTCTGTAACTATTTATGACACAGGCTGTTTGCTCTCAGTTTTATGGGGTATCCTTTAGATCAATCCTCTTGTTTGTTCTATTAATTTGTTTAATTCTCTGGGGTTTGTCAAGTCTAATTATCTCTTTTCTTTCTTCCAGTTTTGAAATCAAGATCGATTAACCAACTCAAAAAGACCCAGCTGGTTATGTGACTTGGAACCCTGTTTGTGAAGCACTCGTTCATTTTTACAAGACGACAGTACTGTATGTTGTTTTTCTTTCTCCCAAAATTCAAATTCAGCTGTTGTAATGTAATAGAAATCATAGACAATAGAAATGCAAAATTCCTGAGGAATTCAACTCATATTGATAAATAAGATCTTGATATTCAGTTTAGTGACACCAGATTAGAAATACAAGTGCTTTATTTACTTTACCATATTACTAATCCTAGGTTTCTTCCACATAACAATGACACTTATGATTTCACATTGTCTAAGGAGAGCTTTCCATATTTTGAAAGATCAGTCTGCTTTCTCTTTACATTGCATTGCATAAAGTATGGGATTAGTGACTGTGAGAAATGTGTTTGAGCACTTGACTGCATTGAAAACAGATTATGTAATGGCCAATACTGAACCACCGTGCAGGAAACATAAAGCAAATGCAGAGAGAGATTGCAGTGTCACTTGATGACATCTACACCAAGGTAGCTCCAGCGGAGCTATTGTTTCCTCATTGTTTCTCTCCCAGAACTCCAAGATTTTGGACTAAATAATGCTTCCTCTCTACTTAATTTACTTTCCCACCATTAAAAATCTGTTCTTTATAAAAATGCTCCTTAATTTTTAATTGCAAAAGAAAATTGCACAGATGAAGTATTAGCCTTATAGTCTTAACCTCAAGCATTGGAAAGTATACATGAAAGTTCCAGGAGTTAACATTACATGGCTTAACACTTTTTTGACTTATGAACTCTATTGCATACACAAAAACTTAATAAGAGTAGAGGAATATTAAATACAGGTATGGTAAATATGTGTGTTTGTATGTGTATTTGTTAATTAACTCCAAATAAATCCTTTGGTCTTGTGCACGTCATCATATTACATGTGGTATGAATCCTACCTTTTTCTTTTCCAGTTCCATGAAACTGTTATGCCTTAACAGTGACTTTTCATTTCTGTAATTAATTTTCTTTCTTAAATTTTGGAAGCACTACATTTACATGATACTTCACTAAGACTAGCAGGAATCCAAGCCACTCTATCAGGTACAGAGAAGCACCAAGTTATTTCAAGCATTACTTTAGTTATAACCACACGAGAACTCAGGCAGCTTGGATTGGATGAGCTTTATAAACATGTTAAATTGAAGTTGCCCAGTTTGCTCTGAATGTATGAAAATTCTGTTATTTTCTGAGTGGAATGAAAAAGCTGGTATTTATTCTCTTTTTTTTTTTTTTTTTCTTTTTCTGTTGAATAGTAAGTGGTTCAAATGCACTGTAAGTGGTGATACAGTAAATGTATAATCTGTTGTTCCATTTAATACCTCTCTTGTTACTAAAGACTCATTAACCAAGAAGGGAAAATAAGGTATAATATTCAAACTATTATAGCAAAAGGGGAAATAACACTTACTATCTACTAAATTAAGTTTAGTCTTATGAAATATTAGAATCAGTACAGAAAAATTAATAGTATTTACTCTGAAATAGAGTTTTATGCAGTGAAGTATAGGATTACTTCTAATTCTGATGATTACAAGGGGATTGTCTTTGTACGTTTTCTGTAAGTAATTAAGGAAGCTTTCCATATTATATAGCTTATATTCTGTATAGGTGCTACAAAGAAGACTGTAAGAGTTAGCTTTAGGTAGATTACCTATTTACTTTTACATTGTATATTAAAAAAAATGAACTATCTTGTATGGTAAAGTTTATAAAAAGCACTATGTTATACAGAAAGGCTCTTGCACAACTTTAATGTGTTCAAAACAGGATGTAATGTTTGTATGGATAGAAATTATTCAAGGATTTATGCTTTTGTCTCTAATAATTTCCAAATGACTTTCCACTGGAGCAATAGAATATGTGTTGTTCTCACATGTAAATATTAATTGATAGGTTCTTTAACTAAAACTAAATCAGAATGAAAATATGGTCATAATGACTGTGACAACTGTAACATTAATGCTGAAAACACTGCACTAACATTAGTACTTTTTACTGACATTCCTTTTTGACTGCAGTAGTTTGTCGCTATTGCTTTAATGAAGGATTTTAGTGGGTGCTGTAAGCTGTGCAGACCAAATAGCGTGCTTGTCTTTCAAAATCCTAGAGATCGAAGCTACATGTTTTTCAAAAACTCTCTTAAATCATCTGTAACACTTGTCTGTCGGATGTTTAAACATCTGTAAGAGACAAAAAGCTAAGACGGACTAGGCTGGGAGTGTTCTTAGCCATTCAGATATTTAAAAGTAAATAAATAAATTCCCACACAGAGGTTTTTCCTGTTGATTACACCCCTCCATCCCCTCCCCCAAGAGTAAGATCATAAAAATACCATCATTTTGCCCCTTCCTTAGTGTTTTATGCATTAGTCTTCATTTATATTGTGGAAGGCAAGCTGCCATACACAATCACACAATTTAGTGTGCCTGTAAAATGAAACAAACAAAACAACAACAACAACAAAAACAAAAACTCCTAGAAATGCTTTGTTATTAGCTTCTGAAATACCCTTTTTGAGAGATGCAATGGGCTTATGGTCTAACTCTACCCAGATTTCACTGTTGTTTAACCTGCCTCAGAACTGGAACTGAGGTTGCATTTACATAAGATGTTTTTTTCCATTGATGAACATGTACATGGTACTGTTCTGGTTGTGTTAGGTGTTAATACAAGCTTCAGATAACACTAAACAGGATGCAATGCTGATTTTTGTGGGTGTCTGGTGAGGCCACAAGTTCACAAGGATTATTTCTTCCTTACAAAAGTCACAGAGGTAATTGCAACTGTTGTCCTCTCCCAAAGGTATTCCTTTATGAAATCATGCATGTGTTTGTTTGGTGGTTCTTGTCGTCTGTCTAAGTCATTAAGGGAAATACTTTAGGCTTCAGTGTTATTTCTATTCTTAGTAGAAATTGAATGCCCATCATAATTGAGAATGATGAAGCTGAAGAAATGGCTTCATCTTCAGCACCAGATGCCTGCATTTCGCTGTCGGGTCTGTGCACACAGGCACTAGTGAAGCCACTGAAACTCTTGGCTTTTCAAGTAATTATTGTGACCTTTTGCTTTTGTAACTTATTCTTTGTTGGAGGAAAAGAGCTGTAAGAGCGAAGAGTGACACTAGTAGTCTCACCTCACTTCGTTATATTTCTTCAGCACCGCTAAGATGGGCGCAAATTGTATGCCAACTCATCCCTAATGATCATATCTATGTCAACAAAATTGATATCACAGGTTTCATATCAGATAGTCCTGTCTGGTTTCTGTATTACTTTTTGTGGGACCATGTCCTGTGTTTTCAAGGGGAAGAAGGGTCTGTTCTGGTTGCTTTCACTTCTTACAGGCTGGTATGGCATTATTCATTCAGTAAAGTTATGCAGAAGTAGAGTGCTCCTGTGCCTACCAGTACCTGTGCAGTTACCTCTTTTTTTTTTTTTTTTTTTTTTTTTTTTTTTTTTTTGTACAACTAAATGAAAAATAAAAATATCCATGCATGTCTGTGAACTCTCCCTCCTTTGAAAATCTGACCTCCCCTAATTAAATAACCTTTTCCTACTATGTAAAGTCAATGACATTTTATAATCATACAACTTGTACTTATTTTAAATTTGTAATTTTGAGAGGTCTGTAGAGGTAATATTAAAACATAACTATATTCAGTGAGAGGATAACAGTAGACATTACTTAGCTTTTGCTTAGGGCTTCTCACCAGTCAGTCCTGAAGTGGTACTGGTTATGTCACATCTGTTTTGTAGGTAATGGAAATGGTGACCCTGAGAGGTTACGTGGCACATTTGCACTGTGATCTTTCTATCTCTTCTGTGCTGACTGTGTTACTGAACATCACAGTAAAATATCTCTCTAGAGCAATACAAACAGCTCCCTAAAGTAATGATATTTTAACGTAATAAAGTTAAAGAAAACTTTTAGTTGAAACAAAAATTTTGATGTGTTTCTGCTGCATTTCTTGCATCTGTACAGTGCTTGGAATTCTGCATGTTGTATGTGCTGTTCAAATCATTTGTTGCTTTACTTTTTTTTTTTTTTTTTTTTCTTGGTAGGCTTTTCATGCTGCAGATTTTGTAGGTCTGTTACTGGCTTTGTACTGACTTATATCTGTTCCTAGCTCACAAAGCCTAGGTTAATGCCTTTTTACTGGTTTCCCCTCAAATACAGAACATTCAGATGTGTAATTCTTTAATATGACACCACAGAGGGTTGAGTACAATTCACATGCTAATATATAGAAACTAAATCTCACAAAGGAGGTGTGTTCACGTTTGTATTCATTCACCGTATTTCAGAGGCTATGTGCCAAACCTTGCTTGACAAATACAGCATACTACATTTACCCCTTAATTCAGAGGGTAAATGCCTTTTTAAAGGTAAAAAACCTTCATCCTTCCTTAATTCTTTTGATCCTATGGAGGAGCAAAGGTTTTCTTTTATGACCCCACTTGTGCCTGCTTTGCTGATTACTCCACTTCTTACTGATTCCTGTGTTAAATTTCCCTTTTTCAGGAAGAAACTACAATGTGAATACATCCAGCAGAGACAGGACTTTCTGATTTTTTTTTTTCTCCTGCCCCTGCTGAAGAAGTCACCTCAGTGGCTGTGGTGCTCTTCCCTCTCTTTCAGCTTGCCCTGTAAGTTTAGCTCCTAGTTGAGATCAGGCTCTTTAAACAAAACAACAGTTCCAAAACAGTTCCAAAACATCAGTAAACAAAACATTTTTTTTTTTTTTAGCATAGATTTTGCTGGTGCATCTTGTTTATCTACTTTAAATTTTAAGTCTGCATTTTGCCTGCATGGCCTTTAGAGTTCCATTCACTTTACTGAATTGTGCACTCTTACAAGAGCAAAGTAGAAAAGTTCTCCATTTGCTTTCAGTTTGATGATCTAATCATCGTCTATTGAATTCCTATCCATTTTTCCCCTGGAGAGTTCATCTAAGCCAGTAATATTAATACCTTTCTTGAATGGTTTGGCACTTGCCAGTTTTGCAGGGTTGTGTAATCCATTGCACTTCCTACATCTTTCCTGAGGCTGGTGAGTCATTTAGGAAAGCAGGGGACATGGGAGGGGAGTTTGTGTCTGACCCTCAATTCCTCTTTGCTGGTCACCCTCCCCTGCTCATCCTGGCTGTGCTGTTGGCCTATGCAGGGCCTGGCCTTGGGCTTCTCTTTGGACTCCTCATGTCTTTGCACCTTGTGTGTCTCTTCAGTGTCTTGAAATGCAGGTTTTGTACTGGCTTCTCAAGTGCAATCCTTGTCATCCCCTCTTTGGATGGACTGAGTGACTTATTCCTAGGCCTTGTGTTAGATTTCTCAGTAATCTCTCCCTGCAGATGTCGGTGCTTCAACACCGAGTGAAGTGATGCTTCGCTTTTTATGTATGCAAGCAACACATGGTCTGCAACCAGCTACTTAAGCTCACAAAATATTTAAGAATATGTTTGAATGCAAGGTCTTACAGAAAATGCAAATTTATTACTTATTGCTTTTCACTTGATTCTTATGATAGATTTCTGGAGAGTGCTCCAAGGAGGGTTTTTTTGGTGCTATCACTACTTTTCCTTCATGCTTATGCTAATTTTCTTTCTTTGCTTGAGCCCCATAACACTTGTTATCAGTAGCTACAATTTCCTGCCACCTGTGGTGGAATATATTTCTTCATTATGAGCTTTTTGCTGCTTTCTGAAGTTTTATTTTTGATTAGCTGCTATGGAATTTCTACATATCATTTGCTTGTCCTGCAAAGCTTAATCATCTGATAGCTGGGAAAATTGCTGCCTCTGGTTGATTTTACTTTGGCCCAAAATCACTTGGTGTCTGTTCCTGGTACCAGTACTGAACTGGTATATGAAGTTCAGCAAAGAGAATGTGGAGGAAAACTCTTTTTCATTTTTTGTATTTTTTTTTCCTTGAAATGAAAGAGTGCTGAAAATGCTGAGGCCAAGTTCAAAACGATTTAACTGAATGGAGGTGGAATTCAGAAGAGATCACAGCTTTTATCTAAGTTTGATAAATGTTTTCTTAATGTTTGCAGAACTTCTGCATTTTAGAACCTTATATATATATGTGTATTTTTTCTTTTGTGGGAGGGGAGTGAGGGGAGAGGATGTAAGCAGAGGTTTACCACTGCAAATTCTCCTGCCCAGATCAGAAGAGGACCATGAATTATACCTGCTATTGGATTTATAAATGCAAATATGTCTTGCCAATTAAATATACCTTTCCATCCCTAACTAAAAACAAACAAACAAACAAACAAACAACTTTTTATCACAAGAACAGCTGTCCAACCACCTCATCTATATCAGGTAGTTCTTCCTCTCTATCACTGTCATCTAGAACAAGGATTAATGCCAGGGAAATATTAGAGGGAGTGATTAAAAAAAAAAAAATGTGTATATGAGAGGCACTTGTAAATTGTACTGGATTTCTAGCATCAAAAGAGGGACTTGGCAATAGCAGATCTATAGCTTCAATGCTGTAGGAGGAAAGAAAAAAAATGGTTTTGACTCTGTGCTGAATTCTGCTGGAGCAGCTGGTGCGAGCTTTGTACTGGAGGTGAACTGGTACCCACAGGTAAAGCTGCTGCTCTCTGGTGTGTGTGCCTGTTTAAAAAAAAAAAAAAAAAAAAAGGCAAAGAATAACTTTCTATTTATTCTTTATTGATATTTTTATCCTTACTTTTTCTAACCAAACCTAGCCTCTAGGCTATAAATTGCAACTTAAGGGAGATAAGTCCCTATAAGTCTTTATAAACTATTAGGTATTCATGTAATAGCCCACTGAAAAGGTTGTAAGAATGACCTCAATGAGTTCCTCCTGCCCCCACTCCTCTACTTATGTTTTTGGTGCCATGCCTCGATGCCAAGGAATTCTTCCTCTCTCCATCATCCTCCAGGTCCCCAGAGAAATAGCACACAGCCTTGCTGGAGTAGTATGATTCACCACTGTAAATGTCTCTGTCAGTCTTACTTGAGAAACTGCACTGAAATGGAAATGAAATCTGTGCCCAGCGGGCATAGACATAACTTTCAACAACTAAACTCTTTCTTCTTTTTCCTTCCTTGTTTCTTTAAGAGTGTGTGCTTTTCTACACACCAGTGTGCTTTATGGATGAGATGAGATGAAAAAAAAAAAACAACATATGCTTTGCAAGGTGTCAAGATTAAGGGTGGTTTTGAACTGTTTTTGTTTTTCTCATAAGCTTTTCTCTAAATCCCATGAGGTGGCATTCCTGAAAATAAGCAAGTAGTTATACACAGTTTCTGCCAAGGGTCAATAGCAGATCCTTTCTTTGTGGAAGGAGTTTTAGTAACAAGGGAACTTCTTGTTTCTGTAACCACTTTGTGAGAGACTCTCTGGGTCAGAAGTTGCATCTGAAGCAGATTTCCTAATAGTCGTGAGCGAGTCGTCTGCATTCATCAGAGAAGCACTGGGTGTTGAAGAGAGACTTGATAGAGCTTGGTTGATGGATTTTGCAGGTTAGTGGGATTGCCTTTTGAGAACAGATAAGAATAGCTAGTGACTCCTGAAAATCCTGGTAAATGAGCAGTTAAGCCAGACACAGAGCATCTGCCAGACAAAGGCATCTACACCGTGTCCAGGTTAATGGGTTGGGGAGACCCTCACAGTGAGTTGTTGCTTGATACAGCTGTGGAAGAAAAAGGGGTTAAAAAAAAAAAAAAAAAGAAAAAAGAAAAAAAATTTATTGTGTCATCCTTTTTTTTTTTTTTTTTTTTTTTTTTCTTAAGAACCATCACGATTGTTTTAGTGGGTATTTTAGAAGAGAATTAAGGGATGGCAAATTGGGATTTACAAAGGCTGAAGTGAAAGAGATTGCAATTGTTAAGACATGAGATTATTAAGGATCAGAGAATTTTCTATTATGGTTTTGTGGAATTTGAATTGATTTTGAGAAAACATGCACTAGTACAAAGAAAAGTTAAGGAAAAGGAGAAAGGAGGTGAGAGAAGAAAGTCCTGCAAGACTGAAAAATCATTTTATTGCAATCTGTATGTGAAAGAATGGCAAAAATAGAAAATCCTCTGAAATAATCATAATCATTTAAAATATTGAGAATGTAAAAAGAAATGTTAAGCTCCCCCCACCCCACTTTTAATGCTTTTATATGTGTGAATACACATGTGAGTTTGTGTGCCTGTTTGTATATATACTATTTTAGTTCATCACCAGCCGAGGTCTAGTAAGGCTTAAAACTTGCTTAAGAAAAGCTCCGGTTGTTTTCCATTTGGAGTCTCATTTTAATCTTTTCATAAACTTTGTATGACACAAGGCTTTTCTTAATTCTGTAGTCAAATTTGAGTAAAATAGGTAATGTTCATACTACAATTAAGAAAAAAAACACAAACAAACATAAATAAATAAAAACCCCAACATAATCTAGATTACTTTTAATCTTTGCATTCCTACACTGTGTTATATTTACAAATGCTGTCTCTTGTTATAAGGCATTTTCAAAGTTTTTGCACTGGCAGTTCAATCCTCATCTTTTACAAGAAGTTGGAAACTGGTATGAATGATTCATTTTAAACTGCTATTTTAGTGGTGCACGCATCATCTTATATACAATTTTACATAAAACGGATGGGGAAATGCTAGTTTATATACCTCCTCCACCTATCTATTTAAATGAAAATGCATAAAACTTGAACAGGGGACTGTCATTTGGATGTATAATATAAAAAATACAGTAGGGAAAAACAAGGAGAGAGCTCAGGAGCTGTGAATGGTGATCAGCTAACTGCAAAATGGAGGAAATTCCATGGGCAGTCTCAAAACTCACCCTTGGCTTTAAGCCCCAGATGTTTGCTGTGCCTGAAGACAAAATAATCCAAACCAGCTAAAATAGAATTAAAAAAAATGCAGCAAGGCAAAAGATAAGATCAACATATGTTCTCACACTTCTTTTTTTTTTTTTCTTTTTCTTTTTCTTTTTTTTTTTTACTTTTTTGGAAAGATAGAGATGAAAGGGAGAGGACAGATTCTTCATGAGTACTCATGATGGAGTAGAGCTATATGGGGGTGAGATTTCTGGTTAAAGACAACCAGAAAAGTTCAACTTCTTATAAAGTGTGACTTTTTAAGAAAATCTACATCTTGCATTGGCTTATAGTCCTTTTTATTAATGTGGGTACTGGCTTGAGTTTGCTACTAATCTGTTATGCATTGTGTAAAAATTCAATATCACAAGGAAAAGAAAGCACAATAATGATAATGTGACAGGTATTTCTAAGATTAGTCCTAAAACTAGGACTAAATAAAACAAAAACATTTATCCTTGTGTATAATTAAAATAAAGCAGTATATTGAAAAAAGTTTGCAATAGCTTTGAATGAACAGTGGTTGAATTTAATTAAATTTTATTACAGTGGATTTTGTTCCTCATTGATTGCTGAGAAGTAATCCAAATTTCTCAATGCAGAAAGAAGTGATGTATGAAAAATATTATTTCAATAGTCTGTTTTTTTTTTTTTTTTAAATTTCACTCAGACTATGAAGGAATATAGTTTTAAGGGTTCAGTGTAATCTCTCTACAACCCTGTTCTTTTTTTTGTTTGGTTGTGGGCTGTAGATACAAATCAGGCAAAAGTCCTGGTGAAATAAATGAAGTATATGCATTTGCACAGTTTGACCAGCCAGTCACATCTATTTATTTTTTGTTGTGAGCAGATGGTATTTCCAAGTCTGTGCAGAAATATTGTCATAAGTATTTCCTTTAGTACTCTTTCTGTTCTAATTCTTTTCACAGCTCTCCTTCCATTCAGGACATGTTTGCTGTTGGAAATATGTGTTCTGACAAAATATTTAAAGGTGAACAAAGAGAGAGGGAGCTCAGAGAAAGGAATGAGTCTTTTTCTTCGTAGTGTGAAAGTGACTGGTATACTTGTGCTCCTGTGTTTTGAATGATGATATGTATAAAGAGCATAAATGGATGAAAATTTGGATTTATAAAAAAAATAAGTTTCCTTATCTTTCCTGCACTATTTGCTGTTATAATGTTGGTATATATTTATATCTTGATTTAAACTGCCATTAAAAAAAAAGCCCAATAGACAATCTTAAGAAACTTAAATCCTCTGTTTACTTGTGACGGTATGTGAAAGGAAGCTGCATTGCAAGTAGCATTGGATACACCATGGTGAATGGTGGGAGAGAGCAGCCTAATTTGCAAAGGCTGGTCTTTCAGTTACGATTTAAGTTGGACACGTATTCAAGTTTCAAAAAGAACTGGTCTCAAAAATGATCAGCTTTGTTGTTGTGCCAGTCTCCAGTTTGTGTTTATCACCTGCCCTTAGATAGGCAATATTTTGCTGTAAGATAGATTTTCCTTATAATAATGCTTTATTGAAATGAAGGAAGTATTACCAGTAATTTTATAATGCCAGCCACATGGTGTTCTAATTCACTGTTGTAGTTCACAATATTTATGTAATTTCATTAAACATCCATACCTCCATACCTTAATTCCTCATTAAACTGAGGATGGCTACTAAAAGCAACTTAATTTGGAGAAAAAGGCTTTCTGGCAGGAGATCCCAATGATTCTCTTTGTGTCTTAAGAATAGTTACTGGAAATATTCTGCTATTTTTCTGCCTCTAATTTATAAATAAACTTATAAGGTCCTGCTGTAAACTAGACTGTAGATTGTTTGGTCCTGTGAATTTTGATAGATGAGACAGAACTGACCGTAATATTACTGGCAAACTTGGAGTAACTCTGAATTTCAGGATTTAACATCTCGTTCCAATACATCTTCAAAATTTCATTTTTGTGATATTTTTGAATATTTTTAAAGTAGTCCTTTAATTCATATTCAAAAATAAAATAAGGTTCTTCCTGGAACAAATTCTTAACATATGCAAAGTGTTTTACAGTGAAAACTCCTGTTACAAAAAGACATATTTTTTACTGCAACTGATTTGAAAGAGCAGGAGGTTAAAAATCTTCTAATATGTTTTTGAAATCTGCATGTCAGCACAGAGAATTTCAAAAGGGCTGCTGGGACTTTGTGGAAGTCACATTACTCTTTTGATTTTAATTTTGTACCTAGAAAGGATTAGAATATATTAATTTGAGTTGATGGACAAATGGAAAATATTTTTAGAATGTAAGATGCATATCGGAAAAGATACATACTCGGGAATATGGCGTGAGAATCCTTATATATATATATTTTTTTAATTATTATTATTATTATTATTTATTGTGTGTGTGCAATGTGGAAAAAAATTACCCAAGTTAGTTCTTTCAATCTGCTATGCTGAATCTCTGCATTTTATTTGCTACTGTTTGTTTGATGCAAAGTTATTCATGACCTTGTTCCCTGAAAAATTCTGAAAAGGTATTTGAAATAGCAGAGACTCCTCTGAACAACAGCATAATTTCCTAGAAAGCAATATTTAGCCACTGATTTATTTGCTCATTCTGTCTTTCCATCACCTATTATTTTTCCAGAGGTACTTTCTCTTGATTGTGACCTTGCAAGGTGACAGATTAATTCTAGTGATTAGGAATTTGTTCAGGCTGCTACTCAGCATTATGTTTTACAAAACACGCTATAATACATGATATTCTTTAATTCAATTTAAAGCAGTTTAACTTTGAACAACCAAAATTCAGATGCAGGGGAAGCTTTGCAAGCTCATCCATCTTTTTCCTGCTCCCTGCTCCTGTGTTCAGAGGAAACTTTGAGAAATCCAAGCAAACTTTGCCTCTCGTCTCTTGCTTTTACCTGCCAGGAGGAGCTGCCCAGTGTGAAGAGCCCCAGTGCAGGCTTATGGGATGTGCAGGGGCCTGATAGAAACTTGGCAGTGCTCTGCTGAAAGCAGCCACCTCGCACCTGACTTCTCTCCCCCAAGCTTCCTAACTGCAATTTAACTGCTTAGATCTGCAAACATGGGTGGCATGGGTGGGCCATTTCTTTGACTTTTGGGAAACCATTTTCCTGTCACTGATAGTATTGTAGCAATTTTAAAATGGGACTTCTAAAATTGGAGTTAGGGAATCTTTTAAACAGTTTTGCAGCCCTAGTGGAAAAGGCTGCAGATTTTGCAACTGACTTTTTTTTTTTTTTTTTTTTTTTTTTTTTTTTTTTTTTAAACTGATCTAACAGTGCTTCTAAACACATGGTGCAGTGGAAGATATTAACAACTGGGAGCACGTAACTTCACTAATAGTACAAATAAAACGTATTATAGTCTCAAAAAATAAATATATATATTATTAAAATATTATAGTCTCAACTATTTGCCACATGACAAAAACCAGTAAAAAGCTGTGATAACTGACCAGAAAAAGGGGCTATAATTTCTGAGAGACACAGAAAACTTTTTTTGTCACCTGTGCAAAGCTCATAGTTTCCTGGGCAGAAGTGATTTATGTTTGATTTTACACAGCAAATAAGCACTACACGTAGATGTTCTCCACTGGGGCACTGCAATTCAGTTTCATAGCTTGAATTTAGAGAAAGTCTGTGGTCAGTGAGGAATCATTAGCAACAGAATAATTTCATCTGGTGGAAGGCAATCATTTACTGGTGGGGTTGACGTGGATGGGAGCACGTCCATCAGGCTGCTGTTCTGTCACAGCCCTGGCTGGTGCAACAGCTGGATATTGGCCTTTCTGCTTTCACCTCCTGTCATGGTCACGGTCCCAGTCCAGCCTTGCACTGGTTCTTGCACTCATCTTTGAGCTGATATCAGTCCTTTCTGGGTGGCACATGAACTTTACACATAATATGACTGGCTTAGGCTGCATGAAGCCAGTCTGTGGGGTGGAAGAAGCAGTGAACCACGTGGAGCTGACTGAGGTTGGAAGGAAAGTGACGAGATAAGAGGGCTGCTGCAGTTCCAATCCTCTACAGCTGCCTATCCAACCTTTAGAAAATAGGATTACTGGTCATTTTGTTAAAAGAACTACTGCTATGGTAGATTGGCTCCCTTCTTTCCAGAGACAGCAAGCATGCCATAAGATTGCATGTAATTTAACCATGCAGTTTAACACCTGTCCAGGTTTCAGTTAGGTCAGAGTTAATTTTCTTCCTAGTAGCTGGTAGAATGAAATATCCTCTTAGAAGAGAACATTTCAAGGACCCAAAAGGGTTCTGGTGGGCTTTTGGCATAGCTGCCTTACAGACAGAGGGCATTAAACCATTGCCTACCTTGCCCAGTCTCTCAGAGGATCCTTCTGTTGTGGGGTTGCTTAGGGTCGAAGAACAGCAAGTGCCAATTGCTACCACAACTGGGCACCAGCGGCGATATCGCACTGAGACTCCCTGATTCCCATCCATAAGCTAATTTGTCAATCGGAGAGCCAAGGAGTGACCAGCAAGACTCATTCACCTTTTAATATGGCCAGTGCAAAAGTCTAATTGTGAGTGGAGAGTAACAGTGGACTACTGTGGCCTGAACACCACCACTGAGTGCTGCAGTGCCGGACATGCTGCAACTTCAGTACGAACTGGAATTGAAAGCAGCCAAGTGGTATGCCACAATTGATGTTGCTAATGCATTTTTCTCCATCCCTCTAGCAGCAGAGTACAGGCCACAGTTTGCTTTCACTTGGAGAGGAGTCGAATATACTTGGAATCAGCTGCCCCAGGGGTGGAAACACAGCCCTACTATTTACCATGGACTGATCCAGTCTGTGCTGGAGGAGGGGAAAGTTCCTGAACACCTGCAGTACATCGATGACTTTATTGTGTGGGGTGACACAGCAGAGGAAGTTTTCGAGAAAGGGAAGAAAATAGTTCAAATCCTTCTGAAGGCTGGTTTTACCATAAAACAAAATAAAGTCAAAGGACCTGCACGAGAGATCCAGTTTTTAGGAATAAAATGGCAAGATGGATGCCATCAAATCCCAATGGATGTGATCAACAAAATAACAGCTATGTCTCCACCAACTAGCAAAAAAGAAACACAGACTTTCCTAGGTGTTGTGGGGTTTTGGAGAATGAACATTCAAATTACAGTCTGATTGTAAACCTGTTCTACCAAGTAACCCATAAGAAGAATGATTTTGAATGGGACCCTGAGCAACAACAAGCCTTTGAACAAATTAAGCATGAAATAGTTCATGCAGTAGCCCTTGGGTCAGTCCGAACAGGACCAGATGTAAAGAATGTGCTCTACACCGCAGCCAGGGAGAATTGCCCCACCTGGAGCCTCTGGCAGAAAGAACCTGGGGAAACTCAAGGTCGACCCCTGGGGTTTTGGAGTTGGGGATACAGAGGATCTGTACTCAGTGGGCTTGAATAGGAAACCCTAGTCACCCAGGAATCTTGGAAGTGATTATGGACTGGCCAGAAGGCAAATACTTTGGGATATCATCAGAGGAGGAGGTGGTCGATGCTGAAGAAGCCCCACTGTACGACAAGCTACCAGAAAATGAGAAGAAATATGCCCTGTTCACTGATGGGTCCTGTCGTATTGTGGGAAAGCATCAGAGATGGAAGGCTGCTGTATGGAGTCCTACACGACGAGTTGCAGAAGCTGCTGAGGGAGAAGGTGAATCGAAGTGAAAGCCATCCAGCTGGCTTTAGATATTGCTGAACGAGAAAACTGGCCAGTTCTCTATCTCTACACTGATTCATGGATGGTAGCAAATGGCCTGTGGGAGTGGTTACAGCAGGGGAATCAAAACAACTGGCAGCGCAGGGGCAAACCCATCTGGGCTGCTGCATTGTGGCAAGATATTGCTGCTCGGGTGGAGAACCTGGTTGTAAATCTACACTACGTAGATGCTCCTGTGCCAAGAATTGGGCTACTGAAGAACATCAAAACAACCAGCAGGTGGATCAGACTGCTAAGATTGAAGTGACTCAGGTGGACCTGGACTGGCAACATGAAGGTGAATTATTTATAGTCCGATGGGCCCATGACATCAAGGTAGAGATGCAACATACAGATGGGCTCGTGATCGAGGGGTGGACCTGACCATGGATGCTGTAGCACAGGTTATTCATGACTGTGAAACGTGCTGCAATCAAGCAAGCCAAACAGTCAAAACCTGTTTGGTATGGAGGACGATGGCTGAAATATAAAAATGGAGAGGCCTGGCAGGTTGATTACATCACACTCCCTCAAACCCGCAATGGCAAGCGCCACGTACTTACAATGGTGGAAATAACCACTGGATGGCTGGAAACATATCCTGTGCTCCATGCCACCACCCGAAACACTATCCTGGGCCTTGAAAAGCAAGTCCTATGGTGACATGGCACCCCAGAAATAGACTCAGACAATGGGTCTCATTTCCAAAACAACCTTATAGACACTTGGGCCAAAGAGCATGGTATTGAGTGGGTGTATCACATCCCCTATCATGCACCAGCCTCTGGGAAAGTTGAACGATACAATGGACTGTTAAAGACTACACTGGAAGCAATGAGTGCTGGGACATTCAAAAATAGGGACACACATTTGGCAAAGGCCACCTGGTTAGTCAATACTAGGGGATCTGCCAACCGAGCTGGACCTGCACAATCAAACCTGTTACGTACTGTAGAAGGGGATAAAGTTCTCATAGTTCACGTAAGAAATATACTGGGTAAAACAGTCTGGGCTACTCCTGCCTCAGGAAAAGGCAAACCCATTTGTGGAATTCCTTTTGCTCAGGGACCTGGGTGCACTTGATGGGTAATGCAAAAGAATGGAGAGGTCCAGTGTGTACCTCAAGGGGATTTAATACTGGGTGAGAATAGCCCATGAGTTGAATTGTATCATGTTAATTATTATATAATAGTGTATGTCATCACTCCTATGATTACTATATACCCTAAATGAAAATGGTGATTAATTAGAATATATGGGAAAGAGTGTAACCTGAGCATGACATAAATGGTATGGAATAAGGGGTGGATATATGTCCTGGTTTCAGTTAGAACAGAGTTAATTTTCTTCCTAGTAGCTGGTAGAATGCTATGTTTTGGCTTAGGATAAGAAGAGTGCTGATAACACGCAAATGTTTTAATTGTTGCAGAGCAGTGCTTACACCAAGCCAAGGACATTTCAGCTTCTCACTCTGTCCTGCCAACGGGCAGGCTGGGGGTGCAGCAAGAGCTGGGAGGGGACAGACCCAGAACAGCTGACGCAAACTGGCCAAAGGGGTATTCCATACCATCTGACGTCATGCTAAACAATATATAGGGGTGGCTAGCTGGGGGGAGGAGGGCCAGACTGCTTGGGGTTAGGCTGGGCATCAGTCACAGGGTGGTGAGCAATTGCACTGTGCATCATTTGTTTTGTACAGATTGTTATTAGTAGTACTATTATCATCATTATTGTTATTATTATTATTATTGTTATTGTTATTTTCCTGTCTTAATAAACTGTCTTTGTCTCAATTCACAGGCTTCACTTTCCATTTCTCTTCCCCATCCCAGAGAAGGAGGGGGGAGGGTGAGCGAATGGCTGTGTGGTGTTTAGCTGACAGCTGGGTTAAACCACAACAACACCTTATGGATGTCCTGTACTTAATGCACTTTCAACTTCATTTTGAGCTAAATGGAAAATTTTCAAACCTTCGTAATTCCTGTTGTTACCATATAGCTCTCTATTTCTGTTAAGCAGAAAGTTTTGTGCTACAAACATAACTTCAGAAAAACAAACAAACAAATGAAACAATACAACATTCATAATGTACAAAAGTAAAAGGGCTATGTGACTTTTTGCTTGTTTTAATAAGTCAGTATCACAGGAAAGCAAAATCAATACTTCTGTCTTTATGATCTTAAATTTGAGTTCAAGATATCATGTCAGTTAGCTTCCAGTCAGGATTTCTTATTCCCTGTAGCTGACTGCTTTCAGTTGGGCAGTGATAATGACCTGGAGTTGAAATTAAGATCTTTGAAGGGACATTTGGTGACAAAAGTACCCCATTTCCTTCTCCCTGACTTTTTCCTTCTTCTTGCATTTAACACAGTTGTGAGCTCACTAGGGAAGAAAAAGAGAGCAGAAACATTTTTTAATGGAGTGTAGGGAGGATTGAAATAAATTTTTCATATACATTGCTCTCTGAAACATGTCTTCTGGAGGTCGAAACAAGCCCCAGTGGCCATGCACGGGAAACAGGGAGAGCCTGCATCTGAGAAGGAAGATGTGGCACAGCTCACTCCGGCAGCAGTCAGCTCTTAGATCTGCTTGGATTTGCTCTGCTCTCCTGTAAGTTTGCCAAGTAAAATGCTGCTTAACTTCAGAACTTTATGATTTGTGTTGTAAAACAGCATCATAAAAAACCTGTAGAACTAGTATGTAAGGAGAAAAATCAGTTTAAACAAATCCCCCACAGATTTTGCAACACAAGACTTCTCATGGATAAGTGAGCTATGTGACCTTCACAGAGACATTAATGTGGATGACAAGGTTTATTTGTCATGTATGAATGAGAAATCTGAGTGCGCAGAAACTTGATGAACACAAGCAAATGCACAGCTCAATGTGCAGTAGCTGCGCAGAGGTTAACTTTGTGATTCTTATGTTGCCACATCTAATACGATAATTACTTTTGGCACCTTTGTGCCTAGGCCTAATTCATCTTGCAAAGATAAGGTAATCATTTACCACTTAACCTCATTCTTCATGTGCCAAATAAAACAATAGTACAATAAGAACGTAGACATCCAAGTTGGGAGTAAAGAATAGAGGCCAATATCTTGGGCAAAAGCAATATTTGAACAGTAAAATAAGCAGGATTAGAGGAAAATTCTACCTCAAAACAAGTCAGGCTTTAGCAAAGAGCCTTGCATTAGTATTTTTACTTGGCAAACCTTAGGCTGAGATCAGCTGTGGTGAAACGTACAATTCTCCAGCAAACATTTGTAGGTTTCAAAAGAGGACATGGTTCAATTAGTATTGCTGCACCATGAGTGGCATTTTATGGTAGGCTATACAAAGTTGTGTGTTCCTAGTTAATTTTTAGTTTTGTACTATAGCTTAAGCACACGTTGTACAAATATGCCTTTGCTCAGGGTTTAAAACGGCAACAACAACAAAAAAAAGACTGGGACACTCTTTAGTGTATTTGAAGTAGGGATGGCACAAGGTAGTCCTCGTAGAGAATAATATGTAAGAAGGTGGAAGAGACTGTAATTGACACTTGAAATGGAGATCTAAAGTATAGTCAATAACTGTGTTGATGGTTTCTCCATTACCTCACATGCATGACTTATGTTTACAGTTGCTTAACTGTTTATATGTAAATAAAGCTATTGCAGCTTTCTTTCCCTCTGTTAGGGCAGTTTTAGCTTAATTATGAAAAGGAGATTTGTTGGGAGCTGGGGAACATTCATGTTATTGTGATTCATTTAAAATTTGCTTCTTACGTGTTTGCTACTTGCCCCATGTAATTTAGTGTTTATTCATTTATTTATTTTTCTTTCTGCATGGAAGAGCGTGCATTCACTCATTCTATTTTCAGTATAATAGCTGAAATTTTCAGTCTTGGAGAGTAGAAGAAAGGTGAACTGCACCTTCTTTGTGCTTTCTGGACAAGCAACTGGGATGCTGTATTGCTGCTATTTCTCACTGTGGATGTATAAACAACTGTGGAGTCACTTTAGAGTTAATTATATTGTAGCTCTCTTGTGGTGTGATGGAATAAAAATCATGAATTAATTGCTTCAGTGGACCTTCGCTCCTCTTAGAACAAAGTTTCACTATACTGTAAATGCTTGGTATTATGTCAGTTCCCTAGAAGTAGTCATTATCACCTACACACTTGGTGTCAAGTGCTGCTTTCTAAAGAGATTAGTACCTTTTCCTCCTCCACCTCCTCCTTCTCCTCCTCCACTCTTGCTCAGCTAAGTAGAAGAGAATCCAAATTACCGCAACCGTACAGGATGGAAAATGGAAAATAATGCCCCTGATGTGTGGTTGCTGTTTCAAGGAGAGAAATGAGATCCAGGATTTTATTCCCCTTCACTAGCACTTTCGTGCTGACCTAATTTCACCTGACGTCAGCAGGTTTAGCATGGTAGCTCCGAGCAGAATGGGGCTGTGAGCCTGTCAAAGCTGCACGCTGCAGAGTGGCTAAGTAAGGAAACGGGGGTTGCAAACCAGCCACTGGAGAAGAAAACATGGGTATTCACTTTCTGTGTAGTAGGGAAAGGAAGGAAAACTGCAATCAAAGTAACAATGGAATTAAATCCAAATAAAAAGAGGACCTTGAACCAGAATGCATTTTTTTTCCTTTTTTTTTTTTTCTTTTTTTCTTTTTTTCTTGGTAACTTCCGTAATATTCCTATACCTGTGAGAAGATTTGGCTAATTGAACTCTTATCAGTTATTTGCTGGTCACCTGGCAACAACCACTCATACCTCTGTTATACGGGCATGAATTTGTCATCTTACCAGGCAGGACTGACGAAAAGAAACAACAGTGTAGAGGTTAACTGAAAGGAAAAGGGGGAACAGAAGTTTTTCATGGTTAATGTCACATTCACTTGGATGCTACCTGTGCATCCAGTGAGGAAACCCAGTACAAGATGGAGAAATGGTATCAGAAAGGAAAAAGATAATAAATACATCCCAAGTAACCCACTGTTGTATCTAGCAATGTCTGCTTTTTTTTTTTTTTTTTTTTTTTTTTTTTTTTTGAGAGAGTATCCTATTTACCTGCTGTGATCTAAATGTTATTTACAAAGGTGAAAGAGAGAAAATAGAACAAGCTGCTAGGAAATAGGTAATGTTGCCACACTGGAAAGATTGGGATGTTTGTGGTAGGGGACAGCATTCCCCCCACGTCCCATCTCTAATTACTGAGGATTTCCAGTTGTGCTTGCTAAGCACACAATCTGGATATTTCTGCTGAAATCTGTGCTGAAAGATTTCTCAAAGCTTTTACATTTTCTTCTGCTTCCTATTTAGCATTCCTTTGAAACAAGTGACTGAGATTAAAATTCCTTGCTTCTGTCTTTTGCTGCCTTTAAGCAGACTCCCGCAGCCAGAAGCAAAAGGTTTCCTATCTGGGTAGTTGTCTTAACAAACAAAAGGCCACGTACCTTAGGCTGCAAGTTCTTAGTTCTGCAGAAAAATGCAATGACAGCAACAGTCTGGGCACTGGCAGTTCAGTGTATTCTATGTAATTTTCAGTTCAAAATGTTTAATAGGTCTGTTACTCATCTTTTCTGGAGGAGTTTTATGTTTATGGAGCAGAGGTTTCTAAACCGTGATACTAACGTCACTAGTGGTACACTTCAAAGTAGTGTGCAGAAATGGCAGCTCCCAGTTCCGTCTGCGCAAATTCAATGCCTTCATGCAGGCTGTTCCTCTGCCGGGTGGTTTGCCCTCATTTTCTGCCGTTGCAAGGGAGCTGCTCTCTCTGCAACCTGATTGCTGTTCCCCGCTATCGTCCTGCACAGAACCCTACTGGTGCAAAGCCCCCCATGCCTTGTTGGCTGTGGGCAGCAATGCAGCATCGTGTTGGGAGTCTTGTGGAGCAAGATGAGAACCTCTTCTGGAGGTGCAGAGGGTGAGCTCTTACTACCACTGTTAGTGCATGAGCTGACTGAAGGTAGGGCTGTTAGTGATGGTTTTCATGTTTAAATAGTGGGCATATAAGTAAAATAAACTCCTCAGATCGATGTTTGCAAGCAAGAACACATAGCTGAAGACAGAACTAGAAATTTAAAAAGGTGGTGCTAGAAGACAACACATGCACACACACAAAACAAACAAACAAAAAAACCCCAAACACCTCTGATGCTGGAGGCTTTTACAGAGTTCCAGAAGTGTTGCGCCTGCGTAAGGTTTTGAGGAGATGCTCTAGGTGTGACAATTTTCACTTAACCCATGAATTGTGTGCACTCTAGAGAGGTTTTCTTTTTGCAGTGATGCTACTTGAAATCTAAGTAATGAGTTACTGTTCAGTTCTATATCTGAAGAGATTAGGAAATGACAGAAGAGCTGGGCTAGCTGGGGCTGCAGTTGTGTCAGACCTCAGTCTTGGATTGACTTTCATGCCTGGTAAGCTTATGTCCTGAGGGATGACCAGTGTGTGTGTAGGTTAAACAATGGGGTAATGCCCCCTGAACAGTTTTGAGGCTTTTCTCTTCTATGAAAATAAGAGAAAGTAGTTTGGTGATGTGATTTTTAATATCCCCTGAAAAAGGTCTTTAGTCCTCCTCACCTGAGAGAAGTTATGTTTGGGAAAGCATGGAAGTAGAGTTTATACCTCTGAACAATATAATATGTTCAATGAAATAGAGTATAATAAAATTATTTAGTGGTTTGGTTACTTAATATTTATTTTATATTTCTGCTGTAGATTGCATCTGTCTATGACAGACCTTAATTATTGAAATGCTGAGTATTTAGCAACCTTCTGTTTGTCATTTGGGAGATAATTTAACATATTTAGAGAGAGGAAAAGACACGGTGAAACTAAATCACTTGGTGAAGGTTACAGGGAGAGTTTGTGATGAATGTTGAAATTAAATCTAGATCCTCCTAGCCCTGAGCTAATGCTGTTAGAGCGTGGTCACCCTTCTATCTAGAAATCTCTTCTTTCATCATAGGAACTGTAAAGAAATGTTAACTGTAGGAAATATTGTGACTTCCTTTCTTTAGTGGATTATGAATCTGGGATACTTATCTGCATGTTTTGTGGTTTTGGCTAAGCTTACTGCAGTGTCTGTGATACGCAAGTTGGGAAGTTTTCCTTGAAAAGCTATTAAACAAAGAGCCTCTACCTCCATCCCAAATGACTGAGAAGTATGAGCCCCTGCTTCTTTAGATGCGGTGCAGAATTTGGAGTCCATGTGCATGTGTGAGCTTTGGAGCTCAAGAAAGCCTCAGTTAATGTCTTAGCTGGAAGGAGAGGAAGTGCTTTGCTTGAGGTAGTATTTAGACTGGTATCTTGGAAGTAGTTTCAATGTGAGGAGTAGGACTGAGCTCAAAATTGGAAGTTTCCTGGTCATAGATCTTGGTGGTAGGCAGCTGGGACTGAAGGTGCAAATAGAGGGGGGGACATTGGATGGATTAAGATCTTTTCTGAAGAGACATGTCTATGTTGCTTTCAGGTAGAACTGTCAAACATAGTTTTAAGTATCTGGCTTGAACAATGTAATTGAGACAGCACGAAGTTCAGCACAAACTAATTGCTCAGTACTTCACTCAAGTATTTTTCAGGATGATATAACTGAACATAAGCTGTGCTAACTTTCATTCTTTTACAGCTAAATATACATCTCTGTAGTCTTGTTGAGCTTGAGATGATTGTGTGGTGATGAAGAGAGAGGCAACATTTTATGTAAGGTGTGTGTAGGAGATCTGGGAGAGATCTCCATAGGGATCATATTAGAGCGTATAAATGTAGAAATGGTTATTTACAGATGAAGTGTAGAGTGAGAGGGGAAGGGAGCAAGGGATCTGAGTCTTACTGTTTTCTTGTCTACAGAGAAGTGCTGAATATCAAGCCGCTGGCTCTGTATGAACTTCAAGTGATTCCTGATTTCATTCAGGACCCTATTTACAAAAGGTTGGTGATTGGTTTGAAAATCCAGAGTGAGATTAGTCATAAAGGTTGATGCTTTATCTTCTTACTATCTTGAGGTCTCAAGTCTTTAAAAATAAATCTGAACAACTATGAAAGTTATCACTAAATATTTGTAAATATATTGTAATTCAACTTGACAGTGTTTTGTATGTCCATTGGCAAATTTTTGTGTTCTTCTTGCTGAGTGCCAAGAGGACAATTATTGTGCAAGTCACTTGTTGTGTTTTAGTATTATTCCCTGGATTGGTGCTCCTGGGGATAGACAAACTTCAGTGCCAGACTTTTGTTTCCTTGTTCTAGTTACGCAGTTCTTTCATTAAGATTGAAATCACTAGCTTACTTTCTCATGCTGATACTGCAAACGCACGTAGCACATTTTACTAATGTAACTCCATTGCAATCACTTTTAGTATTCATGTTGCCTGAGTAAATCAGATGCTTATGCTTCCTTATAAAACAGGAGAAAAGAAACCAGATTTTGTTACAAGTGAGGTAATTTTGCTCTTTATAGGCTGTGATTTCAGGATGTCTGCCTTTTTGTTTGTGGTAATTATTATTTTTACCTTCCTGAAAGCATAGCACCCAAAAACTGTACAAAGTGAATATTGTGGTGTAGATCATTATTTTATTGCTGTTATGTCTCTAATTTGTATGATTCATGTTTTTCCCCAGATTCTTTAAATACCATATTGAAAGATTTCAGGTAGATTCCAACAGTGTTCTCCATAAACTGTGGTTTTATCTTTTTATGCATCTTTTCCTGTAAGAGGCCCACAGCTTCAACTTGGAAACTATCCGTTCCCTCCGGGCAGAGTAGAATCATCAGTACTTTGTGTATAAACAGTAGGAAAAGTCAGTAACAATCATTTTTGTGCCTTTGTACCTAGCTATCTAGGAATAAAAGATAGATGTGGATATTATTGATGGAACAGAAAAGACTGTTTACAACAGATCTGTAGCTTCTTTATTTTTATTTATTTATTTTTTTTTTTAGCAATGTAATGCATTTTAAACTTTTAGAATACATTGTAAAATGGAAAGGTTCCTTGGCCACATGGTTTAACAGTGGTCTCTAGTTTTATCAGTCAGTTCTGTAGCACTAATTAGAACTGCAAGCCAATATTCTTCCTGCCAGTGCACTGGGTTTCTTCCATTAGCTTACAAATGCCTAACTTCAAACTATTTGAAATATTATATTTGAAAGGAAATCAACTTATTCTACTTCTTAATAATAGACTTACTAGTCTATCTTGACTGTAGACTTAGTTTACTTCTGTGTAATTCTATTTATTTCTAGTTTAGATTGGGAGAAAGTAAGTGATGTAAAATGAAATTCTATTTTCATATGTCAGATTTTTTTTTATTTTTTTTTTAATTTTGCTGGGAGGAAGTAGAGAAGGGAAAGATGTCACAGATACATTTTCCCAACTATTTTAGAGGATAGACACAGTAAATGGTTGCTCTTAATAACAAACAAACATTTTCATATCAGTACATTTTCTTGGAAACTATACTGGATTATATGGAGTGCTTTGCTTTCTACTAGCATCAGTGAAAGGACTTCAGGTACCATTGTGGAGAGTGGCTGCAAATCTGATATGGTAAGGATATTTCTGGCTTTCACATGCATAGGACACCTAGCTATAAAGTGATGTTGCTGACAACCAAGGGATACCACTTGCTTTTCAGAAAAATTCCTTAGGACACTGCAGACTTTGTAGATTTAGGATCTAGAATGCTGTATATTATTAGCTTGAATAACAGGTAACCAGATTGAACTGTGTTCCTGTAGAGTATCATGTAAAGGTGCTATGACTTTTTTTTTTTTTTTTTCCAGTTAAGCGTACAGTCTGTTTTCTTCTTTATAGCAAATTAAATTGCTTTTGGGAACTGAAGGTGTTGTTACTTGCTTTGCTGAGTACACTGAATGGAAGACGGATTGGGTTGCTGGAGAGCGACCTCTTGGGCAGCTCTAAAACAATTTAGAGCTCTTGAAGGCTGGTTCAGTGTAGTCAGCTAAAACACGACAACTAAATGCCCTAGCAAATGAAAGCAAACACTTCAGGTGGCAGCATGGACTGCTGCCAGTATTGAGTACACAAAGTGTTGTGTGTGATCATTAATTAAGGGGGACCCCAGGATTTTCATAAAACAAGAGAAAATCAAAGGCTAACACTCAGCTTACATAAGACGTGTTTGAGAAATCGTTGCCTTTTTTAGAGGATATTTGAGCTTAGCATTTAGATGTTTCTTTAGAGAATTAATTATTTGGAAGCTGTGGCCACTATATGTCATCTTGGTGGTTTCGAGACGCTTGTATTTGAGTCTTCTCTCCCCATTCACCAAAGTTATATTCACACAATTTCCAGCATTTCAGATATGGGGAACATAGAATTCTGAACTGTATTTTATTATATATATAATTATTTTTTCTTACCTGTGCTATGATCTTCCCTTGTTGTTGTTCCTGAGATAGGATTGATGAAATGCCAAGAGGAAAAAAACAAACCTCCATGGGATTTCATTTTACAAATAAGATGCCGAGAGTTCTCATCACTACTTTATCTAAACATAACGCTGTAAGCATTTTTGTTGCTTGTGAATAAGATGATGTTTGGAAGCTACAGCAGCTCTCAGGAAACCTAATTTTCCTCTCCACAAATCGAAGTTAGGAGTATTAAATATAATTAATATGGAATATCTGTGTTTAACCATTTTATGGTATGTAAGCACAGAACATTTAGATGTCTTTAGTGAACTAAGTTAAGTACATGATGGAGGACTGCAAAATTTTCTTTATCCTCAAGGTCAGCTAACATCTTTGACATCACTTTGGCCAATGATCTACATTCAGGAAATACAGGTCTTAATCCTAACCTTACATGTAGTTTCAGTGTTTGAAAATTTATATAAGTGTATGCATTATTTATTATCTTTTTTTCTTGATCTTTTGTAAGTAACTCTATAAGATGTTTAATTTTAGAGACTGGAATGTCTGCTTTAGACAACAAGTCAACAAAAAGTACAAAATAGAATGCAGTTTATCTTTGCAGGACAATGCTGTATTAAAAGAATAACTGTTTGTCTAAAGAGATTATTAATGAGTCCTTCTAAATATATGAATTTATAAGAAGCAATGCTATTTAAAGTAGAATTTGAGTAGCAGCTGCTTATCTGACAGTACAGGACACTTCCTAAATTACTAAGTTGAAATGGCAGATGAATGCTTAACGGTCTTAAATTTATCAGACCCTTAACAGCCCATGCATAAAATACCTTCTGAAGGTTTAAGAAGGGGGAAAGAATGAGGCTTTTGCTTGCTTTGACTGGTTTACAAGTGCTTGAGACTTTTTTTCCTCTTGTTCCCTTTTCTGGAGACATGACTTAAATGCACTTTGTCTATTTCTTCTCTTAACCTTCCATTGAGGCATTAGTATTTATTTATTAATCATTTGTTTTTTGATATCCATCCATTCTTTGTACGTTTATAGAGGTTCAGATGTTAGCATGGACTTCATATATCCACTGGGCAAGGGCATATGCCAGAGAACAAGAATAATGGTAGCTTATGCAAGCCTGGAATAGGCAGAGGCTGCAGGGATTTCATTGCTATGGTCTGCAGTTTTATTGCTGGACTCTAAGACATCCAACAGATTTATTTGCAAAAAAAACCTTACTAAGAGATTGTGTCTGTGTATTAGCTCTGGAAAAGGGTTACAGTGATGTGTTAGTCATCCTGGTGGCCATGTTCTGGACAAGGCCTTGAGTTCTGGGTTCCTGAATTCACATGCTGTCCTGGGACACGTGTGGTCTCTGTAGTCCTCTCTGAGACTGTGACATGAGCTGTCAAATGACCCACAGTGAAATATATCATTAGCCTCTTTTTCCTGTGCAAAATAACATTACCTGTTTTTTGTGCTCAGAATGAGTAGTTTTCTTCCTTCACTACAAACATATTCATAGTTTGTAAATGTTTATTTATTTATGTATTGAGTGAAGCAACAAATCTGCATCTGAGAAAAGGTAGTTAAAATCTAGTACACAAAACATTCAAACCTTGTAGCCTGTGCTCACTGGTTGGCTAAACATGGATGGGCTCCACCATAGCTTATAAGCAATAAAAGTGCTTCTTGGTTCATCCTTTCTTGGTCTTTTGGTTCAAGATTGTATTGCCTGGCTGCTTTAGTGCATCTCTGGGGAGCAGAGGAGATCCTAGCTTGCTTTGTTTGCCTGTAAATCTTTTCTTGACCCATTTATGACCAAGCAGAAGGATATATATTTTTTTGTCTTTCAGAACTTTTCGGTTAACTAGGAATGTAGTTATCTGCAGCACATGAATGTTTCTGGTGGAAGATTATTATAATAGTGCATACTTTGAAGGATTATTTCATTTAAGGAAATACTAGAAAATATTTCTGTATGTAGTCACATTGCCGGATTGCCACATGCCATTTAACTTCTCACTGAAGTCCCTGTTCAGTTCTGCTTCCTGTTGCTACCTGGTGAATAAGGTCTTTTAGAAAATGTTGAAGATGACATTTGTACAATGTAAGCGTTTGTCAGGTCAGCAAAAACAAGAAACCATGCATATGGCTTGCCTATACATGCAGATACTTGGGAGTAGATTAGTGTGAGGACACATTTATTCTCCGTCTCCGGAACGAAATTGAAGAAAAAGGAAGAAGAAATGCATGAATCGTGTTTGGATGTGGGGTTACTCTAGACTAGATATCGTGCATTTTTTTCCTACAATAACATTTTTCTTCACATGTAGAGTTTGCCTGCACTAGATAGTCTGCTTTATTCTAGAATAACATTTATGCCTTGGCAAGCCCCTGGGCATTGTTGCTGCATGTGCTGTATGTCAGAAAGTGCTGAAATTCTGGCAAAATTATGACAGCTATTATTTCATGTCCCTGTGTCTGGGATTAAGAAACAGCTAATGGTTCTTTACAACACTGTTCAGTCTAGAAGCCAAGATAAGTATCTTCATTAACAATATATTTTTATTTCATATACAATAAGATTTTGATCTGATATTTGGTTAATATATATTTAATAATATGAACAAATATATTTATATAAATTATGTTTATGAATAAATATGTATTATTATATGCATTCCAATAATTCTTTAATCTTCCTTTTTGTAAGGCTAAGAAAATAAATCCTTTTGCTAAAGAATTCAAACACTTATTTCAAATCCCTATATAACTATGAATAAAACCTCATAGTAGTGTTTTAATATACAAAATTACAAACAGCTGTCAAGATAATTTCAGTCTGGGGCATTACTCTTTAGTAGTTTGAATTCCTGGCATGGGTTTTATGGAAGACATTTCCAGGTGCTCTAGTGGCAGCAGAATGACCAATGTGTTGGTGTTAATACCCTTTTTCTGTTTTGGCTGCATGGTAGCCCTTCTGTCAAACCCCATGTCATGAAGGATGGGACCAGTTGAAAATGTTCTGGCAAGTTCCAGCCCATAGCAGCAAAGCTCTTCAAGCCATAGGAGCCAGTCTGTGAGTGAGCACAGAAAGTGAGGCGGAGGCTGCCCTTGCTAGCCAGGGAGCCCCACGGATGCCGGCTGCCACACACTGAGCTGTTTGCCCAAGGCAGAAGGCTGTGATATGGGGATGGACGTCGGAGGCTGGGAGTGATTTATGCAGCAGGCAGGCTCCAGTTCCCTCTTCCCATGCTGAGGAACATCAAGAGTCACGTATCTTTAAATTGACGTCTGTGGCCATGGAAAGGAGAGACTGATAGTGCAGAGGACGTGGGGACAACCATGTCAGGAGGCTGGGTGGCTGCATGGTACCTGGCATGGGGCTCGTGCTCGCCCTGAAGGCTGCATGGGTGCGCACGTCACCACGCAGGATGATTACCGGCACTTGAAGAACAGGGCAGATATGTGCGGCTTAACAAAGCTTAACAGGTCAGGTTGCCTTACCCAATAAGCTATACATAGACTTTTATCTTGTTATATTGGGGAAAATGAAACAAAACAATGCCACAACAAACAGAACAGAAATCATTCCTTCAAGGTGATTTATTTCTAGAAAAAATGTATACTAGTTCTGTTATTTGCTGAGCTATCGAAAGCCCTCATTTAATAGTTTGCTAAAATTTTATCTCTTTCTAATTGTTGAGAATGATTGAACCTTGTCCCACTGTTATTTCAATTTATGTTAATCATTTGCTTTTACTAGAGTACTACGTTAAATAATGCTAGTACAGGCTTCGGTTGTTGATATAGTTTTGGAAAGCACTACGACAGTAGTTACTGTGTCAGTCTGAGATTTACAGTAAGGATATCAAGGTATGTATGAAAAATGCATATATTGAAGAATGTAGGCTTAGAGAATGTCTTGAGAAATATGCATTTTTTTTAATTAATATTATTAACAGGTCATATTTATACTTTAATTCTCTGCTATTATTTATTAGTGTCCAAGCTGTCTGAAATATGACTGTGTAACAATTAATTTAAATATGTCAGTTTCCTTTTTATTGGAGCAATCCAAGGTTATAGTGAGACCTAGCTATATAAAGGTGGTACTTAACTTGAGATTGATATCCATGTCATAGGCATAGGCAGTTTCACTGTAAAGGATGCTCTTTCAAATGCATTCTGACTTTGAATATGCTTTTCCAATTGAAGGTGAATGGTTTCCTGTACAAAGCATTAGCCAGTAAGAAAGAAAAACAACCTTTGGAAAGTTGTTGTAGTATTTTGTACCAGTGATATCAGGAGAAGGTACTGAACCAACATTCTTGTTCTAAACTTATCTGTGCTCTGTGGAAGACGAGATTTGGTGAAACAGAGATGTGGATCCATGTAAGCTATCCGTATGTACAAAATTTCAATCCTCTTTCTGAACATCTCTGAAGGGTAGACTGCTTGAAATCTGTAGGCTCATACAAACTAATGTACTTTTTTTTTTTTTTAATTTAAATTGTAGGATCCTATCATTTGAAATTAAACTGTCAGTACCCCAGTGCCTGTGAGTGCATGTAATCTCCACTGAGACAAAAAAAAAACCAACAACCAACCAACAAACCAACCAAACAAACAAAACAAAACAAAAGACAGAAGACATTTGGCACAACTCCTGTTTCAAAGTGTGCCCACCAGTACACTTACAGGGTTGAAATACAGACTAAATTGAAGGGGTGATTCCTAAGCATATTGAATGTCTCATTCTTCAGTTCCTAAAACCCGTGTCACTCTTGGGTTGTTCTTTAGTGCTGCTGTTAGGCTACTTTATTGGTTATGATTTGTTCTGAGCATTTAAAAAATAGTTTTTCTCATATGCATGTGATAAAGAAGATTCTGTCTTAAACTAAGAAAGAGGTGCAATACTTGTGTAATACCGTTTTCATATTTTTGGGGGACATCTTAGACTGTTCAGATCACAAAGGAGCTGATTTCAGCTGTGGATTTAGCTGTAGCTGTATCAGATGTAGCAGTTGCAGATTCTTACTCTGGCAAATACATATCACTTTGGAGGAGAAACTAAAGATGCTGCTCTGTTGGGAACTCTGTCATTGCTGTGGTTAGGCAGTGAGCCAGGTTTACTTGAACTTTATTAGGAAGCTCAGACTCATTAATGCTACTTCAAGTAGACTGCTTTCCTTAAGTTTTATTCTTTTTGAAAGGGCCTGATTCTTTTTTGAAAGGGCTCTTCTCATTCGGGTCACCCTGGTTTAGTTATCAGAGCACCAACGCTGTAGCAGGGAAGGGGATGGTGATGCCAGCCCAACCTTGTAGCACATCTGTTCTTTGTGGGCATGGATGGTAGGGAAAGGAAGAAGAAATGTTTTTATTGATGGATATCAGATGGCAGATGTTGGAGAAAAGAGAAGGTAGCCACAGTGGTGGCGTTCTGGTAGGTCTGCTTTCGGGTATGAGAAAACTGGGATTCTGATATGGAAAGTGAGCTGCTATGGAACACAGTAGTTTATCAGTCATAAAAGTAATTGGTACAATAAAAGCAATGTTTTGAATGTGTGCTGCTTACCTCCTAACCTTCGTTGCCTCAGAGAGTACACTTAGGTATGTCAAATACCCTACTCTCAAAGACAGGAAAGGGTTAACAAGTCAAGCAACCTATAACTGCAGTAATTTGTTAGTAGTGCATATACTTATTTTATAGTTAGAGAAACTGAAGCACAGTGGGATTAAGTGACCTACTAACATCCCATAGTCAAGAAACTGCAGGGCAAGTCCTTGAATTTGGGTGTTCTGAGGTCCCTCTCCTCTACTTCTTTTATTAGGTCATGTTGCTTCCTGGGATAACAACATGTTTGCGCAGTTTGGAAATGCAAGCTGTTTCTTTGCAGAAATATTACTGCAGAATGTTACAAAACTGGAGAAATACCGAGTCTGAAAACAGATTTAATTCCTGTTTTTAAAATGTAGCAAATGAGGTTTAAAAATATGAAAGGCTGCCAGTCTGCTGTTCTAGTTTAAGTATCTGGGTTGTGATTAGAAAAATATTAGAAATCTGCTGCTGATTTCCAGTGCTATTCCTTTGATTGGACAGCCTCACTTAAAAGGAGGTCTTGGTCCCCAAGATCCTGAAAGAGGAATTAAAATTATGTTCCTGCATTTCCTGTCATTAATTATCTCATAAAGACCTTGAAAGGTGCTCATGACGTCTGTCTCCAGCACATCTGGACTGACATTTTCTCTAAAGAAATTAGGTAGAATCTTTCTTTTGTCTCTGGCTATTTTCTGAATTGCCAGTTGAGGTTTTACTGGAGAAGTAATTTCTCAGGTCATATTCAAGCTCAATAGCTAAAGTCTCCTTCCTTTCACATCCCATAAGCATTGCGGTGGTGTTTTTTAAGGTTAGTCCTGAGAAACATCTTTCTATTTTTCTTTCAGATTTTCTGCTCTTTTTCTGCTCCATTTCCACTACTTGCCCCCAAGTTAAGGTGTTAAATTGTTCTACTGTCAGAGCTAAATAATATGCGACTGGACGCTTTAATAGGCATGAGGACATGCTGACAAATCTTCATTTCAGGAGAGGCACTGTTCAGATGTTTTGTTGTTTTGCAATGCTTTGCTATTAAATTTTATAATGAGATCGAGAAAAAGTGCCTGCTAACATTGTAGCCATTTTGAGTTGGAAATGCTGAAAGCCAAGCAAATTGGAAAATGTTACTTTATTTCACAGTTGTGTGTTAAAAATATATAAATAAAAACAACCTTTTAATATTGGTGCTACTTAATAGCTTATTTTGTGGGGTGGAATTGCTGGTTTTAGGTTTGGTTGTAAGGTACTAGTGATGCCTAGCAGGTGTTCCCTGTTCTGTAACTTGAAGGGTAGTGAGCACACACTGAGCCCTGACATTGCCTTAGAAGAAAGGATGTGTAGCACCTCTGCAGGGTGTGCACAGAGTTGCTCTAGGTAAGGACAAATATAACATGACTTTGCATTCTCTATTTAAAAACAAGGCAAGCTCCCAGTGTTGTGCATGGTGCCGTGACACAGGAGGTCAATTCTTACTCCTGAAAGTGCATCTTACCACAGAACCATAGAATAGGTTGGGTTGGAAGGGACCTTAAAGACCATCCAGTTCCAACCCCCATGCCATGGGCAGGGACACCTCCCAGTAGACCAGGTTGCTCAAAGTCCCATCCAACCTGGCCTTGAACACATCTTCTGAGGTTGTGCTCAGCCGTGGTGGCCAGCTTCCTGTAGCACAGGTGGCAGTGGGATGAGTAGCAGTGCTGTGATGAAGGTAGCACCAACACTAGCAATAAAATGCCTACAGCACTGGAGATGGGCTCCAAACCGGTGAGCCTAGCAAAAAGTTTAAATAGCTTGATCATCTCGTTACGTGGTGTGAGACTTTTGAGGCCCTACATTAAATATGCACCGGGACTATTCATGTGAAAACTTGTTCCTTTGGGTTGGGTCCATAATAATATATTCAAACTAAGATTTTTCTTTCTTTTTGAACTTATTTTTGTTATTTTCTTTGCATTCTCATTCCCTTGCCTCTACTCTATTAGTCACAACCAAGGATTAGGGTATTTCCTGACCAAGACCAATCTAGGCATGGTGATTCTGTACCCAGGCTGAAGTTTCTGTACTATGACACACATGACCGTGAGCTGCAGTCAGACTGGCAAGAGCCAGATGTAGAAAAACTTGTTCCATACTGTGTTCAATTTCTTTAAGCTATTCCTCTCTTAATCTAGGAAGGACAGTTCAAAAAAATCTTCTTTAATCTATTTTGTTACTCTGTCAATCAACCTTTTAGACCTTTTCAAATCATCTTTAAAACATGTACAGAAAAATACATTTCGCAGCTTAATAATTACAGATTACATTGGTATCTTCCTGCTTTCTTAACAGAGCAGGAGAGGTCACCAGCATTTGTGGGTCTGGACCTAAGCACAACACATCTCAAGTATAGCACTTTTTTTTGTCCTGTTATTTTTTTTTTTCAGTGCCTGAATTCAGTTTTAAATCTGCACTCCGTGCTCCTTAAAGCTGCAGTTTGTACCAAAGACTTGCTAAGAAAAAGGGGACACATCTCTGTGCTTAATATAACACAAAGTCACTGCATCTAGTGCCCTGACATGCATATAATTGCCTGGAGCTTTCTAATGATAAAGGCAGTTTCACGGGAGAAAAATCTGTATTGATCCTGGTAGGAATTTAAATTTTACTTCATTAAAAAAAAAATCAGCATAGATGAAACTCCCTGATCAATGATCCTAGCTGTGGTGCTTTTTTTTTTTTTTTTTTTTTTTTTTTTTTTTTAATAGCTTCCATTTTGGTGCAGTGCAGTACAGACTTTTGGTTTAACTGGCTGAATTGATATTCTGAGCAGCGAGTAAGGCAGGATGACAGAGCATCAGCACAGCTACTCCTATTAGTGCTCAGGGAGGTACGCTTACTTGCAGTTGCCCATTCTGTCCAAGACAGAGTGAAGTCACGAACCACTGCTGTCCTAGGATACTACGGAAAAGCTTACAACTTTTCTATATGTTGTTTTAAACCTAGTTGAAGAAAAACAGTATACTTTTCTGTGTTCAGTCACTATCAGGATGGAATGGTTTGAGGTACAGAATTTGAAGTCACTGTTTGGGAACACAGTGCATGTGCTGACCATGATTTACTTTAAATTGACTTTAAAAAAAATAACCCCTATTACATAGATTTATTTTTTAAAAGGACTGATGTCCCTTTTATTTTTAGTGCTTGGATTTTATTTATTTATTTATTTATTTATTTATTTATTTATTTTTGCACAGCATGAAAGGGTGTTCCATTGAAATATACAGCCCTTGGCATTTTAGAATCCTACTCATGTAATAATTCAAAATATCAGGTAGATTTATTTATTTATTTATTTATTTATTTATGAAGAAATAACACAGAACAGATAGTAAGCAGCTTGGAATAAAATAAAATGCCCTGGTTTCTCAGAAAGTCTAAGACTCATTATCATGAATTAGAGTGCTATGTTTTTAATGTTTAAAAAGCAAAAAAAAAAAAAAAAAAAAAAAAAAAAAAGGTGTGTGTGTGTGGGGGGGCAAAGCTACTGTGACATGTGTATGGTTTTACAGTGTATGCTAATGTGACCAGATCAGATTAAAGATGAGGGCATTTTTGCATGCTTCTTCTGTGTGGGTTTTAGATTTCTGGAAGGCATGACAGAAACACAAGTGCAACAAAAACATCACAGCCTGGAAATAATTTTTTGACGTTTTCATTATAATTAACCTTGGTTCTTATATAAGCGGAAAGAGAACAAGAGAGGAAGAGAGCTGTGTCTTTGAAAAAGGTGCTTATGAAATAATCTGAGAGAGACATGTTTGTTGCATTTGCTGCCTAATTTATAATTAGTTAACAAAGCTAAGGAAACATTTGGTACTCCAACGCTCGGCAAGCCAGCCGATGTAGCCTGCTGTCTGCTGCGGGGGGCACTGGATTTGCTGTTTCCCTCACTCCCCTTGCCCCCTTCATACACAGCCTCCCCTCCACCTTCCCTTCCTCCTCAAATGAGAGTGATAGGACTTGACAGTCCTTGTCCTTGAAGGTTTCTCCCGTTTCTGAGTAAGTGGCATATTCCTGGTAGCTTGCCATCTTCCGTTTTTGTCATTATCCCAAGGGAAGTATTAAAATCACAAACAACAACATGGTGGTTCAGTCCATTTTTTCTTTCAGAGAAACCTTTTCCTCCCTTACCCTGCCTGCTGCTTGCTTCCCTCCTTTAGCAATGTGAAACTGCAGGCAGCAACCATCCTCCTGCGCCCTGGCAGCGAGATGCTCTGGCAGGAAGCTCGGCTGCCTCCCCACCTGCCAGCCGGGGTGGTACGGTCTGCAGAGGGACTCCGGTAATGTAGCTCCGCTTATCAATCCCTTACAGATGCCGAACGGTGATTACTCCGCTGTGTAATTGAAATCATTTTGGATTTGTGATGATATCTTAGCCAAGTAAGTAGCGACATCCACAGCATGAGAATAAAAAAAAAAAAAAAAGAAAAAAAAATTGTTCCCCTTTCTGTTCTGAGCTTGTTTATTTGGCAATTTGCTTCTCATGAAGGCACAAGCTGATGAGAAAATGGTGTGGAGACTGGGTCTGAGTGATGCATTAGATTTTGGTTCATGCCCTGTGAATCTCTGGAAAGGTAATGCTGCAACTTCTGTAGATTATTCTGTAAGGTCAAACAGAAACTGCATTGCTAAAAGGCACTCTTGCATCAGAAATAATTCACTAAGCTTTTGTGGGCTAAAAATTCAGTATGATGTTGTCTTTTTTAAACAAATGGGCTTGATTTAGATTAAATCTGTTATTTAGTGGTGAAGAGAACACGTGGATGAGGTTTTGCTTTTATCATTGCTGGTAAGAATTGCATTGCTGGTAAGAATTGGATGTGTTTTTTTTTTTTTTTTTTTTTTTTTTTTTTCTTCTTCTTTCTAAGGTCCAGAAAAGACTAAAATGTGAGCAGTGCAGTTTGACTTTGTTTTTAACTTTAATGTGATCTTATGAGAGGTAAAGACATTTCTTATTAAGAAGATATGTAATCCTCAACTGGGTTTATTTTTAGAGCTGCTTATAGTTTTTTTGATATGTATGCTTGAAAGTAAAGGGCACACCGATTAACAAACAACAACAAAAAGTAGTGCAGTACCTTTCTATTGAAATGGATTAGAAAATGCTGTAACAGGAACAGGGAATTTTATGTAATTTCTTTTAAGCATGCATAGTGTTTCCTGTGGCAAGGTGGGGAAAGGCTTTCTATGGTGTGTTGGTACAATAACCGGTAATTCTTACAGATACATACATACTTGGGAAAAAAAAAATCAGCCCCAAATCCCTGCATGCTGCATGGAAAAGCTTTTGGCTGCTCATGAACCATACAGTGCTTTAACAGAAAACATAAGATTACAGGAGTCATTTCCTATTATGTAAAGGGAGCTTCTGTGCGTTTGATCCCTGCCTGCGGCGCTGGCAGCTCATCTGCCCAGCGGTCCTGGGCAGCGGTCGAGCTCTTCCCCAGCCTCCCCTTTACTGACTTGGAGTTGTCCTGTACAAGCTGGGGCAGCTGCTTGGGCATCGCACGTCGTTTCCATGGACTAATGAGATGATGGCCATAGGCAGTCCTGGAGCACTTGAGCAGCCAGGAGCAGATGCTTAGCCCTGTGCTTTCCATACCTTCTGGAAGGTAAGTATTGAAGTTGCTAAAAGGGAATGCAATGCATATTCTTTCAGGGTAAAACTGTTCATTTTACGATCCACACACATCCAAAGTGCTGCATACTTACTAGGACTTCTGGTCATTTGACCTCTTTAGTACGTTCTGTTAGGGAATCTGTTAAAGGATTGCAGAGATGTTATACAAATGAGGATGTTTGAATGATAGCTGGCATGCTTAAAATGGAAAAACTGTTCTTTTATTTCTGGGGTTGGTGGTTAATATTAGATATATGCAGTATGAAATTGATGATGAAGGCTTTTTGTTAGTCTTTGCTTAGTAAAAGGAGATTACAGATCTACTTCACAGTCCACATTTTTTTATGTCGAGATGCATTCTCGATTAGCATTTAATTTGTGAGAGGTCATCCATATGCATGACTAGCTCTTGTACCTTGCTCTGAAATAACTGTTTGACTCAGGTATCCAGCAGGTCTTTGATCACATACAGCTTTTACTTTGTTCATGTTCCTCTCATTTTAATGAAAATTGCTACCTGTGAAGAAGTGTTTCATATTTTCCTTGTAGTGCTGGTAAAATGAATAAGTTTGTGAATAAGGCAGTAAATTAGGGCTGGTAGATAAGTTGTGTATAGTAATGCAGCATGAATATCTGCTTTTTACTTTTTTTTTTTTTTTTTTTTTTAACCCCCCATTCTCATCCTGTTCATTTTTCTTTTTACATTTCTGTGGAGAATCAATTTTTGGCCCAGCACATCAATGGTAAATATGCTTGCATTATCACAGAAAAGGTCTTTTATTTTATTTATTTTTTTTCTGTTGACAATGGAAGCTGAATGATATTTCTCATGCTTTCTGCATATATAAAAAGGCTTCATGCATGTATATTGACACAGTTTAGGAGAGTTTCATGCTTGTCAGTAGGATTACAGGTTACAGAAGACATGGTAATGCTGAACTAGGTATCATACAGTTCTTTTAAGAGCTTCCATGAAGTGACTTTTGTGAGTGCATTTTTCTTTTAAATTTCATATAATGTAACTAGGAAACAGTTTTAAAGAATTATTTTTCCTCTTTCCTTCTCCCCCCTTAGTAAAATGTACAGCTTATCTTTTCTAATGCTCTAGAATTTGGGATGCAAAAATTTCTCTAATGATTAAAAAAAAAATACGGTCTGAATACTGAAAATGTGAACTTACATTTTGCTTATATATAAGAATGTTACTAGTATTTTCACCTTATTTTTTTTTTCATTCTGCAGTTCATATTTTCAAATGTCAGTTGTGTATGTAATAATTCCTTCTTACATTTTGAAATAAATACAGAAGTCATGACCTTGTACCTATCTCTAACATTCACTAAAACCTCACTATACTGCAGTAGGACTACAGCAGCTGGTAGTTCTGTAAATTGAACCCACCTCCTTTTTGTAAATGTAAATACTTTCACAGGTCGGACTTAAAATAATGCTCTGAAGAGAAGAAAGCAGTTTATTTGATTCACCATAATGTGGAACCTTGTAGAGAATAAGCTTAGCTTCTGCCAGATTTTTCATTACATTTTCAAGGGGAGACAAAGAAGGATATTACAGTTCACTGGAATTCAGCAAGTATTGCTATGCCTTTCTGGCTGATTGCTGAAAGTGAACAAAAATTCATTAACCTTATCTTATACATTATCTGATCAACTGAAGAAAAATCATGATTAAAATTACATATTTATGTATGATTTAAATAAGCCAATTGAAACAGGGTTTTTTAAAAAAGGCTAAGGATGATTATGATTAAATCATCTGCTCTAGAGAGGTTTTTTTTGCTTAATTCATATACCAAAATGTGTTGCTAAAGCTTAAGACAGTCTCTCTCATGCTTTCATTAAGATTCTTTTCTTGCTGAGCCAGGAAGGTAGCAATGAATCCCTTCTGAATGGAGGCTCACTGGCAGTATGGCTCAGTTGCAAATCAAGCAACAGAAATCTGTGTGACCGGGATAGTTCTGCTGCCTCTGCAGCACCTGCAGTCCAGGCGTTGTGTTTGAGATTAGGAAATCTCAGTTTGGATTCAACTTGCCAGGGCTTTATTGTGCACAGCAGGGATGCTCAATACTGTGAGACCGTACAGAATTTATCCCTATATATCGCCTATATATACATTGCATTCAATGATACCATATCCTTAGTGGAACGGTTGCATAATGGAACAGTATTTCTTCCTACATAGCCTATGTTTTGTATGCTGTACTTTTTTTATATGCAAGTATATATGTACTTCATAAAATCCTTTAACCCTTAATTTCATGTAAAAGACAATGAAAATGATCAATAGCATTTTATAGTAATTTTTATTTTAAAGTATGATGTCCTTCCATACAAAGCACAAACATATTGTTTGATTTTAAGAACTGTGGGGTTTGTGATTGAAGTTTTACAGTTTTTATTTGTGTCTAGGGAGAAAAAAAACATGCTATGTTATTTTTCTTAATATAAACTCTTATTTTGTGCATTAAAAATAGAGATTCACATAAGAAGAAAAAAAAACAATTTGTAACAAAAAGTTTAGGAATTAAGCATATTTAAAAATAGCCCAGTAACACAAAAGTAGTCCTAGGATGCTGGCATTACTGCAAAGTACAGGACATACTCCTTTCTAATACTGTAAGTCAATTAAATATGAAGACTAAAAAGTCCTGTGGGATGTCCACTTGAATATCAGACTTTGCATAGTTGAGAAATGGTGACCAAGTTACAAAGTTTTTCCCTTGTACTACCAGGTATGTGAACAAGTTCATCCTGTTGGCATTGGTTCATGGTTTAAAAGTAGCCATTGCATGGTTAGAGCATATGAGGGTTGTGCACCAGGCTATCAGAGAAGTCCTAGAGGAGGCCCAGCAGAAATAATTGTGATTTATTTGTAAGTTTGTGCAATTTCTACCTCTTGTCTTCCTCCCACAGATGTGGAAGGTGAAAGAGGTGGAGGAGTTAACCGATTTTACAGAGTCAGGGAATCAGAGCAGCTGAGGTTGGGAGGAGATGATCTCCTCTGGAGATGATCGTGTCCGACCACCCTGCCCAAAGCAGGTTCAATGAGAACAGGTTGCTCGGGGCTGAGCCTGGTCTGGTTTTAAATGTCTGCAGGGATGGAGACACCACAACCAGTTCCAGTTTGACCACCCTCATGATTTTCTCACATTCAGTCGGAATTTCCTGTGTCTCAGTTAGCTCTCATTGCCTTTTTTAAAAAACAAACCAAAAAAAAAAACAACAACCAGACATTCACTGGGCACCACTGAGAAGAGTCTGGCAGCATTTTCTTTACTCCTTCCCATAGGGAATTAAACACATTGATCAGGTTCCCCCCGAGCCTTCTCTCCTCCAGGCTGGCCAGCCCCAGCTCCCTCTCAGTCTCCCACTGGCCAAGACTGAAAATGCTCAAGTTTCTTCATCATCTCTGTGTCCCTTCACTGGACTCACCCTGGGAAGTCCATGTCTCTCCTGTACCAGGAGCCCAGCACTGGGCATAGCAACCCAGATATGTCTCAGCACTGCTGAGCAGAGGGGAAGGATCAGCTCCCTTGCCACGCTGGCAGCACACTGGCTGATGCAGCCCAGGAGGCTGTTGGCCTTCTTTGCTGCAGGGATGTGTTTCCATCTCCCAGTCAACTTTGTGTTCACCAGGAGCCTCTCAGCCCTGCAATAGGCTTTTCCTCCCCCAGAACAGAATTCTGCACTTCCCTCTGCTGGGCTTCCTGCTGGCTCAGTGCTCCAGCCCATCAAGGTCCCTCTGACAGGCAGCACATCCATCTGGTGTCACCAGCCACTCCTCCCTTTGTATCATCTGCAGACTTGTGGGGGACATCATATCATCCAGGTATGGATGAAGATGCCTGACTATTGCATTGCAAGCAGTCACTGGACAGTGGATGATAGACCTCCTAGGTGTGTTCTTTTTTCACTAGATGACCCTTCTTGTGATACAGTTCCGTATTCTTTCTTGATTGCTAATGCACACTGGTATGTTAAGAAGCAAATTTCTGAAGTAACAAAGGTAAAACCATAAGGAGAGAAATTTTGCTTAGGACAAAATGCCTTCACACACGTGTTCCTTGATTAAAATGGAACTGCAATTTTAGGAGTTAGCCCAGAACTGAAGCATTTCCAAAAAAAAAATAATAAAAAAATCCAAATTATGGTAAATACCCTGAATATACTTACAATTAAGAGTGTGAAAGATGTGATATTAAGGTCCAATACCTTGCATCTACAGCCTAGATGCACTATGGTATGTATATAAACTTTTTTTGAGGACAAAAAAAATGTACTAAAATAAAAAATATATATATACACTAAAGAATGAACACTCACAGCTGATGAAATAATTTCAATTGATAATTTCATTCAGTGCATTTTAATTAAAGTGAGTTAAAAATAAAACCATATGAATTGAATTAAAAATAAAATGAGTTTCAGTCCAATATGCTTTGAATCTTGCTGAGAAATCTACTGCACAAAATGAGGAGGTGCTTAACTGTTACACGCTGGGCAAAGAGGAGCTTCGGTAGTTCTCTTCCCAGTTCTCTGGCCTTCCCAGCTCCTGACCTGTGGAAATAGCTACGTGTTTGAAGCAAATGGCTTTCCTCATACATACATCTCTTCTAAGGAGATTTTCTTAGCCAAGAGCTGTCTTTGGTATGATAAGTTATCTTCCATGCTCTTATTTGAGTTGTGCTTCATAGTCCAGTTCAGTGCAAACTTTGCACTTCACCTTGTGATGAGCTGGTGTTTAAACGCCATCAGGGTTACCTCCTTCTGCACGCCCTAGCCAAAGTCTGATGATAACAAAATACCCACCTTGCTGGACACAAGTCAGCCATCACAGCTGAAACTGACCACTGGTTGGTTTACCAGGCATTTTAGGTGAAGCTCAGTCCCTCTGTGTACCACT
Source organism: Netta rufina (assembly GCF_964035555.1). NCBI lineage: Eukaryota > Metazoa > Chordata > Aves > Anseriformes > Anatidae > Netta > Netta rufina. The sequence goes on along the minus strand of NC_140133.1, from coordinate 6,828,162 downwards.
GTTGATTTATAATGGAATGGGAATTTTCTACTGGCCTCTAAACATGAGGTCAGACAGAATCAGTCCTAAGTCTCTTGGTAAATGCGAAAATAGAAATGCCTCAAACTTTTTCCGTAAGCCAGCAGGCTAACTGAAGCTGATCCAGCAGATGAAGAAGCATGAGGGTAGTCCTGCACCTTGGAGTGCTGGCAGCCAGTTGCCATGGGTGAGATGGGAAATGGCAGCCCACAGGGATCTGGGTATTGGCACGTACTCGAGGTGCAAGAAGAGGAGAGTTTTACCCTGCTTGATCTCACACAGGCTGAACTGGGCATCCCCTGGCATTTGTCTTCACTCATCTCTCTGATCTCCAGGACCTGCCCACACCTCCAGGGTTTTCGTCAACTCTTCCTTTTATTTCTTTTTTTTTTTTTTTTCTCAGACACCCTTCTTCTTGCAGACCACTTCTCTGGGGAACCCTTCTGCTGAGCCTCCTCCTCCTTCTGCAACTTGAGATCCCTGGTTTTCACAATCCCTCTGGTCTGTGCATGCAGTCTGTCTCTACTGGTGGTGCTCTCACGTCTCTTCAATAATTGGATTTGCCACTCTTACTGGATTCAGGCATTATCAAAATTTGCAACCAGCTCATACTAGCTCCAGCCAGCAAGAAGCACGCTTGTGCTTGAAAGTCTGAAGTTCAGTTTTGGACATAAGTACCCCCCCTCCCCAGTAGATCCAATATCTGCTGCATTATGTTTGTTATTCAGTTTAAGCTGTTTTTCACCTACAAGTGTAGCACACTTCTCAGCTAGGGCTGGTGAGGATCTTCATTCCTGTTGTCTTTTCCTTTTTCTCCTTGGGCCATTGCCTTCTGAGAGCAGACATAACCATCCCCAGTCTTTGTTGCAGCAGGTTTCTGTGGACTCGTGGGTCTTGAGAAGAGTTACACTTAGAGCAGTATGGCCTATTTTGGCACGTGCGATATATGCTGTTTGTCTTGCAGGATCGATGAATATATTGTAATAGTTGTCCTCAGCATATAACTAACCTTGAAAAAATCTGATGCTGATGAAGCACCATAAAAATGTGCTGCTACCATTATGGGTTGTCTTTCAGAACAGTACCCTTTGTGTCACACAGGTAATTAGAAGACAGCAGTGTTCCCAATAACCTGTTCCAGCCTGCCTGGGGAATGTGTGATCCTGAATGTCAGGAGACAGCATTGATTTGCGTCCTTTGTAGGCTGGTTTAGGAAGAAGCTTGTCCTGGCCGAGGAGGACCATTTCATTTTATGCTGCATGCTTACTGCGTTCCTCTCCTCTGCTTGCATTATAATGAAGATTTTGCATGTTGTTCTAAAAATATATCAACTGATATTTGATATTTAGGGACCAGTGAAATGCAATTGCAATGAAATAATGATTTTTGTGTTCTTTTTCACAAAGAAATGTGATTGCTTCTCCCTACACCGTACTTAAAGGGATCCCTAATAATGACTCATTGAGTTAACCTGGGAAATTTGTAGAAGAATTCTGTGCAGTTTTAGATGCACTATAGATTGTCACATTAGCCAAGGAGGGCATTTGCGTTGTAACAGGACTAGTTACCTCTGCAATGCTTTAGTGGGAAATTGTTATGCAGACTGCTGCAGGATAAGGTGAAATGCTAAATCAGCATTATTGAATAAGATGGCTGAACATGCCATGAAAGCAACCCATCAGAAGCAATGATATGCCTGATTTCCATGCAGTATACCTCCTTCTTTCCATATAGGCATGGCAGCAAACTCTTTGTTCCGCAGGGTATTTGGCTCCTGCTCAGGGCTTGATGCCTCTCCCATCCCCTCATGGCAGTGGTTTGCACGGGGCAGGCCAGACCTCCTTGTCTCTGAGGGGTCTGCCTTTGTCTTGCATTTACCAAGAGGAAGAGGAAAGGACTACCATGATGTACCTTGTGCTGTGCCAAGCCTTCCCCTTCAGGACATAAGGGTTAGGAGCTGATATTTTATTGCAAAGCGTATGTGGGGAGCTGGTAGTCCACAGGGCACCCAATTTACATGTATGCACCACTGTATATGGAGTCTTTCATTAGGTTGATTTTTAAATTTTGGTTTGGTTTTGTCCAAAATAGTATTGAGCATTTCTGTTTGCTCTGTGTAGTGCTTAAATATTGTAAATAGGCAAAGGAGGCAGAAATATGAAATTTATTTACTTGTGTGGGCTGAAAAGGGGAGATGAAAGAGGGAAATACAGCTTTTCCAGGACTATGAGATGCAGCAATGAGATGTAGGTACGGACTGCTGGAGTCTGTATCAAATGAAGGTCTTTCAATATGCAGGTGGGATGTGGCTGGTGCCCAGGCTAGGGGGGAAGGCTTGGGGGAGCCAGCAGCTGCCTATGGATGGGGGCAGAGCTGACCTTGGTGTAGGGATGGTGAGACCACAGAGGCAAATTTTGCTTACTGTGACAAAAGGTACTCGCAGCTACAACGGCTGAGTTGCTATTTCTTTTATCTTCATATTAAGCTTTGTGTAACTTCATTTTAACAAACTCTAGTTGCTATGCCATTCCCAAGCTTATTACAGATTTCCCACCAACCCAGAAGCAATGTTTAAAAAGCCCAAAACCTGCAGAAGGGAAGGGACATATAAAATCTGCAATGCAGAAATAGGATTATATATTTATCTGACTTCTCATGTAGACAGATGATTAATATAGTACAAACTACAGGATTTATATCTTGGTATATCATTAAGGTTCCCTGTAATTCTAATGTGAGAAGATAATAAATTAAGTGTCCTCTTCCCTGCCCTTGTCCTCCTTTTTCTAGTTTAGAAATATACTTAGAAGTTTTAATCTGAAAGCATAATTCTGTTACTAGAACTGAGGTTGGAAAGAAATGAAAGAGAAAATGGAAGACATCTGAAGTGTTTTTTCTTGAACCTTTTGAAGCATTGAAATTGAGTGCATGAGGTCTTCATACACAAGTCTCATTTACATATCTTTTTTGGATTAAGAGGGTATCTTTGAAACTAACACTACAAAAATTTTTTTGGGAAAAAAAAAAATTGGGGGGAAGGATTTTTTTTTTTTTTTAATTTTGGAGAAAAAAACACCTCTAATATCATTTCTTAATCAGGTCCGATTTCCTTTTAAGGAAATATTGTTCTCCTTTATCTGATCTGGAGCAGATGGAAGCTGCAGATACAGGACATATGTCATTTCTAAAGGTTTTATTATGAATAAGGTAAATAGTATTTTTGCAGCCTTAATTACCAGATCCCAAGAGAAGCACATATACATTTAAAATAAATTTGAGTAAGAACGCTGTGAGAGATTAACTAATCAAGTAATTAGAACTATGCATACTTATTATTCCTTTGTATCAAGACACTTTATTTCGTTCGGGAGACAATACTGCTGATAGCTCATCCCTGAGATCCTCTTGTCTGTGATCAATAGGAATCAAAGAAGTTTAAAGTCTATGATTCTGTCTAGAGTCTGCATGCCAGATTTGTTACATTAAGTAAAATATAACACCCAAACCTGTTCTCCTTAGGCAGAGGCGTGACCCAGGGGTTGCGACACTGGCATAAGAATTGAAGCAGTACACTCAGTGCTGAGGTGGGTAACACGGAAACTGGAAACTCCACAGGAGATTTTGTGCTGATTAGGACAGTTTTCATTTTGATTTTGATGCTTTCTTGAGAAGAGTTCTGACTATTGCTGGATTAGGAAAGGGATAAATCCTTCAAAATAGAATAGAAAATAAAAAAATAAACATATATAAAACGTAATATATATACACATATATAAATAAAAACCACAAAAGCACCCTGAATAGGGAGCAGTTGCTATAAAGTCCTTTTTGTTGTTTGGTTTACTGTATAGTTCAGTTCCATTCAAAGTAATTATTTCAGTGGTTCACTTGAAAACAATAACAATTTTGTGCTCCCTCCCACACATAAGATCCACTCCCTTCCTCAGTAATTCTTGTTTGACCTTACAAGTTCTCTAGAAACTTTCCTACCAGCTGCCAGATATTCTGTTTAGGAGTTACTCAGGAGGCCAGCGAGACATTACTGTGTTGGTCTGCTTTTGACATTTGCCCTACAGTGAACAAAGAGCCTCCAAGATTGAGGTCTTGATCAATTCAAAATTTTATATGGATTTGACTTTCTCTCTCATAGTCTACCTTTATTATAGCAGTGATGTGTCACTACAGTAATAAGAAGACAAAAAGGGGAAAACTTGTAATTGCTTGAGAAAAAAATGTGTTGGGACCTATGAAATTCATCCCTGTGAAAGATCAGAGAGACCATGGAAAAAAAGCACTTGCTCCATTAAGTCACATGGCACAAAACTTCTATGGTAATGCCCACAGAGGCTTTATGAAACCATTTTTAATTCATTTTAGGAAAGAAGGAAGGAGCCTATGTTACTTTTTATTATTATTATTATTATTTTTATACAGACTCTCCCTGAACCTGTTATTTCATGGCTAAAAGTAAAGATTGATCAGCTCCATTGGAAAGGTAGAGGGTGATATTATGGGCCTGCTCATGAGGAATGGTCTCATAAGAAAAAATATGTACATGTGAATACAATGAAAATGATTCAGAGGTCTTTTGAACTGCCTAGAGAATGGAAAAAATTATTGATGTAATTATGGTATTTCAGAGGGTCTCTGTTAATTGTGGCAAACTCTGTCTGTCTTCTTGCAAACTGAATTCTTGTCCCTAGGAAGCTTCCCAGCCATTTATGACAAGATGCTGTGATGCCTGCCTTGGAAGAAGTCTTTTGTGGTACAGCTGTGATTGGTTGTACAGGCATAAGAGTATCTGTGAAGAGTCGTTCACAAGAGAGGACAATTTGTCTTATCCACAGAGTACAGTAAATACATAAGTGACTAGTAAAGAAACTGAAAAGCTTGTATGACTGATTTTAAAATCTCTTATACTCATTCCTACAAGGTATATGGAGCACAACAGCTATCAGTCTGTCCTTCATATATCCATACAATCTGTATATGTCCTCAAAGTCTTCAGCAATTATTTGCCTCCCTTGAGCCTCAACATCAAAGCCCAGCAAGGTTGATTTTAGCTCTTCATCTCTCTTAAATATATACCCATAGGAGAAATGTCATTTGCTGTGTGGCTTTGTGAGACTTTTTGGGATGAGTTGTCGAGAATTGAGGTCATGCTAGTTCAGCCTGGCAGCTGAGTGCCTGAGCTTGGTTTTCTCCATAGCCAACATCTCCCTAGAAGTCTTTGGCTCAGATTTTCTTGCTTGACTGTGTCACGCAGTCTTTCCCCTTTATTCAGACCGATGGTTGTATCTGTTGTTGCTGCTTGTTGATCTTCGTCGGCATCAACTGCTTTCATTAGCATTTTTCAACAAAGGAATGAATCAGAATAAATCACAACTAATAGAAATATAGGAACAGATTATCATTTTGCAAAGTTCAACTGTCTCAGAGGAGATTACATATTTGAATGGAACAAATACAACTTCATAAATAAACTAAATTAAATATCATCTAATTTTACTTTTGAAGCCAAATACTTTTAATCCATACTCAGCTTCTCATGGAAATATTTCCCAACTCAGTTTCATTCTTTGAAACATTCTTATTCATATTTAAAAACTAAAAACGTGCCAAATTGAACAACGCTCGTGTATGCTGAATAAATGTAAAAGCTTGGGTGCATTACATAATAAGCTGAGAGTTGGCAAGTGAAAGTGATTGCTTTTGTGAGTGTCCAAGCAGTAGTGTAAAAAATGTTTCTGAGAACCTAGTATTTCTCTCTAAAGCAGTCTGACTGATGGCATATCTGAAAATTCCCTTATGTATAGTTCATCAGGAAGCAATAGAAGAAATATATACATTTCTCCAGGGACAATTCATGCAGCAATTCTGGTGGTGCAAATATTACACAGATGGCCTGCATTTTGAACAAATCCTTGCTCATCAATGCAAGATAAGCTTTTCCTGCAAATGTTGTTAGAATTGGGAGCATTTAAATACCCCTAATATGTTCCTTGTGATTGGAAATGGACTTTAAAAAATATCTTCTTCTTAGACAAGAAAGAATTCTTAGAAAGAATCTTTCACAGGATGTAAAAAATGTGTAATACCAAGCAATAAAGTTCAAGACTTTTTTCAATCCATCTGATGTTCAGTGTAAAACGTGATCAAAACCCATATTCCAGTAAAAGACTTAAATGCAGTTCTTTCTGACATGTTTGTTAAATTGCTACGTATAGGCTGCAGCATGCACCTGTCCAGTGACTTCAGTGGCTGAAAGTAGTTGACAATGATTTTCAAAAATACTTAATTTCCAGGTAACTCAGCTTTAAGGTTTCCAAGAACTTTTTGGTCTGCAAAGACCAAGCAAAACGTAAGCAGAGAAAGTCTTGAACAAATAATTTTGGTTTAAAAAAATATATTTATTTTTAGATTTTTTTATTTAATATTTATTTTTGTTGGAATACCATAATTCCTCTCCAAAAGTAGTAAAAAACCCCAACTTCTTACAAATCTCTTTTCATATTAAATCACAGATATCAGTCATTTTAGTAAAATTATAATTTTATTGCCACAGTTAGAGTTTTAAGGCAATAGCTAAATGTTAACTTTTCCCATTGTTTGAATTGTTTTCCCCATGTAGTACCAATAAAATAAAACTTGCTAATTCTCTTCAGTGAGTTGGAAGTACTGTGGATTAGTGAGTATCGTTTCATCCAGATAGGAGAAAAACACAGTTAAGAAATGCTTGATGCACACTGAAGTTTTTTGTTTTGTTTTGTTTTGTTTTGCTAATTAGATATCTTTGTTCTAGATATCTATTTAGGACTAACCTCTGTAGCAGCCCTGATGGCAGAGACCCCCACTAGAGATGCAGCCAGCAGGGGCCCAGGACTTTTTTGCTGTATATTCAAACTGCTATGCCAAATGGCATAAGCAAGAGCAGCACAAGGACACTTTGACTCATGCAAATTGCATCTACAGTGAAGGTCTTTCTGGCAGTAAAGCTGTTAACAATCTGTTTTTTGCAAGTATTGCTGAAGGTAGGTGAAGGCCCCAGTGGTAGAAGAGATGCCATATTGCAGGCTAGTGACACTGGTCATCTTTAAAGCCCAGTGTACAGAGTGTAAGAACTTAAATCACTGAATTTCTTTGTCCCCTGAAATACAAACCAGCTGTTAGCAGCTAGAAGCCATAGAGGCTGGTTTTGTTTTCTTCCCCTTCCTTCACAAAGGGGAGTTCTGGACAAGTCTCCTGTCTAGGAAATTGATCACATTGCAGGCAAAAAATATGATCCCGTTCGTTTCTGAATGTGTACAGATTCATCTGAAATGAAGGAAAATTGCTAGTTTTCCAACTGAATGTGTAGCCAGCATATTTGTTTGTTTGGTGTTAGGAAGATTTGTGATAATGGTGTGAATGCTGCTGCTTTAGTGTTTCTCTACATTTCCAGGATGTCTTTGAATACCTTTGCAGTGATTATGAGTTAATAGAAGAGTTAATTTCATTAGTAGAAAGCAAGAGGCAAGAGCTAGATGAAGATGTTTTGCAAATGAAATGTTTTCATAATTGTGCATTATAGAAATACCACTAACATGCAAGTACTTGGCCTTGGAGGCTATGTTGTTGATAGGCATATGCTCTTCAGGGTGGGAGCAATGCAAGAGGTCAGGTACAACCGCATATATTAAAAAAAAAAAATTAAACAAAAACTACCAGAATTTCCTGTAAATAGTACTTACTAGATTTTGACAATTGCTGCAATGCAAAAAAATAAAATAAAAAATATTTGGCATAAGAGCTTTGGTGGTTTTGCTACTACATCCATCTGCAAAAAGAAACATAAATGTTTAATTTATTATTGAGATTCATCTCAACTATCTGTTAATTATTACAACTGATTTTAATGTATTTATATTTTAACTTCTAAACATATTACTTAACATTAAAAAAGACTATTTAAAATATTTTTTTCAATAAATGAAGTATCTGAACTTTAGAGTTTTAGCCACCATTATATATAACAAGAGTATTAATTGGTTAAAAACTGATACTTCTCAAAAAAGAGCTTTTTGGATGGTTCAGCGAAGATTTGATATTTGAACAATCAAGGCATGAAATGCATGGCATTACTTAGCATTCAGGCTAAAAGCTCATTTGTTCAGAAACATTAAATATTCTCTTACTATACACAAGATATTGAATTTTTTATTAAAATCTGCATGTATGAATCATTCACAGGGAGTAACACAAGGTAATGTACTTGGTTGCAACTCAAACAAAATAACCTCAGTTCCAGCAAATGTTTCTAATCAAGGGCAAGTAGTCTGGTATGATGCTGCAGAATTGTTTGCTAATGTGCAAAGAATATTTTTAACTCTGTGTTGTCAGGAGTTAGTGGGGTTTCTGCAGCAAACCTAACAAAAAGGAGCTGGAGAAGATCAAGCACAGCAGTTCCTGCTGTATACCATTCTCTGCTGAGGAACGGGCAAGCATTGTTTGCAGGGAGATCGCCTGGTGCCCTTTCCTGGGGCGCTCATGCAGAGAGAACCAGAGCTGGATTTTAGAATTAACATCAGGTATGGGTTGTGCTAAGTAAGAGTGCATTTAATTGAATGCCTGTAGCTTCTGAAGTTATGACTAAGAATTGTCATTGGTAGATTTCTCTGGAGAGACACATATGGTAGTGGTCCTCAAGAGGCTATGTAATTTGCCCTGCTTGCTTTCTGGAGAAAATGTAACTAAAGCTGTGTAAAAGTGTAAGTCCTAAATATAAGCTGAGTCAGTATCTATCACTTATTTTTTCTTAAAAGATCCCATTAACCCCATGGCCTTCCAAAAACATGCTCTGGTTCTGAGGTACTGTATATTAGAATTTTAAAAGTAATATATGGTGCATAAGAATAGATACCATTTTCATCAGTTGGCAGTGTCCTACATAGTAATTAGGATCATGATCAGTAAAATATTCAGAGGTTAAAGAAAAGAGGAAATACCTGAGTTAATTAGAACTGCTCATTTATATATATACATATATATATATATATATATATAAAATAGGTCTTTTTAAAGCATTTCAGCCTTTATCTTCTTGTAAATCCAACTGTGTTATTTACTAACAGGTTTTGATGGCATGATTTTTTTTCAGTCACGTCTGTTTTAAAGGGTTTTAACCTAAATCATTTCTTTCTAGTGGAGCTACACTAGATGAGGCAGCCCATATAGATGAAGTGAGTGCATAATAGCTAAAATAACCAAAATAACAGAGTGAAGAATCTGCAGCTCATCCATAAAGAATCCATGTTGAAGAAGAAGACATGGAAATAAGTCTGTCTACATTTTAGCATATCTCGAGACTGAAAAGAAATAAATTTGTTGGTTGACACAGCTGGATTGTGTTTCGTTTCACATGCTTCCTAGAAAATTTTGTTTGTTTTAATGTCTTTCTCAGTTAATAGATTCAACAGGCCCGCTATTGCAGAGTTCTCATAATTACTCCATTTTGGCTTTTGAACGGAGGGTGCTGTGCACATTTGAATAATGTTACAAACCACCCTATGCTGTGTTTGAGAAGTGTAATTTCCATGTGTGCCATGCTGTAATTTATACTCTATCGATTAAGGAATAAACATGGCATGTAAATATGTATCAAGAGATATAAGAAAGCAGGCTCATGTAAGCCAAGACCGAAGCCCATGCCCTGGAGGTAGAGGCTGGGAGGCCCGGTAAAGCACAGGGAGGGAATGGCAGGCAAAGTGATTGCTGCCCATGGAAGTAACGGGACCTCCACTTGCCATTCATTTCGAATCATTCAATGCGTCTGTTTTATCATAGTTTTTCCAGGTACTGAAAGACTTGGCCTCCCTTTTCCTTTTAAAACAGTTGATTGGAACTTTCTTTTTGTAGAACTAGACCTGTGATAAGTAACTTAAACATTCACGTATAATTTTCTGCATCTGAAGAGATTCCAAAGCTCCTCTTAGCTGTTCAAATGAATGTATACCTTTTTATGAATCTTGGCTCTGTATCTTCGGCTCTTTCCTTTTATTGAAAACTTGTTCAAATGTAAAATTTCACTATGAAATAGAAAATTCTCTAATATATGCTTAAATCATATGTAAATCGGCTATCAGCTATCTTTTTTACTTTTATTTCTTTTAAATGTTTTCTGAAGAAAACAGTTTGTAACTACGACATGCATCTCTGTAATAGAAGAAAATGTGGAAAGCAAGCCAGTAGCAAATTGTAATGGACAACCAGTCCAGTCATTCTCCAGATGACACATTTCATGTCATGCAAATTTAGGACTGTAGTCTCTATAAATTATGTGGCCATAGTCCACCTATGGTGGGGTTCATTTTTTAGTGTGCAAACAGTGTTAAGATAATCTGAAAGCTTTATGTGGGTGTTTTAATACCCTGAAATGGGGTCGCTTTTCTTTCCCTTCCTTTGACTGTTCAGCAGTGATGCCTGCCTGGGTAGGCGAATGCCTTCAGAAGACCATTCTTGCTTGTCCTTATCATTTGGTCCCCAAAACATAGAAATTATCTGCAATTTATGGTTAGTTCTTCTTTCCCTATTGCTTTCATTGCTAAGAATCATTTGTTACAGTGGTAACAGATGAATATATATATATATATATATATATATATATATTTATTTCTCTTTGACCTTGATTTTATTTTTTCTGTGGAAAAAATCTGGGCTTCTTCAGCTAATCAGAAAAATCTTGTCATGAGTTCAAGTAATGCAGTAATATGTATTCTTCTAATATAATACATTTAAAAGCAAGTGCTTTTACTTTTCCTCTTTCTCTCTCTCTCTCTTTTTTTTTTTTTTTTTTTTCCAATTTCACCCTCCTCATGTTTGCGAAGAACAGAAACTGGAAATGTAATTGTAAAAAAAAAAAAAAGGAACAACCGTCAAAACCAAAGTTAAAGATTCTTTGTTGTTGTTTTGTTTTGCATGGCCAGTAAACAGAGAGAAAGGGAAAACCTAGAGTGTGTGTTGGAGGCAGAATCAAGTAGTCTACAAAGCAAAATTACTGTTATTATTTTTAGTATGCATTTGTGTAAGCAGGCTACTTTTGAAAATGTGCTGAAGAAAGCCTGGACAAATACAGGAAAGAGCTTATGATGGTTTGAGCACAAGATATCAAATAATTGTGCTTTGGTATCATCTTATATATCTTAGTATGTGTTGCTGAAGCCACAATTTTCCTTTTTTGAAAGGTCACAGGATCATAGATCCTCTTTAATTATTCCAGTAACATAGATTTTGATTCAGCTGTTGCATACGATGAGGATTAGAACTTAGTTTTTGAAAGTGAACGTCTTGGGCCAGCCAACCTTACAGTTGAGGTTTTTGTCTGCCAGTGAGTGGCAGAAAGAGATGTGCTGTTCTAAACCCTGCCAGACCACAGGATGTGCATTGGACCCAGCCCTCTGAAAGGTGCAGTAGGAGCCCTGCTGTGCCCTAGTGGAATTTTTTATCTCGTGAGTATTCTATTGCACTCTTAAGACTCCCATTTTTATTTTTTTCTCTGTGCGTATTTATGTTATGTATTTGTATTTATATATATACATGCACATATAACATATATGTATATTTTGCATATATATGTATTCATATAAATATTTGTATAAAAATTAATTTCCTTTAAGGGAGTGCTTGCTACATTACCTGAGGAAGTCTGAATGGTTTAGTAGGGATTAACTTAACATTAGTTAAATAAAACATAATGAAGTATTAAGTAACAACTTCGCAACAATGGCAAAGTGGTTTAAGTCATCAAGTACCATCATTGTTTGGTTTTGAGAGAGAAAGGGATGAGGTTATAAACAGGATCATTTCTCCTATATTGACTTCAGTGCTGTCATCTGAACATATTTTTAGGACTGTGAAATAGTACTTCAGGTATGTGTATAGTGTTCTAAATCCACAGCTTATGTTTGCAAATATATTAACATACAAATCTGTATTTGTACAGGAGTGTTCTTCAAATTAGCCATTGGACTGCTCTGTCTACATAGGTGGAGACTTTTCATGCAAACCTTCTGATGGGTTTTGTAGGGAAGAACATATACACTAAAATCTAATAATGATTAATCATGCACTTAATTGAAATGATTTAAAAGCCTGAAAAAAAATTATTTGAGAGAAGAGATTCATTTTGAATTTCATTTTCTTAGACAAGGAGACTTTAAAAGGTATTGGCAGCTTCTTCTCTCATTTCAGTCTTTGTCCTCCCACTCTGTGACAGCTGCTGCTCAGCGTTTTTCTTCCTCTTCTTAGTCTTGATGAGCAGATTTTTATTTTTTTTTTTTGATTCCTGTTGGGCTTGAGCTGCAAGCAGTTGGTGCTCATGAATATCAGTGGGGGAAGAGGCAGGTAATGCAGCATCTTTTTCTTTTGTCAGGGCTCTGATTGGATTGTACAGTTTTTTCAAGACTAGGGTCATCAGTATGCTCAGTGAAGGGGCTAAGGGCTAATTAGACAAATATGTCTGTGGGCAAACCTGTTTGGAAAATTTGAAGTGCCAGGAATTGAAGCTGAACAGAAGTCTTCTGAATTGAAATCAAACACTTCGGAAATCTCAGGGTGTTGTTCCACTTAACTTTCTGAAGCTCTGCCCGGATTTTACCTATTGCCAATCATATTGTCACCTTTCAACTCATGTAAGAAGCACTAAAAGCGTTTTAGTAGAAATTCTGTTTATTTTGTATCTTTATCTGTGGTTTGTTCCCAATGTGTGAGATTGTAGCTGACATAAGAGAACTGTTACTTCCTATAAATGCCTGGCTAAACAAGTTGTTTTACAAGCAAAGCAATTACCAAGCTGAGGTTACCTACAACTCTTGTGCAGCTTTTCCAAGTTCTTATGCCACAATGACCTTAGCCCATTGCAGATGTTGTTGTGGCTTCCCTGTACTCTTTTGCATTTGATCCCCCTCCCTGTCTCTAAGCCACCCTCATGGTATCCATGATATCCCTGCCTTCCTGTTGGTACCTGTGCTATATCCTTCCCCTTCTCCTTTCCCTTCCTGCACAGTGCCACCTTCCCCTGCTGCCAGACCAGCGGCTGCCCCTGCTGTTGGCGTGCAAGGACTGCCCATCTGTAAGCCAAGAATGGCTGTTACAGCTTCTCCATCACTATCTGTGCTAATGAGGGTTCCTCCTTCTAGTCAGACCCAGATTGATATTCAAGTACTCAGGAAAGTGGTAGGACCTAACTACATGTGAGTTCTCTCTCCTGCACCAAATTGGTTGCAGCTGATGACTGAATTCAGGAGTTGGGAGTCAGGGCTAGACAGCAGTGCAGAAGCCTCAGTTCCTGGGGAAAGCAGGCTTAACAGCGAGCAGAAGTTTTGATATAATTAGGGAGAAGGAAACTTGTTTTGTGAACATAACCTCTAATTTTATCATTGTGTAAATAATAAAATTACAGCAAAACCAAGCATCTTCTACAATAAAACAGCAGTAAAACTGTCTTTCAGATCTACTTGCATTAATGTATACACTTTATTCTAGTATGTTAAATGCAGAAGTGTTTAATGCTTACAGAGGCATATACATACCACGTGTTTTATAATTCACCTGTTAAAAAATAGGAAATATTCCAAATTGTACTAATTATATTAGGCCAAAGATGATTTAATTGCATGATTACTTCTGTTATTGTAGTATCAGTGAACAAAATAATCATTTATGAAAAAAAAATTGCAGCAGATGACCAAAATGTTTTATTTCTCAGTGCTGATCATTGGATTATGAAAATGGATTACAATTGAGTAATGAGTTCTTCAAGCCCCTGAATGATATGATTTCTGTAAATGTCTCCTTGATGTCATTAACCTTGAGCTTTCAGAGCAATAACTGACTATGGAAGATTTGCCTTTACCTAATATTTTGTAATGAATTTACTCTGTGTGTGTTTATTAATATACCAGTGAGACCTAACTGGAAGTTGCTTAAATGAATAAACTGGGTTTAGAAAAAGATATGGGGATTGCTAAAAAAAAATAATGCTATTTTTGAGCAGACTACAGTTCTACTTAGACCTGTGTTTACATGGTCCTGTTCATCAAATAAAGTCATCTTGTAAAATCATAGTATGAAAAATGAGAAGTTTGCCTGCTTAAATGAGAGCATTACTTAATATTTAATAAAACCCTTGCCTTATATACCACTTTTTTTTTTTTCTTTCTTTTTTTTTTTTTTTTCTGGTAGCGTACTCTCTGTCAGTGGAAGTTTACCTCTGAAATCAGGACAGTTCCTGTACCAAAGCCTTTAAATTCAGTCTTGTTAGTCACTGGAACACTTTTCCAATGAACCTGTGGAAAGTTCACTGCAGAACTAATTCAGGAAAAACTACTTATTTCAATTTTACCTGTTTAAAATAGCAAATAAGTCAGCAGTAAACTATGAGTGAGATGCAGTAATCTTTTTTGGTCATCCTCTGCCTAGAGGGCTGTCAGATTTTTTTTTTTTTTTTTGTCAGATCTGAAATGGTAAATTATAATTATTTGGAGGCAAAGGTACCCGTCTGGGTGTTCATTTTAAGGCACATGGTGAAAAGTATGCCATCTGACAATGGAAAGAAAAGCCTTAAGAGTGGAGTTGGTAAATAAGCTTTTTGATAACACCAGTTTTGGGGAACTGTCATAAGGGCTGAATGATGTGCAGTGCCATCAAGCAACTTTCTGTAAACAACTTTCTAGTTTGCAGTATTTTTCTTTTAAAATATGTTCACTGAATAAATGAACAATATAGCACCCCCAAAAACAAACAAACAAACAAACAAAAAAACTTCAGGGGCAGGCCTGTAACTGCATGTTGGTTTCAGTGGGCTGATTCATTAAATTTTTCATGGGAAAGCTTGCATTGAATATCCTACTTTCAAACCAGCCTGGTACTGTTGTGCTGGTTCATGGATGATTTCAGTTCCTGTGTCTTACAGAATAAGGTCAGACCTGGGCAGCTTGGCTTGGAATGAAATCTCTCATGTTCTGCATTCTTGCCGTTGCTCTTGAATCTGCAAATGAAAGGCTCCAAATTTATTTAACTGCTAGATAGCAGAAAGGAAACGTCAGCATGCTAGCATCTTCCTCTTCCCTGAAACTTGCTAAATCAACTACATTACACCCACAGATACAGCAATTATGTAGAGAAAATAAACAGTGTGAGTGACACTGTGAGGGAGACAAAACCCTGTGTCATCTAGACTACTGCAGCCTGTCAGAAAATGTGTTCTGGACTTCTGCAAAACAGATGAGGAGGTAATTCAAAGCAGAAATGGGCAATTGACAGCAATTTAGGAAGCGTGGTAGATGGACAGGCTTGAAGGACCTCAATATTTTTACAGACGTGTAGAGTAAAGCCATTCCTGAATAGATCAAAGCTGCAGAGACAAATGCCCCCTACATACCCCTATCTGCCCATCATTCCTTGGTTCCTGGCACTCACTGCAGATGTGCTATAGGCATAAAAAATATCATACTTTTTTTTTGGGATGTACCAGGGTTTTCTCTTGAGAGACCCTGTCCTAAGAAAAATAACCATCCCCATGTGCAGACCTGTATTTGCAGACTCCTGAGGTTTGCTTTTGGTCTGGATGAATTTGTAGTCCCTACTGTCCTGTTAACCAAATATCCCCCTTAGTGCAGCTGAGGGGGGAGGAGTGGGAAGCGATCTGCATACCTTCCTGGGCTTGGGCAGAAACCTGCTGAAGGGAAATGTGCTCCTTCTGAGGTTTTGTTTGTGCAATAGTTGTGCTAAAACCAGTGTAGGGTGAATGATGGATGCCTTACTTCTGGTTATTGGTTTCTTCAGAAATACTTGTGCTTTTTTTTCTTTTTCTTTTTTCTTTTTTTTTTCCCTTTTTTCTTTCTTTTTCCCATGATTCCATTTTGCAGTGCTTGTTTGAAAGATTTCAGGTCCTGACAAGACTATGTATGACTTTTTTGTCTAGCTTCTTTTCCTAGCTTCTTTTCTGTGTTTCACCTGTGGGTCAAAGATTACTGCTCCCAAATTTCAGCCTAGATCTTCTGGTGGTAGCAGAATTAATAATAACAGAATTTCAGTTATTGTCTTTAAGGAACTTTTGTCTGATGTTCTATTAAAGAGCTTTAAGAGAGTGAACTCCATGCAACCTTCATGTAAAGTAAGGGACTGAGTGGAGGAGGTCAGATTATATTGAGAGGCAATTGGGCTGAGTTTAAATTCTGTACTTTTTTGATTGACAGACAGAAGTCAACAAAGCAGGAAGGAAGATAGTGAAAGGAAGTAAACTGGTCACCTGGCTTTACAAGCACTTGAGTTGCTGCAGTTTACAGTATATATATATATATTAAGTATTCAGAAATAGAACTGATCCGCAGATGAGTACGATTAGGTTTGGAGTTACTGACCTTTCCCTAATAAAGACTATCTGCTAGCATTGGTTTTGCAAGCTTATTGGAGGAGTTTTTATTTTTCTTCCCAAAGACTGGCATCATTGATGAGGGTTTATAATGGTTTCAGTCTTCACAAATCTCTTTTCCTGAGTGATTTCTGTTCTCTTCTTGAATGAATTCTAAAGATTCCTGAGGTGAGGAATTCCTGACAGAGGAGTAGCCAGTATAACTTTTGCTCTAATTACTGTTCTGTACCTATTGATGTATTACGACGCATTTGATTAGGTGGTGTAGCACTGCATTTTGTTTCTTTTGGGTTCTGAGTGTAATAGTTCTGTTTTATCAGTGACTTCACAATTGGATTTTTTTTTCCAAAATTCATATTTTTTTTTATTTGGCTTTTTTGTTTCTTGTTGTTTGTTTGTTTTTTTTTTTTTTTTTTTTTTTTCCTGAGCAGTATGAAAATCTCATCACAGAGATCATATAGGATATACAGGATATTGTGCTTATGGGAAGGACAGAAGTGTTACTCACTTAAAAAAAAAAGTTTTAATTTAAGAAGTGAATGCATTCTGCACCACATGTGCATGTCAATAAAGGCATTGTGATGTTTTTTCCTACTGTGCTGACTAGTATACCCTGTGTGGACACTGTAAATTATTAAAATATTGTGTGGTAGAGAAGTGTATTAAATCTATTTGCTTATTCTTTCTGTATATCTACCTTTTTGAGTACTGGCAACACTTTCCTGAAGTTGCCATGTGTACGGTTATGATTTCCTTGGAATGATAAACAGTGGTGACTGAATGACTTCTCCGGCCAGAAATGAAATATATTACTTTGCACTCATTTTCATATTAGTAAGGCTGTTCCAAAGAAAAATGGAAACTCAATACAATGTTAAAGTTGCAAAAGTAGAAGTAAAAGCTATATTACATTTCTTCCTATAAGAATTATGTTCTCAATGGAAACCACGTGGAATGTATCTGCTATATATAAGAACTGAAGCGTCACTTATTTAATGCAAAATATAAATGAAGCTTAAATATGATGTGAGTTGCAAATTGTGGAATGCCATTTTAGACTTTGTGTGTACTCAGGCATGGTAAGCCTTGCTTTCCCAGCCCTTTTACATAAAGAATGTCTGAGCTGTTGTGGATGTTTTGCACAGTATGAACTGGATGAACAGGATGTGGTAAACGGATTACAGCAATGTTTATCAGTAATTTATTCTGATGTGGGAAGTAAAGTAACCACTGAGTGGTATATAAATAGGGTGAAACGACGAGTTGCTGTGCAGTGTTGAACAGTTCTGAAGTTAACTGTGCAAGAACTCCAGAGATTTCTCTTAGGAGAGGAAAACAAGTCAGCTTTGCTTAAATAAGATTGAGATAAATATGCTTTCAGTTTGGAAGTTATGTTTTCAGCACGAAGGATTAAGTGGATTTGGCAGTTCCTTTGAGCTTGACATTGATATTGGAATGAGTTTTCAATAGCTGATTCCCAACACCTCCTGCTCCCTACACCCTGAGGTCAGCCCTGGGGTCAATGCCAGTACCAGAGAGGTGGCTCCCTCAAACCCCAAGGGATGTGTCTCCAGGTGCCACTCAGCCTCTTGACATTCTGTCAGCTCATCATGACTTGCTTGAAGTGCTACTAGCTGAAGGAAAAGTACAGATAACACCATCACCATCTGTTAGAAGCCTCCTGCTCCCTCATGGCCCAGGCTGTGTGTGTGAAGACGTGGACCTGGTTAGCAGGCAAGATGACGCAGCAGAAGAGGCTGGTGAGATCTGTTCTGCTCGGTGTGAAAAGCAGGTGACCACGCTACGCAGTCCTAGTGCAATTTCAGTGGCCTGTTATGTCAACGCTTTTATGTAATGCTATTATTTCTTTTCTCAGTTGCAAGTACAACTTTCTTCTTAATGTATTTGCACTGTTTCCTTCTAGAACAACTGAAATATTTTTAACTTCTGCAGTGAGAATGTGGTAGATTGCATCCTTTTTGTTCGAGAAAAGCCCACTGGCTGCTTGTAAATAGACAAGCAAGACTGGACTGGTATCTATGATGTTTAAAGAGACCAAAAAATTATCCTTCTTGTAATACTTCTAGAGACATAAAAGATCTTGAAATTTCTGCATTGAAGTCACAGTGTCTGACATGCCTGCAGATTTTCATTAACAAAGTGGACATAACCAGAAGAGAGGAGTATCATGAAAAAGATTAAATCCCAATAAGATAAATGTAAAATCTTTCAAATTAATATAGAAAATAAACATAAATGAAAACAGTTATTCTCAAATACCTTTGAGCTAAACATGAAGTAGGCATGTGTATTCTGAAACAAATCTGAAGCATTGCTATTAGTCAGGAAGAGTACTTTGGGAATAGTAAGTCCCAAACTTACACTTCTGGTGTGGTGAGAAGAGGCAGTTTTGAAGGCCAGTGTTCCCAAGGTGAGGAGCAGAGGTAGCAGGTGGACGTAACAAACAGGGAAGTGCTGGAGTGTTACAAGAAACTGCCACTTCCTGGGCTGCCTGTTCATCAAATAAATGTGATCTTTTCTCATAAGGTGTCAAGGAATAAATGGGTTTTAAAATCAGAATTGGTATGTCATTTTGTATAATGAAGTAGCCATATGGTTAGAATGCTGTGACCCATTCATGCTACACGTAAGACATCGTATAATGAAGTCAATGGTAACATTTTTACTACTGTGAGTAGTTTTGGAGAAGCTGACACTTAAAATGTCAAATTTTAAACAGACCACTGGAAATACTTCTACAAACGTTTCATCGTTCAAGGAGAATCTTGTTACCGTTCTGCAAAAACAACCAAACCAAACAACTTCTCCACCTCAATCTAGTACTTAAGGTCATCTGGAAGAACGAATCTGCTCCTTTGTTGCTGGACAACTTTTCAGGGTGACTAAGGTAGTGGGGGAGTTTGCATAACTGGAGTAATTAAGTAGAAATAGAATAATTTCAAGTTTTGTGTCCATCATCTGTTCTTGCAGTAAATTAATCTGTACATAGCATCCTTTATTTTGGAGTTTTCCTCACGTGATGAGCTGTGCTCTATTAATAAGCCATGCGTGCAGAGCACTGCCCACTAAGCACAGGAACATGGGAAGCTTTGTACTGTGCTGCTTACTCTGCTCCAGGAGGTGTGAAACAAATGATCTGTAGGAGGTAGGGGGCCACATAGGACCATTTGTTCCTGTTTGATGGAGTGCTCTACCTTAATCTTCTGCAAGCAAGAATAGGAGCCTGCCCTTCCTCTGCTTGTTTTCCCTTGTATTGCATGCAGGTGTTCAGGAGGGGCTCTGAAGTTATGGTAGAGCTTCATGAGTTTCGCTGTGGTTTCAAACTCCCAATGTTTGCTGAGACCACTTTGAACACTGGAGCAAAGGAGCTTTAAGTCCATCTCGTCAGCACACCTCTCTGCAGTGCTCTTGCTAATGATTCCAGTAAGCATCTTTTCTGGTTTTAGATCTGCCACAGAAATAATTTGTGAGGTTTAGGATTTTCCGTAATTTACAGAGGAGAATGCTATGGCAGATAATTCTGCCTGTGAAGGCCATGTTTCTTACAGTAATATATATGGCATAATAAAAAGTAACAAATAGCAGAAAATCATTACCCAAATTGTTACCAGAATTTCCAAGCTGAGTGTGTTTATTTTTGTATGTTAAAGAGGTACAAATATTATGACTTTGATATTTAATCTGTCTTTTGATACTTTGTCACACTAATTATTTTTTTAAGATTATTTTTATCTTCCTGAAAAACACAGGTACAATATAATGTGATATTCAAAGAGCACCTAATATTTTTTTCAGAGAGAACGTTCCAATGGTCAAGATGTAATTTTTCATATTAAGGTGGAAAGTGACAGTTTCACGTTTGCTGTTTATTGTCTTCCTGGTAGTAAAGAACAAGAAAGGCTAGCTATGACAATTTTTGCTGTCTGTTTTTTTAGCAATGTAGGCACAAGTTCAGTGCTGAAAAAAAAAACAAACAGTTAAATTGGCATACATTGGTGCTGTAGTTCTGCATTTCAGTCTCAATGTGTAAATTTACTGTATGAAGGTGTTCTGAATTTGCTGAGGCTCCCACAGTGTTGTTGTTTTTTTTTCTTCTCTCTTTTTTTTTTTTTCCTTTTTTTTTTTTTCCCCCCTCCTTTCTAAATTCAAATCAAATTACTGGACATTGGTCTAAGTAGGAAAAAAATTGTGATCCAATGACCAGAACCAAAAATTTGTCCCCAAAATTAGCAAAGTAACTAATTTTCAGGTAAAATAATATATATATATATATATATATTTGTAAAGGTGATTTTTACGTGTGCAAGCTCAATAGCTTGTGAAATAACAATTTTCTTTCACAGAGTAAAAATAAAGATGAAAAATTTGCTGAAAAGATATGCTTCCTCTGTGCTAAAATGCTCTTCCAATGAAGAAAAATCCACCACAGCCTACATGAGAAGTGTGAGGGGAATACCTTCAGGCAGTTGTAAAAGCATTTATGTCTGTTTGCCACTGCTGTGGGCCTGTGCAAACTGTCTCCAGCGGCTGGTTGTGCTGAATTTGTTGCTCAAAGATAATATCTTTAGAAGTAGATTTCCCTGTTCTACACTATCTTTTCTTATTTTTGTCCTTTTTGTGCATAAAATTAAGTATAAAAATCCATTAATACATCGATGCTTGCAAAAACTTTCCATATCAAAGACATTCATTATTTATCAATAAATTTAAACACATTATAAATGTTTTATGCTTAAGTATTCTTGGTAACAATAAAGCTTCTCCTTTGCAGTATTACTTTCCATTGTACATGGTACAAGCTAAATGTATCATTTCAGTCTTATGATGTATAAATTATTCTACAAATCATTTCCACACCTACAAAATACGAAATGTTGTACAAAATGTGATTGAAGCTTTCTTTAAGAAATGCCAGCTGGTGTTTTTATAATTTGTAAGTAATCTTAAGATTTTCTCTTTCTACTGGAGACTGATTTTGGAGATTTTTCAGCCATATTTTTAAGTAATATTGATCAGCATTTTCCTTTCTATATATAAATTTTACTAAGATGCTCACAACTAATAGAAATATGGATTTAATTTAAGCTGGGAGAGAAAACTAGGAGCAAAATAAACTCTTATTAACTTGCCCAATTTTTAGCCATTTGTGTGGAATGGTTGGAGTCATTGATCTCAAGTCTCAGCAAGAAATTGTCTTGTGCATTTTTGAACTTCACCTGGTGAAGTGAAAACAAACCCACGTGTTCTGAGGGCACTTACTGAAACCTTGTCCCACACACTGCTTGTCCTTAAACAGCAGCACATGTGAGGAGATGTTGTTGGGATTTTGCAGATGTATGATGGTTCTTAGCTTCATGTATGTACATTTTCCTAGAATCAGTCTTAAATTTGAAGAAAGATTTCTCTTTGTAGTGTTTCATATTTAACAAATATAATTTATAATTCCTCATTAAATATATATCATTTAAGTTCTGCTGGACCAATAGTATTCTAACTTTCAGGGTGCTGAAGGGCTTCGTTTTCCACTGAAGAAAATGATTTTCTAGCAAGCAATGAAAAATAAAATGAAAAATAAAAATGAAAAATGAATGAAAACAAATAAAGCTATCAAATAAAAATAAAGCTCTCCTGCTCCTATTTTCACTGATGTGTCACTGAGGCAGGAAGTTTTTCCCCAGCCTGTGATCCATTTCTCAGGTCACTTCCCGTGAGCAGGAAATGGTTTGAAAAGTGACTCTGGGGAAAACATTCTGGGCTTTTGATATTTGGGAATTAGTGTTGCCATGATAAATTAAGGCTTGAATGATTTTTCTGGTGTGGAAAAAAAATCAGAATTTTATTAAGCAATGCTGATATCACTGTGTGTGTATATATATATATATATTTAAGTTGAGAGATTTTGTCATTTGGGTAAGGGTAAAGGAGATGTTTCTTCATTTTCCCACTTCATCTTTCTGAAAAATCTTTGTGTGTATTAATATTCTGAAAGGGGAGTTCAGAAGCTCACATTTAGCATTAGAAAATGCTTTTAGCAGTCATGCAAGCTCTTCGTAGTTCTTGTGCTTCCAGGATGACTTGTAAATGAGTTCAGATAAGCAGCCTGCAAAAAAAAGCTTAGTCGTTGTGGTCTCCCTGGCTTTTGGGGCTCTGAGACAGAAAGAACAAACTTTCTGTTTTGGTGACTTACATTTAATGACTTCAATAATATGCCTGAATTTCAGAGAAATACAATAATTTATTAAACAGAAATCACTCTGAATCTGTAGAACATAAAGGACCATAGCAGAGATGCTGCCAGCTGTGGTTATATCCAACCTGGCAATGTAATTGCCAACCTGGCAATGTAAGTCCTGGAACTTTGTGCAAAGACCAGTGAAAGCTCAAGCAGTGCATTCGAAGAAGCAGTCGCACTGCCCTTGCTAAAGGGTGAAGAGTTATAAGACTCCCTGATCAATTAAATATAAGTATTTTAAACAGAGCAGGTGCACCAGTCAATTCACTACCAAACGAGCTTCTCCAGAAGTTACTATGTTGAGATGTGTAATTACTGGTCCTGTAACAAGTCATAAAGTCTCTTTTGCTAAAACTTTGCCTTAGTCTTCTATTCTTTTTTTATTTTACCTCCTCCCCCATTAAAGGGGCCAGATTTATTTATTTTTTCTTACAATGCAACTGGCACTTTGCAACAAAACCAAAGCAGATGTCAATAAACACAGACTTTTCTGTGCTCATTTAAGTGAACAAAGTGCATAATTGTTCAGTGAGTAGCTACTGTTTGAGTTTCTTAGGAGATACTCACTTGCAAGTCAGCACTATAGCGCTTATCAGCTTTGGAAGCTGAACAACTTCTGCTGCAGCTAAAAGCTTTGAGAGGAATCTGAAAACTCGTGATGGCTTGCACAGCTTCAGAAATTCCTGGAAATCTGCTCTGGATGAGCTGCCCTTGTGTGCTGCTCTGTGGGCTTCAGCGGGGCAGCTCGTTCTGGATGCAGTCAGGCTCCTCACCCAACTCATGTCCCTACAAATTCAGCCTGGGGGTGCCCTGTCTGTGTTCAGATGATGAAAATAGTCTCCCTCTGAACTTCCTGCTGTGCAAGTGTACTCTGTGTGCATGTACATATCGTGCAGAGTCTGTGCTTGGGATTAGAGTATAACAACTTCTATGTGCAAGTTATGGGAACTTCTTCATAACTCTTTTTGAGGAAATTTTTTTGTCTAGGCTTAGTAGTCATTCTTAATCCAGAGGAGCACGTTTTGCAAGCTGTGTTCATTTTGCTGAAACATTTGGGACATTCTTGTTGCAGTTTGTATATTTTTGTCACAGCTAAGGAATGAGTATAGTGGTAAGTGAGTTTGGACTGTGAGAACAGTCCAAGCACAAAAGTATATAAAAATAATATTTAAATTCCATTGGTTTTCCATTTAAATTCCTTGGTTTAGGAGATCTACCACAGCATATAATTAAATGACATTTTTGCTGACTTTGAAAGGGTTTTTGCAATTTAGGCTTCCATTGTTCTACCTGCCTAAAAAGTGGATAAATTACTTAAGACAGCAGTGTGGTTCTTCTGAAAAAAAATCTCATTTATGAAGCCTTAAGAAGTAGCAAACGTATCTATTCTTATACTACAGAAAATTTTGTTGTGGCGGACACATTTGGATTAATTTAGACTATCCAATCTTAATGATTCTATGATTTGGTTTAATGCCAACTGAACTGTATTGTGGACATTGGACAGTCTGATTAATTTAGGCTTAAAAAATAGTGTGTAGGTTACAAAGACTGTGAAATGGATTCAGTTTCTTCGCATTATATTCCTTTATGTTATTTGTGTTTGAAAATTGCTAATAGCAAGTGATTAATAAAACATAATGAAGATAATTGTTGGATCAAGTCTGAGGTCTTGATCCTTAATGGGCTCAAATTGGCTTATCTCTAGAAATCAATGGACAAGACAAGTTTGTCTTGCTTATGGACCTAGGTTTATAGACAAAATACCACCACCACCAAAAAAAAAAAAAAAACAACAAAAAAACAACAACAAAAAAAAAAAAACACAACAAAACAACAAAAACAAACAAACAAACAAAAAAAACACCTTCCCATGCCCTATTTTCCTTTAAAATCCATTTGTTCATGACCTGAATGGCATAGAGAAGGGGACAATATTGCTGCCTGGGCTCTCTCCATGTTTTCAAACTGTGGTAAAATGTTGCTGTTGCTGAAGGAGACCAGTTAGGGAATACACCCTCATGCCACTGAAATTTTGTTCCATTGCTCGTGATACAAGATACATTCGACCTGCAGAAAGATGTAGGGCTATTAACATTTGTGCTTGTACATTAGTTTGCTATAATGATAGTCAACAGAGTATTGCAGGTTTTTGCACTTGTTGTTAAAGTCTGGAGACAGAAGGGCTATCTTGTGCTTATCAGTTACCTTTGGGGGCAGGAACTTGACACCTTCATAAAATATTACTGCTCACTTGCTATCTATATGGCTAAAGGATGTGCTGCAGTGCTACCTCTTAAATACTGCTGCAGTAGCACAAAAAATCTGTGGAGATGAGTTTGTTTTTACCTTTCCATAGCTGAGGTTGAATTTTCTTTACACGTGCAGATTTTGTATTGCATCGTTAAGGACCAATGTCTGCAAAATCCTGGGCTACACCAGACGGCTGGTTCTTAAACGCAGAGCTTGGAGGAGATTTTCAGAAGGCCACTGGCTAATGTGCTGCCAAGCTAGTAGCTTTTTTCATAATCTGTAGTTCTTATTGCTTTCTCAGCTCCTTGCTTGAAGAGAACTAATATAAGGAAAATTGTACAGAGGAAGAGAAAAGGAAGATCTGATGTAGAGGTCACCTCTGAAACTGTAACCAATGCAGTCGTATTGATTTCATCAAAGCTGCTTTTTTATTTCAGGCTTTTGGTAGAGTCTTTTTCTCTAAAAATCCTAATTTCTTTTAAGGTCTTTTTAAAATGAGCAGTTTTATTCTTAAATTTGTAACCACACTGCAAAACTTAAGGAAATGCAGGTAAATTTAAGGAAATACAAGTAAAGATGACCTCAGTTTTTGGTTACCTTTTGCCAAGATTATTGCTTCCCAGTTCTGTTGTGTGTGATTCATTTGGTTCTTATTTCCCCTGCATGTTTTCCTGCAAGGAAAATCTGCATATATCTGGCTAACAAAGATGATCATTATAATATAGGGCAAACGTAATGTTCACTTACTCCAAACTTTATGCAAAGAATAGAGTAGTGGCAAAAAAAAGGACTTTCCTAAAATAATATCTTGTATTGTTCTTGAAAGCCCATTTTGTACCCTGTGAGCCAAACTTCTGTCATTTTGTTCCTTTAATTTTTAGCCCTCTGCCCCGTTGACATACTTGTCTCCTTAACTGTAGATAAACCAATTTCCGAGTTATTTAGGATGGAAAGTATCAAAGGTGAATAGCCTTTATTGTTAGTAAGTTAATTTAAGTCTTAAATTCGGACTCCTCTGCTGAGGTTCAGAATGGCTGCTAGCAAATATTTATGTTCTTGTAAATGGACCTTACATGGAAACGCCTTGAGCTGGGTGCCTGTTGGAGTGCCAGCAGTGTGTGTGTGGCAGTGGCGTTTACCTTGCCCCATGGGAGCAGCTGCTGCACGGCTCCCCCCGGCTCCCCTCTCCCTCCAGGTACCCATTGTTCACCTGCATGAGACGCAGTTGCATTTTGGCTGCCTGTGCTTAGTTCGCTATGTACCTTTGCAGGTCATGGTGCCACTGAATAATTGTTTGTCTGCTCTAAATAAGCTCTATAGCATGCTGTACAATATGTGCAAGTCCTTGATAAAGAAAGAGTCACTTTTCAGCAAAAACAGTAAGAAATGAACTGTGAGAGTTTGCCTGTGCATCACTGGAACGAATGGAGCTTCCTATAGGTGCATAGCAATGCACTGCAGAGCAAACTGCTTGATTAACAGCATACACTGTAATTTTAGAAACTGAGTTGAAATGTAAGTGGCTGTGGGACAGAATTGTAAATATATTTCAGGATATACCTGTGTTTTTAATGCTTAGTCAAATCAGCATAGAATACTTGCAGGACACCAGTGAAAGATATGCTTAAAATGCATATTTTAGTTCTATTATTCAAAAGGGAGACTTGCTATAACATTTTGGATATATAAGGATGTGAAAAGCAGCAATTTATTACAGTTGCAGGGCTTTCTTGCTCAAGTACTTTTATCGGCATGAAATATGAATAAAAGTACATAGTTTTTAAATAGATACTTAGGCTAAGTCCTAACAAATAAATCTTTATTATATTTATCATTTTGACTTAAGAAATAAGTCATCTTATGAACAGTAATTTCTTCTCAGTCCTTAAAAATATTTTATGGATGTTGTATGTATGGCTTTCTTTTTAAGGTATAATTTTATTTTGGATTATTTGCATGTCTCAAATGTAACAGGTTGTATAGTGCCATATTTTGTGCCTGTAACATTTTTAAGTGTTCTTATTTTGCAGATTCAAAAATTTATTGTAATAGTTGAGTAAAGCTATTTTGTAGTTTTTGGATTCTTTCTTTAATTTTTTGTTAACCACTCCCCCAAAAAAGAATCATGGACTGTTTTGCAACATAACCATGCTGTTAACCTGTGAAATGCTAATTTAAATTCTGATCAGTCAAGACACCATTAACTCATAGAATTTGATCTTCTAAGGTAGCAGTCCAACAATGCTTATTGTTGTATATGGCAGTATCAGTCTTCTAGACTGCATTGCAGAATTTTTATTAGCCATAAGGAGAATATGTTCAGCTGTACAGATACAAAAAAATTGTTACTTAAGGGTATCAGCAATTCATTTCATCACTTCATTGTAGTGTGACTGATAAATATAGCTTGCATCCAGTAAAATACAATAAATTTTACTGAGATAATTTGAGGATAATTAAAAAAAGATGCATTAAAAGCCTTCTTTCCTTTGGACATTTTGTAATCCTTTTTTCTAATCACAATTCAGTCTTTTAAAGATGGGATAGAATCTTTATCTGTGAGAAAGTAATGGTATTTGAAAGCTTAGTGTTTTACTGTTAAAACAGTATTAGGTGCTTCTTGTTTCCAACTGAACCTCTTTGGGGCTGGTGCAGATGCCCCCATGCCCAGCGATTTGTTGTTTGGGGCACTCGGACACCAGGCAAACCAAAGAGAAAACAAAGGATATTCAGAATAGACGTAGCCAGTATGGACTCCGCATGTGTGCATGATTAGATGTAGTCATACACTTCCTCTTCCCCTTTTCTCTTTTATTTCCTTTCCTCCAAGCTTCAAGTTGAGAGTAGTTGAGTTCAACATACTGGTATTCATCACGGAAAAGAAACTGTTATGGTTCGGTTTTAGGCAGGTTTAACAGAAGTGGAGAGCTAGACCCATGTATGGTGTCAAAGGGATTCAGAGAGAGGGAGGCTGGGGTTCGGTTTCATCTTCTGCTGGATCCATCTTCTGGTTAACCCACTGCCACTGGTTTTCCAAAATATTTCCATAACGGATAACTTGCAAGGTATCGTGGGATTGGTGGGAAGAGGGTCTTTGCTACTAGTCTTCCATTTCATAGAAAATACTTGAAAATAAATACAAAGCAGGGGCTGGAACTCTGGTAGCTGCCTCTCTGTTCAGGATTCAGCATATCCTAATAGTGGCTTTTAAAAGTAATTATTTCTGGCTTAAGTGCTTTTAACTTCAGTGGATGTTGAGTGTTTTTCTTAATTTTGCACATACTCAGCCTTGTTCTGTGATTAAAGAGCTGTCTTCTCTCCGGCTCCCCAGCCTGAGCACGAAGCCCAAGCATTACTGTGGTGAGCAGGCACTGTGCCTTAAAAAAAGAGGGGAATGGGAACTACAGGGGCATATGAATCCTGTGGCCACTTTCTTTGTTGCCTTCTGCTGCAAAACTAGGGAATTCTGTGAGACCGTTAAATACTGTAGTATGGAAAACTGTAGACAGGTCACTTTACTTGCCAGGATTTGTTGATAAAAGCAAGCAATTATCCCTGTGCTGCGTGTGCTACGCTCAGGAGTGCTGGGCTTCACTTGCTTCTTCTTCTCAAGCCAGCCTGCAGCTGGGGAGGGGAGAGGGATCTATAGGGGGTGGAGAGAAAGTGCTCCCCTTACAGCAAAGGTGTGTCTTGTCTGACACATGTTCAGACCACTCTGCAGTTGGTCTTAGGTAAGTACATCATATAATGGTCATTTGTGCCTTCTTGCTGTAATGGGTAGCTCCGTCTCACCTGCATAATTTATCTCTTGGTTCAGTAATACAATCCCAGTGGTCGGAGAATTGCAGGTATGGAGACTAATGCTTTTGCTGGTAACTTTCTTACTGTTCTTCGCTATCCATCAGGATAATTTTATGCTGTATAAACGATATTTAGTGTTCTGGGGGAAGGTACACAAGCAGTGTGTATAGTGAGTGGGTAACTTGAGTTACTGTGAAGTCATAAGGCAGAGATGTGGGCTTGTAAGAGAGAGAATTAGTTTGCACAGCCAGAAGGCAAACGATAATTGCTTTGAAAATGTCCCCTATGTCTTAATTTTAGAAAGTATGATAAAAGGTTCATTATAGTAGAACCCTATATGTAAAAGAAAAAACTAAGCTATAAATATTTTTTGCAGGATTTATTGCCTAGTGGTGTTTTACCTGAAATATTAAACATCTGCATCTGCTTATCTTATCATTAACAATTGTCGCATAGCATACATTTTAGCTTATTACAAATGTAGTTTTTTTTTTTCCCCTTTAATTGAATAACTGACAGTAAATGTTCAATATTACATTAAATTGATAGAAAATATTTGGAAAGGAATAAAAGGAGTTAACTAATGACTGTTATCAACTAGTGATTGTACTTTGCACAGATTATGCATTGAAAATTTACCTCATTTCTATTTAAGCATAATCTTTTAAAATTGCATTCGGGACTAGATTTTGCCTTGTCAGAATTTCACATGCACTAGTTTCATTTTTCTTCTTACTTTCAGACCCATTCAGTAGCTGTGAATTTTGTCTTTAACTTCAGCTTAGATACCTTTAAGCACAATATTCGGATATTTATTTTGGAGGTTATGATATTTCTTCCTAAATTAACTAAACCCATTAAATGAATAAATTTGGACTAAATGTTTTAAGAGAACATGGAATGCACCACTATTCCTGCTCCTCATTGGATCTAGAGATAGAAGCTAGAAGGTAACATAATTATTTTTGATAAAATACAGCAACATTTTGCAAGTTGTCATGTTTTATGTCATCAAAGTTTGCTTGTATTTGAATTTTGAATAGATTCACAATGCAGTTTTAGTTGAAATGCAAATGGTACAGAATGTCTGGATAGGCTGATATATTTGGATTTGCAAATGCCTATATGAATTTTATAACTTCTCTGAAAGGAATTAGCTGAAAAGAGAGTATCAAAAATACTTCCTTTTTTTTTTTTTTTTTTTTTTAAGAATTCAATTTACGTCTGAAATATAGGCAGGCAATCTGCCATTTAGGAATTTAGCTGGAAATGTATCCAAGACCAAAGCTTTTTGAGAGAGACAATCCATACTTTTTAAAATGCTTGTATGTGGGCAACTCTGTGAAACGGCATTCTGCCTGAAAATACCTAAAGTTGATAAAGCATGGTTATGTAACTAGCATTGCATAATAATGCATTTTAAGATATTCTAATGTAACTTTACTTTTATTACTTTTATCACTGTTTCTTTAGGAGAGAAGGTTGCAGGGATGTGACTAATTACCCTCCTTCTTTCAGGTTATGTGATGTCCTAATTTTCAAGGAGTGTCCTTGCTAACAGGGACAATCTTGGAATCTTGGAGGCTTTATTGAAAATGGGGCAATGTTCTAATTTCAGAAAAATCCCATGTCAACCAGATACATGAGCAACTCTGGAGCCTCACGTGGACTCTAAGGGCATCGCAGCTGTCTGGGGTAGTACCAGTACTGGATGCCTCTGAGCTTATCAGGAAACAGTGTGAAATGTAGGTGCTGCAGCGGATGGCTATCCCATTTCTGGGGATGAGCACTAGTGCAGGTGGAAATCTTTCTAGTCCTAGATGTAAGTGGCATCGATCGTGTGCTTTCTGTTTGGAAGCTCATTCAGTTATTCCTTTTGCTAACTTCTATGTAGCTCTGAAGCTAAGAATTAGACCCACAAGAATGGGTCAGCCAAATCAGGTTTGTTCTCCCCTTCCACTTGAATAGAAAGACCAGGCTGCATGTGCTGCTATGGGGGAAGGAATTTCACAGAGGCTGCAGCTCAATTTGAAGGACCAGACAGTTGTCCAAAGAGAAAAGTGGATTTAAGAAGTGTTCAGATTTGTTTGACTGCTCTGTTATCTATGTACTCAAACTCAGAATATTTTAAATGTATTTTAAAGTAAAGAAGTCCTGAGATCGTATAAGGGGTTACCAAAGTACAACACAGAGAAATCTTTGCTTTTGCAGGAAAGGAAAGATTGAAACTTGAGTTCATGCTGGATTTTAAATGTGTGCTAAAACGCCTCTAGTTGCACATGTATCTGAAGGCTTCTATGGAAGAGATCACTGTGTTGTCTCACTTCTGCCCATGAAAAGCATGTATGCGTGTAAGGTCCATAATGGATTTCACTATGTTTCCTATACTTGGGAGAATCCTGTGTCATTACATTATTTGAATAAAAACTTGCCTCTTTCTCTAGTGTAGACAGCTCAATATATTTGAGGATTTTAAGAGAAAACTGGTGAAGTGTTACAGCATTGAGGATTTCTGCATGCTGAGCTCCACAGCTGGCTACTTAGACAGCCCACATACTAGGTTCTCTTGTGATAAGCATAGTAAGGTGCTGAGACATGCCTTTGTCATGACTGGTTTTGTAAGCTAATGCATGAACCAAATAGAGGAAACTCTATGCATTTCATGTATGTCTCTGTCAGGATGCATCGAAAAACTCCTTTGCTGGTGTTTAAAATTCATCAAAAATACATACATTCTGTTTATCTTTGTTTTATGGCAAGAGTGATTTTAAAAAATAAACGATTACAGTTTCCATAGCTCTAATTTGTAACAATAGAAATACCTGGAATCAATTTATCAGCATCAGAATGGGATTAAAAGAAGGTAGCTTTTTATTTACAGCAGCTGACACATACATGGCTAAGTGACAGTGGTCGTATTTCATTACTTCACCTTGTGACATTTTGCTGCATAAAATTTCATGTATCTGCCATCTCAGTTTCTTGTCTTTGTTAGAAACATTTCTTATACTCCCACTTCTTGTAATTAGAATAACGATGCAAAATTTTCTCAAGGTTAAGAAAACTGCTGGAACCACAAAATAGAACATGAACAAGCTGTAATTGCTTAGTTTCTTAAGTGAAGATGTGGAACCCCCCAAAGAATTATGATAGTCTTTTGTGGGGGAGGTATACCACTATTATGGAGGGAGAAATGTCAGTTCTTAACAGGTACTGATAATTAAGGGCCGAGATTTCAGCTGAGGTGGAGGAATGATTTTGCTTAAGCGTTGGAGCCTGTGTGCTATGGTAAAAGCATCTGTGAAACAATTTGTAAGATATTAAATGTAAAAATCAACTGAAAAGAGTGTGCTTTTTTTTTTTTTTTCCTTTATTAATTAAATAGAGAACATTTTGATGATAACACATCGTGAATTAAGTCCTACACTTCTTACTGCTTCTAATGGCATTTGTAAGTGTTGTAAAATCCATATGCATCATAACAGAAAATTTGTTTCAGAGTGCCTTAGAAAGCTGTTCAGTCATTGCTTCTGAACCTTCTTCTTGGTGGCTATAAATTGTTCAGATTCAGTCAATTTCAAAGACTACTGCACTGCCCTATTACTTCATCATAATATACATTTTTGGTTAACATGTATTGTAAACTTTAAAATGCTGTAAGTGTTCCCAAATCATTGTACACACGAACATCTGCATCCTTTGTAACAAAGGTATTTTTGTTGTTTACTGGTTCTGCTTCCTGAAACTGTCTAGGCAAGCTATAATGATGTTTGTATTTGGACGACAACACTTGTGCCTGGCAAGTTTTGACAACATATAGGCATCTGAGGAGCAGAGGTGAGGATGTTTTTGCAACCTAAGACAGCAGGGGAAAGCATGCAACAAAGCAGTATCCAACAGGTTTTCTTTCATCTGACTGCCACGGTGAAGGCCTGTATCATTACCAGTCTTTCCTTATTTTTTTTTCACTGTGTCACAATTATTTGGAAAAGGTTTAAGAGTTTCTCCTACTCTCTTTAAACACTTTGATGCCTTCTTCATTCTCTGGCTTCCCTCTTGTCTTGTCTGCCTTGCCTCATGATATGATAGCAGTGCCTCTCAGAGTCCTTGGTTTGTCTTTTCCACAAACTGCATCTCTGGGATGCGACAGAGTTGCATCACTCCCACTACCCAACTGCTGAGTATGAGATAATCCTGTAGACATTTAAGAACTAAATTAACATCCTTTCCCATGCAGAGAGATGCCACCACTTGATATGTGTGCCGCCACCTGCCTCCGTGTTGTTTTTTCTGGATGTGGGCCTATATTATTTTGATAAAACATCACAGAGACTGACTTCATGCAGAAGTTCTCTCTGTTAATACTGTAGCTCCACTGAAGTGCTGTTGATTTGGCACTTTTTTTTTCCCCCTCCACTTTAGGTGATTCTCATCCACCTCATCGTACATATTCAGATCTTTGCCCCAGCATTGCCGTCCTGGATCAATTTCAGTCTTTGCAAATTTGGTTGAGTTAACAGTCTCTGAATACTGATCCAATTTGTGTTTGTCTGTATATGCCTTTACCATTTTTCATAGTGTTTCTATGAAACAAAAGCATAGATGAGTAAAAATCTGATAGTGTCTTACATTGACAGTAAACCTTTTTGTTCAGTTTTAGATATTTCATTCTCTTGTATGCTATAAAACCTGCATTATAGCAGAAATCAGTATTGCTTTCAGTATTCTGGGGAATATTTTGACCTGCTAAAGAAATCAAATCGATTATTTTTTTTTTTCCCTCTGGCATTCAAAAATAATTATTTTTAGCAAGGTTGTCTGGTCAGCATTATGAGTGGAAATTTCTAAACATGTCAGAATCCTTCCTTGATGGGAGTTAAATCCCTTAATTACAATATCTTGTGGCAAAAGAATCTCTCTTATGTGCCTAATCCTATATGTAAGATAGGTTCTTAATCTCCATTTGCAATGTCTGACCTTGAGTTTCAAGTGTGTTTGTGAAAATACACTCTAGGTTTATTTTTTTTGGATCAAACGAATGTGCTTCATTATAAGCAGCTTGCTTTTTTTTTATTTTTTTATTTTATTTTTTTTATTTTTTTGCCAGTTATCCAGTTATGAAAATTTAGTTTGGTTACCAGTGACTTTTGGCAAGTTCTGTCCATCCTCTTCATTTACTGTCGGTGGCATTTAATTAACAGCAGCACTGTATAAGCAACGAAAGCAATTTGCTCTGTCAGGTGACACGAATGCAATCTCCATGATGCTTGAGCCCAAATCTGGGCATTGAACCCCGTAATAACCATCAGCATGCTCGCACGCTACCTTCCTCCTTTATTTATGAAGGTGCAGCTGGAGTGCTGTGTCGAGGCTCTGCCTCCCCAGGACAGAACAGACGCCCAACAAGCCCAGGGGCTGTCCAGTGGAGGGCCACCAAGGTAGGGAGCAAGCAAGCAGCTGGGTGAGCTGCAGTTCAGGCTGGAGAAGAGAGAGTTTAAGGATCTCTTAAGAGGATGTGAGACAATGAATACAAGTTGAAGAAATTCTGGTTAAATTCTGGCTAAGAACTTTCTCACCACAGGGTGGTCCAACATGGGAACGGGTCCAAGGGGGAGTCTCGTGTTCAGAGTTGGCCCTGCTTTGAGCAGGGAAGTGGACTAGCTGACCTCCAGAGGTCCCTTCCAACTCAGCCTATCCCATGCCTTTGTGATGAAGGAAAAAAAAAAAAAGAAAGAAAAAAAAAAGAAAAAGAAGTGTTTAACTGGAAATTAAGTTTCAAACTAGAAGTGCATGGAAGTCTGTGCTGGCATTTTCCTGAGTCACATACAACTTTTAATTGGATGGGACCTCTGTGAGGGCTGTGCTGTGGTGTCAGTGGGTCCTCCGGCTCTCTTGGAACAGAGATTCACAACAGCAGTTCACGTTTAACAGTTATGGGAGGCAATTTTTCAGTTTGACAGACTTGCCATCCTTTTTGATGTTTTTTTATAACTTTACATGACAGGTTCGTGATTTGCTCTTTTTCTCTTCAATTGCTTCCAGCAAGCGGAATTCATATAGGTAAGAGAGGAATGTGCAGAAGTAAGAGAAGAGGAAGGAAAGCAGTATGCTCTTGTCTTTTCTAGAGAATTCCAAATACGTTAGAGGTGCAGTGCCCAAACTCCTCCATTTTAGAGATAAGCGTGGAGCTGCTTACAAAAGTCACAAGTGACCTGTCCCAAATTTCTAGATGCATTTTATATTATATTATCTTGAAGTTAAGGTAATAAGGAAAAAATGTTGACTGAATCTTGACTGCTTAAGTCTGTGTACTTCTTGCTATACAATAAATTTGACACTTATTTCTGCAGTGTTATTAAAGAGCTTCTTAATTAATGTCTATGTTGTTAAAGCAACCTTCCTGGAAGTGTTGCATTAGGTGAATTGTGCTGCAGTGGGATTAATGAGGGATGCACAATAAAATAGTAAACAATATATGTGGTAAAAATATTGATAAAGCCCTGTATCTGAGGGTGAACTGCAGAAAAAGATGAAAATGAGCTATGATAAAATGTATTCTCAATTAATATAAACTTGGTACTTCTAAAACACAAGGCAGGCTGTTAAGGCTACAGGGATAAACAGTGGGAGGTAACTTCTTCTCCCTCCCTTGTTAAAGGAAAATCGTTAGAGTAAGTCTCAATTATAATTCTGTGGCCTTACAGATGTCTCATTTGGCTCTTCAGAGGCCTTAGTGGATAGGATCAACTTGCAGGTGGAAATCAGCCAGCCCAGACTAGGTCAGGGTGGGAGCAGAGTGAGGTTGGTTCTGGAGCTGCTGGTCTGAGAGTCAAGAGACCTCCATCCTACTGCCAGGGGTCTATCTCACTGGCAGACTGAGATGCTCCTTCAGCCAGGAGGTTTCCAAGACTTTCAGGATATAATTGTTTAAGGGAATTTCATCTGGCTAAAGCCTGAAATATTTGCACTATGCATTAGCAGCAGTTACCTTCCTGTTAAGGATCTGTGATTCCCTACATTGGGGTTATGCTTTCCGTCTTTCAGTACAGCTCCTTTCATAACAGTTGTAGCATTTGCAGATGTACCTTATGTAATGGCACTTCCTTCTGTAAAAGTTGAAGAGTATAAAACACTGCAACACTGTTGTTATATATGTAATTTGATTTTGAAATGTTGACCTTTATTTAAAGGACTATTTCTGTAGTTTTCCCTTACAAGATTTTGTTCTGATACCGGATTCCTAGGTATGAATGTTGACTGTCATTCTTAAGCCTAAAGCATAAGCTAAGATGTTACAGAACACTTGTTTTCAAATGGAAGTTCTCTTGATGCAAAGCACTACTAAACAAATCACCTCTCGCCTAAAAGCATTTTGTAAAAAAAAAAAAAAAAAAAAAAAAAAAGTGGAAGGTTAATTCTGAGAGAAAATTTTAAACAATAAGATTCAGTTCCTGTAAGCATTGCTCTGAGGCTATAATTCAAGAAGGTAATCTGTGAGGTTCCAACAGGAATCTGTGGATAAGACACAGAGGGTCATGATCACCAGTAATGCTGAGTGCATTATTTAGGATGGCATAAGAAATAAAAATATTGTAGAGGTAAGACGTAGAATGAGAGTTTGAAACATGTCTACATCAGCAAGTCACATGGTGCATTA
Organism: Netta rufina; assembly: GCF_964035555.1. NCBI lineage: Eukaryota > Metazoa > Chordata > Aves > Anseriformes > Anatidae > Netta > Netta rufina. The sequence continues at coordinate 6,791,772 of NC_140133.1, read as the reverse complement.
GAAACAGATCAATAGCTTGAAGCAATCAATGCTGAGGCCCCTGTAGGTATGCAAGCTTGGGGTTTCACTTCGGACTAGATTCAGCCTGAGCCTCTGGACAGAAAGCGCTCCCCACATGTGACTAGAAGCTTTCCAAAGACCTGTAATTGTTTCAGATCTGTGTGTGTTGAGTGTTTTTGGTGTGAACCTGGAGCGGGACTTCCACTTTGTTTCCTCAAAAACGAGTTTAGTTCATGAGCACCAAACCTGCTCTGCAAGCTGAAAACAAAAACAAAAAACAAACAAAAACAAAACACACACACACAACTTGTAGAAGTTGTTTCAAAACTGCAGTGTTGCTCAAAATCCATTTGTTAAATGAATTTATCAGAATGAACTATACTGGGTTAAATCCATTGCCTTTGAAGTGGATGGTAAGGCTCCAGCTGATGTAAATGAGAGTAGAATTGGGCCAGCCATGATCACTTATGGGAAATCAAAATCTAGGATAGAGAAAAGGTGAAGATCAACTTTGCACAAATACAGAAATAGTTTGAGTGTAATTCCACTGATGATACCTGTGTGCTTTAGTAGGAGTAGCATGGCTCAACTGTAGGGCAAATGTCACTTAAATCATTGTAGTAAATTTTAACCCCAAGCCACTGCTTGTCAGCTGGCAGGATGCAGCTGTAGTGCAGCTCTAGCTGCAGCACAGCACTTCTGCCTCTGTGCATTTTGCATATACCTACAAAATGTTACAGGTAGTGGCACATTTTATAAACCCTTTTCCTCCAGCAACATTGCACTCCTTGTGTTGTTCTTCAGACCTTTTTGGCAACTTGTGGGTGAGGTCAAATTGTTCAAAAGGAAATACCTTCCAATTTGTAACACTGAGATATGAAATAGCTTAATTGAAAGTGGACCGAAAGACTTCAAACAAATTGATACATCAACAATATTACTCTACTTCTTTGCGTGCCATCTGTGATAATGGTGTTCCGATCTCTAGAGGATGCTCTCTGTCATATGCATATCTGTTTTTTTTCCTGTATCATGAATAGCAATGCTGCTCCAAAGAATGTGGTTTTGCTAGCCAGTCCTGTGGTGCTGAGGACTTTAAATCCTATTCAGTCACTGATTTGTTCATTATTTGCTTTTCCTGTGTTTGGACAGAGTGTTTCTAATCTGTTCAGGAATAGCAGACATGCAGAAGTTGTATATCACTGGAGTCAAAGAAAAAAGGCTGTTTAAGGAGTTTTCTGTATCTGTTTGCTGGGCTTTCAGTCTGGTGCAGGAGTTATCTTATGCAATAGAAGCCAGCTCTGGTTATAATGCGACTCTGGGAAAAAAATCTGTCAAAAGCAATGACAAATTCACCAGCCTTGCTTATGCAATTAAAATGGCAACTTTGCGTGATTCATGTTTGTTCCTTTCGAAGCAGTGAGCTGTTCTGAAAAGCAAAAGCTCATGTCTTTTGGTCCTCTGTCTTCTGTGCATCTCTGATTTGGGTTCTTCTTTATACTGATATAACCCCGGGGATGTTTTAATCATAAGAGAATAAGCGCTTGGCAATTCCGGCATGACTTCCTGTCTCTCTGAACTGCATCCTCAATTATATTAATCTGACTGTTGCCTATTTAAGCATCGTACTACATCTGAATGACAGTGGGGTAAACAGATTCAGCAAATAAGCTGTCGTTCTTGTGTGTTTGCAAGTGGCAGATCAGGTCAACCAGAGAAACAGATAAACAGGAGCATACACACAGATTTTCTTGTGTCAGTGCCTTTGACTGTGATGTAAATGAGGAGCATGAGTACACAGAGTGCTACAGGAATGTTTTTCAGTCTGTTAAAATGAGGTGTACATGCTTTTGGCAGACATAGGAAGACAGTAGGGAATTGCAGGTTTGAAAAATAGTGACGTTTCGATCCTAGATTTATATTATTACTACTTCTGTTTATTTCTACTTCTGTAATTCCTTGCAGGTCACTTGAGTTGCTGTTAAAGAAATGGAAATATCTTGTATATTCTGTGCATATCTACAGATGTAGACTCCCAAGTGCTAAAAATAATTTTTGAAAATGAGAACATATGTTTTTTTTTTTTTTTTTTTTTTTTTTTTTAAATGGTTATGCTAGAACTTGGTAAGTTTTGTTCCTACAAGAAATTATGAAAAACAAGATAAATATCAGGTTATTAAGGAATACATCTGAGAAAGTATTTTTTGTTCATTTCTAAAGAAGGCAAAACAAGACATGCAAACATATGTGAATAAAGCTATGCTTATTTTAAATACTCACTTATAAAAGCTTTACATTGATTTACCAGCTTTAAATACCTGTAGAATGAGTTGGTGTCTTGTTTAATCCCCATCTTGGCTGAGTTGCTCACTGAAATCAAGGGCTGACTAGATACTTATTTTGTGATAGCATGTGGGTTAGGTGTATGCAAATCAGAGACCTAGGTAATCTTTTGATTAGTCTTGTTAATTTTCTGAGATAACCTTATATTTTTATTTTTAGAGGTGAATACCATTTAAACACACAAAGCTTGTTGGTGCACTGACAACAATTTCCTTTTGTTGTTCTAGAGATTGTGCTGAGAGTACTACCCCTCCTATATTTCTGATTTGAAAACAAAATTGAGAGACTGCTTAAAATTATTAAAAGTATGGTAATTTTAATTCTCTGATGTGTGAATTACTTCTGATGGGTCCATTAAACATCAAGAAAAACAAAGCTTTTGTCAGGTGGTGTGAGTTTGCTTCTCTTGAATGTATGTGGGACTTGATTAGAATAAAAACTTTGGAAATGACTGGAATATCTTTTTTGTTTATTTGTGGATATCAGGTATTAAATCAGTGCAGGGAGTTTGAGTTCAACAGTGTTCTAAGGTCTGTCATGGAAATCCCATTATTTAAGACTCAATTGTGTTAAATTGTTACACCTCATACACAACAAATTGTAGATGGGATTAATCATTTTACTGAGTTTAGCTGCATTACAGGCATGTTCAACACTAGCATGTATATTTGCAGAACCTATGAGAAAAGAGGGGTAATTCCTTTTTACCATTTCTACCCATAGAAGGAGAGATTTAATTTTATTAGTCCATTTGTAAAATGTATCCACATCTATGATGATGTATGCATTTCTTTTGGAAATCCTTTACTTGTCAAATATTTGTGGATTTGGTGTCATACTAAGAGACTTCACTTTCTAGTAAATCTGTAATGATCGTTACCGATAGGGAGTTTCAAAAGTTTAGCTGACAGGGAGGATTCAGAGATTTATCAGTACCATTTTGGTTTAGAATTGGGAATTGGAAGTATTGTAGTAACTGATTTTCCTGTAGTGACTTTTATTCCTGGAAGAAGTAGGAGCCCAACAAATCAATAAAGCTGTGTACCCTGGTACTAGATGAAGCTTAAAAACTGGGAGTAATCAATCTGTCTTAGCATTTTATGGGGATATTTCTTCCAAATGTCTCAAGACACTTTTTACAAAAATTCCATTTTAGGCATTTATTGATAATCTGGTAGGAAATGAAGGCAAGACTTGATTTCATTCTCAAATAATCACTTTCTAGTCAAAAGCCAGAACAGTCTATGTTGACTCACTTTTGTAGACGTATAACCAACAGACTACACATTTCTTTGCAGAAACTTTTTTTTAGATGAAAAAAGGTAAAGAAAAAATATGCTAAAAATATGCTAAATTTATTAAGATCTCAGTATCCCTAGAGTAATTCTATTTACAAAAACAGTTGTTGGTTTTATTTTTTTAATTTTCAGATCTGGTTGGAATCGGAAGTTTAAGGTATCATTTTTGATGAATGTATAATTAACAACACTCTAATTTAAACAAAATGTTTAAATCTCAAATCATTAATGGTGCATGTTGGCTGAGTATTTGGTAGAAATTATTACACATAAGTTGCATCCCCAACCTGAAAGGATGGTGTATGGTCAAAAGTATTTGTGAAGTTTACATAGGATATTTAGAAATTAGAATCTTTCATAAAATGGTAGTGCCTGCAGTCTTCTGATGCAGAAAAATAGGGGGTTGTGTTCAGCCCCCTGCTTGTTTTATTTTATTTGAAAAAATTACATAAATACAAATTGACCTAATGCCAACAGCATATAAAAGTGACAAATTAATTACCATTTTTACATCATTTTTTAAATTTATTTTTTATTATAATTTTTCATTGTTAAGTCCAGGTCTTAACACACTATCCATAAAGTTGGCAGCTACTTTATGGTTGTAAAAAACATAGTGGTCAGATTCCAAAGTAGGAGATTTCTCTGAGAATGCTCTCTGTCAGCCACTTACAAATACACCTTCTCAACTCAATTGTCTCTCCTTGTCCCCATCACGGTGGTTAAGAGATGAGGAGGGAGTTGTTCCCAAAACAGACAAGTAATTTGCTGGAAATAGATTTTGGATCAACACATTTGATTACAAGGAGAAATCAAGCTGCGCTAGTGCACTTTGTGTAACACAGGTCTATGTTCTCTGCAAGAGACACGGTTAAAATCAGCAAACAATCATGCTCTGTAGCAGCTGAGACATCCAGATGGTCTCAGTTTATCCCTCATTAAAACACATTTCAGTGTTCCAATCTTTAGATAAAGATAGGCTTGAATAGCTGTGGCAAGGCCCATATCCTAAAAGAAAGGTCACAATCATTTTATTTAGACAGTTACAGAAAACAAATCTCAAAGCAGGCCAGTGCCTTGTCTGCGTATCAGTTTGCACACTGTTAAGCTAGGCAGGTCAGAGAGATCTGTGGAAAAGCCCAGATGCTGGCGATTTCTGCACTGTTTATGTACAAGGGTCTCTTGCCTGTTTTCCACTGGTGGAAGTGGACACCAAAGAGCAGTCACCAACCCTTCCTCCTCTGCACCATTCTGGTGATAGCACAGGACTTGACATGACTGATTTAATTCCTCACAAGTGAAAGCAGCACTGCAGTATAATGGTAAAAGGGAATGCTGCAGCACGTGTACCTTGTGTTGATGGTACTCCAGCAGGCCTGAGAGAGGTGTTACTCCTCCTTGTAAACGGCTTTGTCTTTACCTTGTTCTCCTGCCCTTGAAGGAGGACAAAGAAAAAAAGCAGCTGGAGCAGCCTGGTCCACATGTCAGATGGCCACAGTGTGCCATGATACTCATCTCTGACTTTTCTGGCTTTCCTCATCAGCCAGGGAGGTAATGAGGACCCCACCTGAGCTGCAATTTGAGTATCTGCTGAAGGGCTTTGCTGGATAGGAGTCTGCGTATCCTTTAGCTAATTATGTCATTAATTAATCTATTATCCAGCGATGACCTGCAAGACAGTTGTTGAGAGTATTCATAACCTACATGGAAACTCTTAAACTATTTATCTGCTGTATTTTGATAACTCCCTGTTACTGCTCTGTAGCCCCAGCAAAATGCTTATATAGAATTATACTTCAGGTATTGAGAGAAAATTCACGTTTCTTGCTCATTCCCTTGATTTTTCCCATATATGCAGATAGCTAATGCAGTTTAAGAGATGCAGAGTGGGAAGATTAATCTCTCTCTTCCTCCTTGCAGCCCCTGAAGAAGTTACAGCATTATAGTTTCAAAAGAGAACATTTTATTTTTAAGTTGCTATTAATAGAACAGAAAATTAAAAGCTCATCATGGTTAGGATGAGATCCCGATTGAACTTGACAAGGAAGAAGATATTTAATAAAAGTACCAGGCATGATGATGGCTTTAAAATAAATCTGTGTGTTAATAGCTAAATTGTGAGGTGATAATCTGATGGTCTATTTAAAAACGTGCAGGAGGAGGAGGATTTGTAGGAGGATTTTTAGTATGACCCCATAGATAATGTACGGTTGTTCGTATGTCCTGTCCTACTACTTATATTTTTTAGCCAATTGTATGATTTTAAGGTTGGGCAGCAGTGTTCTACATGGCTGTGATCACTTTTTATCCATCAATTGATGTCTGCTGCTGTTTTATCAGCTTATTTTTCTGAGCCACCAGCTAGGATAATGTGCTTCAGGGAAAATTATACCCTACATCAGTGGTTTTGTTACAGCATGTTGTACATTATTGGTAATTTGAATGCACCCAGATAAAAATAGAAAGGTTAAGTAGTTTTCCAAATGTTGCTGCTGTGAAGCAGAAAAAGAGTAGTGTCTGTACCGTATACAGTTTTGAGGGAAGAATGTTTTTTTTTTTTTTTTTTTTTCTTTTCCTTTCAAAACCGCTTGCTAAAATTAATGCTTTCCTTGAAGCTGAATGTAAGGAAGACTTTGCTTCTGAATTTTTGCTCCCAACTCTATTTATTTTCTCTGATCAATTTTTAGGATTAATGACCCTGTTGTGTGTCAGCTTCCATACACACATGCGTGTCTGGAAAGTGCCTTCCCCTGGGCCAGGTGTGGTTTCTGCCGGTTCGGAGGAGCCGCAGTCAGGTGGCAATGATTGCCCTCTGCAGCCTTCTCCTCAATCTGTCAGCCCCAATGCAGTGGTTTTCGTTTCTTCCATTATTTTTCTTCTACCGGTGTTAAATGTTTCTCATTTTTTTCTCAGCTGTTCTCAGGAGAAAGGACCAATGCCATTTTTGTGGCTGTACATATATATTATTTGTGTAAAACTAATTTGTCATTTATTTTTCAAAATGGCATTTTGATTCCCTGTGTAAGAATAATCTGTGCAGAGACCATTTAGCAAAAAATTCGCATTATGATGGAGTTGACTGATATACTTTTAATCCTTAGTGAATGCCCTATTTAAAATCACTGCAGAACATCACTGTGTGTCTTTCAGCTAATGCCCACTGAGATTTAAAACCTCCTTTTTGGATGCTCTCTTTTGCTCTCTTTCTTAAGAGTGACCTTGGCTGACGGTTCCTATTGTGCAACCGAGTCCTTGCGGGGATTTTTTTTTTCCTCTTGTCCTTTCACATGGCTTTATGTGGTGCTGACTTCTCTCTCCAGTAGCTCTGCTTCTATTTTGTTGTGGTTAAGATGTTCATAGTTACAAATTGCTGTGGAGAACAAATGTTTATATTTGATTTTCTTATTGATTACAAATTTCTTTGAAGATGTTAGATTCTGTCTTTATGTCAACACTTCCCTTTCTTCTCCCCTGATTAAAGATCCAAATAATCACATCCGTTTTCTTGTCAGGTGATAGAACACAAATGACTGGCTATGCAGGGGAGGAAAAAGCAGGGGCTCTTGACCTTATTTGCAGACAGGAGGATGGACTGGGGGCTTACTCAGTCTTTTTCAGCTCTATTGTCTGTGCTCCTAAAGAACTAGGAAAGGAATCTAGCCAAATCTTGCTTTTAGGTGTAGTTTATTTTTCTAATTTTATTTTACCTGCAAAATCTGTGTGTGCTCAAGGTTGAGGACATTTGCATTTGAATCTGGGAATTTGAAGGCTTGGATCTGTGTTCAGGAGCAACCATAGGTAATTTCCCCTCTTTAAAGAAAAATGTTATGTGACTGTAAAAACTATTTCTGTGGATTTTTTTTTTTTTTTTTTTTTGAGTACAATAGAAACATCTTATTGAAGAAAGATAGCTTTTGCTTTTTGCCATCAAACTTGTTTTCTATAAGATGTAGCATAGCTAAAGGATTATTTTTCTCATATTTGTATAATTATGCATTGAGAGTTCAGTGGCAGAAACAAGATTTAAACAGATTTTAAGTTTATTGGGGACCTAATTCTAATACATGTACTAGGACTGATAAAATCCTGGTAGCCTCATTTTCTAGTAATTCAGAACCTTTTAAAGTTAGATCTTAAATTTGTTATCCTTTCACAAGCTGCCCTTGAATTCTGAGGATGAATTTAAGAGCAATCTGAAATTTAAGGAAAGTTTTTATAACTTTCTGTGTGTGTGCGGTTTTTACTCGTTGGTAGTCTACTGCTGGGAAGTAGTGGCATCATGTTTGAGTGGTATGTGGTTGGAGTAGAGCAGTTGGTCATTCTGTGACTGGCATCTATGGGATATCTGAGTCCTGTTCAATGATATGTGATGTCTAAAATAAGCTATTTATATAAAAAGCCCACCTACCAAAAGGAAGATACTTACGATGGCTGATGTTCTTCTACTGCATGTAACACTTCCAAGGTTCTAGCCAAAGAAGTTGAAATGGTCTCATGCCTTCAAATATGCAGGGAAGAAAAAAAAAGTCTGCCTCCAGTGGCCCTTATAGCACCAAACACAGCTAGTAATTATAATTTGGTCTCTCTGCTCTCATTTTAGAGAACTGTATCCAATGTCAAGGATAAAATAGACAGATATTATATAAAATATATATATATATATATAGTCTTTTTAAAAGACAAAGGTACTAAATTGTTTTTACTCTAAACAAAAGTAATATATATATATATTTGTTCAGAAAAATGGATTATAGTGTGCATCTTTCTCTTCTAGCCACTGTAAGAAGAGGGCATATGAAAAAATGTGTGTTCCAGTTCTCGTCACACACACACACACACACATATATATATACGTATACGTTCACTCTTTAAATAACAGTGTATTTATAACAACTGTTTTTTAAAAAACAGTTGATTTTTTTTTTCTGTTCTTCATTATTCTGCTTGTAGTTTGTTTGCATGGAAGCTGGTTTTTGTGAATTTCATTCATGATCAAAGGTGCCACACTAAAACCTTTGGTTTTATAAATGGCTTTTATGGCTTTATATCTTTACTCGATAGTGTTATAAGATACTTGTTAGTGTTATAAGATACCTCTGATAGGTAACCAAGGGGGGAGAAGATAGGGCTGCAGATGCAGGCTGCAGGATAAGTTTGATGGGTTTTAGTTTGTTTATTTTTTCCTGGGCCAGCTGTTTCCCACAGAGGTCTGAATCATACTCTAGCATTTCATTTGCTGTAAAGTCATCTGCCAACTTCTGACTGACAGTAATGATGTCTGACTTCAGCTGCCACTATGATTTCTTGTACTCCACACTGGCTGGCCCTGCTGCTAGCAAGAGGATTTTTTCTTTTTTCTTGAGTAACACTTGAAAAGTGTTAACACCCCCCAAAAAGTGTTAACACACGAAAAAATGTTTTTCTCCATTGCTATTGGTTTTGAAGTCACTCAGGTAAAATATTTTTTATATAAGGCTGAAATAAAGTGTGACTGGCTAAATACAGCAATCTGATTCTGTTTTGGCAAGGTCACGCTGTAGCTCTCCCGTCTTTTGGCTATGGTTTGTTAATGTACTTGGATTCTCTTTACTTTTCAAGAGTGATGTGGCCAAGTGTAGTCAACTAGTCAACCAATCCTTTTTGCTGCTAATTTATGTGATGTATGCTGACAGAAGAAGAAGAAAAAACCAGCATAGCATTTTTTTTTTTTCCTTTGGGTTGATATGTGGAATTGAAAACGTTTTTCTTAGGATTGAGTGTCACATCTGACCATGGTATAGTAGTTTGGAATTAAATGGTAAAATCTGAAAGGTCTTTTGCATAAAGTAAGTGTTTGGATTTAACCTTGTACGTGGATTGTATGTGTTGCAAACTATTTCCAGGAGGTTTTAGAAGAAACTCTTTTAATTAATAAGCAATCACCCATACCGGGAAAGCTGCTATTTAAACAGATGTAAAATAGCTGTCTCTGGGACTTTCACATGCTGGATGTAACTCCTGTCTTTCCTTTACTAAGCACTAACTTTTCATCAGGTACAGAAAACCATTGACCTGTATATCATGACCTTTCTGCTGACGTCTGTTCAGGTTTTATTCTGGTTTTGTCATTGCAATTTGAGCTGATGTAAAGAAATGCCAATTGACCAAGCAAGATTTGATTTGGGCCCTAGAACCTCCTGAGTCCAGAACAGGAATGACAAAACACCTTTTGCTGCAGCTGGCTGATCACGTTTTCCTCAGTTTTTAGTTTCTGTTATCCTGTGGGTCCATCCCTTATGAAAACTGATTGCTTTTTAGTAACAGTAATCAATCAAAATTATATCATACATGACACTAATGAGTGCTGCTTCCTGGGATGTGTGAATGTGTTTTCTTGCTTCCAACTAAAGCAGGAAGAGGCCTTAATTTATCTCCAGCTTATTTAAAAATAAAATATATTTCTGCATTTGAGACTACAGTTGTGACAAAATGCTGACCAATACTGGAAATATTTCTGTCCCCTCTTAAAAACTCTCCAAACAAGTTGTAGGTTGGTGCAGTCCTGAGGTGGGTGTCCAGAGGGTCGCCATGTGCTGGCAGCAGGATAGCTGTTGGACTCCGTCCTCTGGAGCCTACAGGCTGAAGGACAGCCTGTAGGAATTGTATAATACTAAGATTAAAAGACTGAAGGATGATTCGGTCACATGCAAGATTTGCTTTATTACTTTCAATTTTTAAGATTAAAAAGTCTCTGTAAAACATTGCTCAAAAGTTTGAGAAAGGAATGTAAAATGAGGTTCAGATGTTACTGAGAACAGCAGAGGTTTTTACCATAGTACTTGACCTAGTCTTAAGGTATGAAGATTAGATAGGGAGGCCATTTAATCAGCTATTGTTTTCAGTGCGTTTGATTTTGATATTTTTTCCAGATCTCTTTTATTTAATGGTAGTCTGAATATGCTTAGCTTTTTGTCCAGCTGTGTTTTAGATTAAATTGATAATATAGTTTGGAAGCTGGCCTTCTTTGGAGAAACTATGCTGTGTTAGTTTCTGTACAAATCAATGCAGCTATAGATGAAAACATACATTTTCTAAAGCTTACGGAGGTGTAGAATGGGTCTTTGGAGTTGTACTTCTGGCACTGAACAAAGAGTATGAATGTGTGTTGCACGGGAAGGCAGTGAATAAAGGAAACCCAATAACCACTTTGCAATGCGGAATTAGAGCCTTGGGGGAGAATAAATAGCTAATGAAAAATAACCTTTAATTTTATCACTGAAAGCAAATAAAATAAATCCCCACTAGTATCAGCAAGAAACAGGGTGCTTAAACTTGTGGCCAGTACAGACTTTTCTAGAAAACTTCTTTGCATAGGAAATTATTTCCCCCCATTAAGCATCACTAATGATGTGTAGGGCTCTACATCAGTGGGAACACTGGCTGTTGGTGAGTCCTCTGGTCCCATGCAGCAGTGCCTGTGGTCAGCAGGTGTTGGTGGTTTTGCATAGCCATGCCAGGAGTATTTTGCCACTCAGCCTAGTGCTCAGTGATGAGGGATAATAAACATGGTTCCTTCTTGCAGTCAGTCTGCTAACAGCATTCATAAACAGTGGAATTCTGGCGTCAGTGAAGGAAGGATTTCATCTGCAGGGTCTGATCCAATCCCCCAGAAGTCGTTGATAGAGTAATTTCATTGACTTTAATGGGACTGAATTGATTCCTTTAATAGTATTTTTCTTCCTGTCAGTAGTTCATTTGGCTTTGCTGCAACCATTTACATGAGTAATGGCAGAAAACAGACTTTGTGTCAAATTGTAGACTGAATAACTGCATGCTATAACAGGGCACTAGAGGTAGTTTTATTTCACAATTGTTTTAACTTTTCCCTCAGCATATTGGTACAGCACAGAAAAACAAAAAACAAAAAACAAACAAAAAAAACCAGCAAATTTTTGTAAGCATTTGATTCTACTTGGTAGAGGTCCTAAGTAAATAGACTTATTGTTTAACTGAAACTAATGACCTTTTGTGCTCCTTTAAATAAAGATTTATTTTGTGACCGTGTCTCTTTTGCCTTCAAATAATCAGCAGTATCATACAGTAGACAGGAAATCATTTTTCTTTATCCTACCTGATTGCAACATTTGTACAAGCTTACTGGAGGCATGGATTCATACTGAAAGGACTGAAATAATTTAGGGGCTGTAATGATATTTGTTAGATAGTTTTCTGGGATTTAAAAAGGCTCTTATTTTTTTATTTAACTTTGTTGTCATTATGTCATATTAGCAGGGGAATTCTAAATGAAACATTGTAGAAGAGATTCCAATGTTTTGTAGTTGGAACATACAAATGTCTCTCAGTCCTGGATGTTCATTGCGAATGAGTTATTTACCTCTTTTCTTAACTTAATGCAACATGAAATTCTTTAGCGATTAAGTTAGGATATTTTCAGACAGCACGTAGCTGCAAAGTTCAATTCCTTTCTTCATCTTCTCCTTGCTTGCAGATATTAAATAAAAAATTCACTCTTTTGAAGGTGCCAGCCTGCTTTTATTCAAATAATAGTTTTCCTTAGGTTCTGCTGCATCTTGTGCATTCCTGATAATTAAATTTCAAAATCACTTTTTAAGAGAGTATGGGTTTGAGCATGTTTGATGCATTTGAATAGTTTCACTGGCTGCTTGGATAAACAAGCCATTTCTCATTCTTGTCTGTGAAGATTATTTTCACAAATAGATGAGCATTTTGTCTTTGACATTATGAGAAGAGCAATAAATTTTAAGAGGTGATGCAACTGGGCCACAGCTGGATTTACTTCACTCACCTGGAGACTTGTGTGGAGCAGGGTAGGGTTTTCTTTCTCAGCTCTTTCCAGCTTGCAGAAGGTTGCCATTGAGTCTTGCATCTTCCCCAGCACAGTGTCTGCCTGTTGCTGGCTTTATCCAGCACATGCTGTACATTGAGGTCTGAGGTTTTGAAAAAACTCAGCCCATTTTGCTTAGATTCCAGGGAAAATTCCCTTAATTCTGCTTCCAGTTCTATTTTATCAAGGAATGATATCTCTAATAGAACGGATATTGAGAAATCTGACTAAATACCTAGCACTCAGTAAAATGTGACATATCCAGCATTTTTTTTTTCTTCTTGCTTTGGGAGGTCTCTGCACGTCCCAAGGGAGCAACTAGCATTGTATTTTTAGCCAAATAATAATCCTAGAGTGACAGTAATGCCACAAATTACAGGTTGGGAACTACTAACCCCTCTCAGTATCATTTGGGGGGAACCAGATCAGTATGCCTTCTTCCCAACTGCACAATGAGTGAATGGCACCGTGGTTTCCTGATCTCTCTGCTCTGGCTGTTTCTCTGCCAACCCATGAAGAAGTGATTACTTCTTCATCCTTCCTCTTGTAAGTGCAGGTAATTCCTTCATCGTCATTTTTCTTAGATCAGTCAGTATATCCTTAGATTAATAATTTAGAGAAAACAGACCAATTATGAATGTAGCCTGAATTTTTGGAGTTGTCATGATGTCAAGGTGTTTTGCCCAGACCTTCAAGGACTGTGAAATGCAGGTTTTGTGATTCTAATCTCATGAAACTAAGGAGCTGGTTTGTTACTTTACTACTATTTTTTTCTGCTAATAAACATCCAAATGAAATCAGATATCAGAATACATGGTGGTGATATCTGCTTAGAAATCATTCTAATACTGTAAAAATATTTACAGGCTTCCAAGATGAGACTTTTCCTGATCAGAGAAATCAAAGTATAGTTTTCCCAGCAGGCTTGCAGTTAGTTCTTCCAAATTGCTTCTGTTTTAATTGGCATGCATTTCCTTTAAGCAGCTAGAAGATGAAAAATATTTGACTTGGGCTCTACAGGAATGGAAGCCTGTTTCCCAAGATACAGGCACCTGGGAGAAGAGAGACTGTAGTTTGTAGTGCACTTATACAACAAAAATCCACAACATCTTGGAACATAACTTATAACAAGGTGACGACTTGTATTCTGACCACTTAATGAGGAAAAATAAGCGTAGTATTTTACTCAGGCTTTCAAGAATGTGAAGTCTTTTGGTACCTGAAATGCATCTAAGGGGGAAACTTTCATCTTTATTTCCTTTTTTCACAGTTGTTGCCAAACTATGCTTTAGGAAAATTTTAGCTAAATTTCTTGTTCCTAAAGCTTGTTTCAGAAGCATTGGTAAGAAAAAAGAAAGAACCACATGACTGGCAACATCACAATGTCTGTGAAATTAGTTTTTCAATGACTGGAGATTTTTATTTCTCTCTTGTTGAAACCAATCCTCTGTAGAGAAGTTCTCTACAGACTGTTGCCACTGGGAATGGTGAGACCAAATACATACAACTGGGGAGGAAATCACTGTGTGCTAGAATGATGTCAAAAACTGTGCTCCCTGACTTCTGGGAGGTGGCTCTATGTGTCCTGGGATGCAATTGCTTATAAATTAGTGCCATTGAAGATGGCACTGTAGAAAACTGTAGATGACGGTCTTTGGGTTTGAAGAGATTGAGTAGGCCTTGGGCTAGAGGTTGACAAGTTTTCTTGTGGAGGCTCTGAGGGAACATAGGTCTCCTCTGAGCAAGAAAGAAGACGCATATGCACTGCCTGGTTACTTCCCACCTCCAGTGCACTTTCTGCTGCTGAAACATGCAGCTTGCTTGAACTTACTGCCATCCGACGATGTAGATGTCATTCCCATTTCATTCCCCACGCAGCTTAGACCATAGTGGGGTGGATTACTTTCAAGTGGCATTGGATGTCTTTTTGTGAACTACTTATGCAGATGTGCCCTATAACCAGTGCAAGTAGGCACCCCTGGCATGAAATTCAATTCACCTAATTTAGACATCTGTGTTAGAAAGAGATCAGACTCAGTTTAGAAGTGCCTGTTTCTCTTTGCAGTGCGTCTGGATCCGTACCTCCTCTGAGGCAAAATAACAGCTGTCTGTTATTTAATCTGAGTTGAATCAGTGAGGGTTTTTCTGTGATACTATTCCTGAATAATGTGAGTTGTTCATTTTGATTGAAAATGTACAGGTATCACCTGATTGTTTTAAATCAGTGTTGGTAGTTCACCTGTACTTCATTCACATTGTGAAAATATCAAGGTTTTGGGAGTGCGTTGTAAAATAATTCCCTCATGTCCTCCCTGCCAAACAGCAAACAGAAGACTCTGTCTAAACCTGGTGTAGTAGTTGGATTTCTTGTAGAAGAGATTGTAAATTTCACTCACTTGTAGTTTTTTTAATCTATTCAGATGACATAAATCCTGTAGCCCAACTGATGGGGGAGTATCACCATATACCAGTCTCAATTTTCTATTTCTCAGCTTTTGTTATAAGAATATTAACCACTCGGTGGCCATGTGGTTGTGTCAGTTATGTTAACCTGGTATGCAATCTTGCAAGATTCCAAAGGACTTTTCATAAGAGAGATTCAAGGATCGAATGAAGCTGGCATATCTTGTTCCACAGGATTAGAGAAGTGCATTATCAGTGAATAACGTTAGTCATGCTTTGTGCTTTCTATATATTGCCATCTGCCATTCAAAAATGTGAGATGGTTTTTCCCTAGTGCCATAGCATTAGGTGAATCATGAAGAGCAGAAACTCTAAGGGATATGTTATTAAAGCACTGAAGGAAGAACAACCTTCATATTTGTTGTTTATTGATTAATATTTAATTGAAAGCAATATAAAAAATTAAGCAGGCAAATGACTCAAGCACATGCTAAAAAGCAACATCAACGTCTTGCTGTGGCTATCAAATAACAAATGGAATTTCTAGGAATAGAAGCAAAAAAAATTAAGATATAGTGATGGCACAGTGAGTTAAAGAAGATGCTTTGCTTGAGAGTGGTGGACTCATCCTACAGAAAAACAGTGCAGAAAACATCTTTGATGCCAAGTTCAGTACTTTTTACATCACTGATGAAATCACCAGGGGGTTCTTGTCAGAAAAAGGTAATCATTGTCTTTTTGCTGTGTTGTTCATTTTCTTTTAGTAGAGGAGGATTTGGAAAAAATAATATAGCACCAATAAAGCCCTATGAGTTGTCAGTTAGGCGAACGGTGTATTGTTTTTTGTTGCTGCTTTCTTTGAGTGTTGTGGTTGTTTTAGACAGTGTTCAAGGTCTTTAAGTGTACTTGTCTTTGGAATGGATTGTCTTTTATTTATCTTTATTTATTTTTCCTCCCCACTGGAAATACATAGCAGTCTGTCACATTAGTTATTATTGATGCCACCTTTTGTCACAATATTTTCCTGGGCTTTCTTTGTTATGAAAAAATCTGTTTGCTCTAAGTTATTCTTTCTGCATGGTGTACGTAAGAAGTTACCCTGAAATTAACTGTTACTGTGAACGTTGTCTGGCATGCAAGCATGGAAAGCTGAGTGCTGTTGGTAGGGCAGGATATCTCCTCCTTGCTCTTCCTTGGCAAATAAAGGCCGCTTTTTATTACCACTTCCAGTTTTTCTTTATTGCTCACAGTAAGCCATGCTTTGTGCTGAAATTCTTCTCTTCTTGTGAACTTGAAAAGCAATAAGTGAAATGAAAGTTGGCAGTAGTTCGTAGCACTAGAATATCTGCCAATAAATAGGATGGGTGGAAGAAGCATGTAGCAGTTGACTGCTATTTCAACTGCATTCCATAATATTGTAATGAAACATTGGCCTTTCTTCCCCCCTGAAATCTTAGGAATGTTGTGTTGCTATCTGTAAATGGGAGGAGGGGAGAGGTTCAGTATGTCTCCCTGGAGAAGGTGAACTAGTCGTCTCTAAAGCAGATAATGTATTTGTAGGCAACGAGGCCTTAGTGAATGCAGTGGGTTTGATCATTCTCCCATGCAGAGTGATGGCAAGGGAGTTAGTGCAGTGGAAATACTAAGCCTGTGTGTTATGGTATGTGGGCAGGAGATCTCAATTACTGCACAAATGTGGGGCTTGAAACACTTTGGGATCCTCTGTATGTGCACATGATGTGTACTGCAGTACCTAGAAAGTTCAAAATGTGGCAGGTTCATCTGCCAGTGGGCTGGTGGTATGCTCTTTTAAAGACCTTTTTAATCACAAGCAAACTAGGCTGAGGCCTATAGATTAGACAGTGTGCAGGCACTAACCCACTTGAGGCAAAAAAGAAACCTTTAATTGCTGTGAAAACTCTGTGCCAAGTGTAATAGCTGCTTTCAGCAGTATTTAAACCAACTTCATTAGAATATGGGAAGAGGAGATGTGTTTTAAAGGCTGGTTTTAGCAAGTAATCAGCTGTCTCCCAGATGGTCTGAATATGACTTCTCAGGCAGAGGCCCGCCCTGAGTTGTGCTGGCAGGTGTGTGTCGGTGGGAGCAGCCCCTGGATCGCCCCAGCTCTGGCCCTTCAGGCCAAGATGATTGATTTTTATTTTTTTTTCTCTTTCCTGGGCTGCGTTTACACCCGCAGAAGGCAATGCTGCAAGATATAATGTATGCAAATGTATTCTGACTTCATAACAGGCGGCTCTAGTTTTTCCACCAGTTTTTCTGTCCTTGTGCGGGAAAACACTTTTGCTGTAACCCGTTATTAAAGCTAATGGTTTAACTGTTTTTTGTTACTCTGTAGCCTTTAAGAGAGTCTGTGTTCTTGTGGGATGAAGGATTGCAGTGGCCATATGAACCAGAGTACACACTCAAGGTGCATCCAGCATGTGGGACTAATCACTTTCTTATTAATATTTATGAACCATCTCATTTAGCAGGTGCTCTTGGGACTTGATTAAAGTAAGCAACACTGCCATTGGTGCTTCAGGTGTAGAGAGCTTTATCTGGTGAGAGCTAGTGGTATCCTTGTCGATGCTCGCTTTGACCACCTGCAGCATTTTACAGGAGACCTGTACAGTGTTTCTCCATAGCTGTTCTTAAATGACAAGTCAAATTGCAATGATAGAATGAATTTGAAATCATCCTTGTAAAGCAGCAGTGCTCACTCTTCTAATGAGCGCCTTCTGTTTGTTCCCAAAGGTCCAGAGGAAGAAATGACCATGTAGATGCTACAGCCTGGGTGCTGCATAATGGGAAGTGGTGAATGGAGTGGAGCTGGTCTGCAGCCTTGAAAGCAGCCAGTCTGTGGACCACCAGTCGGCCAGGGACACTTTGCACACCAGAGGCATTCTCCACACAGCTCACTGGACACGCTGGATTCTTTCTAATTGCTTAGGTTGGGATACGAGATTCCTTTCCTTCAATTTTTAAACAATTTTAAGCTTGTATCAACTATAACGAGTGGAGCAATATAATCAGCAACAATGGGTGACATGACAAATAGCGATTTTTATTCCAAGAACCAAAGAAATGAGGCCAACCATGCAGGAGAATTTGGGTGCACACTGCAAGAACTGCGCTCCCTCATGGAACTTCGAGGAACAGAAGCAGTAGTAAAAATTAAAGAGACATATGGGGAAACAGAGGGGCTCTGCAGACATCTGAAGACATCACCAACAGAAGGTAAGCATATTTTCCTTCAGTTAAATCTGGGGGCTTTGCATAAATGCTCTCCAGAGAGTTAAAGAAAGGCTTCATTTAAAGCCTTATCACAGTTCTCATGGTGCTGCCATTATTTCCCAACAAGAAACAAACAAAAAATCTTCAGGGAAAGAAGAAAGCAGTCACCCATTTGTCTAGCTACAGCTATAGCTAGCATGAGAATAAAAGGACCTGTTTATTCAAACAGGTAAATATATTATTTCTTTAAAATGCAGACAAACATCAGCACCTTTTTCATAGCGTTAAAATGACACTCTAACTTCTACATTTGGGGAGTAAACAGATGCATACTAAGTGCTTCAAAAGTTTCTAGGTATTTAAACCTCTTGAGAATATGAAATGAATGATTGAGATACATGTTGTATTACTTTTTAGATCAATATGTAGTGTATATTTTGTGGTTACTAATCTTGACTTGCTCTATCACCATAGATGATTTTGATCATTACGAACATATTACTATGTCAATGTTTTAATTAGTTGGGCTTCTTATGTTTATAATTATGCTCCTTAGTTGTGTTTAATAATACCATTCATAATTTCTCAGTATCTATTCTTCTAAGTGCCTCTGGTGTTCTTTACCTGGTCAGCAATCATTGGTCTAGTTTTTTAAAATCGTTGTATTTTCACCTCCAAAGATTATTAATGTTCTTGGAAGTTATACAATCTTTAAATCTATAATATTTATCTTGTTTTGTAAAGTAGTCAAGATGTTAATTTTAAAATATTTTTTTTCAAGAAAATAGAAATGTTAGCTTTGTTTCATCCTCTCCTTTTTAAAAATCAATCATTTAGTTACCTTTTCTGTTTAAATGCTATAGAGTCTTGATTTGTTGGTGTAACCATAAACATCTATCCACTGTAAATCCATTGTAGGGTCACATAATGTGATATTATAAATTACACCAGTTGAAGAATCCCAAGGAGCAGCTACCAATACCTAATCTTCATATAAAGATTAAAAGTTTCTTTATGGCCCTGTCCTTGTTCTTATACAACGTCAGAATTCTTAGAGGTTAGAAACTATGACACTGTGAGCAGTACCTTTTCAGCAAAGGATTATTAAACTAATTTTGTATTGAGATGAGCAGCAAAGCTCCAATAGTGACTTAGCATTCATGCATCATCTTGTATTCTAATTAGTGGCAAGTGGAACCTTTTATAATTCAACATCCATTTTCTAGTCTTGGTCAAATACCTTGTCCTGCCCAGAGATCGCTCTCTGTGGGAGGAGTGAGGCAGGAAAAAGGGTCTGTGCCCCCTGTCTGGGATTTCCAGATGTCCATCAGCCTTGCAGAGAGCAGCCTAACAGCTGTTGCCCACCAGGTAATCAATTCCTCAGGGAATATGCAATGATTCTGACACATCCATGATGCATCTGGGGAATTCCAGACACAAGTGCAGGATCCCTACATTTACATGGTGGAATAAACACAGATTTAAAAATATCCCATTTGGGATTCAGCACCTCCAATATCCCTCAGTGGGTTATAAAATGCTGAAGGTGAAGTCTCAGTTTGTGTGAGCCAAGAGCACTTCACTGAAGTTTTGCCAACTTATTCTAGTGGTTATCTGGTCAATGTGAACTTCAAAGGAAATGTTAATTGCATTCTGTTCAATTTGTGACATCAGGGAAACTTAATTCCTCATATCGGAACAGAGCGTATGGCTCCAACTAGTGTGGCATGCTGACTCCATCAGTAATCTATATCTGATACTTCAGATAAGGTAACTTTCCTCTGAGCCTTACATACACTTCATCATTTCTGCATTAGGGAGAAACATTTCCAGCTTCGAATGGCAATCAGCATAGCCTTGGAATCATGAGGACTCTGCTTGGTTTTTAATTTTAAATTAGATCGTGTAATAGATGTTCCTAATCACATTAAGCTTTGATCTTATTTTTATTTGTTTTGTTTGGAAAAATAGTTTCAGGAGGAAAAGTCTCTGAAATGTCATGTTGAACTCAGAAATTTTTGTCTGAGAGCAAATATCCATAACAATTCAGAAGAAAAACTGTAGAGGCTTCTGCCAAACATATGTTTAGGCATAAATCCCTAGACATTGCTTTTTCTTGTGTCTAAGCATGGCAAAGAATGTCACAATATGGTGAGGAGGATATTCCTGAAGATGTAACTTTTCTGAGAGGAAGGAAACAAAATAGGTTCTTTTATGGAAGGGGGATTTTGTTTGACATCAGGCAGACATGAGCTACAGATGAATTATTATTGATGTACATAATTAAAAAAAAAGCTTTTTTTTTTTTTTTTTTTTTTTTTTTTTTTTTTAGAGTGCTGCAGATTTTATACAGTTTTATGAAGAATAAGAGAAGAAACATTACTGCAGGGTTTCAATAAACCCAAAGTCTTGCTGAGCAAGAGTCTTGGGTGAATATGAATGAAACAGCAAAAAGGACTTGACTGTTGAATTTGGTTTTCCTGGGTTTAGCTCTTTCAGAAATTGTTTTCATAAAATAATTTTTTTGTCATTTTTGAAGCATAACTTTAGCAGCTACTCAAACAGAGGAAGGATATTAAAGCAGGCATATTCCAAAATGTGATCTAATCTGAATTTACTGATTTGATATTTAGAAAATATAAGAAGTAGCAATTAGCTCGGTTTATTCAGCAATTCATTTCTTATGTTAATATTTGATGTACCTCCTATAGACTGGTGGAATCAATCACTTATACTGGATGTGCCTTTTTGGAAGTCACTGGATGTGACTTTGTTTTGCCCCAAACCTGGGGAAATATGTTGTATGAAGAAATACAAACGCATATCTCCTTGATTTGTTTTTTTTTTTTAATATTGATTAGTTTCACTTTCATTATTCTAGTAATATGGAAAATAAGCAGGATCTAGCTATCTGCCATTTTGCAAAATGGCGTTGAATGCACCATTGGGCCAAGCCAGGATGACAGTTGTATAATTTTATGTGCAATCTGAGTCTTCGAGGCCCACTCGAGCATTAGTGATACCTTATAAAGGATGGCTGGTAAAATGTGATGAGTTAGTTGGATGAATACCAAATAAGGCTGGAATGCACTCTTTCCTGAAAAGAATGTTAACTGTTTTTTGTCCACAGTTTCATGTAGTATGTACCAATTAACCCTAAGTTACTCAACTACATTCCCTTCATATTACAAAAATGTTTATTCCTTCTAAGAATATGTTAGTGAATTAACTTACATGATTTCTTACTTGAAATACTTGTATGCTGTTAATTGCCAATATACAGGAAATGTGAAGCTGTGAACAATTATGCTTTTTTTTTTTCTTTTTTTTTTTTACTAGTGTAAAGAAAAGGCTATTTTACCTATATTACATTACCTATGTAATATTTGTGCTATGAGGAGTATCAGCTGTATTTGTGTTTCAGGCCTGAAACAGCAGCTCCAAAAGATGTTATATATTATAGGTGTTAATGTTACAGCACTATAGAAGTTCTGTTTGTGTTGAGTAGCTACCTGATAGATTGCAGGTAACTAAAGTTTCTAGGTAAAAGATTTTAGAGATGATCTGGTGTACTGTGAGAACGTTATTATGTGAACCATTGGAACCTATTTGTAATATGAAAAATGGAAGTTTGTTTGGCAAGCTTTAGTTCTCTTAGGATACTGTATCAAGATTTCATGGCAATAGAAAGTATCAATTAGCAGTTAAATGAAAATATTTCTAGCATGGAAGTTGACTTTTTATCCCTGTCAGTGTCCTTAGTTAAGATGCAAGATCTCTCTCTTTCTCATTCACCATATAAGACATACAGACTGAGTACCAATGAAGCCAACTGTAGGAGTATTTCCTTTTAATTAATACAATTTGAAAAGTATTTTACAAATATAACTGAGGTAAAAAATGAAGCAAGACTGGCTACAACCACGTGAACCAGTTGCTTTTATTAGCAGCTAGTTTTAGTTCCTCAAGCTTGTTTTTGTAAAAAAAAAAAAAAAAAAAAAATGCTGTTAAAAACTTAATATTCTGTTTTTTGAAGCGAATCTTGCCAAGTACATACTGAATTTCATTTAGGTACACCACTCAATTGTTATATGTTATATTAGCTACAGGTATGTACAGAACTTAGAAAAATGAGATAGGAACAAAAAGTACTTGATTGAGCCAAATATAATTGTGAGTGTAAAATAGAAATATAAAATAGTGGATTGCCAGAGATTGAAATGTATAACACCACCCTGTAAAAAATATTATGAAAGTTAAGAAATTAATAGTAGCATCGTTTTAGCTGTTGTTAGCACAATACGCACAATATTTGATGTTTTACAATGTTTAAGTATAAATTAAAGATTTTCTCAAACATTTAAATTCAAGGTCAGATTTTTTGTCAGGAAATGGTCAGAATTCAAGGTCAGAATGTTATTCTACTCATACAATGTTTTTTGTTCTTTAAAAGCTATGTTCCAGCTCTCCCAAAGTAGATTTAAAGAATTTGGATGTGGAGCTGAGCTGAAGTACTTTCAAAATCTTCAGAGCAGCCTCTTCAAAGCACCCTAAACCAGAACTCCTCATCCTCTCTCCAGATTGCCATGCCTAAATCCTTGTCCTTATTTGTGGTGTCACAACATAACTTGCAGTTCAGGCCAGTTTGCCAGCATGGTCAGGCCAGCAGCCAAACTCGAAGTACACATCTAGTCCTTATTTGTACATGTTCTCTCCCTATGGAAGGCTTGGTTTAAACAATGAAACAGTCTTTCCCCACAACAAAAAGCCTTCCTTATTGTCACAGCTCATGCCTGTAAGGGTTCCCCCTCTTGGAACACTCTTTTTCTTTTTCCTACCTTGCAAAAAAAAAAACAACCAACCAAACAACCAAACAAAAAAAAAACTAGCAAACTTTAAGCTCATATTTCACCTAGTTATTCATGCAGTATGAAACCTGGTTGAGCTGGTAAGGCCTGTGATATGCTGACGTTTTTCCCTACTCACTTTAATAAATCCTTGTCAGCTGTGCTGGCCCATTCAGGTCCCCACAAACGGCTTGTAATGCTCCTGTAGGCACCCAGGGTGTTCATGGGGCTTAGCGGTGAGATTTTGCCTGGGAAGGAACCACCCTGATCCTGTGGGTGGCATCCCTGTCCTTGGCAGGGGGCTTGGAACCAGCTGAGGTCCATTCCAACTCAGGCCCTTCTAGGATTCTGTGTTCTGCCTGTATCTTTGGGGGTCATCACTGGAGAGGCCCAGTTGGTGCCTGCCCCTCAGGATGGGCAGAAAGCACAGGAAGGAACATGGGGCCTCCCCTCTGCACCCAGGGATGACTCCTGTCCCTGCTCATTTGCTGTAGAACAGTTATTATTTATCTGGCTCTTTGCATGTCTGTTCTGTGCATAAATGCTGGGTCTGACCCAAGCTCACATTAAATGCCATTGTCCTGGTAGGTCTTTCAAGATTGTGAACAGATGGAAAAGATCTAGGCAAGATGGTTGTGTTAATAACACATGTAAAATAGGAGTTTTGCTTTGGCTCACAGTACTGTCTCAAAGTCCTATATAACTTGCCTGTTAAAATTGTAATACTTGGCCTTAGCAAGCTTGAAGTTGGCTCTTACACATCTGTACTTCGATGGGTGGGTGTACCAGCATGGTGCTATGCAAACGGACATGAGTGCAGCTTTGGGATTTCTGCCCTGCGTTCCGGGGATCCACAGAAACCCAGGATGGACGTGTTCTGTACATTTGAGACTCCTGCTGTAAGCATCTTATATGTCTATAAAATAATATCTAAATGTTTAATGACTTCAGTGCATGGAGCATTCTTGGCAACTGCAGTTATTTTCCTTATCTCATATTTCCATTGTTTGTGTAATGGAACAGCAAACATTCTTCCAAAGGTTACCCAAACACAAGCATCTCAAATGAAAGGCTTAGATTTTTCTAAGTGATAAGTACAATTTCATTGCTCTTTTTGTTTCTGTTTTTTGGCATGCTGTGCCACTTGCTGATTTACTTTGGCTTTGTTCATTTACTTGTAGAAAACTAGGGAAATATTGCATGATGCATTTTCCCCATGAAGCTTGTAAAATAAATATAAACTAGATCACCTGCTCCTTTGAGATTCCTAAATACTTTGCAAAAGCTTCTCTGTGTGAAACTGCATTGCCTTAAAGTAAATTTAGGAAAGGAAGAAAGCAAGTGAATGTCTTCTGTCTGTTATAGTAGCCATCATCAGAGATTTTCTGAAACCAGTGCTGACTTGCTTATGTGATTACCCAGGAGATCGTTTTCCTTTCAATGATGGTCATACTTTGGCAGGTGTTACTCTGTAAGAAAAAGGCTATTCTCATGCTAGCTGAATTCCCCTACCCTTTAAGACAGTACCTTAAACATATGCAGGCAGTGTTTACTGACTACAGATAGACATTTTGCTGTTGCATCTCAGATCTAGGTGAACTGAATAATAAATAGGTGCAATATTTTTCTCAGGTCTAAAGGTTTCTTCACTGTAATTAGCTCAGTGACAATTGCAATATGCTCTAATTCAAAGGCAAGTCTGACCCCAAAAAGCAATTCCTTCCTTCTTTCTGAAGAGTTAATTGTAGGGAAATATTTGCCTTGCTGTGTTGTGCCACAGGATTCTCCTTGGTCTAATTACGATGATGCAATACAGTATGTCATTCCTTTTTGTAAAGTAGTAAGTGATGGAAAGTTGCCATGATACGGTGCAGTTGATAAACCTGTAGTCTCATTCTAAGAGAAAGTGGTTTGCAATAACTAGTTCATTTATTACGTGAAAAAAATGAGGTCAGATCTTTAACTTTATAGCAACAGAGTCTGTAATGATAGGAGAAATAATTTTTAGATTTCATAAACTCTGGCACTTACGTCAGTTGTCGAGATTGCAGAGCAGGATTACGTAAGTGGTGCTTCCTCAGAAAAAGGCAATTAGTCCTTTGCTTGGTGGATCAAAAGGGTATTCTGTTAAGTATGCTTGCATGCACATGTATCAAAGTGGCTTCTGTGCTGGTAAAGGAAAAGCTGGGCTTTTTAATTGGTAATGGTGAAAAAAGTCCTTAGAGAAGCATGGAGCTGCTGCTGATCTGTGCTGCAGCCTTTCCTTTGCAAAGCACGCATGTTTTCTGCGGAGTCTACGTAAGAGTAACAGTATTGCAAAGGAAAAAATCGTGTAAAGAATACCTCACTTCTATTGTATTGCAGGGCTTTGAAATCTATAAATATATGGAGAGTGTCAGCCTTGAGAGAGAGCTGATTTATCTTCATTTTGTTCTTGCTTTGAGAAAGCTGCAGGAAGAAAGCAAAGTCCATTATACCAAATGAATAATCCAATCGATGTAGCCAGTTTGCCCTTGATGAAATTAAGCTTTGTCTTTGCAGTATATCAGAGAGACTGAAAGGATTTTTTTTGCCTTGTTTCCTCAGTGTCCTATGAAAGCAAATGGTTGGTGCTCAGTGTTTTTTTCCTTTTGTGGTTGGCCATGCTAGAGGAAAGACAAGCACAGCCCTTAAGCAGTTGTTTCAACTGATGCTTAATAGGGTGCAAAAAGTGCTGCCTTTAACGTTTAAAGATAAAACAATTACCAGCGTCTTCCTTAGGTATTCCCCAACTTTCCATGAAGCGTCATTGTTAGCAGTAAAGTTGCTTCCAGCTGAGCCAAGGGAATTGGAAAACTTTGCTGCTCAAGTCTTTGTGAAGATCATGTGTAGCTTGGAGAGATGACAACCATGCTGTTCCTCGCAATCCTTGAAATTTTGATTATTGTTCTTAACTCAGCATTGCATTTATATCTTGTCATGAAAAAATATTCTGTTATATGCCCAAAAAGAAAAAGGGGTTGGGATAAGTAATTTGTCTTATCACTGGGGCAGTGGCTTTCAATAAGCTAGTCCAAGTTCAGTAGCCTTGTCAGTGGAACCAGCATGACTGGATGACTGGTTATTTTTCTTTTGACGTTAACTAGTATGAACAGTCTTGGGATAAGAACAGTGTGTCAGATGCAGTAATGATTTCCTGCCTCCCTTCCCCTTTTGCAGTTGATACTTAGCCTTCAAATCTAGACTGATCAATTTTATTGTTCCCATCTGTTTTCCAAGAAGTCTTTCAGAAGAAAAGGTTGATGGTGTTTGACATGCCAGTTATTTATAAAGGTGAGGGGAAAATAAAGCCACAGATGTCTGTTTAGCAGCCAGCTCGATGTGCTTCCAAGACAAATAGATCTGTATTTCCTCATTCCTGGTTTCTTGAATGTGATGCATTCACTGTTTCTGACCTGCCTTTTTGTTTTCAAAGCATCTCTAGAAATTATTTCTACCCTTCCTCAGTCATTTTTCCCACATCTGTGTAGGTGTTCTAGAAAATATGCTTGCAGTTGCAGATCCAGAAAGCAGTAAGGACAAAGGAGGCTTCCCACACATCTTGAAAAATTGATCATCAGCTCCAACATAGAACCTATTTTCACTGACAGTGGATGACAGTCTGACATAGCCTGCAACACAGTTTAGTAACTTTCTTTCAAACTTTTAAAGAAAGAATTATCTTTCTGAATGCTATTAGGAATCCCATTCCTTGTCCTTGCCTTCAGGATAGTAAAACAACACACTATAATCTCGTGGTCCAGAACTTGGCAGTTTAGCCATATTAAATGCAGTGTATTTCTGTTGTGTAATGGAAATAGCTGGGTGTATGTAGCTGCTATTTCTGTAACAATAGCTTTAACTAGCCCTTGTTTCCTCTCTGCTTTCATATGAAATTCTTTAGGGACTGCAAATGCTCTTTTCCCATGTGGATTGTGAGCTGAGTCACTGTGGTAACTTGCATAAGACTCGATAACCTGAGCTTCCATAGCCTGTGCTACTCTTTCGATTATTCCTTTTGCATTTTGTGTAAATCTCTCCTCCCCACCACTTTCTACAGAAGTACTGTATTTTTTGGTATGAGGGCAGCTTGGGTATAGTCTGGTAAGTTACAGAAAGACTGAAAAAATTAATACAAAAGAGAACAGACCAAATTATTAGAGCAGTTCGAAGTTCATATCATAGTTTTTGTTGTTGTTGTTGTTGTTTTTTCTTTCTTTCTAATTAGCATTGGAGATTAGGGAGAATAGGGAATGGCCCATTTCTTTACAGGTGTGCTTGGAAAGGAGAGCTTGTCTTTGAAGTAGTTACAAGAGAATTAGAGGAGAATTTTCTTAATGTGTTGAATAAGTGAGCGGTGAACAGCAGCAGACTTCCACCTCATATGTGAGGGCATAGCTCTTCAGATGCTACAGGCTGAATGCTCTATGTCCAGGATCTTTTCAGCATTAATGCAGTAATACAAGTGGCTGGAAATGTTCTAAAGTTGTAAAAATTAAAGTGTAGCTATTAAATTATATTCTTACCACTTAGGATAAGCATTATTCTAGGCACTCAGTTGATTCTTTTCTTAAACACAATACAGCAAATGTACTCCTTTTTTAAAAAAAAAAAAATATTTATTTTTCAATTTGCTTCCCAGTTTTGAATGATTACCTCAGTTTGGATGGGAAATTGGGGCATCATGGGTTTCCCTGTGCTTGCCTCACTTCAGCTGTTGCATACCCTTCTCTCTAGAATAGGGTCTGAATTTTAAAGGTATGACAGGGCCTTTTTTTGGCCACTGTTTTATTTTTTCAGTTGTATTATTACAGGTTTTTTTCTCTTTTTTTTTAAAAAAAAAAAAAAAAGAAAAAGCTTTATTAGAAAGTTGTTACGTTACATCACGTACATTCAGGAGTATCATGACTGTCGCATGGTTTTGTAAGGTCCCTCAGCCACCTTGATGTTTGTAGTCTTGCAGTAGTGCAGCCACAATATGCACTTCTCCTCCAACTGTAGTCCTGCAATTGACTTTTAGCCCATGAAAAACTTGGAGCATATATAGATGACTCCCTTGGTAAAAATCTTTCCTATTAGTGACAATTGATTAAAAGGGTAAAACAGCTGTGAAGTCTGACTGAAATTAGAACCTATCATTTTCTCTGTGCAAAATGTCTAGTTTTTGTTTAAAAAAAAACAAACAAAAAACTTTTAAATCACTGCTTTCCTGCTTTCTCCAAAAGCATGGTGTAAAGTTGAAAAACTATTCAAGTATTAAGGTGTGCTCACCCTCCTGACTTTGTACACGTCTCCTGTGATGACAGTGGAGTACTTGGTCCTTGGACTTGTCCTTTGTTCTATTGTTTTCTCAAATCAGTGAGTTTGTGCAGCGAGCCCAGCAGGTGCAAGGGCAGTTTGACAGAGCTGACCCCATCTCTTGTGTCAGTGAGTAGATGTGAAACTAAATGAAGGTGCTTAGGTAAGAGTTCAGAACAAATACTTTTCAGACTTAAAAAATATGCCGAAGGAAAGCAGCAAAGTAAATTGTTGGTGATTATCAGTATCATTAGTGCATCAAGCGTGTTACATGACTGCTGTAGTTGACCCTAGAAAGGAAAATTATTTTGTTTCTGGTGCTGGTCTAATAAGTCACTGATGCATCAAAACTGTAGGTGCTGAAGGAGTCTACAAATACACATAAAAAATTTAAAAACTTAAAACTTAAAAACTTTAAACTTAAAAAGGTAGCTAAGGAAAATAGGTATAAATATCTTGTTGGTTTTGTTCACAAGGAAGGAGATTAAATTAGAACTTCTGCTACTTCACCTGCTTACAAATGTGAAAACTGATCTGCTGCAACACACAAAGTAAAAACCCAAAACTACAGAAGTGAAATCCATCATGCATGCTGGATCAGAAGATGGATATAACATGTATTAACAGAGGAATAAATACAGCTTTAGCTGAATAAGTGTATTGGTTGTACAAAGATCAGTTCTCTTTTCTTCAGTGAGCTGTTGTCCAGCTGTTTTGGTTTTGTTTAATGTTACAGCATAGCTGAAGTCTCTTACATGTGGATTATGAGATGGCAGAAGTCATTGAACTAAGTCTTATTGACTGTTTTAAAGTGACCTCTTGGAGGACAAAGAAAATACCCAGTTCTTTACTGTATGTGCACTATTGCCCTAAAACACTATATACAAGCTATTGAGGCTAAGAATAAGCCTGTATTAATGTTTGAGTTGAATGTTAAATGTCTTGGAAAAATCTGAGTTTTTTGCCTTGAAGAGTGTGCATGGTAAAAGGTCAGGACACTTGGAAAATGCTTAAAAATATCTCCTGCAACACCAGTAACTGTTTCAGCATTAATAATATACAAAGGCTCTTAAGGTGAAATATTTTTTTTTCTCACAAACCTAGATGCTATTTTTAATTTCTGATTTTAATCCTGTTTAACAGGGATATCAGCATGGCATATTTTGCCATGAGATGCTGGCAGTGCTTTCTGCTGTCCCACTTTTCCAGAGGTATTGACGACGACATTAACGCTGCTGCAGCTAGCAGCTTAAAATTATGGAGAAAATATGCTGCCTCTTGCTGTGCAGTGGCAATCAATTGCATTTCCTGTACGTAAAAGCCTTCATGTCTCTCCTGTTCTGCTCTTCCCTCTTATAAATTTCCCTGCGCTCAGCAGCTGCTACAAGGGACACCTCACCTTGCTATAAGGAGTGAAATGTCCCTCCAGGGCTGATGCCAGCCATGCTCCTACGAGTCACTCGCAAGCCACTGTTTACTGTGCGAGGGTGTCTGCTGGCATCCTTCCCTGGAGAATCAAATGAGTGCTTTTGCAAGCCTGTCATCTTTTCTATCTAGTCATGTTCATGTAGTGACAGCACAGTGAATTTTAAGAGTTTAAAAGAGTGTTTAAAATTTGTCCTAAATCTGGTACCCAGTTTGGAAGCCTCTCCATTTCTTGTCCAATTGCGTTACCATCATGCCACGACTTTGTGAGACCTTCCTTCTCTCTTAACTCTTCCTTTTGCTTTGAGCAGTTTAACCTGCATTCTGCCATCATTGTTGCTTCAAAGTCCTGAATTTTAGTTGAGTGACTTCCTGCATCCTCTTAGATGCCTTGCAGTGTTGAGATGGATGAAGTTGCCTTGATACCTTTAAGACGTATTTTTGCAAGCTTCCTTCCTTTTAATTTGAGATGCAGAAGGAGAGGAACATGCCTAAATCTGTTCTTACTTCAAAACAATTTGAGAAAGTTTACTCTCCAATTAAAAATAGTGCATCTTACCTGCCTGGGGCTGCCAAAGGAAGTTATGGGAGCCTTGTAGGAATAACAAGTGGTGGCTGAATGGAATAAAAGTGTTTCTACCTGTTGTTGCAAGGTGAACATAGTCCATAGCATAGGTGTCGTGATCCAGGTGAAGTGGTCTTTACCTGGTACATCTTACCTGCCGGGGGAAAAGGTTTTAGGTGAGGGCCAGATCTTGGTGGGAAGGGGCCTATATGCCTCCTAGGGAGCAAAGAAGGTGTGCAGAGAGGAGCCAGAGGAGGCTGGGCACTGAGCTCGCAGCTGTTGGGGAAATTGGGAGTGCAATAGGAGAGATGGGTGTTCAGATTAGCACACCTGCCGTCAGACAGCTCTGCATTCTAGCAGATTACAAGTAGCAGGTGTAATGATTTTTTCATACACTATAGAAGAAAATACTATTTTCTTCATATACTATAGCATCTGTATAAGGCATTCATTGGTATTAATTGCTTAGGTTTTCTTGTGGTATTGAATATTTGTATATATTGGTATGAGTAGTCAACGATGAAAATGTTGCCCTGATAATTTAATATGCTTCTAGGCAACCTGAAACAGTACTGAAGATGTACTCTCTAATTGTTTATACCAAATCATCCTTTGTCCAAATTTCTTCACCTGCGTACTCCCCATTTTGAGTATGCCTGCTTCTCCTGATACCTATTTCCTTGTTGCTCACATGCTCTTTGTTCTGTACTTTGTACCTTCTGGTATCAGTCAGGTCAGATGTTATGTGTCTGTCCTATTTCAGCTTGGGCCACTTGGCAGAACCGAATTGTCTTTATCTGACGAATGGTGGTGCTCTGTTTAATATTACTTGTACAACTGGTTGATTAAGTATCACAGTATTAAATATTACAACTGCATTAAATATAAAACTTTGGAAACAGATTTAATGTTGATTATTAAAGGAAAATAACTCAGCATAACTCTACGTAATTATGCTGGAGTTATTAAATACAGTTGATGCCCTTGAATTAGGTACACAGAATGAGCAACTAAATGGTCTTCTGTAAATGTTAGGCAGCAGCTTCCAGTTGAAAACATTTTAAGACTAACATGGTGATTTACATAACATTTTAATTTATAACCCTTCTCATTTCTGAATCTTTGTTGGGAAGAAGAAAAAATTATGCCTTCCTGGAAGGGTTTTCAAGAAAAATATTTTTTGCAAAAAATGGATGCTGAAAACTTCTGTCAGTTTTCACTGCATGAGATAATTCAAGCCATAACTTACAGGCTGAAATTCTGCATTTTAAATGACCGGAAAGATTGGCTACTTGTGTTCACATTTTCAGACATAAAAAAAATTGTTTCTTCTTTTATGTCTCTCCTGACTTAACCCTTACTTTATTCATGTCAGTGATGAAATTTCTATTTGCTCCCTAAGCAAAATGACTTGAATGTTGAGTTTGGCATATCTCAAGAATTTTAAATACTTTATAGCAACAATATTAATTTAACATTCATTGTATTTATGATTTTTTGTTAAACTGACAAAGTTTTATAATATAGTTAATACTAATGGTTTATGGTGCTTTGAGGCCTTGGTCTCTTCTAAGAATCTATCTACTCTAAGAAATGAGGATGTAATTATTTTAAAAGAAGAAAGGATTGACAAAAGCCTGTAACATCATGGTTGCTGCTGTTTTGATAGGAAAAGATTGAGGTGGATAAGGTGTAACGATATGGCAGATATTCACTTTTTAATTTAAAGTATCTTTGTGTATAGTCAACTATTTCCTACTTAAAGCTTCATTATACTTAATGAAAAGTGCTCTAGATAGTTTTGGTTTCTAGCGCTAGGAGGAACTCTGGAATAGCAATTCATAGAAGCTTAATTGAACTGAGTTCAATGCATAAAGCACAGTAATCCAAACAGGGTTTTGGTAGTTAACAGGGACACAGTTTAAATAAGAGTTCTTTACAAAGCAAAGTTAGTAGTGAGAGCTTTGCTTCTGCCCAAACATCAGTGCTCCAACTTTCCCATCCGGTGTCCAATATCATAAAAGACTAATACGAAATCTTAAAAATTTGTAAGCATAAAATCCAAGTTTTAAGTGGCCAAATATGTGTAAAAATACACCAGTCTCTAGCAGGGTGGAAACTTTATCATGAAAAGAGACCAGGAAACTAGAGAAGGAAGTGTTAGGAAGTGAGTGCATGGCAGCACCCTCTAGAATGTCAGTGGCTTCAAGATTCAAACACGTTTCTCTTTGGCATGAACTGCAGGGGCATGTATAGCATGTGTTGGCAGTAGTGAAGACTAGATGATGGCCTAGCAGCAAAATGTTAGGCTCTGTACAAAGTAACCTTACGATTCTTCTCAAAAGCCAAACACCATTGTTTATTTGATAATCCAATAACTCATTAAAGGGAGTTGGCAAGCAAAGCTAATTAATAAGCACCTTTTCAGAGGTGAACACTTGATGCTCTAGTATTGAGTCAGTACATGTAAGTAAGGTGAGCTGGCAGGCAACATTAATTAATACATCCATTCAGTTTCTCAAAAGCTACAGACTTATTATATAGCTCACGCTGAGCTGGGAGGTGTTCAACAGGAAAAGTAATGACAAATCTTACACTGCAGCAGTTTTTTGTTTTTATCTGGCTGTTGTTTTACAGTGAGCAAAAGGAGCCCGGTACATGGAAAAGTCTTCTGTTAGCATGATCCCTGCAGTAGGTTTAATTAATATAGGACTAACTGTTTTGTTGTTGGCTTATCACTGAAGACAAAAATAAATTCCCAGATACAGAATATTAAACATATGGAGCTACCTGTGGGTTTGTGATTGCCATCAGCACTTAGCAGTGAAAAGCTAGCAAGGTCCTTAATAGTCTTTAGGACTTTCTGGAACAAAACATGATCCAATATTAATAAATGCTTTCTGAACAGTGAACAGTGCTGCCCAGAATTTATTCAGACGATACAGAAGGGCTAGGTCCAAGGTGCCAGTGGCTCGCTAGGAAGGAGCAAAAGAGTTTGCTCTTCCAGAAGGGTTTGTCTAACAAGCAAGAGGATGAAATATGCTTAGACCTTTACACACAACTGTGTTTATTATCAGAAGACAGTATGTTGCTTGAAGTTATTATGTGAAAGTTTGCTTGCTTGGATCTAGTTTTCATCTGGGAATCTACTGCAATTTACTGCTCGACTCTGCTGTTTGATACTCATCCTTCTGGGCAGTGTGCTCAGTGTTTCACTCTAATCCTTCTGGGAGGAGGGAAAATACAGAAGTTTGAGTCCAGATAAACACTTACTCAACAGTTTGACCTTTCTATAGACCTGAATCAGCAACTGATAAATGCTACCTTGACATCACCCAAAAAGCTGACAACTTCATTTTCAGCTCCTCTAACAGAGGAGTCCTAAATGACCAAGTTGCCTAAATAAAGAACTGAGAGTGCTGGGCTAGCAGACAGTGGAAAATTTTTAGATATGGGTTAATTGTATTAAAGCGTATATCTGACAAGGGTAAAATGGATTTTCCTATGTCACATTTCCTTAGTTTTGTGTGCTGTTTTCTTCAATGTGAAACGTGAACTACAGCTCCTCTAAAGGACACGAGATATTTAGAAAACCATATTAACAAAGATAGCCAGATTTGAGGAATTCATGTTTGAAGAAGTTGTCTACAAAAATACAGGTATACAAACAAAGACAGAGGTGGATTTAATTTAAAATCTTACCATGCATAGTACTAGGAAGGGATTTATTTTTGAGCACGGTAGCAATTCGTATGCCTAAATGCAGATAGCTGTGTGCATTTCAACTAGTGGAAATGTTAGCCTGATTTTATAAGGTAGCACTTGCTGCTAATCTTAGTACCTGTGCTTCATAAGTTCTGTCCTCTTAACAGAGATATATAGAAATATACAGAAAGCTTTTTTTTTTTTTTTTCTTTAAAACTGATTTTTCCCTCTGGCACTATGCAGGTTCCTTGAACAAGGGGTTGACTGAGGTTTGCAGTCATGGAAATACTGGATATGTTCCTGCGATCCAAAAAGTGGCTGAAGGGAATCAGAACAAGAGTTAGAGATTTTATAACCAACAATAAAACAAAACTTACAACAGCTGTGGACTGTAAGGGAGTTAAGCTAGCATCTAGAAACCTAGGAAGAACTTGTAGAACCTTGAACGACTTGCAGTCAAAAATATCATTCAAACAGTTGACTCTAAAGTGTTGGGACAAAAATGTGGAGCTATGGTGGTCAGTGACATTTACCACCAAACGTAACAACTGAGCCTTAGAAAACTAAAATGAAATGGACAATGTGCATTGAAGCATAACACAGAGACCACAGATCTAGCTTTGTATGCTGCTAGTATGAGCTAGAGTCAGAGGTGTGCCTCATTCAGGCCATGCAAAATGGTTGTATGGTGTCTGAGTGAACAGCCCCTTGCTTCCTGCAAGGGGTACACCAGAGACTGAGTGAAGACTTCTGGACAGCAGGCCAGAGACTGGTACGAGGGTTATGGTTTATACAGTATACCTGCAAGGCAAGGGTAGGTGTTTGGGAGTATGTCACCCTTGCTTGTTGCGCTGACATATCTATTCCATATATTACCATGTAAGAGCAGTGGGTAACATTCACACAGAGATGTGAAATGTGGCTTGTTTCTAATAGAAGCAATACAATTTGTAATCTGTCCACAGCTATTGGATCTTTCTTAATAAATAAATAAATAACCCTGCATCTACCACTAGATCAAAACATCACTTTCAACGTAAAGAAGAAATCTGAATGTGAACTATAAATCAGATCACATTTGAATTTGGACACTCAACCTTCTGATCCATGGTTTTCTGTATCTGAATTTCCAAGCTCTGGCTAGTGTAGATCACTGTGGCATTAATTCTGAGACACGGGGTTTCAGGAAAGCTTGAGGAACGGTAGTGTTTGAATGTTTAATGGGTGGGAGCTGTTCTGCATTACTGAATACCTTAATGCTGGTTGTCTGAGGCTGCTTTATTTTCTCATGCAAATCTATTGACCTGTAAAATGCAAGTTAAACTCATTTACAAAATCCAGAGCAGTCCACATGCAATTAAGCTAAGCTAAATTTCAGAGCAACATGCATCTTTGAAATAATTCAAGTTCTCAAAGTGGTATGAATACAACCAGGTAGCCTTTGGCCTAGCTGGGTGGAAACAAGCCCAAGTATAGGCATCGATGTTTCTTCCCGTGATAGACAGAAAATGGCACTGTCTGCTACTTGCAGACAAGGTTTATTATCAAATGGCATCAACAAGAACAGTTGTACAGGTAACATCTGTGAAATTTCACTTCAAGGGTAGGCCTTTGGAAATATTTTGCATTTGACTGCCTGGTGTGACTTGAATTGTATATGGAAAGACTTCAAAGGAAAAATAGTCAAATTAGATATTTATTTGGCTGTGTGGCCTCAGTTACCAAAATTTTGTTTTTACCTTGGGGTTCTGCAGAGAACAAGAGAAGTGCTGGAAAACTTTAGGCTACTTGTTACAGCAGACAAACTCAGCAATGTGGCAATTAGGATCTCCTCTCAAGAGACTTTCTAGAACCTCCTTTTATTTTGACTACTTTTTTTTTTTTTTTTTTTTTTTTTTATCCAGACCATGTTGGAAATGATGTCTTTAATCTGTTTCTAAACTGAAAATGGCTTTACTTCCTCCTGTTTTCCAATTACCTGTTTAATTGCTGTGCTTTCTGGATTATGGATTTGTGAAGCGAACTCCCCCTGAGTGTCAGGAACTGTGTGCTTAAATGTACTCCTTTTCAAGCTTCTGGTCCAAATTGCACATCTGAATTATGTGGCACCTTCCACTTCTGGGCATTGTTGAAGATGATGGCAAGATGTTATTTGTGCTGCAAACATTCAGTCAGCTGAAATTGTGAATGGTGCGTTAGCGGTAAGTGCACCTGAGAGGGCTGTGGGGACTGGTACCAGAGTTCTCTGATGCAAGAGTATGAAAAGATGCCTGAAGGCAGTTGGGCTTTTAATAATTTGAAAGTCTGGATTTGGCATGAGAGGTCCTTGACCTGCATACTGTCAATATTACTGCTTTAAGCCAGAGTACATCTATGACAATTTTAACTTGAATATGCTTGAGGAAACTACAGCAATCTTCTGGAAGAAGATGGAAATTGTTCTTTTGTGTATTCTTTTCAGAATATCCATCTATTGCAGCTTATTGCTCCTTGAATCTGAAGAGAGATTGTATAAGGTGTCTGTTACAACAGGAATTGCTCTTGAATCAGATGTTTCAAGGTTGGACAGTGAAATATTTTTATTACAGCTCAAGATTGTCTATAGGTGGGGCATGTTTGGGCATGTCTTGTTAGTCAAGTAGTGACTGAGTTATACTTTTCAAACAATATTTAATTCGGGAAGATCAGAATTTGAAGTAATTCATGCATAAGTGTATATATTTTTTCATGGTTTAAACAGTGCAATGTCAGTAAAAATGTAGAAATGTGGTCTTCATTAAACAAAGCCATTTTTCTGTTAGATATAGGAAACAAATATTATGTTCTTTCACACAAATTTGCAAGTTGTTCAGTAATAAGCAAAAAACTGTAGTTTTAATTTTACTACAAAATATGGAAGTATTTTTAAGTAACCTTCTTACCAACATTGGAAACAAGTAGGGAATAAAGCCCTTGTATATTATTATAAAGTCAATAGCTGTACAAGTAGCACTTTTGGAAGAAACAGAACTTTTTACAATTCAGAGTAGTTTTACAGAAGGATGAATCTAACATTACTTTGAAAGTGTAGGCTGTGGCTATCCAAGGTATTTTGAAATTAAAAGCACTTTTATCACTGGCATATTGGAATGGGCACATTAGTATTGATATCTGAAGAATTAAAAGCAACTATTGATATTTTATGCTGTATCCAGCATTGAAAAATTTAGTGGGACATTTGGGGAACACAATGAAGTGAGCATAGTTTTTACTTTTAAATAAAAATATTGAAAAATATTTAACTAACAAGTCTTTCTGATGAGATGCTTTATCCTAGTGTTTAAGAAATGCTTGGAATTCTTGATTTCCAAAGTAGATATTACTGTTAGTCTTTTTAGATGATTGAGAATGAAAGTAAGATATGGTATGTGCAGGAAATTTTATAACCCACTGTTGTATTTACCAGCAACCTAATAGGATATTATTGCCAGAATCAGATGGAAGTACCGTGTCTGTTCTTGCCGTAGATTTTGCTCCAGAAGTTTTAATTCTGAACATGTGTGTGTAAGACGTAATTCTGATGAATTCCATAGCAGTATTCTGCTTCGTTTTGTAGTATATTCCCCAAATTCTGTTTATAGATAAAGAGATATGCCAGTGGCATGGAACAAAAGAATATGGTTAAAGATTCTAGTGCACTATATGGATGCTTATGTTTTATATGCTTTGATTTTTAAAAAAGCACATTATTTCTTTAATTCATTTCCAAGGGCAACATATACTTACAATTATTCTAGTTTGAAAACAAAAACAAGCCAAAAAACCCTCTACCCTCAATTTCAAATTATGTGTGAAATTCCTGCTGAAAGCTTTCTGTGTGTGTGGGGATTGATCTTAATTTCCTTTACTGTACCTTTTGATTTATAGCCATTCTTAAATTCCTATTATTAAGTAATCTATGATCTGCCTCTGATCTGTTAAGTGCTGAAATGCTGATTCAAATCCTAGAAAATTTTATTTGTAAACCTGAATCGTAGAAGATGGAAAATGTGAGAACTTATTACTGAATATGTAGCACAAAATCTTTTGTTCAGGGGATTATTTTTTTCAGGTTTTTATAATCTAGGGCGGTATTATGTCTGTTTCCTTTCAGCACTTTCATTCAAGTGCTTACATGGAAGGACAACTTTCAGTACAAGCAGTGAGAGTTTAAGACCAAGCTCCATACAGCTGAGATCTGATCTTCATAACAAAGTATTCAGAGTAGCATGAGGCATTGCACTTAATCTGGCACAAGACGTATGGCTGCATGCTACAAAACTCATCAAAGCAGCAGAAGTACTTGAGCAGTTAACCTCTGATTCTATTGCCATGCCATGCTGCTAAAAACACCTGAGCTAGCTGAAGGTGCGTGGTACTAGAGCACTCCTGTGACTGCAGTAAATATCAATGTGCTCTAAAGCTTTAGACAAGTGGAATAGGCACTGAGTATCTTTGTGAAGGAGGCAGGAAATTATGTGCTGCTGCTGTCATCTTCGTTCCAAGTAGCTTTTTATTGATGCGTAAGTGTAAGAGAGTTTAGAATAATTTCAGATGTTCAATGAACGAAACAAATGCAGAGGCCCAAAAAGGAAGCAGTGAAGTCCAGATCAGCATAAAAAAGTCCTGCTCAAGTCTCAAAAGCAGCTGTGGGGAGATGCCTGCAGAGGAAGAGGGCTGAGTGCCTAACAGGGAAGCACTCCATCATGGCTCTGTCCCATTGATACTCATGAAAGAAAAACCATGTTAGAATTGGGCCTCAAAGAAGAGCTGTTTGCTCAGGGGAATTCAGTATTGGAACATGGTGAAGGGGATATCTTTTTTCTTAGAGTTCCCTTTATAGTTATGTGGGAAAGAACAGCTGTCTATGAAGTTGACCAGCATTTTAAATGAGCCTGTTTCAGCTGACTATGTGCAGTATTCAAGGTGTTTTCTGCAACAGCTATAGGGCATTAGAGGGGAACAGTGCTATTTTATTATCTCCAAACCTTACCAACAGAGGAAAAATAGAAGATGCTTGAAGTAGGGACTGAGTTTCTTTATAAAGCTAATGAAGTAGTGGGACCAAAAAAAAAAAAAAAAAGAAAAGTAATGATTATTTATCTCCCTTTTAGCAACAGATGTTATTGTTTGGTAACACTGCAATGCTCTGTAAATAACATGTCAGTACATTTAATTTAACATATGCAAATCTCTTCTGGACACTTCTGAACTCTTCCCTTCTCCTTTCTGCTCTTCAGCAGGATTTTTAGGGCACAGCACACAATCTATTTCATGGGTCTTTTCTAATACCATTTAGCTCCATGGAGGCAGCATCCTGAATATTGATACAGTTGTAATTAAAAATGCATATGTACAGTGAGTAGGCTTACAAACAAAACACCCCCCACAAAAGGCAAACCAACAGCAAAAGGCAAAACAAAAGCACAGATAATGAGAAACAAAATCTGACTTGCAAGGTTAAAACCATTGACTGCAATCACTCTCCTGACTGTGTTTTAGCTTACCCCCTAAAGGAACTAACCAGCTACCTGGTCAAGCAAGCTGAATGTCATCTTGGTTGTTCACTAGTCATCATCTTGCCTGGAATAAGAGAACAAAAAGAGGAAAAATGTGTGCCTCAGGAAAAATCTTGCCTGGTGTCATGAGTTAACAGTTAACTGGTGAAAGAACATTGGAGTACCTAGAAATCATGCTATATTTAGAATTTATTCTGTGCGGTGGCAAGGTCAATGCTTCATTCCCTGTTGCTCGGTGCCCAGAAAACAGAAGTACTGGTGCATTTTACCATAGGTCACAGGAGGCTTGATAACCCAGTTCCCCTAATTGCCAGGTAAGGGAGATAGGCTGTGTAAACCGAGCTGGTTTAGTGCATAGGGAAGAGATGCTGCATGTAGAGGTTAGTGTTATTTCCAGGGTCCCTAGGGAAAACATTGTCAAAGTTATTCTGACAGAAGCTTCTGAGAGGCTGCTGTGAAATAAGTTTAAAAAAAAAAAAAAAAAAAAAAAAAAGGTGCTGCTAGTAAACAGTTTAAGAAGGATGTTTGTGCCTGGAAGTGTTGGAGCTGATCACAGGCATGCTGCTTTGCTCCTGTTTCTAACTTCTTGCAGTGCAAGTGTGTTCTATCTTAGAATTGGGTTGTTTCAGAGCATGAGAAAAGGATAGGTGTTATGGCATGATCAGGATAACTGAAGTATTTCTGTGCAAATAGTAGTGTTGTTTGATGGCTTGTAGCTGTATATATCTATTGCAAATTAACTTTTCTGAAAAGCATACAACATGGCATGCAACCATATGGAAGCTGCTCTTAAGAACATGAGTTGTCTCCTACAACTTTGTTTCAAGCATGGTACTTTTATTTGCTTTTTAGAATAACAGCTTCACAATTGGAAGTGCATTGAAAATTCATGAAAGAGTGAGATGTGTTCACCCAAATTTGCATTTGGGCAACCTTTAGCATTTATCTTATTTATGTTAATGAATAATCAATGTGAAACAGAATGCTCTTGCTCTTAACTGATTTGAAATCTGCCATGGAATAAAATGCTGATTATTTACACCACTGAGTAATTAAGGGGCAGGTTTTATGTTATAATCCATAAGTATTTTGGAAGATTGCTGTACTAGTAAGCTTTGTGAGTCCTTTTCATAGGTCAACAGATTCCTATGGAACTTCTCTGTGTTTCATAAATATAAAAAACTAATAACCCTTCTACTCTGTTCAGAGACTCCATAGTATGTCTTTAACCTTATTTGTAGCCTTATGTATACTGCAACATACTTCTTGATTCACTTGTCCATTTGGCAATCTCAAGTGAAGCCAAAGGATTTTGAAATTAATCTATCATAATATTATTCTGAAGAGTTAAAATGTTAAAAGCGAAGTAATGCATAATCTCTTAAATCAAATTTCATTTTCAGGGCAGGTTGATGAAAACAAAATGACTTAGGACCCCTGACCCAGTATTTCCTAGAAAGTAACATTGCTGATATGATTATTCTCACATATTTAATTTAGGAAATGACATTCATGTATTTGTGATAAATCATTTGCTGGTTGGTTAAATCAGCAAACTATTCAGACTTTTTTTTTTTTCTAATTTTCTTTTAAAAAGATACAATCTACATATTAGATATAATCCCAACAACTGTTTAAATCTAATAATTATATTAATTATTGTGGAGATCCATTCCAGTCCTGGGCAATGGTGCTGTTTTGCCAAAACCAAGAACCTGCTATGTAATTAATGAAAAAGAGATTTGGTGCAATTCGTAGCATGCTTTGATTTCTGATTTGGTAAAACTTACTTATTCTAAAGTTATTGCAACAGTGTTGAGTCAGTAGCCCAAGTACCTGTGTAGTTTTGAAAGTATCAGACTATTGATATTTGCAATGCTGAATTGATAAAAGAAGGACATTCAGGCTTCATCTTACATTGTCCTAATAGGACAACTTGACACCAGATGTCCTCTTTCTCTCCTGAGATTATAAATTTTGCCCTCTGAAGGTTACACAGTTGTTGGTGAAATTGAATTCAAAAAGTCCTTTACGAACAGTTGACTTATAAATAAAACATAGGCAGAGAGCACACTTCTGGCATGCATGTTATATAAGCTAAAAAGCAGAAGGACACTTATTTTTGGTGAGGATTTGTCTGCTTCTGATAGAGTTGGAGAAGAGCAGCTACTATAAATATCTGGTAGGAAAAGTGAAATTTGATTTAAATTGTTTTACTGGGTAGTCTAACATACTCGTGCTCTTACAGATTACTGCTTATGTATCTCTTCATGCAGTAAAGTGTATAAATATAACTGCCTCTTTTTCAGCCCTTGATTTACCTTCCCAGCTTTAGGTAACGGCATTGGAGAGACAGAAATGTCTACGTTGTAGGCAGAGCTGGCAGAGCTCCCTAAGCAAAGCCCCAGGGGGGTTCTGGTGCAGGAATGTGGGTGTCCTTCACCTCACCGCACCCATTCCAATACTCATTTCCTGCTCCAAGGCTCTGTGGTCAGCTCAAATAGTAACAAGTGTTGCTGCGCCAAAGGCAGAAGGGCACTCACAGTACAGCGCCATGACATTTTTTCAAAACTATGAGGTTGCTATTATGAATATTTTTCATATCTCTCAGATTGCATTAGGCACTATGCAAGACTATCTAGGAAGTTCAGCATCTGCAAGATCACATCCTGTAAGTGGTTTGTGTTAGGCATGCCTCGTGTGACCTTCAGAAATAGTTTGCTTAATTTAAAGCACATGCCCTGAGTGTGCTTAAATCTAAGCATATGCTCAAGTAGTTTAATTTGGAATTGAATTTCACATATGTAAAGCTAAGCTGTTAAGTAAAAAGAAGGTCGAGTGTTAACTGGCTCTGTTCTGGAAAAGAATTAATTAGAGCCTGAGAAATGTTTTGTCTGTCATTGTTTCGTTAAGTCCTTGTGTGCTCTGTGATATTAGCAGGGACATGCAAAAAAAAAAAAAATCAAGACTATTCGCCCTCTTTTGTTACATGATGACATTGCTTAGTGCACAGGGAGTTCTGTAATTATGCTGTGATTTCAAAAAATGAAGACTCCAAAGGTCTCCTGTTAAGTTGTTTGAAGTACACGCACTTTTATAGATAGGAAGGGTAGTGTTTAAGAAAAAAGAAGTCTTTATAATTTCATCTGAAACAGATGAAAACAAAGTAACATGCAAATTTTGAAAAGGTGCTGTAAGGGATGCAGAATTTTGTGAGGACCTGGTAATTTTTTCTGTGCATTCTGTTTCGGATGTCATCTGTTAGGATTGCATCTTCTACAAACCTGTTCAAAATGTGATACTGAAAAATATCATTAAGAAAAAAAACAAAAACTTTAAGCTGCCTCTAATCATTTAGCAAATAGCTTATTCCTTCATTATATGCTGTTTGTTAGAAATTTGACACTGCATTGAAAGCTACTGATTTCATTTTGACAGCTTGACTTAATGTTTTTTGATCTATATTTGCAATTGGTGTTGAAGGTTGCAGCTTAGAAGGCAGTCCAGATTCCGGAAATCACATTTGTGACAAGTTGCTTAATCAGCAGAAATACCTGAAAGTGTTTGAAAATTATGTTGTGCCACTACAGCTGTGAGAGAGTTGGTATGAGGTGTTAAGTAGCACTAGAATAGGTATTAAAAAAAGCTGTAAGGCTAAAAAGGGCCATGGGGTGCTAAAAATATAAGATGATGGAGGTCAAAGAAGGTCTCTAGGTGGTTGCTGCCTTTTCTTCTGGTAGCTACATCTATTAATGATCTTAATTGTGCCTGTATAAAATGCTGTGTCTGTGTCGCAGACCTTCTGATCGCCAGCCCCAGACTTCTCCACCAGGCTAGGCTGTAGATATGCAGTTAGCTGCTGCTTTGATCATTGCTGGGTGTTTTGGCTTGTTCTGTCCTTTTGGCACTTAAAACCCACCCAGGAAGAAATGTTGTAAGATTCACCTAACACCCAGAGTCACTATGAAGGACCTTCAGATCTCAACTGTCTTCCCTAGCGTTCTACATCAACATGAGGATAGAAACATCTTTGTTTTTAACAAGCACCACTTTGTGTGTGTGCAACTCAGGAATAAATAGGAAAATTTGATAGTGTTTATAAAGCTGCCTGGACAGTTAATACTGAGAGGTGGTTGTGAGGATCCCTTTGAAGCTCCTTTGTAAGATTAAGTAAGGAGACAGCCTTCTAATACCTCATTCTTAGAGGTGTATTCACAACTTTAAGTAGCAATCAAAACCCTGGCCTAGATGCTTTAAGGAGCATTTGATAACTTATTATGTATTCAACTTCCATGTGGTGCTTCATGTATTTGTTGTTTGTCTGTCTCATGACCTTATTTGTGGGATAAAGGTGGCAGTGAACATGAAAATTATCCTAAATACTGTGTATATTTGAATGGGAAGAGCAAATGAATGGCACTAGATAGCAATGTTTATTGTGTCAAGTCTTTGGGATGTCATTTATATGTAACTACTTCTAATTAGTGCCATTCAAACCAACTAAAATGACTCCAAAGCAGATGCCAGTTGTTGCAAGGAATGTGCCTGGATACTTGTCATTTTGTGTAGTCAACTGGCACGCAGAGCATTGACAACACTTTAATATTAGAGATGGAGGAAAGGTTTCCGCATTGGAGCATGCAGTAATTTGCAATAGGGAACATTTCTCTTAATAAAATGCAATTGGGAAAGTGCTGCTTCTCAAATGAGAGTTACCTTTCCCTTTAATCGTAGTCACTTCTGATGAAAACTAATAGCTTGTGTTTCCTCCTTCCACGTCATCTCTAAAGTGCACCATACTTCTGCAAGCAGTGTTAGGGAAGGAGATGACATCAGATAGCAGTCTAAGAAGGAAAGGCTTTTGCACTCCAAAATTTGGAATGTGCTTTGCTTTTGAGAACATGTGCTGAAAATTAGCGTGTTAATGACTACCTCAGCCTAAATTCTGGCAATATCTAAGTAAAGCAGAGTCATTCAGCAATAAACTGGCTTTTGATTTGAATGCAATTTATAAGCATAAAGCTACATTGCTCTTTGATTATGTAAATTGACATCCAAATAGCAATGCTTCATGTTGTAATGATACTCCCCCCACCTTCTAAAATTGCCTTTTATTTAATTAAGACTCTCCAGGAGGCTGACACTCTTCTATGGCTGAAACAGCAGCTGTACAGCAGTGATGAACCTCAGAAAAAAAGCTAAACATCTCTGTGATTGCTCTGCATCGTGGTGGGACAACGGAGAAGATCCTCTTGGCATTGCCTTCTAGCTTTAATAGCAATTTTCTCAGTGATCGCCATGATACTCTGCAGTGGGGATTGGATTTTGATTTTAAAACTAGTAATTTTGGACGTTTCCCTAATGTAATTTAACTTGCCGTTTTTCATAGAGATATTTAAAGCCACACTCAGAGGCTACAAATGCTAAGCTAGTGATGAGAATAAGCCTA
Organism: Netta rufina; assembly: GCF_964035555.1. Taxonomy (NCBI): domain Eukaryota; kingdom Metazoa; phylum Chordata; class Aves; order Anseriformes; family Anatidae; genus Netta; species Netta rufina. The sequence goes on along the minus strand of NC_140133.1, from coordinate 6,746,805 downwards.
AATGAGATAATAACTGCAAACGTGGAAAGTTTTAAAGTGAACACTAGCTGGTAAGGAGCCATACTAGGTGTAGATGCTGTGCTGTGACCCCAGATGCTGGTGGGATTAACCTCCCTGCCTCATCTCTCCTTTCTTTCACTTGTTAAGTAAGTTGCAGCGGTGATAATTTCTGTGTATCCTTACGTCCTGTGGTCAGGCTGACTCGTGATTAATATACTTTGTACACTCACATTATAGGAAGGCTTCTTGAAAAGTGAGTTGTTGCAATAACATAAATAGTACTGAGAAGTATAGATTTATTAAGGATGACTTCCAGTAGAAGAAGGGGTGACGTTACTCAGATTATTAACACTTCAGAAAATGTTAGTAATATCAAGCCTTTGCTTTGTGTCAAGAGAGTTTCCTTAGTTTCAAAGGAGCTATGCCAGTTCTTGGGAATTCTGTCTCCAAATAGCTGCAGCCTGATTCAAAGCCTGTTTTGGTTTGCCCTTAGATTCCTCTCTAGCTTCTTCTGGCCATACTGAAAATAGATTTCTGTTTAAAATGCTTATGTGAACAAGAGGTAGGTGGAAAGTAGAAGCCAATAAATTAAAAAAAAAAAAAAAAAAACAAACTCCCAAACTCCCAAACTGCTAAACACTGCATGCTAAAGCTACATCAAGACATAGCTTTAAGATGCTATCAAGATGCAGCTTTAGTATGTGTCTTGATGCATCTTTAGCAAACATGGTAATGTGGAATGTTCCTGAAATGTTCCTGGCGTTTGGCTTTGGAAAACTCAAAATACCCCCTTCTCCCTCCCCCCTAAAAAAAAATAAAAAATGCTGAACACACGAGAGTGCTGGTCCTATTAGCATGGTGAGCAACTCTGGGGGGAGTTCAGGTGAATGTTCAGAAGTGAAGGAGTTTGGAGACAGATTGTCTCCTGAGCTGGTGGGACTTCTCATGCTCACATAGAGACATGGATATAACCCTTAGCTTTGTGCTAATTTTCATTCTTGGTACATCTATTTCTGAGGTGGTAGCAGCTACTGCTTTGAGTTCTGTTTCTCTGTATAAAATAATTCAAAGATTAATACGACACAGTGTATGACACAGTGGTTATAGAGTTTAGGTGAGTAATGATTTTTGAAATACAAATAATAGTGGAAACCCTAACAATTGCAGTAGTTGGAAATTTGTCTAAGATGTTCTTTCCAAAGTAATTCTTTCATGGTAAATATAGACATAGAAAACATTTGATGGTAGTCACATTAGATTTAGACATGAGGAGGGTGTCTCCTGCTTGTACGTGAACTTTGAACACTAAGGAAACTTGAGGTAGTCTCAGGAATAAGCTAGTTACATAGCTAAGCTGTACTCCTTGCATCCTCCATGCTGAAGTCAGCAGCTGCAAGGGGTCACGTGCAAAGATCCCACTACTAGGTGGTTAAACAAAAAATACTTCTGTGCATTTTGAGGCATATGGGTATGCAAAAGTAGTCATTTATAAACTAGAGTGTAATATAGTTTTCCCAAGAGGCAATACATTCTCACACTTCAGCTGACAGACCTATTTCTACTTAATGAGGAAAAATTCACTCCTGGCATAACTCCACTGAAGTTAATTTCTCCAACAATAAATTTGGCCCAATATGTCAATATAAACTTAACTCGCTTGTGTTCATAGAGATTAACTCAGCAGCATCTTATGTATGCCCAGAATAATTAGTTTACTGTCTCTTGAGGTTTATTTAATTAATTTAGAATGCTTTCCATTTAGGAGATACTGCAGAGACAGGTCTGTTGTAGATAAGGGAGACTATAGCTACTCCCACAATCTTTTGCTTGTGGTAAAGTGGAAATACTTGTGAAAGGGAAAGTGGTGTCATGTTGTTAAAGTTGTACTCTCTGAGCCTTTTTAATAGAATCCCAGCAATCTCAGATGGTTTGGTGTCTTAAAATAATATTCAAATCCACATTCTTTTCACTTTTTCATAGTGATGTGCTTCCTCTGATCAGCTGAGAATCATTGGAATACTTTTTGAAATTTGTTACAGCTTCAGAGAGGATAACTTATTTATAGGGAGGTCTTTCAGATCTGCAGTCAGACACTGAATTTTTAAAGGCAGGGTATGTGTCAGAAGCTAAATAATTAAGACCCATGCCTTCTCAGCATTTTATTTCAAATATTAAACATTACATAAGAGATTTTGCCATGTAAAAATCAAGCCTTTAAAGTGGTATGGTCTTGGTTAGAAAATCACTGTATTGTGCACTTAAATTGATGCATCTTTAATCCTACGAATAGTTCAAAAAGTTCTTAAAGTATTTTTGGTATTCCATATATTGGGTCAAAATGTCCCTGCTTAGCAATGTCATTGATGGTATGTCGTACCTCTCAGAAGCCCCAATCTGTGATCATTCTAAAGCTCCAGGTCAGTTTTAAGCAAACTTAAAACTGGGGTTGTGAACTAACACGGGTAGGGTCCAGGACAGGGCTTGCTATGGTCGGCTCACATAAAGCCTGGCGAACATATAGCTGTGTGCTGCCAACATGAGTAAACGGATAACTTGCCAGATGAAATGCAGCCATTAAATTCCTTCTGTTGTAAACCACTGTCCTCCACTGGAAGGAATTAAAACTACACAAATTCTTCTCAGGACCTCTGCTGCAAACAGCACCAGAAGATTTGCTTGGAGAGCTTGCTGGCAGAGCAATGTGCTTTGTCCCTTCTTCCTTCAGGAATTTTGTATTGTCACTGTTGTGTTGACAAACCACTGGGAGCTTTACATACTTACGAGTAGTTTCCTGAAACTTTGATGGAATTTGAATAGATGCATTAAGGCTGTCTGATGTGGTACCCCCAAGAAAAGGGTGTGCCAACATTTTCTTCCCTAGCAAAACCTGTACGCTGCAGGAGCCACTGCAAATTTCCACACAGCTCAGGTTCCTGTCCTGTCTTTGGTTACCAGGCCTGCAGCCAGCTGTAATGCTATACGGCAGCGGGGGCACTACAAGCTTTTGGAGATGCTGGAAGCAAATACGGAGTTATCTTCTGTCTCCCGTCATCAGAACTGCCGATTTTTTTACCTGCTGTTGCCACTTTTTCTTCAGTAAAAGACTCGTTTCCATGAGATATCTGAAAATGGCTTTGGTAGGCAGACAGGTGTAGAGGCAGGAGCTGGTACCATTCTCCTCTGACAGTGACCTGCTTTAACTTCCTAGGCTGGGTATAGATGTGGGCTGCTATCTCAGTAGGGTGGAAAACCAAGGCATCAGGTTCAGTTGATGAATTACGTTCTCTTAAAGTTGCCCCTGTCCTTTTTCATCCCTTTCAAAAGGATGTGGGAATGTCTGAGCGGAGCCGGTGCCTGCCTACCAGGTGAAGCCTTTTCACTGCTTCCCACTCCAGCTCAGGCTCTGCTTAAATTGAGCAAATACTGCCCTTTCAATGCTGTACAGGATAGACATGCTCCTGATGTGTCCCCCTCCCAATTTCTGGTTGCAGGGATATGTTCAGATGTGCAGAGAGAGTTCACGTAAATGTCATTGGAAACGTCACTGTCTGTGTGTGCACTCTGTTTGCCAGGATTTACTTCACGTGGAGGTTCTAGGAGCAAAGAAGTGTTGTTGACAAGCTATGTCTTGTTATTTGCAAGTCATTTATTGCTAATTATAATGAATGCAGATGAAATGATTGGTTGACAGAACATCAGATTTGCCAAGCAAATCCCAGAGCGCTTGCGTTTTTTTCCTCTGTAAATAATGTCTTCATAAGTCTTCATTTCTTTTTCCTTTATTTTTCCTTGTGGTCTTCACCACAGCTATCTGCTCCTACAAAGCACACTGATTACATGCAGGAGTGCTTGCTTTTTGATATTTTGCTTCATCTTGCATTTCTACAATTTATTTTTGCAGTAACATGTGGCATAATGTGTTCCTAGAAATTTGCCCCCCCCCCCCCCCCTTTTTCGGGTCTTCACTGAGGTTTATGAGTGTTCAGCTGCTGCGGTATGTGGCCTTTTCTTCCTTCAAGGTATGAAGGTAGCGCAGTGAAGCCAACTAAAAGCCAACAGCAGTTTGAGTTTTGGCAAAAAAATATTTCCATCCTTTTTATTGGCTGAAATGGTAAATGAGCCAAGGAGAAGGTTTGGCGGCTCTCACTGCTATTTTGCCTTTGTTGTGTAGTAAATGCCACTTGAATTGAAAGGAATTGTTGTGTTCTAAATGCAAGTTGAATTTTTTTATCTACTCACAGATTGCAGTGGTTGTGTGTTGGGGTTTGCTATGCAGCTACTGCTGATGAGCTCTGCATTCTCATTTTTAGGACCTAGCAGGTCTTGCTGCTATATTCAGCTTGTAAAATACTAGGAAATGAAATTTTGGCTGAGCCCAAAACTTATCTTATTCATCTAGCTTATTGAAACCTATGCAATAGAAGTTGAAATATCTTATAAAGATATTCCTACATATTTGGACCAAAATGTTCAGTAAGAAATAGTTGAAGCAAGGTTTATGCTACAGATCTTTAAAAATCAAAGTGTTTCTTAGTTTTTTAATAAACCATGTGCTTAATTTAATTTTTGAGCCAGTTTTTGTGAGCAGCACAATTGGATGGAATAGACTAGTAATTTCCGTGTCAGATGCAGAATTTTGCCTTTGCAGAGTTTATTTTTATAGAGAACTGTGTAATTACCTCTATTTATTGCAAAAGGAAATTATGCATTTTACAAATCAGCTTAGTCATGCAGGACAGTCTGGTAACTTGTAAATGCATCTTGTTTTTTTCCTTGGTTGCTTTTTTGTGATCTGTAAGGGTATACTTGAAATAGCAATGATATATCCTTGAGGCATTGTACTTCAAGGCAAACGTATTTCTTTATGACGTTCCTTTTGCTTAGCATACCTGGAGTATCAAAGTAATAAATAAGTCTCATTCTGTAACTGTAACTATGTAGATGAATTAATTCAGTCTCTTTTATAAGAGCCCAGAATCTGACCTAATGGTTGTTTGCACTATTTTTAGGTATTATTCATAATGGTTTGGAAATATATGCAGTCGGCAAAGGCTCTCATGATTTCTCTGGGAGGTTTGACATCTGTATGAAGCTTTTGGATGAGATGACTAAGGCGGATGTGCTTGGTTTGCTGGCACTCAGCCCTTTTCTGACAAGCAGAAGCCTGAAGACTTATGGGCAGTGGGAATCTGGGGCAACACTTCTCCAGTGCTAGCATCATTTTAGTATCTGTGGTCCTTTCTTAGGTCCAAGCACAGTCTCCAAGGTGAGCAAGGAGACAGTGTATCTTGGCATAAACTGTATTTTTAACAGATTTTTCTATTCAAACTCCTCTGAAAAGTTATCTGGGAAGAGATACACAACAGGCCAGATTACACTCGAAGTTCTAGTTTAACTAATTTGCATAACATTAAGCATACATTTTTCAGCATATAACAGTAAATGAAAAGATGAGATAAATATCACAAGATATAAGTTAGGAAACAATCTTGGAGAAACAACTGTTTGTGGGACACAGTAATAGAAGCCTGTTTGCATTCTTAGGGTTCAGACTAGCCTGTGACTTTTGAGCAAAAGTATTTAAGTCCAAACATAGTCAGCTCTGTGTTATCTTCCTGCTTTTTTGTGTGTTGCAAACTGCCAAGAATGCTTGGGATTCATACATTTTGTTAGTTTGCTGATAATCAAAAAATCTGGAAAGCCAGGTCACATGTTTATACATTGAAATTTATATAACATTTCAAGAAAAAGGACAGTGAAGAAACACTACCCTTTGCTCTTCAAATGTTTTACTTCCTGATACAGAATTTTTATCTGTTTCAAAAGTGACCATGGACTGCGAGCAAGAGCACTTCAGTCAATCTGTGAAATAGGACAATCGCTGGAGTCTGCGTTACAACTGAAATAAGAATTACTTGGGGATAGGAAATGATGGGGGATGGAGGGAAACAAGAAAAGCTCAACATTTAAAATACTTCCACAGTTAGTTAAATCCCTGTTTACATGAGTTAAATCCTTGTCTACGTGTAAGCTACTCAGCTTCACTTGCAGAAATCAATTTTTTATTTTTTTTCTGACACTATTTAAAGATAATGCTTTTTGTGCTTATCATTCGTAGAGGTCTCACATTTTTTCCAGATCAGAAGTTTTATAGCATGACAACATTCAAAGTAAAAAAAAAAAATATCTTTAATGCAGTCTTTCAACTGCATATAATTTTAGAAATAACTGGAAGGTAGATTACATTTAATTTTCTGCAAGTTTCAAAAGCAGTTACATCTTTTCTATCCAATGAGCTCTCAACAACAAGTGTCAAACTGAATCCAACATATCCATGAAAATAGTATCTTTATTAATCGGTAATTTTGTGATGCATGTTAGAAATGTAAGCCTTAAAAATTAGGCAATCATTTCCTTCTCTTGCTTGCCCGCTAATTCAAATTTGACTCTGTTAGATTTCAGTGTTAAACCAGTTTGCTGATAATGAACCACAAAGCTGCATGCTTGGGAAAAAAAAATAAAAGATTTTTTCCAGCATAATCCATGTAGGTCAGTTGCATTTTCTGGAGACATGTTTCCACCAGAGACTGTTTCTTTACTGTAAAGATCTAGTCTCTTTTTGGATAAGTATATTTTTAAATAAATAAAATGCGTTTAGGTGGCATTTACAGTATATACACATATTTTGAGTCTAAACCAGAAAGCTCCTTAGCTCAGCTTTGTGTTTCACATTTATATTCACTGTTCACATTTTATATTTACGCTTTCCATTACATCATCACAATGGTATCCGTGACATTTTCTACATTTGTATATATTGTTTCTGTTTACATAAAGGTGTAGTTATATGAAAGAAATGAGTTAAGCAAGAACACTTTTGACCTATGTTATGACATTTATTGCACAAACTTGATGTAATCCATGTAGATTACTTTCTTCTATTCTTGCAGAGCTCTAATGTCCTGGGATTTGTGGAAATTCAAACATCTGAATGATATAGGCATGTAAGGGTCAAGAATTATCCTGCTGTTAATAGCATGAGCATTATGTTATGCAAACAGCAGAACTGTAAAAGCAATGAGCATGTAGCTGCATTTGCTATGAGGATAAACAATCCTTGCTATGAGGATAAACAAAACCTTTTGACCATCACTGGATTTTGTACAGACCATGAAGAGGTAAACCTGTGGTTGACACTAGAGTGCTACAGGTTGGCATTTTTAATTTCCATCGTTTGAATAGCACCAATACTAGGTGAGCTAGGTGCCTGTAAGCATGCAATCAGATGCTTTAAGCTGTGTCTGTTGCCACCCTCTGTAGTTCCTGGCTGGTTTTTAGCTTCAACCCAGCTGTTTGTGTAACTGCACTAGCAAATAGGTCTGGAGACATGCCCGGGTGCCTCAGGAGCTGACCGTAGGGTAGGCAAGGGAAATGAGGTATTTTACACTTGGCTTTTGTACCACTATTGCACATGAATTTTAGGGGAAATTAATGAACTCACAGATGCTCATTGTGACTTGTATGTAGCATTGGATATGCCAAAACAAGATGTAAATTGCTTTCTTTTAAAATATGTTTGTGTTTTGCTGGTCTCCAATCATGATTCAAATCCCAGCTGTGCCAGGTAGTGGACTAATGTCTAATCATGATTTACAAGCATTTTGTGGGCAAAGGAGAGGGAGAGAACACAAGAAGCTTTGATATCACACAGATCACAGATTATTAATGTTTACTGGGAAACAAACAGCCTGACAATCGTGCATGATTTTCAGGTAAATAAATATGTTCCAGAAAACATCCTGTGTTATCATTCCTGTAGCTGCAGCTTCCAGACATATTGCTTCGTCTATAGGAAGGCAAATTCCAGCCACAATTTCCCTATTGGAAGAAATCCTTATGGTCTACCAAAGCACATGAACATTTGGTCCTCCGTTATCATATCAGTGGGAAAATTATACCCCAAAGTTTCAATAAATACAATACACTCTTAAAGGCATTTTTTTTCTGAAAAGCATATATCCAATCAGTAACCTACTGATGTAAGCAAAGAGCAAAGTAGCCTGCAAACAGCTTAATTAGCTGCCTGTTTGCAATTTGTTATTTTCTCTTGTGTTCATTTGATTCAAATACTTCCTGCTGTCTGCTTCCCCCACCCCCCCAAATGGCTGTTGTAAGGGGAAAGCTTGGCTGTACTATTCTCCTACACACAAATGAAATTGGGAATCGAGGAAGTGCTTTGGAAGCCAGGAAAATTAAATTGTAATTTTTTTATTATTATTATTATTTTTTTAAATAGCAAGAACACTGATTACTTGGTGCTCCTTCCTCATGCCCCAGGAATCTCCCTGCTGTCCCTTGCACGACGTCTCTCCATGGTTAACTCTGTATCACTCAGTTCTATTTTCTGCCAGTAAAATGAGTGCTGTAGCAGAGTGAGTCATGGCTGTAGAAAGCCATTTCAAGGACAAGTCAAGGATGTTGACGGCCGCAGCTTGATAAAGCTGGGATTTGAGACTGGTTCAACTGTCTTCAGCCTCAAGGAATTCCAGTTTATGAAGCTGAGGCCTTGGTAGTGAAGCCACAGCTTCTAAAATCAACTAAGGCAAAATCTTGGGATGCAGTTTCCTGCTGAGGTTTTGTATTTGGGTCCTATGACATTGCACGAAGCAGCATTACATAAAGCATAGCAGATGCACTCCAGATTAATGGGGGGGGAGGGGGAAGTGCATAAAAAAATAATGTACAATGAAACCATAGCAGAGGAGAGAACATCTTAAAGATATATTATAAGGAAAAATAATTTCCAAGGTGGGGGCTGACGCTGAGAATTAGTAACAGCGTCAGCCTGGCACTGTCACTTGTAAATATTTTTTTTAATGTATTTTTAACAATTTTACATGAGATTTAAAATTACCTCTGTTTGCTGTGATGCATTTGTCCTAGCAAGTGTGGTGTGCTGCAGTGGAAGGGAAGGCAGGAGGGTCTCTGGGCGCCCAGCTGTGGGCAGGGAGCTCCTTGTGGCAGCAGCAAGTGCTGGGTAGCATTGTTGTGTCCTAAACCCCCTGTACAGCCCTGCTCCAAAACTGCTGCTTACCTCAGAAGTGGATCAAGCTGCAAATTAAGTTTTTATAAAGTGAAGTAGTCCTAAAAAATTCTGCATCTTCACCGCAGCTGGAAATCGTGCCTGTGACTGTCAGCCACCAAGTGAGGACACCACAGGTGTCAGGGCCTGCACAGGTGCATACAGAGTCCTGTGGGGGGTGTGTGGCTATTGCTGAAGCCCAGGCTGTGATGGGGCTTTGCTTTTGTTACCTGATCAGGGCTAGGGGAGTTTAGGGCTGCGACTGCGAGGGTGGTGGGGTCAAAGGCCCAGATGCTGCAAGCAGGCAGAGCAGTCCTTTCTGGCTAGGGAAATGGAGAACACAATGATGAATGCCCAGGGCACCATTTTTATTTTATTTTGGAGAAAATTAGCCTGTATTTGTTTGGGTTAGATATTACTGAATGTGTTCCTGTACATTGCTTTTAAATAACTTTGTAGTGATAAGGTAAAAGCATATTAGGTGGACTGAACTGATATTTTGCATCATTTAAATTTATCACCCATCTCCAACCATTGGCAGAGGAATGTAATGTATGTATTTCATATTACATAGATCCGTGTTTTGGTGCAGGTGAGCCCAAAAGGACACGCAAGCTCTATGAAATGTTCTCACACACTTGTTTTCATTGGTGCAGATGACAGTCTTAGTGTTTGTGTACATCACCCTGACTGCATGTGAGCGTGCGGTAGATACCTATTTATAGATTAAACCCTGTGTTTTGATAGCATTAGAATTATAACAAATGAACAAACTGGATGAACTAAAGATCAATTTCAAGACCCAGAACCTTTCATCTTAGCTCACTATGATTAAATTCTGCATGACACTGGATTACCCCTCCATGGCAAATCAGTCCAGTCCAGATATAGGGGGAAAGGTGAGGGGATCGAACATAATTGGTACCCTTGTTGAATGAATTGCTCAGGTATCAAGATCTGAATGAAACTGTAATCCCTTCTCACTTTTACCAGGAAGGTCTGATAGGTCAGAGTTTGGTAGGTCAGTGTAAAAGGAGCCTGAATTACCCATCCTGGGCTGTATCAGTCCTCTGAGGCTTGGCAGACAGTGAACTTCAGATGCACTAAGCTTAATTGCAAATAAAGACTGTGATACAAACAAAGCTCAGGAAGTTAAAAGATTAATGCTGTCTTTTTATTTTATGCAAGCCTGCTTCCTGTTTCCATAATAATAGGAATTGTTTATTTATCCAGTAAGTTCTAAAATCTTTAGGCCACCTAAATGGAAAGCAATGTTGGTACTCGGTATTAATAGTCTCACATAAGTCTTCCTTTTGAAGCTTTGTTCACTGCTATTTTTTATTATAATAAAACAAAGTGTATTTTCTTAAGATTTTCAAAGTCCTACAATATTTTGTTTTCATGAAAGAGCTTTTCTTGAATGTCATTCATAAGCCTGCTAAGTATGTAGCATTCCATAGCCATCTTTGCTACACACGGTTCATCTGAAATTTTATGTATTTTGTGCTCATGCTTCTCATAATCAATAAATAAATAAATACGGGTGTGTAAAGTTAAATAACAATAGTGTCATCAGAGGATATGCAATTTCTCTAAAGTGGGTAAGAAGTTTCAAGGAGAGAGAACTGTGGTAGGCTGGAAAAGGATACAAAGGGAAGAGGGAAGGTCTGGTAAGATTAGCTTCAGAATTAGCAAAAGACATACATGTAGGAGGCAAATAGGGAGAAAGGGAAAAATATAAACAAATTTAACAGAAGGCAGAACAGAATTAGGGCACTAGAGAGAGGGGGAAAGATTCTGCCGTAGAGTGTCCTGAATATTTCAGCATGCCAATTCGGTTCATCTCTGTTCACCACTTACATAACCTGTAGAAAATAAATGCGTGCTCAAGATGTCTGCCTGAAAGGAACAACTTCAGCCTCAGCCCTGTTCATCATATTGAAAAGCATTTCAAGCACCTTCTATGTTAATCAAAATTATTTCATACAATAATAATAATAATATGTTATCGGTACTATTTAAACTGATAATGTTCTCTAAATGTTGATAAAACAGACATCAAAAGTTTCTGATTTTCATGTCTTTCTTCTTTAGTGTTAATGTGTGCCATGCTTAAGGAATGTATTAATGATATATATATATATATATATATATATATATATATTATATTGTCCTACAACAACAATCCTCTAGGCCCAGTCTCTTCATTAATGAATAATGATGGAACAGATTAGGCAGTTGGGTCATTTTATCCTTTAAGTGAGATGAAGAGTTCTGAAGAGAATGCTGCATTGCAGCTATAAACAAAATGGTTTCACAGTTGACAAAATACTTTTGAATCATATTTGGCGTTTCTGGAATCATCCAGGTTTTTTGAAAGATTGGTAGGGGAAATTGGCATTTTGGTTAGAAAAGGGATATATATATGTGTGTGTGTGTGTATATATATTTATATTTTAAGATTTATTCCAATTACTTCCGTTCTGTGAATTTGGTAACCTGAGATTGAATAAAAATATAGTTGTTTATCATGACTAAGAATAAATTCTAAATTATGAGGGGGCTGCTCCATTGATAGGACAGTTGGACATAGGCAAAAAGTTGAAAGTCATATTTCTGTTGCTCTGCTTGTAGGCTGATGCTATATTTGAGTGTGCAGAACCTCCATTGACTGAGCAGGGAATTTAATGGAGTCTCTGAGCAGTGGTTATATAAATATATGCCTCTGTTACATCATGACAAAATGTCTTTGAGTGAATTTTGCTCCATTTTGATATAATGATAAAGTTGGTTTTACTTGCTTTTCTTTAATCTCTTTTTCTGCTTCTTCATGTCTCAGTATTCTTGTTTCTCTTATTTGAAATAATTTACTTCTAATTTGATAAAGTAAATTACTATGTCCTTCTGCTGCCTGATGTGTCCAAATGTGTTTCAGCTCCAAATAACTGTATTGCCATCACTGTGGCAAGAGGAAGTATTTGTCTCTAGCAGCAGCTTTGAAGCTGAGGGGAAAGTGGTTTAAATCTCAAACTCAGTCTAAGAGATTTACTTATTTTAGCATGTGGATTTATTCTGGAACATCTTTTCCCAATTAACCATTATGGATTAACTCTTTGTATGGATGGTCTTATTTTGGATTAAGAGTGCCTCTTCCCAGTTGAGCTGGATTAAGCAAAGCAATGAATTAATGGGCTGGAACGAAAATGAAATAGCTAGCACGATGTAAATATAGGTAACTGCTGTGCAATGAAAATAGTTAAGCCATAAATTGGTTAAGCAACTTCTAATTTGAGATCTCATTTTAAATACAACTTTAAGCTTCCAAATATTTAATGAAGGTTAATTAATAACTGTAGGGGTTATTTAGAGGACATTAAGAAAATGTGATTTTTGTTTACTTGCCGAAGCTGTCCAGGGATGCTTGTTAATATGAATTTGTTGCTTCTATTATTATACAGTATAATATTTTGATTTCTTCTAATGTGTCTAGAACAAATTCGTAAGTATTTGTAATGTGAACATTCTTCTGTCAGAGCTTTGTAGCAGAATCGCTTTATCTTCTCTTGAAAGTCCACTTGCCAAAAGATGTACGAGGTTTTCAACTTCTTAAACCATAGAAGACAAAATAGGGAAGAGTAATTCTTAACATAAAGAACGCATAGATCCTGTGACCAAGTAAACGAGAGATTTGAATACAAATGCTTTCCATTTTGATATCTCCTTGAACAGATCTTCTTTATAATTGAGCAATTTTCAGTGTCTTTTTGTATTGCCAGATATCTGTATAGAATCCTTTGTATCCTTCAAATGTTTCCTACTTCTGTTGTCAATGAGAAATGGGGTCTGGATATGAAGTCCATTTCTTTCAGGATCTTCCAGGGTATGTGCTTGCTACATACCCTTACTCTTTCTGTCTCATGGTTGCCTCTGCTACCTTGAATTCCCAGAGGTCTGAGCTAATCCAGTTCAGTTGCTGTAGTTAATTGGATGCCCTCCCATGTGAGAGGGTTTCCAATTCAGCTGTAAGATGTGAGATGAAATGTGGATCAGTCAGAGTCTCAGTTTTCTACAGAATATGCAGTGGAAGTTATGTACTCAATAAACAGTGGAAAACAGGTTGGTGAGATTCATCTATTTTGCTGTTGAAATTCATCTGTGAAGAAAATTTAGGAACAAACCTTGGTTAAGTCTTACGTGTTCTACAATATTTCTATTAAGATTTGATTTTGAAGTGGGACCAGTTTGTTGTGCATAAATTTGTTGTGTGTTGTCCTTGACTGGCTCTGACTTGAACTCTTATTGTAGCTGGTGGCAAGGAACTCCTTCCTTGAGGTACTTACAATTTAATTTAGTATTTGCTTTGCACTGGAAAAGAATCTGGAGAACTTCATTAGTGATTATTGCATTCAGATAAGATTAGTTATGCTGAGAGATAATCAAGGTGATTGACAATATATTTTTCATATTGCGAGAGTCTATTCTTTATGTTTTTTAAGTGTGCTAAATTAGGAAAAGTCTGTGGGTGTTGAGTTCCTAATAACATTCTATTGCACGTGAGGATAAGAATAAAATAAAGCTATATCCCGCACTACATCTCGGGATTGCTTTGGTTGCCATTTATACTTGCTAGTCATTCAAAAATAAGAGTCAAGAAAACTTTGACACTTCTCACAGCATTAGAAAAGGCATCTCTTGGTATTACACCCCTGTTATTATGCTTTACACAAGGCTGAGAAGTCTTTGAATCACAAAATCACAGAATTTCTAGGTTGGAAGAGACCTCAAGATCATCGAGTCCAACCTCTGACCTAACACTAACAGTCCTCCACTAAACCATATCCCTAAGCTCTACATCTAAATGTCTTTTAAAGACCTCCAGGGATGGTGACTCCACCACTTCCCTGGGCAGCCCGTTCCAATGCCTCACAACCCTTTCGGTAAAGAAGTTCTTCCTAACATCCAACCTAAAACTCCCCTGGCTCAACTTTAGCCCATTCCCCCTCGTCCTGTCACCAGGTGCGTGGGAGAACAGACCAACCCCCACCTCGCTACAGCCTCCTTTAAGGTACCTGTAGAGAGCGATAAGGTCGCCCCTGAGCCTCCTCTTCTCCAGGCTGAACAAGCCCAGCTCCCTCAGCCGCTCCTCATAGGACTTGTTCTCCAGACTCGTCACCCTTCTCTGGACTCGCTCAAGCACGTGAATCTCCTTCTTGTAGCGAGGGGCCCAAAACCGAACACAGTACTCGAGGTGCGGCCTCACCAGAGCCGAGTACAGGGGGACGATCACCTCCCTAGCCCTGCTGACCATACTGCTTCTTATACAGGCCAGGATGCCGTTGGCCTTCATGGCCAAAAGAAGGCATCTCATGAGGTCTGTTCCAATGGTTCCATCAGCCCAACTAAAACACTGCTGCTGGTGATAAATCCTCTTTGCTGTACTGCTCTTTTACACCCAGACAGTTTTCAGGAATTGAATTAACTAATTACTAGCAGACTAGAAAGTCTTGGGACCTTCTTCTCTTCAAATCTTTTCTTAATTCATGCAGGAAATTGGGCAGTTGGGAGCTTGTTTGACTTGCTAAATTAACAGTGCCCAGTGTCTCTAAACTTTGTATATCTCTGTTTGGTTATGAGGTGTTCAGTGTAATAGTATTCATTCCCGCACTGTTGGATGAGTTTTTACAACTTCTTTCATGTTTATTGTCCCTCCAAGTCTATGTGGTACAGGAAAGGCAGATGATGAGTTAAAGGATGGGTCTCACTTGTTTCTGAAGAGGATGGAGACAGGTAACACTGAATGCGATGCAGAGTGTTATGCAGGTAACGGCTCACAGTGTGTGGACTATGTTTAAGGTTTAAAGGGTCTAACTATTTTAATGCTCCTGAGCAACAGGATATGATCCAGTGGATGCCCAAAATACATCTTATTTTCTTACTGTCTCCTCACAAGTTGTGCATTGTGATTTAAGTGACATCATTGTCACATGCAGGAGCATAGTGGCATTTAATGTTGCTTGCAGATGGCATAATGATCATAGCACTCTTTTTTAATTCAGTGTTCTCACTTGTTTTTGTTTTTAGATATCTTGAATACTCTCCTGAATGCACAGCAGCTTAAGATACACTACAGCAAGTGCTCTGCCTCTTGCATAGGCACAGCTTGAAGAGGGTACAGTTGCTGTGCAGCTGACAAGCTGACATTGCTCACAGGAAAAGCAGATGACACTGACAAAGATAACAAAGATAGCAATGAAATTAAGAGCTGCCAAGTAGCAGCACTTGGAGGTAACACCTCTGAAAAACACAGCTCACTGATTTTTTTTATTTTTTATTTTTTTAAGTAAGGGTGGGAGGGGAGAGAATCATGCTATAGAAGCAGACTTAGTAAAGCGGGATTTTTTGGCATTTTTAGTCTGTCTCCCTAGTGGACATCACAATAATAAATGTCTGTCTTCAGAACATAAGATTTTTCTTGTTATTTATTTTAATATATATGTGTAAATTCATATATAAAAATATCTATATGAGGAGTGAGCTACCTAAACCTACAAATTCTTGGCCTCATCCACAAGAAACCTCTCTTCCAATCTCTTGTTGTTATGAGAGCATATGCTATTTAGCTATGTTACTTTTAGTCTTTCTTATGAACTTCATCAAATAAATATGAACGATAGACCCTCGGAACTGCTTATACTAAAGAGTTATGGTGATTACAGTGACAAATAATAAGAGTAAAGATCCAAGAAAGAGACGTGTGGATCTTTCAGACTAGTGCAGACAGGCCTAGTGCATTTTCAGTGTGTACAGGCCTAATGCTGCACTGACTCAAAAGTCTGTGATAAGAAATGTGAAAAATCAAAGCTGAAGGCTCTTTGTCATTATGAACAGTAGGCGGTCTAGCAGCTAATCTTTTAATTCTGGATTTCTTTGTGGTGGTGTTATTTAATAGCAGGAGTCCCTGGGCTCAGTGTCAGTGATGTCACCCTCACTAGCTATTTGCAGTAAGTATAGGCCTGGGCACATGTGCAGGTGGAAATGTGGCTCTATTTTCTTTTCTCACTCTCTACTGTTAGGTCAGGATCCTGAGCATGGACCTGATGTTGTTCCCTGCTCTACCACTTGCCCATGGCTACCTCAGGTCCTGATGGGGGCCAGAGGTAGTTACCTGTTTGGCTGCGCTCACCCCAGGGCTCAGAGGAGCGCTTGCACATGCAAAGCACGCAGCTGGCAGGAGATGCCTTTATGCAAGCACCTCCCTGAGCTCTACAATTCCCTTAGGACTGTGACTGATGGTGGTGTTTCTGCTGGGGGACTTGCATTCCCCCAGGCTGCAGTGTATCTGCACGGCCAGGCAGAAGCTGCCTCTGTAGCAACCAGGGGGGCTTGCTTGTTTGTCACCAGCACTGCTCAGACCATGGTTTGGGAACAGAGGATCACAGACTGATTTCAGGGTCTGTTTTCCCTTTCCTTCGTCCCTATGATTGCTGTTAGCAACACGCATGAAATGAAGAATTTCTGTGTAGGATCTGGTGAGAGTGATGGTAAGCGGTTATGAATATGATGAAAGTGTGTTAATTATGGAAGGCTTTCAACTTTTTTTTTTTTTTTTTTTTTTTTTAATGTGTTTTCCTTATCTGAGACCTTGGATCTTCTCTGTTAAATTCACATGATTGCTTTTCCCTGCAATTACCTGATTCATATGTTAGGGCTTTTCCACCCTGAATCCTACAGGATAGCCAGTGAGTGCTCTTATAAGCTGTAGTAAGTCTTGCTTGATTTGATTTGAAAGCAAGAAAAAGCTTTCAAATGATCTGGAACAATCATATTATAACACAGCATTTTAACACCATGTTTTTGATAGTATTTCCCTCATACTTTCTGTCAACTTAATTGAAATTGCCACGTCTTACACTTCTACACTTCAGTAGGAAATTGGACCTTTTTGGGAGACGTAGAAGCCTGTGCAGAGGGCACTTATACACTATAAGTCATAATGTCAGAGTAAAATACTATCTTTTTTTTTTTTTAAAATAACCAAAAAAGACATTTGAATAAACCATCTCTAGGCGTTGACTACATTTTCAATTATCTGCCTTTTTTTTTTTTTCTTTCTTTTCTGGAGAAAGGGATAAAAACCATTCCCATTACCCTAGTCCCTCTGCCTCTCTTACAAAAAGCCCCAGAACTGGTAAGCTGCTGAGGGTACGTTATACTGAGCCAACCTCACAGTGCTCAGCATCTGCGGGGCGTCCCGCTGGCTTGTGAATGGCTTATCTGCAGGAAAGCCCCTCCATAGTGTTTTGGTTAACTTTCAATGCTAGATGAAGATCTGCACTGATATTTTTTAATATGTAATGCAACAAGGAATTCTGCATGAGTTTATTATCTGGTAGGTGCTGGTTGGAAGGTATACCTGCTTGATCATTAGTACTTGGTAGTATTGTGGCATAGAGTCTAGCAACTTTATTGTACCTCATACTACCCCAACAGAACAAAAGAAAACCATCTGTAATGCACAGGATGAGACACATAAATGGTGTAATGACACCTGAGTGGAGTAAAAGCTGAAGAAATGATTTCTAGTGGCGTGATTTTCTGCCTCCCCTCTCAACAGCTGTACTTCTGACCGCAGTACAAACGTAAATGAGAAATCCTAATCCCTCTTCTTACATACTGGACCTTCAGCTCTCATTGAAGACATTGATACCAGCCTTTGCAGAAAGCTTTTCAGTGTCTGTTCAGGCAAGAATATTGGTCATCTGTTAGGATGCAGATCCTGCCTTTAATATTTGATATGTTGTCTGTTGCCTTGATGTAGACTCATGGTAATGCCCTGCACACTATTCAGTCATTACATTATTATGAAATTGGAGCATGTCTTTCAGATGTGTGGCTTTTTTTGGCTACATTACAGTCAGTATCAGGAACTATTTCTGTGTTGCTGCTATTAGTTATCTTAGGTAAATTATTTGTTTCTGGTTAATAATTTCTCTTCAAAGTAATTTTACTTGAAAAAGAAATTAGAATAAACTAGAAGACAGAAGAAATAAAACCAAAATGGCTAGATGGAGGAAATGAATGAAACCTGTCTCCGAGCATGCACTGCTTCTTGACAGCAATAAATACTGCATGGTACCTTGCAGCTGAGTGTAAATCAGGAGTTCCAGGAGGTGGGAATTCACTCTCCTGAACTGCCACCACTGGGGCAAGAACTGCAGTCTTTCTCTGTCTCATAAGGCTGAGACTAATTTGCTCATCAATTTCTACACCTAGAAGGAGAGTGAGGGAAACTCATTGTAGAAATGCTATTTGTTGTTATTTATCTGTTCCTAGTATTCACATTAGATGTGTCAGCATATAAAATAGGATGTTAAGCTCTTCAGTTACTTTATTTAAAAACAAAGAACAAAACAGAGCTTAGGAGATGTAATATACTTGGCGTGGCTTCAGAGTAATAGTTCTGGATGCAACTGAAATGGTGAAGCCTTATGTAAGGGTTTTTGTAGTCAGCTTGAAGCTGTACAGACACTGCAGGGTGGCAGCTGAAGCCAGGGCAGGAGGCAAGAGGACAGGACATGGTGACTTGGCCAGTCATTGCTGTCGGATGTGAAGAGGGTGGATGATTAATGGAGAAGCATAGGGGCAGTTAATTCATTTCCTGGTTCTGCCTTTTGTGTGTACCTCTCCTCTGTATGCTGGCTATTCAGCTCTGGCCGTGAAGCATTTGGCTCAGGGGGGTTTTGAATCCTGTAAAGGTCGGTTGGCAGCGCTGCCAGCGGGACTAGTAGAAATAGTAGCGTCAGCAGGGTAAAGCTTCCAGGACACGTGCTGGATGATTTGTGATTCCAAAGGCTTTTAAAATTTATACAGATTTCTTACAATTTATGTAAACAAACATAAGCAAGTGATATTAATGAAAACAGGTAATGAGATTCATTATGCTTTAGAGTCAGCTTTGTTGTTCTGAGATTAGAAGGAAATTATTATTCATTGAGGTTCATTCACTGGTGAAATTCCAATTCAGCTTGCTGAAACTAGTAAATGCTCTCATTACTTCCCTACTGATAGACTGGCTTCTCTTAACTGATTTTATTTAAGATGGTCTAAACAGAATTTCAACGGACTGCATGAAAGACTTTTTCAAGCATATAATAAAATGATACACGATAAAACTAAGAGGTCACAGAGGCATCCATTCTAGGTGTGAATGTGTGTCTGATGCCTTCGTAGTATTAAAAAGTAAATAAACAAATTGTGCTAGTGAAACAAGTAGTCTAGTGCAACATAGAATTCTTTGGCAAAGCTGGTACCAAAGCGGGTGTTTTACTTAGACACCCTTTAAACGAGGGTCACAAAGACTTCATGACCTAGTAAGCTGTGTGAGACTACTGTTCATAGAATCATAGAATCATAGAATATCCTGAGTTGGAAGGGACCCTTAAGGATCATCAAGTCCAACTCTTGACACCGCACAGGTCTACCCAAAAGTTCAGACCATGTGCCTAAGTGCACAGTCCAATCTCTTCTTAAATTCAGCCAGGCTCGGTGCAGTGACCACTTCCCTGGGGAGCCTGTTCCAGTGTGCAACCACCCTCTCTGTGAAGAACCCCCTCCTGATGTCAAGCCTAAATTTCCCCTGCCTCAGCTTAACCCCGTTCCCGCGGGTCCTGTCACTGGTGTTAATGGAGAAAAGGTCTCCTGCCTCTCGACACCCCCTTACGAGGAAGTTGTAGACTGTGATGAGGTCTCCCCTCAGCCTCCTCTTCTCCAGGCTGAACAGGCCCAGTGACCTCAGCCGTTCTTCGTACGTCTTCCCCTCCAGGCCTTTCACCATCTTCGTAGCCCTCCTCTGGACACTTTTTTTTTTTTTTTACTGTTGTTACATTACAGCATAGTGTGCTTGTTGACATCATTGTATCACTTATAAGAGAAAAAATATACCTTCCTGAGCCTTTGATCAAAACCGTAACAACAATCATTTTGTTGCCAATGGTTCCTTGCCTTACCCAGTTTCTTAGATCTACCTAACGCAGATCTCAAACTAAATCTCCTAGTTACTAGCTATTTGTTAGAATTACAAAAATTTACTTTTTCAGCTCTTTCCCTCACAAGACTGATAGTACTTCTTAGATTGAAGTGGAAGAAATGAAGACCTGCTGTCAAGAGAAGCTTTGTCAAGGGAGAAGAGTAGTACACATAAATTTGTTTCTAAAGCCTGAGAATGGAATCCTATTTAAAATGTAAAATGAGATTGTGGGTTTGAATTTTCTGTGTTAGAATAGCAGAATAACTGGGCTAGTGTTTCTAATCCCCACTGAATTTTAGAAAATTTACACAAAATCTATAGAGGTTGGCGGACCTGGGTAAATTATATTAAAGGGTTGTGTAGTAGTAGTAAAGGCAGGGATCATTTCATAGTTAAATGTGAAATAAATGGAACTTGTGAAACTAGGCAAAGAAATGAAATAATTACCAAAGTGATACTTTGTTTTAGGTTTCAGTGAACACCTCAGTAATGTCATGCTAGAAACGCTGATCATTTGAGTGTGCAGGTTCAGACTCGGGTGGTAGGAGCTTGACATGAAACATAGGTCTGTGTTGTCATAAGAACAATTTATGCATGTTGTGCATGTTGCATCTGTCAGTAGATTTAACTACCAAAAAAAGTTGTGGGTTCATTTTTTTAACCTCTGAGTATTAATTTCAATAGAAATTTAATAATGTTCAGCATCACTGTAAAGCTTTTATTGTCCTTGCTGAACAATTTTTTTTGCATTTGAATTTATAGATATTGTGAGTTTTAAATTCCCCTGTTTACAGTTTTTGGTATTTGAATTTTTTTATTGTTATTTTTTATTTTATTATTTTTTATTATTTTTTATTTATTTTATTTAATTATTTTATTATTTTTTTCCCCAGACAGTCAGAAAATGTGGGGAAGAGATTATAAAAGTAACTAATGGTTTGTTTGCACAATTAGTACAAATATATTTTTTCCATTTTTCATCTCATAGTTTAAGTGAACATGAACCTTTCTCTTAAGTTTTATTTATTTATTCCCAGTTGCTGTAGTAGTGATGTGCTTTTGCTGTTTTTGCAGCATCAAAATCATCCTGTTTGTGATGCTCCGTTTGGTTGCAGTGGAGATGATTGTCAGGAGAAAAACAATTTTCCAGGAAGCATTAATTGAAATGATGGGTTTATATCCAGTGTGCAGTAACTGACAGATGTAGATAAGGAATGGGGAAAACCCATTAATTGTTGTTTCTGCAGATTTTTAATCATTCTCTCCCTCCAAAAAGCAACAATTGGAAAAAAAAAATGTTAAAAAGGCAAGCCGGATGAAAGAAGAAATCCATTTAATATACTTCACAGTATCATAGAAAATGCTTTCTAGCTAATCTTTTTTTCTTCACAAATTGCAAACAATTTTGGAGGAAAAGTTTTGGAAACAAACCTTAAGAAACTATTCAAGTGCTAGAAGCATCAATAATCAGTTTTCACAGTATTTCTTAAACATATGCATAATATTTGTAGACAAATTTGATATAAATCTGTACAACCATTCTAAAACACTTTGGTCAAGCAAAGAATTGTTGCATAGCCTTAACATACAGAAGTATTTTAAATATATACATATATGTGTGTGTGGACACATGAATTTAAAACCAGCCTGTCTGTGACTTATTGCCATACAGAATACATCATCAAATGCTTCTGCTTTTGCTAGTAACGTTTGGATTCTGAGGTCATATAGAACTCTCTGTTCTATATCTCTGTTAACTTTTTTTTTTCCCTTCTTCAATTCCTCTTCATATAGAAATGATTTTTCTTATTGCTCTCATTTGCACTATTCTATCATTATTGTCACAGCAGTCAATACATAGACTAAGGGACAAATGAGGAAAAAAAATATTCAAGAACAGTAGTGAAGTAAGTATGTGTAATAAGGGGGAGGGAAAAAAGCAAGTCTAGCAGCAGGAATGCCATCTCCTGGTTAAAGTAATGGTGAGGACAGATGTCCACTTGCAGATCCTGCTGTGCTAATTGACGTTTTTACCATCTGCACTGCCTGTCAGCGCGCACTCGCTGGGA
The DNA here is from genome assembly GCF_964035555.1 of Netta rufina. Lineage (NCBI taxonomy): Eukaryota > Metazoa > Chordata > Aves > Anseriformes > Anatidae > Netta > Netta rufina. The sequence continues at coordinate 6,724,628 of NC_140133.1, read as the reverse complement.
AGCAGCATCCCGCAGATCTGCCAGTGCGACAAAGTGTGAGTGACCTCTAATCCTCTTCAAGCCACAAAGTTCAGCTTGCTTAAACCACCTCTAGGACTATGTAAAGTAGCATTTCTGAATAAAAAGATTTGAAAAGATAAGGGGTGCCCCTGTGTACTTTCTTCTGGCAATGCCATGGAGAATTGATGGAAACTTTTGCAAAGTAAGCATCTTTGCCTCTGATTCTTAGTGCTCTTTCCCTTAGCAGTACCTCTGTGTACAGCTTTGACTTCTCTACATATTTTATTGTCCCTTTCTGACCTTATTATCTCTGCAGTAACACTTAGGGCTGTTAAGATGTGACTTCATCATCAGTCTTTGTATTTCTTCATGCTCTCCTTTCCTCTTGCTCTGGAAATCCAGGAGTTTGTCAGCTCCTGATATTCAGAGGGAGGGGAAAAAAAAAAAAAAAAAAAAAGAATTGAATAGGGTTTTTAAAATGAGGGCCACTACTTGGGAGAACAGAAACCTTTTGGTTTGAAATGAACATTGAATTTCATTTTCCAGCATTTCTAAATAATTCACAAGAAAATAAATGCCATAATTAAAGAGGAAAGAGCACAGTTAAATAAAATTTATTTCTAAAATCTAACATAGGTTACATAGACTGGAAAACCATGGTGGACATAGATTTTTTATGCCCAGTCTAGTTCTCAAACTTATGGTTCCTAAATTCCAGTGTCAGTGGACAATATGTGTGTTAGAGAAGCAGCAGCTCTTTGAGTTCCAGTCTCTCTCTTTCCTTTGCTTTGGAAGCTTCTTAGAATGTACGTATGAAATACCATATGTGCTATGATCAGCAGTATAGGACAGGACATGCATACCGTTTGTGGCTTATTGACAATAAAGTACATAACGCAGTTTGCAAAGTGGTAAATTCATCGTTAAAGGCTAGGTAAATGTAATTAGGATTGTTCAAAACTAGGGCAGCTCTTTCCTGTGCTGTTTCAGCCGTGGCTTCCCGCAGCTGAGTACCCAGTCATCTGCTTACCTGCTGGAGCTGGCCTGCTGCTGTGCACATATGTTCTGTGTTGGGAAATACTCCTTTTGAAGACGTATTTTTCTTCTGCTTTCCAATATGCATTTGAGGTCTTTCTGCTGCTCGTAGATGCATTATATGAATGTTTCTGCCAGAAATTCCTGCCACTGTCAACAGGGTTGATGCACTTTCCCCTTCATGTATGAAGTCACTGCAGTATCTGGGGCAGGTTATGTTTTGGGGAACTAGTACAAATTGTGCATGCTATTTTTAGTGAAAACCCTGCTTTGTATTAAAGGGCTTTGCAGCCCTCTGGAAGCTGATCAAATTGGACTTGTTTCATTTCTCCTGAAGGCTTGTCCCTATGTCAGATCCCATCAGTGGCGAGTGACTTCTCTGATCTCCCACCTTTGTTGCCTTAACTTCTCTGATCTACATTGGTTCACAAAAGGGTAACTACCCAAATGGCTCATCATCTGCTATTCACATTTCACATGGGGAAGGCCTCTAGCCTGCATTGGAAGCTGACTGAGAACTCACAGAGGAGCTGAGAAGTCTGACGTGATTGTCTGAATTGCAGAGATGGGCATAGGCACACGTTGTAGTAGCTGCAACCTGTGTTGTAGTCTCACTAAGCAGTAGGTACTGAAAATTAAATTGAGCGAGGCAATAATAACTACGGCATGCCTTTACCTGGGAAGGGAGGATAGTGTTTCATAGAAGCTGAAGGTGAAATGAAAGTTTGATGAGTTAACCAAGAGCCAGAAACTACACAGCAGTTGTAATTATATACTTGAAGTGAAAGGTGAGTCGGCTGTGGCTGTACTGTGGCAGGATTGATACTTTCAGCAAAGCATCACTTTGGTCTTGAAATTATGCCTGGACTGGTGCTTTCATCTGGCATGTGTGCACCATGGTGCTGGGAACAGCAGTGCCAGTCCTCAATGGCTGGGATATAGAGCTGGGTGTCATTAGCACGTTAGGATCCTCGTTTCTTCTGTGTGGCGTCTTGGAGATGCTTGTAAGAGGGCTTTCCATTCTTCACGTACCTGTAGGTGTCAATGTACCTTAGCGGAAGGGAAGGAGTTACCTTGATCAGTGCAAGAAGAGGAGTGATGGGAAGCCTTTTAGCGTGGGATGGTTTCCTCTTGCTCTCTTGCAAGCACCTTTTTAGTGGTCCTCTGAGGTCAACCCTCAGTGGAACTATTTTAATTGTCATCTTAGTGTGAATAATTTTGTGTTGCTGATTGTGTTCAAAACCTACAGTTTTGTAAATGTTTCAACAGATGGAAATATTATTTGACAGATACCCAGATACCTGTAACCTCTCTACTTTATTGCAGTTCCTTATGCTGCTGTGAGCAGTATATAGGCACAGTTATTCTACCTGAACATTTGCAAGTATTTTGTAGCTTTTTTTTTTTTTTTTTTTTTTTTTTTTTTAACAGAAAAGGTGATCAATATGCACGGACTTGAAATAATTAAAACACAGGGGAGAAAAAAAAGCACCTAAGTGAAAGGTTGGAACTCTTCAGCACAACTTCATTCACATTCTTACATTGCATCCTTACATTGAAATGCACTTAACTTGAAGTGTCATGAAGAAAACATACACTTTTATACAGATTTAAGGAACCTTTGCTTGCTTTTTCTTTACACGTATATCCTGTCACTGTGGTTGTCTTCCTAGGGACAAAATTTGACACAGTTCACTCCAGCAATTATGTGACAGTACCTATGCAGCAAGAGCAGTTGCTTTGATGGAGAACATGACATGCTTTATTGAGTTTTACTTTGAGGTCATCAACCTGAGGTCTGAACAAAGATATGCTGCTTCTGATATTACCAAAAGCTGCCGACAACTATTCCAGCTGCATCCCAAATAGATCATAAAGTCCAAATAAATTATGTTTTCAGAAGTCATTGCTTACGTGTATATATGTTTATATGTGTATATATATATATATAGAGAGAGAGAGAGAGAGAGAGATCTTATTAAAGTAAGTCTACTAATTCAGTTTGTTTAGGAACAAAAGTTGCAGGAATTAGTACTAAACAAAGTCCTTAAGGATTCCATTCAGAATGTAAGGGCAAGTCACCTTGCAAAAGCAAAATGTAAATGGAAAATCTGCCTGTTGTTAATATGCTATGGTTGGTACAGCTTGTAGTTGTACTTGAAGAAATAATTTATAGAAAAGCAGATATAAACGGTTATTTTCTATTTCCCTGCATTTTTAATTTTTAATTTTTTAATTTACAGGATTAGCTGGCACTGCTGCAGATCTAGAAAAAAGAAAGCTTATTTTTGGAAAAAACTTCATTCCCCCAAAGAAGCCAAAAACATTCTTACAGCTAGTCTGGGAAGCGCTGCAGGACGTGACTCTTATAATCTTGGAAATTGCAGCCATCATATCTTTGGGGCTCTCATTTTACCAGCCACCTGGAGAAGGCAATGAAGGTAAAAAGAAACTCTTTATTGAAGTCATTTGCATAGATTTAAGTGAAAATGGTCCTATATCTCAAATTGATTCCATCCCTACCCTCCAGAAGGTCACCAACAGGAAATTTCCATTTCAGTTGTTCCTATTACCACTACATAGTAGTAGTGATGTATTATTTGCATGCTTGACATTTCTTTATGCAAACAGTTGACCTTTGTGACGTGTGCTGAGTTAAAACCATAATATTCTTATAGAACTTGAGAATTTGTTTTCATGTTTGAGCTTGTGGTTGGTGTTTATTAATCTTAGATTATTGTTTAGCATGTTATAGAGGAGAAATATGTGGTTGCTTATGTAACTGATGTAGCCTGTGTACATAAACATGGACAGGTCTTCAGCTGGGTTATACCAGATGAAGACTTGAATTTACTGAAGTTCACTCATTTTAGTATTTTTAGTGACATAGCTAAAGGCCAGTGAGCCTAGCTGGACAGAGAGTAATAGAAGCTAGGTCATGTTACTTCTAAGCTATAAACTGCAGGATCCTTCTGCAATATCTGTAGAAGGTTTTAAGGCCCCCCCCTTTGAAAGTACTCTTGAATTCACATGCTTAAAATATTCGTTCCTCTGCATAAATGCAAGATTTCCATTTCTGGCAACCGATCCAGATTTTTTCTTTCCTGTTCTCTCATAGACTTATAAAGCTGGATAAAACATGCTGTGTGAAATGACGTGAATAGCTTGGCAAACGTATGAAGAATGTCTTCCTCTAAATATAACCTTGAAATGGTTTTTACATTTGCTTCAGTTTCCTTTGGCTACTTTCCTTGAAGACCCTTCCTTTTTCCTTTTCCATTCACGAGCAGAACAAGCATGTAGCTATGTGTAGCTCTTGTAGCATATTTATGATTCTTTAATCCTTTCTATGTAATCAGGAATCTTTTGTTGCTTTCTCACTGAACATTGAATATGTTGTTATCAATTTCAGCAGGTCTCTGATGTAGGCATGAGAAGGGAAAGAAGTAATTTATTTTTTAACCGAAGAAAATATTTATTTTCATTACCTCATACCTGGGCATAGTAGGATACCTTGGGGACATTGTAAACCATGAAAAATGGTTTACAAAATTAAGATTTCAATTCTGCAAACTTTTTTTTTTTTTTTTTTTTTCCCTTGGGCACAAATGTGCACTCTTATTTATAAACTTACTTTGTGTGAAGTTTTTTTTTTTTTTTTTAATATTTTTAAAATAGGATTGTTACAAGGTTTTAGGAAGAGGAGAGTTGTGTCATCAGACCATGATTTTTATTATTACTTTTATTATTATTATTATTATTGTAATTTTGATATCGTATTTAAAGTGTTTCTTTTCCCATGGGAATGTATGACACATCTGAAATTCTGGGACAGTCTGAAAAGCTCAGCAGTACAGCCTGGGAAAATGTGTTTGTGTTTTCCCACAGCACAGTATTTCATTCAGTGGTCTCCGGTCTCCCCACATTTTTGGAACTGTTTGTCTGGAAGATACTTTATTAGTTAATATGATAAGTTGAAGTCTTCCTTAATTTTTTAGAAGAGATACAATTTGTTTTGAAACCGACTTTAAGTTTTGAAGCTGTAATGGAATTAGTTTCTGTAGCTTAAGTGCAAGATGCATTTTTTTTTTTCTGATGTATTTGGAGGAGGAATACAGGATAAAATCCACAGATCAAAAAACAAAACCAAAAACACAAAAACACATTAGAGTGTCTCAATTGCTTCAGGAATTGCTACCAGTACAGTGTAATGTATGCATATGTCTGTGTGTTTTCTTGTGTTAGGCAGCTGTGAGATTAAACATTTTTCTGTGTGTTGGACTGACTGTTTTCCAATTTTAAACTATACATGTACATGTTGATACATTACCAAAGCAGAAGTCCTCTGACTAGTAGAACTGCATTTCCAAATGGCTCTAGTGCAGTTTGGTATTGTCTTTAGAAAAGTAAGTAGGTTATTACTTTCTGAGTTGCATTTACTTTACACCATTGGAAATAAGGAATATTTCTGTGATTTTGAAGAACCAGTAGCTACCTTCCTCAATCAACCTTGGAACTAGTAGTGGTAGTAATCTCCTGTTGGTAGTACCTGAAGATTTTGTTCTCCTGCATTTAAGATATGAATGAATCTTGGAAAAAAATCTTTTTTTTTTTTCTTCTTTCTTTTATTTTTTGCTATCGTAAAATCTTATCTATGTGAATTACTAGATAATAGTGTAGTTTGTTTTTATTGCTTCTCCAGAAGCCACTTCAGCTCCTGTATTTTTCACTTTTCTTAGTAAGAGTGAAAGTTTCAAGAATTCTGTTCTCCGAAGCTACGCTAGAGTTGTTTTTATGATCTGCTTTGCATTCCCTTTTACCATCTGACAGGCCATTAGGAGCAATTGAGAACTTCTGCATAAATTATTGTCAGCCCTGTGGCAATTACTGCTCTCATTACTGATCCACACAATCATTTTTCCACTCTTTCAAAAAAGTGCAAAACTGCTGCTGTGTTTCAGTAAATGTATTTTGAGAGAAAATTGCTGGTGCAGATGTAGTCACTGCTCTAATGGTGATTACACAGGGATGTGACTTAAGCAAGCTGAAAATACTTTGTGCCTTGGAACAAAATCCTTCAGTGTCCTGGGTTAACAGATTACAGACTCTGAGCAAACATAATAGTGAGCCTGTGATATGTGAAGGGGATTTAATGAATATATGGGAGCCTGGCTACATGGTGGTTTGTTTGTTTGTCTTTGCAGTGTAGATTAGAGTTAGTCCAGGACCGTATTTGAATGTTTGTCTTTCTGTATCACTGTGTGGTGAAATAATTTTTGCATACATTTTTTAAAGAAGTATCAATGCTGTTTTTAAAGCCAGTATATAAATAGAAAGAATGGGTGCTTGAGATCAGCTACCCAAACTGTGGTCTCAAACCATCAAATTGCTTGTGGAAATGAAACAAGGGAGCTCAGACTGGGTGAGAACCCCCAAGGAAGTGAGAAATTGCAGTGTTACGGAGCTGAAGGAATCTGCTATTTTTCTTTTCTTTTTTTTTTTTTTTTTTTTTTGATCCCCTCCCCATAGATCTCTTCCCCATAGCCACCTTGATATACTCTGCCCTGTGGATTAGCAGTACTGCCCAGCCATGGTGCATCCCCCATATCTACTGGTGTTGTGTGTGAACTGGTTAAAAATTTTCAGCCTTCTGTTAACACCTTCACTAGCAACTTCTGAGCCTTGAATCCTCTCCCTTGTTACCATCCTTCAGGCCTTATTTCACATGTGTCTCCTATTACCCTGTTGCACAACCCACTGATATCAACGCCTGACAGTCATTTACTATTTACATGATGCAACAAGCTGTTGAAGTTTTCTTCCTTGAATTATGTTTCCTTACGTGAATTACAACTGAGGGAAAAAGTAGCCTGAGGTGAGATGTTTTGAAGTCCCAGCTGTCAGTGTGAAGCCACAGGCATAACATTTATTGTCTAGTGTACAGTTCTTTGCAATTTAGGTGGAGGAGGAAAAAAAGAGTAATCTTTTTGATTTTAGGTAGTTTCGGTTGAAATTCCCAAGGCAAAACTCTGTATTGAAAGCAAAGCTTTTGTTGCACAATACTGCTCAGCAGAGGTTTGGCTGGGTTAGCCTTCCTGTTATTCATGCAACAAGTTAATGAACAGGAACAAATGCACAAGCAGGGCACAGTACCCTGAAATCTGAACCTCCCAAGTCAGATGCATTAACCTGCAGTGGTGTTGATATGCCGCTGCTTGGGGCCGCAGGTGGGATGCCTGTTGACCTCTTAGTTTTCTTACAGGAGGTAATATTTCTGCTGGTTCACCATTCAGGCATTTCCCTATCATTCCTGTAACATATTCCATTGCTTGGTCAACAGGAGATTTAAATCAGAAAGGGCACCTGTACGGATGAGAAGGTACAGCTGTTCTGCAGTGGGAGGGTGGTTGTTCATCTTCTTTCCATGCTGAGCTGCCCAGTTGTGATGGTCCTCATGGTACAACTGTTCTGCGTGCCCCTAGCACACCACATACTCGTTATATGTGGACCTTGAACAAGGACATATGCATGGGACAGCAAGTCACAGTCAGACATGGAAATGAAAGTGCCAGCATGCCCACTGGTGGGGTATTTGCCAAAGAGATGTAAATGCATCTACTTGTAGATGCCTCTACCGTAGAAGCAAAGGTATTATTCAGATTAAATATCTGTGAAAATATGTCTTAAAGGGGAAAAAAAACAACCTGAGCAACTCACCCCCACCTTGTGAAGATCTATTGCTTAAGATCCAAAACACTGTGCTGTGCTGTTCTCATCTGCTCTTGTGCTACTGCCTGTGAAGACGTGAGTCAAAATATGTCTCTTGACATTTCATCACATTGAGCAATTCTGTAGAAATATGTCACAGTGGGAGAGATTTGGAACGGTGATTAGTGCAGGTATCTGCAGAAAGATATAAAAAAGTAAACATTTCTTATTTACAAGTATATAAATATATATGAGAATATAAAACAGCTAGCAAGAAACTTCTTTTAGGAGTGAAAGTGCTGAATTGAATACCAGGTGGCACAAATTTCTATCCAATTTGTAGTCTATACTGGTGTACACTTTATTTATTTTTTTATTTTAAGACTTCAGCTGATTTGGGTCAATCCAATCCTCTTTGCAAGTTCCCTCCTCTACGTGCAAATTCTGCTGGAGCAGAACAGCTGCAGTAGGCACTCTGCTGGCTTTCAGCAAGGCTCAACTGCAGGGTCATGTTATAAAGATGTCCCAATCCCCCAGCACTTACAGTAAATGTTATAAGATTTCTTATATTTAAAAAACAAACAAACAAAACCAAGTAATATCACATAATTAAGACTTTATTCCTTTACTACATTTCAAAATGCTGTTGTTATAGCCTTTATCTTTTCATGGTTCCAGCTCTTGTTTTTCCTTACATCAATTGGTGGTATTAATGCTTCTGCTGTGACACCTAGCCCTCTAAAGGGAATTTTGTTCTGGTGATACACAGTAGACATTCCCTGCATCCAGGATAAAATAAGAAATACTACCTTTCTGATACAACTCTAAAGTCTTTATTAAGACTTTATAAAGACTCTAAAGTCTTTATTAAGAATTTTGTTCATTATTCTGTAGTTGCACGTATAATCAACTGAAGTTTCCCATCCAGCACTGAACTGTTTCCATAAATTATTTTTCTTTCATTTATTTATTTATTGGTTTATTTTTAACCCAAGGGTGATGTCTACCCCTCCAATATCTGTATTTGTCAATCAACTAAGGTCCTACACCAATTTCATACGATCTTCAGGTGTATGTGCAGGGTTTGTCTTCTGCTCTTGTGCGCATTTCTCTGCATAGAGAGAAATTCTCCCTGTGCTGGGGGATGGAACTAGAAATCCCAGCCTGCCATGCCAAATTTGGCAGATATCAGATGCATGTTAAGAATATGGGACAATGGAGAGGGAGGAAAAGAAAAAAAAAATTGGCCCTATCACAAGAAATAATGGCTCACAGCTGTATTGCCCTGGGGACAATTCTTAGAGGTTAATTTCTTCAATTTATTGGCATGCAAGAGATGTGTGTTTCCTTTCTGTTTGGAAAGAAGGCAGTGCATCACTTTCCAACCTCCTCATGAGGATGAATGCTGAGGCTTAGAAGATGAACAGGCAGGCTCTGTAATTCAGGCAATGTGGTAGAGCAAGGAAAAAGGCCCTTTCTGTATTGCCATGTACGATGACACACTTGACTGTGGATTTGACAAAAAAATCTTCTATTTTTGTGGGTTTTTAATATGAGATTTGCTTCCCTTCCTTCTTTTTTTTTTTTTTTTTTTTTTTTTTTTTTTTTTTTTTGCCAACAGCTGTGACAGGGCTGCAATTTTTTAGTGTTTTCAGGTAACTGATAGCTGATATTTGGGATCTGTCTGTCCTTTAGCATCCAATTCTTTTTTCTTTTCCTTTTTTTCTTTCTTTCTTTTTTTTTTTTTTTTTTCCTGCTCTCACAGAAATGGTTTTCTTCATTAGAGTTATTGCTCAGATCACAAACGGTTCCTATTTCCTTTCTACAAAGCAATGCCTTAGTAGGTTCTTTTTTTTTTTTTTTTTTTTTTTTCTCTGGGGATTCTATAAATTTTACATTTTTTCTGATGAAATCAACTTATTCTTAACTTGTATAAATCCAAAATGCCTATTGGGGAAACCTTGAAATATGCTTTTGTGTATGCAGACACATACTGGCTCAGAAGAAACACACAGGTGTCATTTGGGCAGGAAGCAAACATTGGATATAAACTAAATAGCAGGATTAGCTCTGCAGGAGCACTACCAGCTCATCTGCTGTTGGGAATGGTACTCAATATTGTCAAATTCTGCGGTAGAATCCAACCAGTTCCTGCCAAATGTGAACATGTTGGTTTTATTGTTTTTATTAATGTTGATCATTTGCATTGCCTTAGTATTAGAAACGAGCAGTAGAAAATCTATGTATAGCTCAAGGTGTCATTTAAACAAGAAATACCTGTGTTTCCCCTTTGCTCAAATGATCCTAGGAGACAAGCAGTTGTTTCAAGAAAGTTAAAGTAATAGCAGTGATTATTGAGGAAACTTTAACAAAATTTAATTAAACTTAATTAAAAGTAACCTCAGATAAATAACCACATGAAAATCCTGAGTCATCCTTTTAAGGAGGTGTTCAGTTCATTTACTTCCTAGTGTGACATAATGAGTGTAATTGAATATAAATTGAAGTTTTAATGCAGCATTTATCAATTTTTACTTTTCTTTACCTATATAGTCTGTGTTTAGGGATTCATCATACATTTTCTTTAACCTTTGAATTCAGTAGGCCTTGCATAGCTAATGAAGCATGCGTTATCTTTCTATCTATATATCTTTCTATTTTAAGTCCTTTGCCAGACTTACATGCTGAGAAATGCTCAGGGCCAATGAAAGATCCAAGGACATACAGATTTGCAGAGGAAGATGTTTCATATATCTTCCAGTCTCTAAAAATCTGTCTTCCTGGATTTCAAAAGTATGAATTTAGTATATTTGATTGATAAGTGAATGAATCAGCTGAATAAAGTTAATTATATATTCTTCATGGCAACTTTAAATCGCTTAAAAAACAAAAACAAAAAAAATTTTACATGTGATACCATAAAGTACATTAAAATGCATAAATGCAGACAGCATAAAAATCCAGTTTGTAAGGCTAATGTTAATGTTATTTTACAAATTTCCCAAAATCATAGCAGTATATAACAATAAGCAACTTTAAGTCTTTTGCCAGCCTGCCAACTATGAAGCACACTTAAGATGTTAGCTGATTCCACAACCAGTGTGCACTTTGTATTTAAAAAAAAAAAAAGAAAAAATTCATCAAGCAGTGTTTTCGTACACTGAAAATGCATTATCTCTTTAATTTCTTTCCATAAAGCAAGAGGTGATGTAGAAAATTTGAAGCCTTTTAAAAGTAAATGAGCTAAATTTCGTTCATTTTAGCACCGTGCAGTAATTTGAATCTTGGTTTGCAACCCTACTTCATGAACTATGTCAGTGCAGACAAACAAACAAAAACCCAGCATCCCCAAATAATTACGTATAGTATTTAAATATTTCCAGAATTTTGTTGCAGCTGCTGAATGCAACAACAATTAGCAAACGTCTTCAAATCTCTTGTATATCTCAAAAGGTCAAGGGAACAGCTGAACTGTCTTCTAATCCTCACTGTCAGTGTCAACTAATCACCCATTGGCACAGCGGGGAAATCTGGCAGCCGTTTCAGTATCTTTTATCTGTGCTATTTGCAGGCTGTAAGCACTTGTTTTAATTTTTAAGGATTGTCAACCATTTGCGTAGTACAACATAACCTTGTACCAAATCAGGTATAGTTCTTCAGAGTGTTTTAGTTGTAAATTAATTTCTCTGTAGTACTTAATTAGAACAGATTTGGACCCCTCCCCTGCCCCTATTTGTCTCAGCATTCAAATGACTTTGTTTTTGCTATAAAAACCTAATGTGTGTATATTTTTCTGTAAGTGTTACATAATCTCCTTCAGACACTGTAGAATACTAAATTGATGGAAAAACAGGTTGAATTATGGGGGTATAAGGGCAGTGCAGCCTTAAAAGCTGATATATCCTAATAGGAATCCTTGCCATCATTGCTACTAAATAAGTAACACTGCCCCAGCTGTCAGTGCATTGGAGGTTTTATTTGTGATGTCCAAGGAAGAAAACTGAAAAGAAGGTGAGGCAGTAGAAGCACAGGTATTAGGAAATACCATTTTTATATAAATTAGATGAAATTCAAAGTATAGATTAATGTCAGAGGCACCAAAACAACTTTTGAGTAATGTTGTTGCAAACACTCACATACGTTCATTGCTCTTTATAAAAAAAGAAACCAGGTGATTCCAGAAGGATTTTTAAAAAGGTCCAACCCATCTGACAGTACAAGTGATGAAGCAGTTGGCACCCTGGAAAACAGCAAAGACACAGAGGTATTTGCCCTCCTTACAAACAGCTTGTTCTGCCAGCACCCCCCATTTAACCTTCTTCCTCCTAAAGCTAGGAAGAGGTGAAACAGTATATGGCTTCTAATGACATTAGCCCAGCCTGTTTTTTTATTATTATTGTTATTAGATATTTTTTTTTATATTAATTCAACACAAGCAATAAATATCCGGGAACAGAAAACAGAGAAGGTTGAAGCATCCAGCTATTATGCGTGTATCCAAGCTCTTGTGCACAAATTGTCTTGCTGTCTTCCACTACTTGTAAAAGGCTTTTTTGAAGAAAAAGTCATGCCCATTTAAGTTGTCATTAGGTCATTAAAGTATTTCATGTCTGAAAAATTGGTGCTTTTAGGCTGTTTTCTGTATTCAAAAGATAGGGCAGATTCAGGATTCCGGGTCTCCAAAATATATGAATTTGGGAATCCTGGGTAATAAGGGAGCATCATGCGAGGATGGTTTGGTGGCCTGTTTGTAGGGAAGAGCCTGGCTCCAGTTGATGCTCAGCTTTAGCTGTGAGGCCCCTCAGGAGGCAAAATTAGCCCACTGGGACTCCCTGAGCTCAACAAGTGCCAGCTGGGGAGGGCAGCATCCTGTGTCTGTGTCCACTGCCTTGTGTCAGGAGAGGAACAGGCCTGGCTGAAGTGAGGTGTTCCTGCCAACATGTGCCAACTGGCTCTGGAGGTGCCGGGGGGTCACACTGTTTTGGCTGTCCCTGTGGGATCGTGCAGAAGTGCTGAGGACAGGGATGCGAGGGGGACTGAGCACCATCCCCCACAGCCAGCAAGCTAGGAGGGCTGCAACTGAAACAGAGGGCGTGCGTTGTCGGTCTGTCTTCATCCTGTGCAGAGCAGCAAAGCTGTATTTACTTTATTCTCCCCAGAACTCCCTATATAAGGAGTGCTGTGCAGAGAAGAGTGCTGGGTATTATAAATCAGGGAGTGCTCCAGTCTCTGTTCCCTGGTTAAGCCACAGCCTGATGAAAGCATCCAAAGACAAACAAGAAGAGGCAGAATATGAGAAAACCTATTTGAAGGGATCTTTGAGGTCATTTAGTCTGTCCCTGTACTCAAAAGCACTATCAACAATACTTAAGCCATTCTTGACAGAAATTTATCATACTTATTTCTCCAAGTTTCCAGTAATGGAAATTCTGTGTCTTTCCAAGATAATTTATTTAAGCATCTGTGCAGTGAGACAGTTACTCCTGGTGAATAACCTAGATGTCTCTTGTAAGAATTTAAACACATTGCCTTCTTGTTTTATCTTATGTGGGTATGAAAACCAGTTTATCATACCATATTTTCAGCCATATTTTAACTACTTGAAGACAATTATAAATACCAATGTGTTCATGCGAACTTACTCAGTTTTTTCAGTAGAAATATAAAATGTAAACATTAGTAATACAGAGGAATACTGTTAATAGACTGAACTTGACAAAGGGAGCCACAATTCTCTTAAAATAATTTATCTGGTGATTAACAAAACAAACAGAACTTTCCTAAAACAACAACAAGCCAAAAGCTCAGAAAATATCTCCATTGCCAAAGCTTAACACTAGTAGCTTATAAAATAAAACAGTATGACCTACAGCAATACTGATTGGTCTCTTATTCAATTGTGAATTCAGAAATCAGATCTAAATCAGCAGTTTTAGAATCTCAAATACATTTCAAATTCCCTAAAACACCTATTTATTATGTGCCCATTTTTTAATTGAAAGCATTTTTGGGTCAGGTGATAGGATTGTTTCTACAGTTTCAAAGGAGGGTGCTGTTTGCCCACTAGTCTGCATGAATTCAAATTGTGTGAAAAACCAAAGCCTGCATGGAAAACAATGTTTACCAGAGATGATTGGAAAACAAAACAAAACAAAACCAGGTATAATCTTTTAAACACTGATATAGCACATTGCTGCTTCTGTTTTTCCGGAGAATCTGGTAAAAACAAAGCAGGCCTTTCAGACAAAATATTTTAAAATCAACACCAAGTATGTGCACGTGCACTAAGGCACTAAATTGCCATCTTGGGCAAATAATTTTAAAATCTCTCAACTTCAAATCTACATAGATGCACCTGACTTTTTGGAAATCTTTCTCAGGCACAGAGCAGGTTGAGCTGAGCCATGGTAAGAACAGGCAGTGAATGAAGGCTTGGTCTACTTTAACGTTTTAGTTTGGATCCCCAGCATACTTTAGAAATCACATCTCCTGTTTGTCTCCAGATAACATGCTTTGATTCACATTGCAGAGTACTTTTGGGGAGTGCACAGACTGGAAGTGCAATCTGAGATGAAACTAAACTGGAGAAACAATGTCGTCCAGAAACACGTTTCCTTAGCACCTAGGTTTGCACTGTAAATCTACTTTTACATGGGCACAGTGTTTACTGGTGTTGATAGAACTTTTTAATGATGCAAGACATTATGATATAAAGTTCAATCTTTTACTAACGTGAATTTTCACCACTTAGAGCTTTATAGCACGAAGTAAAGAAGACGAGGGATTTAATACAAGTAATAAACACTTCAGTTTATGAGCTGATTTTGTGGCTGAGGTCTATAAATCTCCAGTATCTTTCTCAACCTGGCTCTCTTGTTCTTATGAATATGACCATTGAGCGATGGAGTCACTGCACTGGAAGAGGCTGAGGTGTTTCAAGAACTGGATCTAAGGCACATTGACATAGCCTAACAAAAACGAGTGTTGATTTAATTTTCTGATTTTGCAGTATCTTAGCTGTGCTGGGTTGCTTAAGCCTACTCAGTTGCAAATTTTCTTAATCAGCGGCTTTCAAGCTGTGGTCTGCGCACCTCAGGGAATCCATAAATTACTTTGAAGGGGTCTAATAAAAATCAGTAACCTATTCTTAGTAACCTTACTCTCTCTCTGCAGGGCTTGTAGGTTATAAAGAGTTGACAATTACTCTTTAAGTGTTCCAGATGTATGAAGAAGCGCATCAGTCAGCAATTGCATATTCAGGTTGTGCTCCCATTTGATCTTTTTAGAAGCCCTGATGAAACGTCTGTCAGGTTTTCCAGAGAAAGTCAACTCTTTTCAATACAGCAGTCTTGCAACTTTTTGGTAGCATTTCTGTGAATTACAGTCTTTTTCTAAAATTGTCTTGGTTAGAACATTTCATTTTAAAGAAAAAAAAAGGTGGGGGGGGGAGGCAATATTTTTGGTAGTACATTTTGTCTGTATTAAAGTGCAACCAGAGCATGATAGAACAGTACAAACATTCATTACTCAGGCAGAAGCCACCCTAAAAACTTTCTTTAATGATTTGCTATTCTGATTGCTCTGCTTCAGACAGAAAGACTTTGTTTATAAGGATTAAGTAGAAGTGTAAGCAAGAAAGCTCTAATCTGGTTATGTATTTGGAAATATATATATATTTTTATTTGTATTAATTTTTAAACTTTTTCTCAGGTTTATACTTGGGGAAATGTTGATTTAAAGTCAAGAGCCTTGATGATAGCTGGTTTTGCAATTAAGCATTTGTTTATTTTCATGGGCTTTTGTGTTTTCATGTGCTTCCAGTGATCTGTTCTGGGAGCAGTAGCTGAGGAAGTGTTCAAATCCTCCTCTCCAACCAACTATACTTAGGAAGTACTGGAGATCTTCAGGGATTGCTACATGACAAATGGGAGCATTCCTCCTGTTTCTAGAACCTAACTAAAATGACCACAGCTTTATCTTTCTGACCTGTTTATACAAAGAAAGCCTAGATAGCTCTAACTCCAAACATACTATATTTTCTTGAGATTATAAATCTTTTTTCTTCAGTAGTGTGTTCAGGCCCTAAGCGGGCAATTTGTGTTTAATAAGGCTAAGATAACTTTATCCCAGTAGTTGCAGTGTTTTCTGTGAGTGATTTTATTTTTTTTTTGAATGCAAGGATAGAATTATAAATCCAACTTCTTTAACTGTATCTGAGCAAAAAAATGTCACTATGTGGACAGCCACTTCACTGCTAGTATCAAGCTAATAGAATTTCTAATTCCTTCCTATCAGTTTTATTCATAATGTGCTATTTGCATTGGCATGGTAGCCTCTTCTAAGTTTGGTCTTAGGATATATGATTGTGAAAAAAAGGTCTTCCTTTCCCTCGCAATTTTATTCTGAGTTCTCCAGTGACGTTCATGTTAGCATTCCAGTAAAGTCATTCAAAACCCATGCAGTTCCCTGAGATCACAGTCTCCTAAATTATTAATCCAATTTAGTACATATATCTTTCAAATCAAGTTTGTCTTTTACATTCCATTTTCTCATAGTTCTTACACTTGAATAACATCATCTCAGGGGAATCCCATAATTGTGCTCCATGGTCTTTATTACTATAAATTGTTTTGCCCTGTTGTTGGTGCCGTCTAAACTTAAGCACTTTTCTGTTACAGTCAAATCAGGTGAGAGAAACCCTCCAGAGACCCTTACTCTCATGTTTTCTGGCCACTAAACAAAACTTCAGTGCAAATTATTGGTATATGTTTTTATTCTGCATTGCAACTGAACCAACATCTTCCATTTTTCTCAGTGCTTTTCTGTAGAAAAAAAGTCTAAATTGAATGAACAAGCATGCTTAAGGTTAAGCCCATGCACGCCTACACCACATTCTTGGAATAGTGACTAAAATTTGGAGAATTTCATAACTGCATTTTTATATACCCGGGATGAATGCAAAGAAAATTTCTATCTAACTTTCTATCTTACCCAGAAATTTAATTGAGGACATTGATATTTGTTCTGAAATTAAATGTTACAGCAAAAGATTTTCATGTGATAAATGTTTGTTGTTGTTGTTGTTTTACATTTGAATTAAATATTTTCAATTACTCTGTAGACACAGGTAAATAATAAGAAGTATGTATTTCTTTATCGAATGTTTATAGATTATGCTCACAAATTTTTGCTAGCTTTTTTTTTTTTTTTTAAACAAACAAACAAAAAACAGATTTTTGTGAGCTACTAAGATTTTTGTAAGCTATATCTTTACTAGAGATGCTCGTTACATTATCCCAGTACAGCCTTCCTAGGGTAGACAAGCCATATTCCAATTCCATAACTCTATGGAATATGTTATCCTTACTGGGAACCTTAGACTCTGACTGATGGTCTTTAGTTCTCTGCATTAACATCTAAATAATTAATTACTTTCAGAATTTAATAGAAGACTGATTATTTAATTTCATTATTTTGTCATCTTCTAAGAAGTTTTTACTCATATATTTAGCAATTCCTGTGAAACTGTTTATGATTGTTTATTATTGTGGGAGGAGTATTTTTGATGAGGTGTGAAAACACTTGTTTTGCAAATTTGCACTGGATCACACAACAAACATGTTTACTGTAAAGATAATTGGTGAACATAACTGCTCTTTTGTAAGTATTGAGATGAGAATATATTGAATTGGTTGTTTTGTGATATGCTTTTTTTTTTTTTTTTAAACCATATTCTAAAATGCTTACAAGTGGTGTACTTCAAGATTATTCAAGGTTACATTAAATTTTTATTTAGTAGGTTTTGCCTTTTCTGAAGCTTTCTGATTACACACTTCTTGATTCTCAGCTTCTGGTTGGGTATACAGTCAGAAAAAAAAAGAGTCTTTCTGACTCTTCCCTCTACTTTCTTCGGACCCGTGTTTTTTTTTTAATGACATAGAACTTGTGAGGTTCTGTTCACCCACTAGTCTGGTGATGTCCTCTCCCCTCCACCCGTTCCCATCCCCCTCCCTTTTTTTAATTGGTAAATTAACATTTTATTGCAATGTGGAGATCTAGAAATGCTGGAAATGGTGTCTCTGTAAGAAGCAATTAGAAAGAAAACAGGTTCATACCCAGATTTTCAGGGTCAGCGAGGAAAGCCCAATTTAAGTATTGCTCTCTGCCAAAGAACTGGTAAGTCTAAAAGAAGTATGGAAATAATACTACATGCACCGTGAATTCAGAGGAGAAAAAAAAAAAATAGAAAAAAAAAGTAGGAAAATAAAAGTTAAAAAAAAAAAAAAAAAAAAAAAAAAAAAAAAAAAAAAAGGTGGGATGAAGTGGTCCATCAGTTTTCTGGAGCCAAACATTTGTCCAAGGAGTGCTTTCATTCTGGTTTTGTTCAACTGCATCAAAATCCTATTCACAAAGTATGCTTAGGCAGCAGCTTTGTTATGGGATGTCAGTGATATTGATGAATGATACAAGTTTTAGACTTGGGCTGGCTTCAGTAACAACACATTATGAACTTATAAAGTGCAGAATGTGCACTTTGTGTCACATGGGACCTGCAAATTAAATAATTATTTCATAATGTAAAGTGACCTACATCTGGTTTCTACAAATCTGTGTTGGACTGCAAAAAATTAAGTCCCATAGATACCTTCCCTTCATTAGAGATGTGTAGATCATCAACAAAACTGGGTTGCTTTTAGAAATTGCTCGTTAGATAGATTTGCAGGTTGCCAAGTACTGCTCAACTCTCAGCTGGGGACATGAGGTAATGAGATTTAGAACTTTGGGATGAAATATGAAATCTTCTCACATATTTTCCAGGGAGAAGTTCTCTGAAAGAATTAATTCCATAAGTAAAACTCCACTAGGATATGACCTTATAAGCATTGTTGAGTAACTGCACTTGAACTCGTATTAATAATCACAGAGAACAACTTTCTTGGTCTGTCTTGTATTTGAAAACTATGTTTTACCCATTGAATATGTGACTACGTTTTCCGGATGCTTTTGGCTCTGAGCAATGTACAGTAAAACACTAGCAATCAGATGTCAAGGTTTTACCCTGCAACTCTTGAGAACAGGACTTGTGATTCAAATCCCTGCATTGGCAACACAGGGAAACAGAACTAAATATAAATATTTAAGAAATTAATATAAATTAATATGTATTAATATTTAAAAAATAGTTTTGCGATCCTGTTCCATTCCACTGACTTTGGTGGAGTTAGGACACCATCCCTTCGACAGGTATTTACAAAATACATCGCTTTTGTGCTAGTCAGGGGAATCTTGCTCGACGTACAGCACCTGTTAAAGCTGAGTGATTAAGGGATAACGTCGGGTTGATTGAAATTAATGTTTCTCTGCTTGCAAATGCTTGTGATCAGGCTGAGGAATGTCTATGCATTCGGGACTTTCAGACATTTTTTTCTTGCATGAATATGTTGAAAATGTGTAAATATTTAATATTGAGCTCTAAAGTTGATGCTTATATAACTAACCTACAGGGACTTTTTTTTTTTTTTTTTTTTTTCCTTGCTGAAATCCTTATATAACTAACTGAAGTATCACGAAGAGAAGAATTCTAATATTGTTTTCAAATAAGCATCCCCAAATCACTTTTAGTGAATATACAAGCACCTTAAACCTGAAATGCATGTATCAGATATTTATAAAAATAAATCTGATCTTACTCCATCCCTTCTGCTTGGCTGGTCACAGAAGAGCATGTGTTTCTGCAGAACAGAGCCTGACAAGTAACCAGAAAATGTTTTTCATGGTTGAATAAGTCCTTGGAGAGTATGGGAGAAAGAGAGAGAACTTCTTTCATTTTTGAAGCTCTAGTAATTTCTGCACCTCTGCTATGAGCTGTGGCTCTGTGGTGCTGCCCTGTGGCCATCCTGCCCTGTGCTGGAAGTGACAGAGCCCTGGCCGTGCTCCCTCATGGAGGGGCTGCCTACTCTTTGGACCAATGTGATGACAAGTGGTGTAACACAACAAGGAGATCCTAAAAGTGAATACTACAGGGTCTGTTCCTGCTTAAAAATGTCATTAAGGAAGGGAAGTTTTGATATTTGCTGCATAATTTTCAGTTATTGTTCCTTTTCCCACCCGTGTTTGATAAAATAAGAAATGTCACTTACGCTGTTAGTAACAAGCCCAATGCTATTAATGAAAAAAAGCTGTAACTTACAGCTGCTCAGGTTGCTTTAATAACATCAGTGGTGGAGTTTTCAGCTAAGGAAAAATGACTTTTACAGGAAGCTATTAAATAAAGAAGTTTTTATCATGGGAACTGTTGTCTTTCTGATGGCAAAACCAGTTTGACTGACTAAAAAAATTACCTCTGGGGGTGGTATGAGATTTTCCTAGGGAATTTAAATGCCACAAGGTATTCTCAGCTTAAAAATAGAAATGTGTAGGTTGAAATGAGTAGCTGAGAGGTATGTGCTGTAGGTTGGGGTTTAGCTAGGAATACAGATGTTCACAAATTTAAAAATATACTTTTCCTGATTTAAAAATTACCATGCTCCAGCCTAACACTATTTGGCTTGTAATTATAATTGTTGTCCTATTCAAATTAGCTTTAAGAATCTCCTCATAACTATTAGGAATCTAATTAGAAATTAGAGACTTCTTTCTAAGGTGCACAGTGCTTGCACGCCTCTTTCTGTACTGGCTCTGATTTGGTGATTTGGTGGAGATACTATGAAAAACATGTGTGTTGAAATGGGGTCTCTGAACTTAAAGGTATCCCAACAGGAAACAAGCCTAGTAAATTGTCAAATTGTCAGATGATGCTCTCTGGCTACAAGTGTGGCCTTTTCCTTTTTTTTTTTTTTTTTTAATATCCTGTGTATCCTGTGCCTTGCTACTCTGTTTTTACTTCCTAAAGCCTTATGTATAATTAAAATACTGCTAATGCAGAATAGGCTTCTCAGGTTAATTTTGAAGTTACTGGAGTTTATGTAAGTGCCTAAAAGGGTACAGCACAGGCAGCGTGCTCAGTGTTCCTAGTTCTTGGATTTTTTTAGCCCATATCTTTTGTGCTCAGGTTGCTTGCAATCTCTGATGAGACTGAAACGCAGGTTGCTGTCACTTCAGACGAACTGACCACATGTTCTGGTTTGAATTACTTTCCACCCTTTTTCCTGAATCCTCTTTACCCTCAGATTCTGTCTTCCCTTCATCTCCTTTCTATAGAAACCTCTTTCAACAGTCTTTGCTGACCTATTTCTGCTCAAATTTTAAGCTTTTAAAATTCTCTTCTTTTTCCACAAGTTTTTGATAATGTTCCTTTGAGAAGTTTCATGACGGGCGCAGACATATCGTTCCCCATTGGTACTTCAGAACATCCTGCTGTCCCACAGGGGGTTCAGCTCACCTGTACCTTCATGTGCCTGGGGAATAAACTCATCCATTTTATGACTTCATCTGCTTTTTCTATGCCAAGGGAGTTACAGCCCTTTACATTCTTGACTTGCAGTCAAATCTGCGTAATCACAGTTTCAAACTGAGTATGCATTTTCCATCTCATGAGGATGAGTCTTTTGGGAATGATACACACATGGCATATGTTCATAGTTATGGCAGAAAATAGCCTCATATTAAAAACTTGTTTGCTTTTTTTTTTTTTTAAATTGAACTTTCTGACAGATATGACCCATGTTAAACATAATTTTAAATGAATGCTTCACAATTCACCATGCTGCACTAAAACCCTACTACAAATCACACGTACGCACATTAATACTTTTTTTGAGGCTTTTTAGTCTGTGCCTTTCAATAATGAAACTGCAGGCATTATTTATATGCCTTACTTTCCCTATATCTATAAAGTTGTTACTCTGCAAACTACAGAAAGGACGGATAGTAATAAATGAATAGTTAAAAAGTATAAGGACTTTTTTGTCCTATGAATACAGACAGTTTGTTCCCAAAAGTTCATATATGTTCAGTTTGTTCCCAAAAGTTCATATATGTTTGTGGTATTTTCATGCTGGTGCATGTCCTGCCACGCTGCTCAATCACTCCCCATCCTCAGAACAACAGGGAGAGAAATGTATGATGAAGAACAATCACGTGGGTTGAGATAAGGACAGGGAGACTGCTCCACCAGTTACTGTTGTGGGCAAAACAGCCTCAGCATGAGGGTTATTAATGTAATCTATTATCTGTTGCTGACAGACAAGAGCAGTGAGAACCAAAAGCAAATTAAAACAACCTTCTCTCATCCACTCTCTTCTGCTTCTCCTCCAGCAGCACAGGAACAGTGCTGGAGTCAGTCCCTAATGCTTTGTCTGCACTGCTCCTTCTCAGTCCCTCTCCGCCCCTGAGAAACAAAACTCCATTTTTGTGGAGTCCCCACATCACATGGGGTCCCTCCCACGGGATGCTGTCTTTCCTGAGCTGTCCTGTGTGGGCTGCCCACAGGCAGCAGCTCTTCAGGAACTGCTCCCACTCCTGCAGCCCCCTGCTACCAACACCTTGCCATACAAGCCCTGTATAAAGTCATTCTAGAATTTCTAGATTTTTTTTTTCATCATATAATAGCCAAAGAGAGTTTTTTTTTTTCCCTTTATTATATGAGAAAGAATTCTACAAATATATACCAATAGAGATGCGAGGTTTTTTTTGTTTGTTTGTTTGTTTGTTTGTTTTCCCCTTCTCTGTTAAAAGGAAACGTTTCTAAAATGATTTTGAAGCAAGAACACAGCATAGGTCAATAAAATGTTTCCTGACAGGTCGTCTCTTGAAGGACAGGTTGCATTTTTTAAATCCTGCTTGTCTGTAAATCTTTATTAAAAAAATTGTTTCAGCAATCCTATCTGTAAGTATTGCGTGCTTTCTTTACTTGAAGTGGCTACAGTTTATTCTTACAGTAAGAAAGAATGGTGTGCACATTTGGCATTAATTTGTCAAGCACTTTCATCCTGTTTCGTTTGTGGGACTGTAAAACACGAAGACAAGGTGCGGGAACTTGTGGAGCAGACAGGAACACTCATGTGTTGTTCATGGTGCTTAGAAGAGGGCATGGTCAGCCAGCCTGCAGACTGGGCATCAGCAGGTCAAGGAGTGAGATCCCCATTTGTGTATTATCAACCTCTTTGTGGTCTTTAAAATTGTGTTCCAGAGTCCTGATCCTCTGAGGAAAAAGTAATCAATTCATGTCTCTCATACCTTGGCTCACTATTATAACATTGGGTCATGCTGAATAAAAACAGAGTGAGCTGTCTGCTCCTTGTCACCTCTATGGGTGAATTCACTTAGCGTGCCAGGATCAATGGATCACTAAGAAGCAATGCTTCTTTATAGTTTATTTATAGAAGTTAAACTGCATCTCAACCAAGGAGCGTTCTGAACTCTGTAAAGCACCTCACAATCTCTTGCATCCATCTAAAAGACTAACTTTTATTTTTGACCATGCTTGTCGGTTTAATTATGCCTGGGTCTCACTCCAAGAATTCCCTCCTTCCCTCCACAGACTTTTCCTCCATCTGAATTTACTATCATCTGGCTGAACAGAAAATAAATGAACCATTTTTGAACTTTAAAGATTTCCAAAAGGTTTTGGAGAATTTTCTCAGCATTTTAAAAGCTAGAATCATGAATCATCATTCAGTGCTAAAGCTTGTCAAATTCAGGGATACTTTCCAAGAACTCGGTTTAAGTTCAGTGTTTTCTCCACATTTCCTTTCTTTCTTACAAACATTTTTTTCAGCCTTAATACAAAGAGAGAAACATGTTCTTTGCTTGTGCATAATCTATGAGACAGGTAAACACAATTCCTTTCATCTTCATGATATCATCTTGTGTTATTTACATTCTACATTAGGCTACTTTTCCTGGTTATATGAACACACTGTGAATGATATTGTTTATATTAATGTAGAAATCAGTTCTTATAAAACCTACACAAGATAAATTTCATTACTTAAGTCAACGTATATTTTTTATTTTATGCCTGTGTATCAGAATGCTTTTTGTTTTTGTTTTCTCAGAAATATTATTCTCCAAGCTATTCAAGGTACAATGTGTTAATATAGGGTTTGAGTACACTGACTAATAGGGGTTTTGTTTCTCTGACACATCTAAAAGGCAGTAATAAGACCTATTGGTTCTTTGGAAAAATAGCAAGGACTTGTAAAAGACTTGCAAAAACTGGCAGCTTTCTGCTGTAGTGACAGGGTATTCTGCTCTTCCAATAATAGAATAAGCTTATGTATGTCCAGAGACAGAATGGGTTTCTTGTAATGAAGGACAAAGTACGGCTTTCAAATGTCTGATTTTAAAAAATTTAAGTATTCAAGTATTATATAATTCTTGTTCTAGTAGAAAATAGCGTGTTATAAATTATAAATAATCTTTATGCAGAAATCAAAGACAGTTTTCAGTGAAAGCACAGCGGAGGGCATGCTATAGATTAAAGTAAATATTACCCCATAGAATTGTCCCAGAGTTGAGCTGCTCCTTTGTCACTCTTACGGGGGATTGGCCTGTTACTGTTGTCAGCTAAGCTGGGCCATGCGATCACCCACCTTATTTGCACTTTTACACAAGATAGACTAAATTTCAAGTGGTGAGGACTTTAAAATCCAAAAAGAAAACAAAATCAATCTTTGTGTTAGAGCAGCATATGTTTTTTTTGTGAGAAGAAGAGAGGATGTATGCTGTTAAAAAGAATAGGATATTGTTTCTTCATTTTAAATCATATCTAATGAAAAATGAGTAGTGAATTTTTGTCTTACATTTGCTAAAACAGAATTATGTGTGCCGGGAAACAGCATAATCTACTCAAGGCAAAAGTGAATTTACTGATTTGGAAAAGGAATCTAAAATGTAACATGGACCAATTAAGATGATTTAAAGGTTAAACAAAACAAATTCCATCAGTCCTTCCCAAGTAATGTTCTGCTTAAGGAAGACATTGCACCTGTGAGTTTATAAGTTGCATTTGTGACTGGTTTTAAGCAACTCAAGGTACTGAACTTAAAAATAAATAAATAATAATAATAATAATAATAAAAAAACTTAATTTCTTGGGTGCTATAAAAATGGTATTTTCAGCAACGTTCTTGTCCTGCATATAAAGATTCATTTAGGTCATCTGTCTGAGGGCATCCCTGCCAGGAAAGCCCTTTCTTCTGGGAGTGTGCTTTGCCTTACAATTAGGTTAAATCTGAGTTTAAACTGCAGCAAGCACTGGTAAAAACTCACTTTAATTTTCTTGTGTTCACTTAGTAGAGGCTTAGTCTTCAATACATCTTCCTTTGACCTTTTTTGGTAATTTTGTTACTGTTCACACGCAAGAGTAATTACTCAGCTGGTTAATGAATTATGATGCTTATGTTACAAGGAAACCTCTCCAGTTTAAAAATAGAAATTAAATTGCTTGTTAATTTCCTCTAGTGTCAGGTGATGAATATACCAAAATTAAACTTTAGTCATAGATGGAAGCAGCACAGTTGTGAAATTGCTAAACTCCCTGGTACCTGAGGAATATGGAAAACTGATGTCAAACACCTACCTTGTTCAGTTCTTCATGAGAAATTAAAAGGTTCATTTTCTCTCTCTGTCACTCAGGAGAGAAGGCTCTTTTGCTTGGATTGGGTTCTTTTTTTCTCCCCTTTAGGTTGTGAAATCTCTGAATTTTGTGATTCCAGTAAGCATGCTTTGCTATCCACTATCATGAACTATTTTTTTAGGGCTTGTTTCATTAAAGAGGACATCTAGATTAGTTTTATTTTGTAAATTTTGTCTAGGAAATGTATTCAAATCTTAATTGTGTGTTACTTGGAAATAAATAATTAGCAGTAGTTAATAAAATATCTCAGTATTAGTTCAGGTAATACTTAGAATGTACTTTTTAAACACTATTATACTTGTATCAGAAATAATATACTTATTTTTCTACAAATATGCCCTCTATTCCTCTGTAAGAAAGATACTGATTATGTTATATCAATTACTAGTTATTAATTGGGTTGCTGATGAATTTATATTAGGTTTTTATTTTTCTGAATGTTCCCTAATGCCCTTCATTATTACGTTTAAATACTAATATGCTAGTTGATCAGAGTAGTTTTTTTTTATGCAAGTGTTCTTTATGAGGGCATTTAGCTGAGACTGCTTAGAAATTATATTGAAAATTATTTCTTTAATCTTTTTTTAGGAAGGTATACAATCTTTCTCTTATGCTTGATAAAACTAGGTCAAATACCAAGCAATAAATATTAAATGGTAGGTTAGATACAACAGTATCTCTATTTGTAATGTTTACCCTTAATCAATTCAGGCAATCTTCAGAAATTTGATTACTTCATTGTTACAGTTACTACTCATGTCTCCTATTTCTAAAACGAAAATTTAGAGTTAAGTCATGAGTATATAAATTACATCAGATGTGTAGCTTTTCAAGCATTTTTTTGTTTTGTTTTCCCAATCTTCAATTTATATAATTCTATTCTTAATTGAATTGTATCACTTTCAACTGATTTATGGTATTAGTTGTTTTAGTATTAGGAGCCACTTTTCTTAAGTCCTCCTGATTTCCGGGAATGTTAGATGGCTCAGGTGAAGCCTGAGTCCTATTAGACAACAGAATTGATGCCGCCTTTACCCATTGGTTTGGTTTGCATTTTGTTGCCATTTCACAGCAAGATTTTCTTGTGATAAATGTAATACAACTGATCTTTGCTTGACTGAATGAGTCATAATATTGTCTTGGTAGGATGCGGTACTGCAACAGGAGGAGCTGAAGATGAAGGTGAGGCTGAAGCTGGCTGGATTGAAGGTGCTGCCATCCTGCTCTCTGTTATCTGTGTTGTGCTCGTCACTGCCTTCAATGACTGGAGCAAGGAGAAGCAGTTCCGTGGGCTTCAAAGTCGTATTGAGCAGGAACAGAAATTTACTGTTGTCCGAGGTGGACAGGTTATCCAAATCCCAGTGGCAGAGATAGTAGTTGGTGACATTGCACAGGTGAAATATGGTAAGTTTCGTCAAATCGATAACTACTTTTCTGAACTTTATTTCCCTTCTCCTTTCCTGGCCAAATAGAGGATATTTGGAACTCACTTCACTGGAATTAATTCAAAACCAGAATAATTTGGTATCATTACTATCCATGGTATGGTAATAATTATGCTGTGGGGGCAAAAGAAAAACTTGACCTAAAATACATGCAGTAAAATTACACTTGGTAATTAATTTTATTTTTGTAAGCTTCACTTCCTTTCACTGACAAGGACAAGAACTGTACTTACAATGGTAATTCTCTTTCATGGAGGATTACAATATTTGGAATTTTTGGAATCTGTCCAGTTATGAATATGAGGTATGAATATGAAGCAATTTTAAATGCTTTCTGAAAGGGAATCATGCCCCTGTGCTAACCCTAGTTGGTAGGCTGCTCCAAAACTATGGATTCTGTAAGTGTCCACAAACTGGGTGTTACTAGTGGATGGATGCCATATAGTTATATACCATAAGGGACACCCCCCCCCTCCCCCCCCCCCCCCCCATTTTTCTCCCCATGCTCTGGTGAATTGGAAAATCTTTGCAGGAACTCTGTTAGCTGTGTCTAATTCAACCTGAAAATTACAGCCTGTTCCAACAGGTGTCCAGTCTCTCCTGGGTCAAGTCTCTCCTAGGTTTAGATGCAGGAGAGCATCCAGAGAGCAGAAAGGAGAGAGACTGCTTAACTGTCTATTAACTGCTGTTTTTTCTTAGGAAGTTTGACAGAACAACCTTCATGTCATGTTAAAAATATCACTCCTGTCCTAGTCTAGGTGATTATTCATTGTATGTTAAGTGTGATGCATTCTGATTCTGGTGTAACGTTAAGCAAAAAATATTTGCAACGCAAGGGTTATTCCCTATGGGATTACAATAATGTGGCTAATGTGGTCTGATATGGTTGCGCTTTCATATTTGCTTTCATTTTACATTTTAATGTAATTATTGTTGTAATTTTATCATAGAAATAATCATGTAATTATAAAAGCACTTACTAAATCACTGTGGTTTTCCATTGCCATGTTTTTACTGAAAGGTGATCTCCTACCTGCCGATGGGATATTTATTCAAGGAAATGATCTTAAAATTGATGAAAGTTCTTTAACTGGAGAGTCAGATCAAGTCCGCAAATCTGTTGACAAAGACCCAATGCTACTGTCAGGTAAATTTGTCTGAATTCTTTCTGAGTTTATCTTTTATGTACAGCTTTGTTTGTGTTTTGTTTTGATTTGGTTCTCTACAGCATCAGGTTTTGGTAACTTAGATATAGCAGGTCTTTTGAATACAGACACAGACCTTGACAGTTTTTCATATGAGAGATAGACTAATGTTTTCTGATTGTGTGTAATTCTTTCTGATCATGATATTTATTTAATAAAGTGAGAAAATGCTGAAAATTTTTAGAGGGAAATGAAAATATAATTCCTGGAAAAAACAATCATTTCAATTCATCGTATACCAGCTTTAATTTAACCATTAAATTTTAAAGTCTTTCAAAGCCTCTTTTTTATGCATACAGTAGAAACATTAGAGAAAGAAACAACAAATGTGCTAAGAAAGATGGATACACTAAAATATTGACTTTTATGTCAATTTTTATGTTCATAATCTTTGTTACATGTTCATGTTATTCATACTATTTGTATTTTGTAATATAATTCTACACAGTAAATCATTTAAATATATATATATTATTCTAAAAATGAGATTTTTAAATAGCCTGGTTCTTAACAGATTTAAGCTAAGATGTGAAGACATAAAAGCTGCCTGGTATTTTGTCTCATAACGGTCTCATAACAATCATCAATGTATTGCAACTTGATAGAGTCCTTTCAAATACATTTGAACTCTCAACTCACAGAAAGTATTCTTCTTGTTGTCTTGTTCATGTACTCTCACATATTCCTAAATTGAGATCCTTTTGAACACCCATAGATTTCAATGGTGACTGTGGAAAAAATATAAAGACACTGCCCTGAAAGGCATGATGGGAAGAGAAAAGGAAAATAGTCGAGTTAGGTGAAAATAAATTTTTATCCTGCTTCCCAAAGCTTAAACATCTTTGCTAGAAAGAGAGGTTTGTCTTTATGGTTTTACAGTAAAGTTTGCACTCTTTATATTTCCCTTTTAGTATGTTATCTCTATAGTAATTACAAAAAGGTGAAGAATTAATGGGATATTTTAACAAATGCTACACAAACTTTTGCTCCATATTTATACTAATGAATTTATACTCGTTCTGTGTTAGCGAATCCTTGAACTCTATTTGCTTATGAGTTCGCCAAATGCTACCTTTTTTTCCAGAGATATACTGCAAAGTTTAATACCCATGATGTTGGACCTGATCTGCCTGCTGGAAATTGTTAGTAGCTCAAAAATCAAAAAAGTTGAAACCCACCATGTCATGTTTGTTTCACAGTAGTTTTAAAAACAGAATTTCTGTTGGATATTAGCATAGCACCCATATTTTAATAAAACTTCTTTAAAGCGGGAAAAAAAAAAAAAAAAAAAGCTGTAAAAAGACCTTAATTTTTCCTTGTCTTTGAACCTGAAGACATCAGTAAATTATTTCCAATTAGGTTTTGGAATTTAGACAAAGATTGTCAGGCTGATGTTTGCCACTGTTCTTCCTCCATCGTCTGTTGGAAAAGAAGACAGTTCAGGTTTGATAGAAGAAAGCTAAAGAAAGGTAACATTTGAATTGCAGCCACGGTTTGTTTTTGTGGGTCTAAATTTGGTGAAAGAAAAACACCATGAATCAGGAAGTCTTATTTTCACTGTTGGCACCTGAAACATTTTTAATATTCGATTAGTTTCAATGACATAATTAAACTAAATGAGTTTCTGTGCTTAATGTCCTGTTTAATCATCCAGATAGTCATTTACTATACTTGAGAAGCAATTCTAAGAGTACAAGTGCTGACTAGACCAGATGGTTCATTTCCATCTGTATATAGCACATTTGGTACTACCTAGGAAGGCAGAAATGGGAATATATACTGAAATGAAACTCAACTGATATACCTGAAATGAAAACAACCAATAATTCCATTGTACTTCTGTCTAAAACATTTCCCTTCTTTTAGGTCACTAATGAAGTTTTGCATGCATGGTGTAGCACAATGCACTGTATCAAAAATCAACAGCATTAACAAGCCCATGGTTATATTAAATTTCTTTGCAATGAGCATGGGCATGTATAGACCAAAAGGTGAAGAGCGCTTAGGTAATGAAACTGTCTGATACTTGTCCACCTTTTCCTGGTGGATGACAGGTTGGCCATGAGCCAGCTAGTGTGCCCTGGTGGCCAAGAAGGCCAATGGGATCCTGGCGTGCATTAAAAGAAGCGTGTCCAGAAGGTCAAGGGAGGTGATCCTCCCCCTCTACTCTGCCCTGGTCAGGCCTCACCTGGAGTACTGTGTCCAGTTCTGGGCTCCCTGGTACAAAAATGACAAGGATCTCCTGGAAAGAGTCCAGCCACAAAGATGATACGGGGCCTGGAGCATCTCACCTATGAGGAAAGGCTGAGAGACCTGGGTCTGTTCAGCCTGGACTAAAGAAGACTGAGAGGGGATCTCAGCAATGTGTATAAATACCTGAAGTGTGGGAGACAAAGGGATATGGCCAACCTCTTTTCAGTGGTTTCTGGGCACAGGACAAGGGACAATGGCCAAAAAATGGAGCACAGGATGTTCTGCACCAAGATGCGAAAGAACTTCTTCACGGTGAGGGTGATGGAGCACTGGAACAGGCTGCCCAGGGAGGTTGTGGAGTCTCCTTTCCCGGAGATATTCAAGGCCCGTCTGGACACCTACCTGGGCAGCTTGCTCTAGGGAACCTGCTTTGGCAGGGGGGTTGGACCCGATGATCTCTTAAGGTCCCTTCCAACCCCTACAATTCTGTGATTCTGTGAAAACTGATATGCCCTTCAAGTTCTGCATAGTTTGAAATTCAGAGAAATCCATGATACCCATATACAGAAGTTTTGTACACGAGTCTGGCCTCAGTAATTATTTAGGGGTACAAGGTGATAATAGTTAACATTGTAAAAAAAATATCTTAGGAGGTTTATTGTTTCAAGCTTTTTTCCAGTTATTTAGATTAATTTGATTAATGAAATGAGTATGAAAGAGTTGCAGAGAGGAACTGACCCAGTGTAGTTCTCACTGAACTGATACTGACAGAAGGTTATCTTAACCTAAGTTTCATCCATGTGTACTTCTTTTTGTTTGTTTGTTTGATTCTTTGAAACAATGAAGAGTCAGCTTATTAAAGAACAAATAAATGAAAGAAATGTCTTGGTCATGGTGCTTTGTTAGGTTTTGGAAATTAGAAGGAAGCTTGATTAAGGAATCGGGTCAGTTACTGCCTGGAGAAAAATAGTTCTGATTCTGTCTTAATTCCTTGCCAGAAAATATTCAAAGCTAAGCTTCTAGCAAAGCAGAAATTTTTAGAACAGAGCATCTAACTTAAAATGTTCCAAATTATTTGGTTATGCTGAAATTACATGTAGATGAGTTTTTGCTGGAAAACTTTTTTTGTTTAAAGAGGATATTCTGATGGTTGTTTCGCTTTCTTAGTAACTTCGGTTACCTTTTAATAATTGCAGTGACTAAACCGTTATTTAGACATACAGATAGAGAATTTTTGCTCAACTCAAGCTTGCTGGAAGTAACAAAACAGGATAAACACTCAAACTTAGAGTTCTCTGCATTTCTTTCTGTATTTTTTTTGAGCCATATTTCCAACCTATTTCACTAGTATTGTTAGATTTGGAGGTTTCTGAGCAGTACATGTTTAGTTGCATTTTTGTCTGAAAATGTACATGCTTCAGTGTAGCTTCCTTATCTGTGTAATCCAAATATCTGTTTTCCCACTGAACTAGTCTCCTTATTTTCTATCTTGGAATATTCACTGTTTATTAAAAAAAAATACTTGGCATGTGAAAAAAATATATATTTTACTAATATTGAAAAAATAGTCTAAAGAGGGAAATAATTCAGTGTAGTAGTTACACATGAAGTTGAAATACATGTTTAGTGAACAGATTAAGTGAAAAGCATGCATTCATTCCAGCATTTCATTTATGTAACAATAGTTGATCAAATTCACAAAGTCTATTTCTTCATTCAGGCTAATATAAATGAATTATAACACCACTTAAATGACGAAATTGCCAGAGTTAGATGGAAGGAGGTTCAGCTTTTGTGATTAGCTTCCAGTAATCCTAAGAGTAGTCTGCTGATAAATTAGTACTTAGTACCAGCTCCAAAGCACGCATTTGTATGCAATTCAACATTTCAGAATTATGTTTTACAAGACTAATGTTAAGAAAAGGTTTAAAAGGTTCAGCATGGCATTTCATGCATTTGAAGACATTTTGCCTTTTCAAGGTGCACAAAACGTAAGCTTGAAAATTGGTGGATATTTGTTTTCTTAATAAAGTTGCCCATATGCATGCCGTATTTTGTGTATATTTATGCACACCTTTGTAGTCCAGTACAGAAGAAGATTCCTTCAAAATAAAACATGTATACTAAAAGAAAGTTATAAATGAAAAGATAGTTTTAAATGGTGGCCTTAAAAGAGGTTATTTCAAAAGTTATGCATTAAATTTCAGGCATTTTTTCTGTTTTGCCTGAGCCAGTACAACCTATTCTAATTCTTAAAGATCTTTACTGTTCTTTTTGACTTGAATGTGATTTGATTTTGGTTGTTTGGATAGTTGTTTTGTATGTTCATGATGTTTTGCTCTGTCATGTGAAAGAGAGAAAATGACTTTTTAAGGAATCAAATGGTATCACAGAAATGCCATAGGAGCCATAGGAACAGTTCACAACACACTAAGGTCGTGGGTTTTTTTTTTTTTTTTTTTTTTTTTTTTTTTGTTAACGTATCTGACTAGTGGAGTATTTTTGTTCCCATTTTTCTTATTTCTGCTGAATTTTTCTCAAGGTTGTGATGAGATGTCTATGGTCTCAAACTAGGCTTAGTGTTGCTACATATGCTGTCCTGTGTTTCTCTTTTCCTTTTAAGAACATGAAACTTTGATTACTTATAAGAAGATTTTGATTACAAATATTTAGTGGCATTGTTTGAGGACAGCAAATGAATGTGCAGTAATAAGAAAATGTGTTAAAAAAAAAAAGGTTATAAGGAGATTATATATATTAATATATATCTATGTATGACAAACGTTCCTTTTGTCAACTTTTGAGATAACTAAACAAAGAGAAAGCATTTAAATGAGAATCATCACCCTTAAAATGCTTTTTTTTTAAGAAAAGGAGGGGGAAGGAATCTTTGCATGTCCATTCAGATTTAGTAGGTGTGAAAGCTCAATAAGATTCTCCATGAGAAATTAAAAACACCCCCTATTTGTTCAATGCCACAGACTCATAATTCAGTTGGTTAAAATCCATTTTGCAGTAGTTTGCAATAAGACTGAGGATTCTTCTCTATTTCACTGTGGCTTCAGACATCCCTTCCTCCAATATGTTTCAAAACTACAGGCATCAGTGAACAACTTCGCTTTTGTTTCTAAATATTGAGTGATAAGTAATGATGGCATTGGGTAAGTGACAGGGGTGAGATAGTTGAGGATAAACATAACAGAATCTTTACCCCATTAGCCACAGAAGTATTTAGGATGTCAGTTACTGAATTTACATTACTCATGCTGTCAACAGAATGAAAGAAACAGTGGTTTCATGTTAATGAAAGTAAATGGGGAACCTTGCATTTCTGGCAAACTTTAACTGTGGAGCAGTACAACATTAGTTTTGAAGAGAGGTGAGGATCTAAGAAACAATAGAATAAAACCCAAAAAAGTAGTTTGTCACAAATACCACAGTGACAAGGCATTAAAGTGGTTATTATAAGCAATTAGAAAGTAAGAACTGTTTATTTGTTTCTTTTTCTTTTTTTGATCACAATGGTCAAACTGTTTCTTTGACTTAAAGACTTGAATTCTTGTCTTAAACAAATAAATTACTTAAATATAGGAGGTTTTTCTTTTTTTCCTTTTTTTTTTAATTTTTTTTTTCCTTTGTTTTTCCTATAATGGTACTTTAGTTACTGGATTATATTCTGATTCCATCTGGTCTGATTTTACTTATATCCCACAGATGCATGTCTGTGACAATGACTAGTCCTAATACATAATGTATTTCAAACTATAATACCTACGATAAAACAAATTGTTAAATAAGAAACCAATCTTTGAGCAGATTTAGTTAACCATGTGTTATCGTTAACCAAGTTAACCATATTTCACTTGGATTATAAATATGGGGTTTTTGTCCGTTTGTTTGTTTTATATGAATATATATAAACTATTTTCTTCTCACAGCTTTTACTTTGTATGTTATAGTCTGTTTTTGTACTTTCCAAATTATTTCCTCCTTCTTCAAATGCAGGAAAGAGTATTTGAAAAACCCCAAACCCAGTAAACTTCCAGCTACTTTCAAACTCAGTTTACCCTGCCAACTTCACATAGAGAAATAATTGCTTTTCATCTGGGTGTCACAAAGACTTATACTAAATAGGCAATGCTATAGCTTAATAGGCATACATAATTTTCTACCAGTAAAGAATAAAATATAAAACATATTTCAATTAATAGCTTCGTATATGAGTAGTTTCTCATCATTAGGTATTAGCTTTTTGTCTAGACCATAGGAATATAACTGTGTCACATGACTGACATACAGTGGTGTATGTCTTTTAATATTCACTATCTACTAAGGACAGATCTATTAAAATGTTATAAAGTGTTACAAATTTTTTCCAAGATGTTAGATCAAAATACTCCATGACTGTTTCTAGGAATTCCTAGTTTGTTTATGTTTCCACAACTCATAGCAAAAGGTTTCTAAGAGGCTGTGATTTTAGATACCCCCAACATTTGCTTAAATAAGAGTTGTAAATTAAAAATTTCTATACAATAAAGCATGCATTTTTTTTCTCAATAAGAATTTAGTTAATATAATGGTGTAATTACCTAGTTAAACAAATGATCTTAAAAAAAAAATACTCTGCATTTTAATTTGTTTTAGACTAATAGAAATCTTTGTACACATTGATTTTGTTTTCAAGTGTATCAGATTCTTGCTGTTTGGGAAACTCGTGATTTAATTGAATTTAACATCCCTTGAAGATTTTTTTCAGTATTGATTTTCAAGTTTGAAGATGAGAAATCATCTTCAAAAATATTTTTTCTATGCCTGTAAATCAACAACAGCTGAGAAAGATGAGAGAAATTGCACATATGCTTTTGCTTTGGTTATGTAACAGCATTCCATGTATAGTCAGTGTAATCTGGACAACAATCTCTGAGGAATATTTGCAGAATATTAAGAAATATTTCTTAAGTTACAAGAATTAAATGTATGAAGCTAAATTATCTTCCAAACTTGTGTAACCTTTGTGTTAGTGACAACATTTCTTTTTAAAATTGAATGTAATGTGGCTAATGAACATGCATCCTAATATTTGCTATTAAACATCCATTTGTGGTTGAGAATAGTATATAACAATAGGGCTTATTTTTGATATGTAATAATATTGACCTTGATGAAGATTTTAAAAGTGTAACTTTCTCAGTTACAGATCTCCCTCAGTGCTAGTCTTGTGTAAAACATTTAATGGCTATTCTTTTTAACTTATATATATACACACACACACACACACGTGTGTTTATATATATATGTATGTATGCATAAGCAAGCACTTATATTGTGTATTTTCAGGTACTCACGTCATGGAAGGCTCTGGACGAATGCTCGTAACTGCTGTCGGTGTGAATTCTCAGACAGGCATCATCTTTACTCTGTTAGGTGCTGGAGGAGAAGAAGAAGAAAAGAAAGATAAAAAAGGTAAATTTCACAACGCACATGAATGCTCCCAAGAAGGCACTTGGTTTTGTTTTGGTTTTGTTTTGTTTTGCTTTTGTAGCCAGAACTCTCCTCAACTCTTGACAAACAAACAAACGGATTTAAAAAAACTTTTTCTTTAATCCATTTTTGTCATTGCACATCACACTGGAAAACTGCAAAAGTGGTTAACCAATAATATACATTGGATAACAAGATGTTTTCCCAGTGTTAAATTGCAGACTCTCAGTACATAATTAAATGCAAGGAAGTACATGGGCATACTCCCATTGCTATGTCTTTTTGCATAAATCCATACTCACCTAAAATTTGCAAAGGTTTTGCACTTGTGCACTTACATCTATGCAATATTGTTTTTTCAAAACTCAGCCATGAAAATTACATCTTTTTTTGAGCTTCAGACATAAAATAAAGATAAGATTTTTTACTAACTTAGTTATTTAATGTCAGTGACTGATTTTAGAGGCATTTTAATTACCTAAGGTGTAGAGGTCATTCTAAGAATAGTAAAATTGAATAAAGTAAGTAGCGGTAAATGTTAACAGAGAGTTTAACTTTGACATCACGTATCAGTTGATGAAATCAAGAAATGTTAAGATTTTCCATCTTATTATAGTTTGAAGTCATGAGCAACTGCTACTCTGTGGTTTGCACACCAAGCAGACATGATTTAACATGTCCTTTGCAGTTTTTGTTCATACAGTCTTTTTGTAAATCATTCCAGTCTACTTTCAGAATTTTGTTCCGTGTTTGTTCTAAGTATGTTTTTCTTTCAGACATGCTTAAGGTCAATTAATATGATTTTTTAGACACTCCCACGCTTTTTAGTGCTTTTTACAGTTAATAAAGGAGTAGTTATAGTTTTACAGAGCATTTTACCTATTAGAAAGCATGATTTCACCTTTATTATTTCTGTTCCATCATTTCAATTTGAAGCAGCAGATAGGAAAACCAATTCAAAATGGTTTTCACAACATAGATTTTCTGTTCAGAAATATGTGCAACAAATGGAAGTCCTTATGAAACCTAGAAATGCAAAATACTTATCAGGCATGATAAGTTTGCAGAACTTTAAAAGGAGAAAGACCGCAACTTCCCAAAGTAAAACTCTTTCACTTCAGACTAGTTTTGAACAATTTCCTGGAGTCTAATCTTGCTGTCACTAAAAGGATGGAAAAGACTCCTACATACAGATGTTTCAGGATCCAGCAGCATCTGTTTTGGCAGTGTATAAGAATATTCTAAAGGAGAGGGAGCAACATCAGTTTCTGCTTGAATGTAACAACTGTCTGTCCTGAGGTCCTTTGTTTAATGGGGTTGGCCTTCTCTGTATATTATTTTGCTCAGGACGCTGATGATTTTCTCATGTTGGATTGTGGATAGCCTGGAAGACAGTGAAAGACAAATCTGAGGTAGCAAAGTAATGCAATGCACTGTGCTCATAATGTACTTCCGAGAGACACAGATACTTACAGGGATGTATAAGATCTTTTTTTGCAGATGCTAAATCCAATTGGATATAGCTACAATACCAAGAAAATTCCTTCATGTTTTGTACTGGCTCTAGCAGGTTTGTGCTAGTGCAGAAGAGTACCTGTGCAGAGCTGATGGCTGATTAGGCCTGAACTCAGATGATGTACTCTCATATATAAACCTGCAGTTCTCTAAAGTCCTAACAATCATAGATGTTTGCTTCAGTCTTATGTGGGTGTTTGCTTTTATTGTTCATTAACATTTTGTAAAAATCATCATACAGGTGTGAAACAGGACGATGGACATCAGCTTCCAGGTAGAGTAAGAATTCTACCACATCAAATGAAAGGATGAGGCCTTTAGCCAGCAAGCTTTGGTGCAAATCAGGGTTGAACTAATGATTAAAATAATTGTCTTTGAATCAGTCCAGTTAAATTAAAGAACAATTTCAAATCAACAGGATTGTTCATGGAAAACATTTAAGTGCGCACGCACTGTTGGTGTTGCAAATCTGAATGTTAAGCTTGAATACTCAGTTAATCTCCAGAAGTAAATTACAGTACATTAAACACTGAGATGCGTGATTTGCTGTTAGCACTTCGTGCTGTGCTGGTTAGTATGAGTATCCAAATGGAATAAAAAATAAGCATGAGTAACCAAAACACTGTTGTTATCATCAGAATAATCAAATTTGCAATTGAAATTTTCATGAATATACTTACACGTGGTGTGTTTTTAAATCCTATATGCTGTTTATATTCTTTTTCCAATTTACCATTTGTAAATAAGACAAGATGATATTTCTTGAATTACAAACCAGTACAATATGAAACAGTCACTATGGGTCAAGGACTGAAGAAGTTCAAGGGTCTCAGTCCGGATTCACTGCAGGACTTTGTGCTCTGTTGTGAGCAATTATCCAACAAAAACAAAGCAAAACTTATTTTATCTATTATTTGCAGAGATTAATTTTCTCTACAGTAGTATAAAAATCCACAATGAAATAATAAAATGTTCTCAAAGTTTTTCATATACCTGTTAGGAAAGATTGCTTGACCAATTTATCTGATATGCAAATAATTGCTGAAAACAAAGTGAGAATTTTATTTTCTGTTACTTTTTTTCATTTCACCACAAAACAGAGGCAATTACATAATGCCCATTATTTGGATTTGAAACAACTCATTACAAGACTATATTTTCCTAGATTGCTTCTTCTACATTTCTACATACAATATGGAAAAGTTTAATGTTTCTCCTCAAATCAATGTGCAACTAGGTTTGTACAGGACACAGATTGAGCCAGCACCTTAGACTGAGCTGTGCCAGCAGTAATACATTGTAATATATAGCATTGCATCAAATGCAAAGTATGAAATGTTGCAGATACAATGTTGTATGCAACATATTTTAAAAGTACTGATACATTCCACAAATTTATTTACTTAAGAGAAATATTTCAATCATTTTAATATTTCCGTAACTCATAATTTAAGTTAAAAAAAAAATATATAGAGAGGACCATACATAGTGTGTACAATTAGTTCTTACTAACTGCAAACTTGGTTAAACATCTTTCTTGTTTGTTTAGTTGTTATTATAATTATTCCATGTATGATTTTTTTGCCTTTGTAATGACATTTTGATTTTGAAATTTATGTTGTGTTGATTAATTTAAAACATTGATTTTGGTGAAAACAAAGCCACAGTATTTCATAAATGTTTTTGCTTTTTTTCATTTGCATTTGTTCATATTGTTATTATTTATTATTTATTGTGGGTTTTTTTTGTTTTTTTTTTTTTTTTACCCATTATTACTCAGTAGATTCTTCCCATCCCTCCTCCCACCCTCCTTCAGCCACAGATGGTGCAGCAGGTGCAAATGCCACTGATAATGCAAATGCCAGCTTAGTCAATGGTACGTCAAGAACACCTAGCTTGTTTTATTTGATAGATTTCTCTCCTTACTATATCAGATTCCCTCTTTCTCTTATGAACTGCACAGATGTTTTATGTGCATGTCATTACCCTCTGAGAGCTCCTTTTCCACAAACTCTACAGAAGCTTATGAGATGCCACAAAGATGTTATGACTGAATTACTTCATTTACATAGAATTAAGCATGGGAGAAGAACAAATAGGAATTATGATCTCTTTGCCATTAATTAAAATTGCAATTAAAAGGAACAGTTAATAAGACTGTTTTCAAAACTTTTGAGTTGCCTTTACATAAAGTTTCATTGTAAAACACATTTGTCAGCACAGATCTGAAGAACACCATGATAAATGGATTGTACCTTCTTCTGATGTGGCACTCTCATAAGTATTGATATAGTCTTCATGTAGCTTTGAGAAATAGTGCTGGGGTCAGGAATCTGGCTCAATTTCTACTTGCAGTGCTTTCATAAAAAAATTCTGCTGCTTTCAGCATCTTTTTGAATAGAGACTGACAGCAAAGCAAAGCTTTGTGAATGCCCTTAGACAGTGATCATCTAACGAGCCTGTTTGCACTGACTGTGTGTATATTTATATTACTGTGGTCAAGTCTGACTACCTCTTAA
The DNA here is from genome assembly GCF_964035555.1 of Netta rufina. NCBI lineage: Eukaryota > Metazoa > Chordata > Aves > Anseriformes > Anatidae > Netta > Netta rufina. The sequence continues at coordinate 6,684,946 of NC_140133.1, read as the reverse complement.
TACAGCTTCTTGACCCCACTTGTAGCATGGAGGTATTTCAGTGTCTCTTCTAATAGTCTAATTTCAGTGTTAAATAGAATGGGTCAAGATTAGTCTAGGCATTAGAAGAGCTATATTTTTCTGGTCATCAAATACATTAGTCTATATTTGCCATGGAGACCTTTCCTTCTTGTACAGCACCAGTTACCCAGACATTCTATTTTTCATCACGTTGGTGACAATTTATTTTTTTTTAATGTGGGTCAGTGGTTTGGGCATTATGTATGTAACGTTAGTTTCTGACACAGCATTGCCAAGTACTAAACAAGTATTAAGGTCTACTACTGTGAGAACCTTCTTAAAGCAATGGCATCGTAAATCCTTTGAGCCTAATTCTAAATAATTTGATTATAACTTAAAAGAAACATGTAACCAGACTTAAAAATTTCCCTCTGCATATTCTAGGTTTGCTGGGAAACTAGGATTTCCAATTCTGACATCTCACTGCAGGGCAGATTTTTTTTTAGTAAAACAGGAGTAGCAACTTTTTTTTGAGTCTCAAAATCTTGTCTGTTTAACTTTGGCAGATGAGCTTTCGAGAACACGAAGTCTTGCACCCAAAAATGTCACAAAAGCTTGAAGGATCTAAAGCAGAACTGCAAAACTTTACTGTTTTCCAACAATATAGGCAAATTCAGAAAAAAATATTAATTCTTCCTACAAGTCCCATCTCTGTGTTATCTCTAGACCATCCTGGTTCCAACACCCTCATTTCAGATTCCTTAGAGACCAAGAACCAGGAAATGAATGAGGACTGTTTCATTTTCCATTCCTGATGGTTCTACTTCCTTGTGTGTAAAACACGTCTGTGCATACAACAGTCTTACCAGATGTCCTCCTCCTGTCCCACTGGAGATTGCATTATTAAATTTTGCTGAGTACTAAGTCAAGCATCTGCTTAAGTGCTTTGCTGGTTGAAAACCATTGCTCAGCAGGAGGCAGAAATGAGTCCTGAGTTATTCTAACTCAGTCTCTCTGTTAGCATGATTTAGCTGCTTGGTAAATATCTGTTTTGTTTGGTCTAAATGCCTGAATTTCCTATGGAAATTGAGTGCCAAAGGATATTTAATTAGTGTGTAAATTCAAGTAAATATGGGACTTTCAGACTTTCTATCTTCTCTCCCACGAGAAACAGCAGTTATTGTCCCTGCTTATCTCAGAGCTGTAGTTTATATACTCAGTTCTTTTCAGTGCACAAGGTATAGAAGTGAATTGTTTGTGCAACTGAACATTTTTCTGCTTTCACCTCTTCTGAAGTGAGGCAGTTAAATGAATTCTGCACATCTTTGATCAACATGTAGAGAAGAAACTTTCTATAATTCAACTTTCTTGATGGTGTGTTCAGAGGAGAACCATGACAGAGAGCAGAGTTAAATTTTAGTGCTTTGAAATTGTCTGGGAAATTGCCAAAGTCTGGTTTCTGTTTATACTATGCATTTTTCTAGTCAGTAGTGATGATGAGTTGAGAATACTTAAAAGGTAGGTATGTTTTGCAGGGGGGTTGGAGGAGAGAAAGGAAGGAAAGAAGTTCAAAAGTGAGGAGATGAAGTTCTTGTAGCTATTTTTCCAACCTAGATTAAATTATTTTTTTCAATAATGCCTTAGAATTTTCCCTGAAATATAACTGGAAACAAGCATTTTTACCTAATGTCTAATATCTCTGTGTAGAACATACCTTCAAATATGAAAAAAAATATATGCTTGAATAAATACTTAGAACAGGAAATTATGTTGCTTGCTAGTTGAAAGTCAAAACATTACAATTTAAAATAAATTGATTTATGTCTTAGTTACCAGTATTCAGTTGACACAAAAAAATGCTTTTTATTTTCGGTCAGTGATAGTGATAAAGGCATGTAGGCTTGTGATGCATCCTGTTGTTTGCCACCTGCTATATAAGGAACTATCACATACCAGTAGTTATTTCTAGTAGTTGAAATGAAAATGCATAATTTTCTGATGGTCCTTTTTGTTAAACAAGCAAAACAAACAAACAAAAATATATATATTCAGTTCTTAAAAGGTTACAAGTTCAGGTTATAAGAAGATCAGAAAATTTTACAGAAAGGTAATAATTCATGAATTTTCGTCTGTTTTAATAGTACAGTATTTAGAAAATATAAATTGTTATAAAGTAAATATGGGAAGAAGCAGTGATGTTTGTTTACAGCTTGTTTATCCCAAATATGATTTGGTTTGCAGAAAGCAATGGTGTTCATTGGCCAGCCTTATTCCTAAATCAGGATTTCATTTTTTGGGGGTCTGTGTGTGTGTGTGTCACAACTCATATATTTTTTAAATTAAAATTATAAATTATAAGATAAAAAGATATTATAATTAAGATTATAAATTATAGAAATACCATACCAGACTCAGAGAAAAATCTCAGCTGATATACTTCACATCTACTGCTAATTCTAGTTCTAGCATATGTATACTTCTGTTCTTTTTCTGCAAAGCAATTTGCAGTTTTAATATATTTTAATGTATTCCCTGAATTGCAAGAAGAGTTATTTAGTGAATGCATAAAATAATTATCTAAAACTTCCTATTTGATCAGTGGCATCAGAATTATTCTTTTGTAGTTAACCCATGTTTTACAAATGCATTGATTCTGACATCATACTGCATGGAAGTATTCCTAATGATTCACTTGAAATACGTCACTTCTTCCCCTATATATAGATTTGCAATGTGCGTCTGTTCTTACTAGCTGCATAATATTACTGACTTGAAGAGAGCTGCAACTCATTTCTATTGCAACACGAGACATTTTGGAAGATCAGTAGGGTATTTTCTTTTTTTGTTCTATCACAGAACATGAGAATATAACTAGGTCAGCTTCTTTAGGTGATTTCAAGTTGTTCTTCCAATGAGAAAATAATTTCTATTGCCAGCAGTAGGATTTTGTTATTTTGTTTCATTAACTCTTCATAAAGAGTTGATGGGAGGGAAAGGGAAATCTTCTGTGGAAGGTTTATTTGCTGAAGTAACCTTTTGGGCATAAGAACTTCGGCATTAGTGATGCCGTGGGTATGTTCCAAGTAAAGAGATGGGAATTTTCATCAGGTAAAGGCAACATGCAAAAAAAAAAAACTTTATTTGAATCCAAAATTTTCATTGCAGCTGCAGAACTCAACTCCTATTAAGAGGCTCCGTAGTCTTTTCTAAACTTTCTGATTTTTTGGCCTTTCTCTGAAAAGTGGTAGAAATAAACGCAGATTAATTCCACCAGATTTCAGGGCACACCATCCCTTTTATTTACTTATTTCCAAAAATAAAAAAAATACAAAATTATATTAAAAACATATTTCTGAGGAATTCTATATTGCATTTAATATAAAATATTAATACTTACTAATCCTTTTTGTTTTTCTAAACAATGCACAAAGGTCAGAGAGATGGGTTAGTATTTCTGGTCCTAGCACAAACTGAAAGAAAGATTTCTCAGCAGTAGTGATTCTGTCATCTTGATTTCTTTCTTCATAATTTGTATTCAAGTGGAAACTCAAGATTCAAGAAATTATAGGAAATAATTTACTCCCCTTTACTGTATTCTTTCCTTTATCATAATTACTTATTCTATTTTATTTTAAATATATATATATGTTTACATTGTTGTTAATGATTGCCCATTTTGTAGGTAGTGAGGGTAGATGAATTCTTAATTTAACTCATTACAAAAATTATTATGCCCCTATTAAAAAGCAAATATAGATAATAAAGTTAAATATTTTGGTTTACATGGAAAACAGTAGCGCATTTTGTGTTTGCCAGTTTGAAGCTCTTTTTTTTGTTTGTTTGTTTTTGTTTGTTTTGCTTTTAAAAAAAAAATAAAATTGAAGAATCTTTAATTCTACTGCTTTAAGGTTTTGAACTGCGTTCAAAAAAAATAAACTGTAAAGCAGAACACAGAGCAGACTACGTCTGCTCAAAATTAATGTGTCCCAGCTCTTAAGGACGGCTTTTTCCACTAGCTAGAAATCTGAATCTCTGGTGATGTTTTATGTCTTCCTCTATCTGTATTAAAAAGCATTCTAAGAAAAATAGTGATAAGGCAGATATCAAGTTCAGCTGGTTTCTTTTGTTTGTTTGTTTTGTTGTTGTTGGTTTTTTTCCCCTGCAATTTTTAGATGAAGCAAAAATTTTTGAGCAAATATCATAATGAAAACAAACTTGTTTTTGCCCAGGGTCATAGATTCCTGGGAAGACATAGATCTTTGGAAGATAGTTATCACTTGTTTTTCAAATCATATTATAACCAAGGTGGGAATAGAGTTAAAAATAGACAAGCAGTTGATGCTATATAGTCTACTTCAGCAAACTTTAGTAATCCATCTGAGTACTGAGATCATTATATGTAGCACAACATCTATTCCTTTAATGTAATTCTACACTTTGGAATTTCTCGGTGGCTGTAGCCTATTAGCCTGGGGTGCAATGTCATTTACAACCTATTTGGCCATTTTTGCTCTTTTTAAGAGAATCAAGTCTTTAGTGATCCCCAATTACTGAACATACAAATGTGTGAGAAATGCATCTTAGCACTTCACTTTTGCTACTATGTATTCACAGCGTAGAGTGAAAAAATTAATGCATGTATTGAAGCATAATATCTGCTGCTTTACCATGCATGTTAATTTCTTCTCTGTTAGCACAGGAAGTCTGAAGAGCAGGACTTAACTGCTGTGATTTTTGTTAAGAAACTCTAATGATACTTTATATCACTGAAACTCTAATGATACTTTGTGTCAAAAATCCTGTGAAGAAATTTTAACTATTAATTTTCCTTAGTATTATTTTTCTATTGGCCATTATAGCAAACTATAAGAAGAGGATGTCATCCATTTGGAATATAATATTTAAAAAATTCAAACAGTCTGTTCCAAGAGATTAATTTATCACTGTGACTTTTTCACAAGTTATCCCATCAAGAAATTTTGATATCATTTTTTGATATCATTTTTTGAAACTTGATATCATTTACTAGTTATACCAGAGTTTTGTATGCTCTAACTGGTATTTTTACCATTTTAATTTAATATACACTTTCAAATTTATTGTCAGCTTTAAAGAATACAAATAATGATTTAGATATGGTAAAACAAAATGTAGCTGAAATATTAAATTGTAGATTACAGATGCATTTGACATTCTCTTTAGGATAAATCTGAATATAGGATGACCACCTGGCACTCATATTTGCAGGAGTAACTTGCTAAATAATATTAGTACGGAAGATGCCATTTTACAGTTTTATTTATTTATATTTATTAACGCTTATTTATGTATATATATTTTTTTTAATTTATGAAAATAATTTATTTAATTTGGGCATACATTAAGGAGGTCATGCTCTATACTACTGTGTGCCAGATTGTAACTGTGGTTTTATTAAATACTAGATATCTGAAAGTTCTCTTCATGTTTATTATTAAAATCCTACTTTTTAGTAGATTCCCTTTATTAGTATCAGCTTAACTTCTGCAATTTGCTCCAAAAAATGTAATGATATTTAGTATTTTATGTTACAACATTGAACTTGACTGAAGTTGCTTGAATGTGTCCAGCTAAGTTGTCTATGCTTCTAATAAACATACGTGTATAATAACAAGGGCTACTGATCATCAATAAGTATCTGTAACATGCTCATTACTTTTGTCTGCCTTTTTTATTTAAATTCCCATTTTCATGTTCTGTCTTGGGTGAAGATTGTTTACTGTCTGTTGTCTGTTGAAATTTTTCATCATATAGGCAAAATGCAGGATGGGAATATGGAGAACAGCCAGAACAAAGGTAATCTTCTTTCCTATTAAGCAGGTTGTGGATTTTATGTTTAGCATATGTAGGTAGATTCTGTTAAAAAATAAAACAAGAGTTTGTGATTTGTGCGTATATGTAAAAATGGCCCTATTCAAACAATGTTGAAAAAAGATCCTACCCAAGAAATTCTACAATTTTAATTTATAGAATTTTGATGTATCAGATATTTAGGATAGGAAAATAACATTATTTCTAATAAGATGTTTTTAAGAGACGCTGTCATGTCACGAAGCTCATTTGGATTCATTTTTCTTGTGCAAGTTATGTATGCTATGTATCATTAGTGAATTTCCAGCCCTCTTTTTGATATGTTTGGTCACCTGTGGTGTTTAATGACATTGTATAAACATATTTTTAATTGCAGGGAGAAGGTTAAAAAAAAAATAAAAAAAAAAGGAAACTTTAATGCCTCAGGTTATTTAGCAATGTAAAAGTGTGCTATAATGAAAATAAAAGGAAGATTAAGAATATTAGATGTTTCTTCATTAATGTGCAATCTCAGGAAGAAATAGAAATAAATATTTTGCTTCCTCTGAAGAAAAGTTATGTTTCCATGTTTTGTTAAATAAGAGATACCAGATGTCATGATTTCTTTAGATTATGCCAAGTAAGTAAATTAAACTATAATTTTCTCTTCTTTTCAGATAATTCTAAACTTTGCAAAGGTGGTAGATCAGAAATAGAATAGATAAACTCAGTTGTTAGTGGTACAGAACCATTAAATAAAATTATACTAAATGAATACATTTTAAAGTTAAACAAAACAGTTAGATTTCCAGGTCAGATAAGCATAATTTTGTAAAAACTGTTCAGGAATGTCAAAGCTGAGCAGATCTGTTTCATCTCATTCTGTTTAATTTACTTTTGTCTCCTTTCTATACAAAACTGACACATACACATATATAAATTGGAATGTCTTGTTTTTTTTTTCTTTTCTTTTTAATTTAATAAAACTCTTGCTTTTTGATACTAAAAGTTTCCTTTAGCATTAGCATTCTTTCAGGAATGTATGCTATAGCCTGTAATTATTTATTTTTTATTTTTAAATGGGATAATTATGATGGTTTTGCTATCTGACCTGATGGTCAAACTACCTGACCACTGAATGCTAAGGAAACCTTTTAAATCTGGTATTACTCTAGAATAGCGGTTCGCAAAGTGTGGTCCACAGGTTACAGAGGTGCCTGTGCAGGCAAGCAGATCTGTTTGTGGAGAGTCCATGGAACCACACTGCTTTTAAAACATTGTCATTAAAAGTAAGATTATAAGAGTGCATTGTAATCTATGAGGCATACCAAAATTTAGTGAATTATAGATAGTCAACTTGCTAAAATGTTTGAGATCTGCTATTCTAGGAAATCCTGCAGTACTGATGTACTGTTACTTGCCAAGTGTTTTGCAACACATTAAGTGATATATATGTGTATAACACAGAATATCATTGGCTATAAACAAACAAACAAAACCAAAAGTAATGGTTTTCCTGGTACTCAACAAATGGTGCGTCACATATTCCCATGTGTGTGAAGTGCTCATGGGTACACTTGTACATTTGTGCCCCTGCGGAACCCCCCTGGGTCCTCATGTGGGCATCTGTCTGCTGTGGGAGCAAAGGGTAATTCTGTGCAGAGTTCCAATCATCAGCCCCAACAAGGGGTGTTGCTGGGGGTATTCAGTAAGTATCAACACTAAAAGAAGAAGAATGGAGAACAGTTTTGGAGTAACAGTTTTGTTCTGCATTATTAGCCAAGCAGCAGGACGGGGCTGCTGCCATGGAGATGCAGCCACTGAAGAGTGCAGAAGGGGGAGAAGGAGATGACAAAGACAAGAAGAAATCCAACATGCACAAGAAAGAAAAATCTGTCCTTCAGGGAAAGCTGACTAAGCTGGCAGTCCAGATAGGAAAAGCAGGTATGACTGGATAAATGTCTGAATAGCAGTGTGTTAAAGTAACAACAAAGGGTTTCTAAGCAAGGTATTCTTAAAAGAGTAGTACTTTATTACTGCAATATTAGAATTGGATTGTCATAGTACTGTTCTGAGGACAGTAGATGGTACTGAAGATCTTGTATCTTCAAAAGCTCAGTTTTGATCATCAAGAAACAGAAAGCTTTGGCCAACTTGGAATGTAATGAATATTTGAATCAAAATGAAATGTAGCTTACTTGATACTCCCAAGTTCAGTAATTACATGATATTTAATTTCCTCCTCCCATAGAACTTCTAAGTACACAGTTTCAGAATCTCTAATATCATCTCAAAATGTCACTCACAATATTTCCCTCTATGGATTCTGAAGTCGTTCTATTCTCTCTTAATATCCATGTTCATGCCTTCTATCCAAATATGACGTATCTGTTGACTGTATCCAGTACCATCTGGTCCCTACTGTTCAATGTCCCTTCTTCTCCAACATGCAGGTAGAAAGTTAAGATCTTTCGTAACGACCTAATGTTCATTAGGTTGTGTTTTTTTTTTTTTTTTTTCTCTAGTAGTACTAAAGAGATCTTGGTCTCTAATTCTACAGATCCCTGGCTGTGGCCATACAACAGAATCCTAACTTCCTCACCTCTGTTGAATCTCCTTTATACTTCTTTACCAATCTCATCTTTACCCCTACTGTTCCTTCTAATTATTTTCACTTGATTACACTTAGCTGATCACAGAACCCCATGATGCCACGTCTGTCTCTTTGCCTGAACAGTGCATTACTAAGAATTTCCGCTTATCAGCTTTTAAATATTCAATTTCATATTTTGCCCACTTTCATATTCCACAAGCTTTTCTGTTTTCTTGATAGGTGTACAACAGTATGCATTGATATAAAAACATTTCATTTTTTATGATTATTAACTTCCTAGACTAAGTATTTTTCTACATTGCTTTCTGCTTATTACTTTCTCTGGTGTTTTGGAATGCATATAGGTGTCATTTTTAAAGTAACAGTACAGGTCTTTCTAACCATACTGTGACAAGTAATATGAATTGAATTAATTATGGCCTCATTTTTTTAACATTATTTTTCATTAGGCAATCTATGGAAATGTCTTTTATTGCCATAAAGATTTACCTGTAAAATATTTTAATGGATTTTCCTTTATCCTCTGGTATTTAGCGGTCTCCCTGAGTTATCTGTTTCTGTTAACCTTAACATCCTTTAGCTTACCTTTTTATTTATTTATTTTTAACTTCAGTCAAGACGTGGAATTCACAGAATCCTCCTTCTATTGTATGATCTCATTAGACAGAAATCAGTATATTCTGAAATGCAGGCTTGGCTTCTTATTCAAAGCCAAAGAGCACTAATCATAGCAAAGCAAAATAGATGTCCTAATGGCAACCAGTTTTTATTTGTCACTTAAATCCAGGAACATAACTGTGCAGGAGAAATACTATCTTAGCAAAGTCTGTGTCATCAAGAGAGCATACAGATCCACAGATCTTCTTAGAATTCTGTGAAATATTTATTAGTCTCTCACGTGATATACTTTCAGTTTTGTACTGTTTTGAGACTCTCCTCACAAACATATGCACTGTTTTCATATGTCCCTTTGAAAAGGGAAACCTTGGAAACACTATTATTAGTCATTTTTTTCCAGAAGACCAATTACATAACTGTGGACAATTATATATTATTGTTTTTGACTGGATACCTCAGTCTAAAATATTCTACATAACAAAATAAACTAAAAGATACTCCTTTTCCCTAGCCTCTCAAGATAAACTTATTTAAAAAGAAAGACGAGTACATGTTGTTTCAATATTTAGACTAGCAAACTAATGTACTAAACTTGAAAAACTTGGCTTAATCATCAGGACTCTAGACTTACCGGGAAGTTTTAAAGGCAGCACTGAGATGGTGCTTAGAAATGGTGCAGCAGCATCCTGCTGTTCTGAATTGAGTCTCTTTACTCATCGGAATGTATGCCCATTGTAATTGTATTACAATAATGGTTTATGTTGTAAATATATTATAGTAATGTTTTCCTTTACATTGTATGATTTACTATTATTGGTAGTAGTGGTAATGTAAAATCTCATGTAGAGTAAGAAAATATTTCCATATGAAACTCAAATACAAATTTCTAATTGCATGTTTTTGATTATATGGGGTTTGCTTCTTCATAGTAATTGATTATTTTTATTTTCAGGTTTGGTGATGTCTGCCATCACTGTAATCATTTTGGTACTCTATTTTGCCATCGACACCTTTGTGGTCAAAAAGAAACAGTGGCTGCCTGAGTGCACTCCTGTCTACGTTCAGTATTTTGTTAAATTCTTCATTATTGGTGTTACTGTACTTGTGGTTGCAGTTCCTGAGGGACTTCCACTTGCTGTCACTATTTCTCTGGCTTATTCAGTAAAGGTAAGAGACATTAAAAATGGGGGAAATAATACTTTTCTGTTGAGTTTGCTAGTACATTGTTCTTCAGCTTTTATCAGCTTTGATTAAAGTTGATCTGTAAATTAATGCCATTAAAATGTTAACGAGAGTGACATTTCTTTACAGTACTACTTTGTTTTATTTTGAAAGTGTTTATGACAAAAATGAAAATATGTATACAAGCCAATATGCATCTTTAAAACTACACAATGCAGGAATTTCAAACAGTAGAAATATCCTCTTAGTTTACATAGCTACCAGGTATTTATTGAGCTGGGTTTACTTTGAGAATACTCCAGTCTTTTAATATAAAATAACTTTGTCTTCAAACTTGCTTTTACAATAGTAAAAAGTTTTAACAAGGATTTTAAGTTCTCACTATTATTATTATTTTATTTCAAATAAAGTAAGGTTTTTTCTTAAATGTGGTTGTGGATGTTTGTAGTTAATGTAAATGATTTGGTTAGGAAATTAAAGAGGATTAAAATACCGGACTTACAGATTACTCCAGTATAAGAGTTTTCTCAGATTGCTTTAGCAATTTATTCAGACTGGCCTTATTCTAGGAATTCTAGAAATCTCCATTGAAAATTCTGTAGTTTATTTCCATTTAGCATGTAAAAAAATAACATAAACATCACAAAGAAATAGCTTGATTTATTTTTTAGGCAAATATCATTAACAAAAATACTCAAGAATGTGATTTTTCTAGAAGAGAATGTAGCTGCTTTAAAAATATTTCCCCTTCTCCTTATGCCCTTCACCCAGTAAATACAACACATCCATGTGTATCTATATTTGCAGTATCAAATTGTAATATGCATTTGCTTTCAACTGGTGATACAGTGCCCTGAAAGTGTAAGACACTGTTCTGAAAGTAAGGGTCAGGTGATTGGGCACAGAATTCTTTAATAATGAAAACATATAAACAAGGATAACATCTGCTTCCAGGAAGACTGTATGTCTTGTGACAAATATGCACTGTGGAATGGTGGTGGGGTTGTTGTTGCTGTGGTTTGGCTTGGTTGGTTTGGTTGGTTTTCAAGATGTGTAGTTGCTCTATGTACTACACAATAATGTACTGGCATTGGACATGGTATTGAAAAGAAGGATGAAATATTTGACTAGCCACTCACGGTTAAAATAAGAATGTGTCTGGAGGATAATATCTCACAAAGAATTCATATTCTGTGCAGTTACAGCAGTTACAAATTTTGTTCTAATAGGTAACTTAATTTACACTACTAATTACTCTTGATGTTTAGTTTTAATTCTAATTACACTAATTCTTTATGTTTAGGAGTTCAGCTGAAAGAAAAAATCAAAAGGAAATATAAAAAAATGCATAATTTTATAATATTTACTATAATGATTCTGTTTAAAAAAATCCTGTTATCTTCAGTTACTTTAGCTAATTTATTCTGTTCTACCTATATCTTAGTTCCATCTTTTTTCACATATATATATTTTATTTTATTCTATGTCATTTTATCATAAGCAAAATTATTTCAAGATAATCATTGGTTGTCTGTAACTAGGACTTTTATTACTGGACCAATTAAAGTTCTGGCTGAGCATTACATGCTAATGAACAAGACTGAATATATGTTTTTATCCTTTGCATAACTGATTAAGATTTGTCAAAGCAAATCTTGAATGTATTTTATTTTGCTTTCTTTCAGAAAATGATGAAGGACAACAATCTGGTCCGCCACTTAGATGCTTGTGAAACTATGGGTAATGCTACGGCCATCTGCTCCGACAAAACAGGGACACTAACAACCAACCGGATGACAGTCGTCCAAGCCTATGTCGGTGATGTCCACTACAAAGAGATCCCTGACCCAGATTCTGTACCCGCCAAAACCCTTGAATTGCTGGTAAATGCTATCGCTATCAACAGTGCTTATACTACAAAAATTCTGGTAAGCTGGGCTTTCTGTCACTAAAATGAAACATGGCAGGAGTTATATTTTTTTAAGCGTTGTTAATTTCTTAACGTCCTGTTGTTGATCATCAATTGTTAAATACTGTTGAGGTCCTCAAAATGAGAGCAGGTTGTAAAAATTATTTGTCTTATGTGTGGGTGGTTGTTTTTTTTGTGTGTGTATGTGTTTTTGTGGTTGTTTTGTTTTGTTTTTCAGATTAGGATTATACTTGTACATACAAGACCATGCTATATTTTAAAAACTCCTGCTGTTTTTAGGTTGGGTTGGTCTAATCTGTATACAGGTAACTTTACAAAACTAGTTTTCATTGAGACTTCATGTGTGTAAAATTATTTTTGTCTAAGAATCTTCAACTAATTCTTTGATAAGACAAATGGGATTGGTTAAATCAGTTAAGTTAATGCAATTAACTGAAGTTAATGCAGTTAGTAATGCTAACTGGATGTTAGTAACAATCAACATTTGGAAGAAGAATTTTTAGAGAAAACTTAAGCAAACGTGTGAAGTGTGTTTGTGGCAAAGGTGCTTTGAAATGAATGCTCCTGAGGACAAACTGTTTAACTAGGGCTAGTATCTGAAGTGAGACTACAACTTCAGCACCCTTCAGTCATCTGTGCCATGATGTGCCTCCTCTTCAGTTCTCACTGAAAGCTCTCTGGAAAGGGAAATGTGAGGAGAACCAGGCCTAAGATAGCTTGACCTACTTCTTACACTGACAGTGGACACGATGGCTCCAACAGCTCAGACAGATAATGTTTGTTGACATCTTGCAACTGAAATCATCCAGCAATGTGAGAGCACCTCTTTTCTTGCACTGCAAGGAGAAGTAGTTGTAGTCAAATGAGGTTTGAGCTACTGCTTTTGACTTCAAATTCAGATACCCAGGAGCTACACATGTTCCAGCTGTGAGGATCCAACTAACAGTGCCTGTTCCCAGCTGAATCCTCAATCTCATTCTTCTTTTTCTTATGGTCTCTCCAGGTTAGTAGGGTTGATGAAATGAAAGATGGGCCTTCCTATTTTGGGAGGTTCTGTGTAAATGCTGGGTGGATATTTTATGGCAGTGGCTTTTTGAAGTCTAATTTCCATATTTAAAAATTTGTAAGAATATTTTTCTGCCGCTGAGTAAATGCATATTTTCATAATTTGATTGTTGGAGAGAGGAATATACCCATATATTTTAACATAATTATAGCCCCAGTACCTCTGGGTACTTCCCTCTGTAGGAAGCGAAATGGGACCAAACTCAGCCTCAGTACACAGACTGGAGTTAAGACAAGGTAATACCGACAGATAGGAGTGAAGGAGAATAGGCAGATGTGTGCATTTGTGTTTGTATAATTGCTGCAGTGGTAATGCTAGTCACCAGCATCAGTCCTAGCTGTCACTGTGGAGTTCAGTGTTGGGAGTGCATTGGTAAAATGTTACCAACATTGGCAGAATTTTACTCATTGCTGAGAGATGATGTGACACAGAACAGGCAGGTTGGCTGGTAGTAAGTCAGGTACAACTGGGAGAGTAAGACTCAGCATCATCTGCATTTCAGTTGTTTTGTGTTTTGCTGCTGCTTGTTTTGCATTCTTGAGATCAAACACAGTAATGAGGTGTTTTTGTTCAACTTCCTTACAAGTTCAGGCTCTCTGAATCTCAGAAGAAGTTCAAGTTTCTGAGCAAGATGTGGTAACGTACTCGACCACTTTCCAAAGGGATGCATCTGTGCCATATGTTTAATGTCCTCTCTTTCTCTTGTGGTAGTAGTTTCATTTGACAGAAAATTTTCTTGTCAATAGTAGTTTTAAAATTTCATTGTGGTCTCAACATAGTGGTGTTGTTTTTTACTTTCCCCATAGCTAAGACTCAATGCTTATCACTAAAGTTAATGGTATGTGCCTATTAAAAGGAGTCAGTGTTTCACCACTTCAGTTCTTTTACAGCTTTGCACAGAGATCAACCCTCTGAAAAATTAAAAAATGGGTGAAATTCTCTGGAAATCACCATTGTTTGGTTGCATATCAGATGACTACTTGAACTCACCTGTATAAAATTATTGGGGATTTTTTAGCTCTTATAACAGCATCATAAGGTCAAGCCTTGCAGTATAGACCCCATGAGAATACTCCAATATCAGAGGAGTTATTGTTATAGCAAGCTTAAGCTAAAGTTTAAGATAAACTGTGTTTCTCCAAAGCCCTTATTCATTAAAAATCATAATTATAGTAAAAAATACATAAGGGATATTTTTTTCCAGGATGAAGTGTGCTGAATTATTTTTCTAACTGCTAATACTGAATGCATGCTTATGCACTCATTCTTAGGGCATGTTAAATCAAATTGTGAATATCAGCTCAAACCCAAAGGGCATATGAGTGCTATGTCACAAAGACTGAATTTTACATATTCTATTATTAGTTATATAGTTACGTGTACACTGTAAATTGCACATTGCATGAACTTCTGTTCAGAGTAATCACATATGGGGCCGTAAAATTAGTCAAGATACTGTGCTGAATGAGAAATGTTCCCTCTTGCATTATTGTTTGATTAAGGGGCAATTGAACCGTTGATAAAAATATAAAAAGAAAATAATATCACTGCTTGTAATAAAAGATGTGAATTTCCCTGAGAGATCAAACACAAATTATTCTAACTAAACAATAGCATCATTATATATAGTTCTTTTTAACACTTTCCAAGGTTTAAGTTATTGTGTGAGCTGCTTTTGCATTCTGTTAGCCTCAGAGCAACTTTAGTGCTGTATTTATGCTGTTTATGTGAAGCTGCTCTCCAGAAAGTCTTTTTTTCACCCAGTATTAATGTTTTATATAGCTTCCCCACCCCCTCCCCATGGAAGTAAAAACAGCACTTCATACATTTTTGCACATGAGCTGTGATAAGGCTTGTAAAGCATGTTTTACTCTGAAAACAAAATTTGCATTTTGGGAATGCTTAGATTGCACTTGGAGCAGAGGTACATTGATCTCAAATATCATGGAGCAGTAATGAAATAGAGTCTATATACTAAAACCAGTGATTTGACTCTTGTTTCGAGCTCTTGCTTGCATAAATTCCATTTTAATTATAAGAGTATTTATCCTTTTAATTTCCTGAAAGCTGTCAGAGGGCAAAGATGACATGCTCTCTAGATGGGTATAGTATGTTCTTATTAAAAGAGATCACAATTAGCATTAAATAGAGTGATTTTCAGTACCAGTGGAAAGACTCAGCTGAACCAGTTACTGTGATCTAACACAGGCATTTCATTAGGTACTTAAGAAGTGCCTAGGGAGCAAAAAAACTACTTGTGCTTAGGTGGATATCTGGAGAAGTATTAGGAAGGCTGTTTTCAGTTCTGAAGATCTGAAGTATCATTTACTGCATTTGCATAGTATTTAGCACAATGTATTGATATCCTTTAGCTGGGACTCTTTAAAGAAAAAGAAGTATACGTCACTGAAAAGTGCGAAACATTCACTGTTTTCCACACCTTCTGCCAACTTATGAAATTAAGTAAACATATGATAGTTTACACATGGATGTTAGTCAAGTAATGAATGTGATCTGGTACAACCTATTGGACAAAAAGGTATCTATTGATTAGAACAAAAGGGATGAATAAAGAAAAGAAAAAAAAAGAAAAGAAAAAGAAAAAAAGACAAATTTATTGCAGTCAGAACAGAGAAAATGGTATGTTTCCTGTTTATGGTATACCACAAACCCACCTGCTTGTTACATTAACATCTCTCTAAGGAGATAGTGAAGATACCCATGTTGTTGCCTGCACCCAAGCTCCAGTTACATTCCTACCCTAGCTCCAGATGAGGCTCTTCACTGTGCACTCAGACAGACCTCTACTCACAGGACTGTGACGATGAGTTTGAGGGCCCCAAATACTCCCAGCAGGGAGCAACAGGAGTTCCCCACAAGCTGCTCTGAGAAGGGGACTTGGCTGGGGGAGAGAGCGACGCTGAGGGAGTGGGCTAGCTGTAGGGGTGTGTGCAACATAGCTGTGGGATGGAGCTGCATTTAAGCATTAAACTCAGCCATTAAGATTTAGTGGGAAAAAAAGGAAGGTGTTAATTCATCTTATTGCTTTCTGTAATTACTTTTTCATGCATATATAATGAAAGATCGTATTAAAAAAGTGTAACTAAATTTCTAATGTCATTATACTGAAAGCAGTTCAAGAAGTTTTGGCACAAAATTTTTTAGTTAAAGATAAATAGTTCTTTTAACTGATTGTCTGATGCAGAAATAGTGGAATGAATGCACTATACCTTCTTGGAGAAGAGGGGTGGAGGGAGGCTGGCAGAACAAGTAGGTAACCCATAATGTGAGAACCATAAAAAGAAATGGCATTCTACAGAAGTGAAATGGTAAAAGTAACTGAAAATAAGGTTTTTAAAGTGCACAAATAAAGTAAGATTTTAAAAGCACAATAGTACCTTGCAGGAATAAATGAAAATATATCATGTGTATTGAGAACATGGATGTAGTAGCCAGAGGAATGGTTCGTTTTATTCGTGAGGAATATATTTGCATCCAAAAGTAGTACAGCTATCCAGGTTGTTGGGAGACATTAGTTTCCCCTCAGAAATAGTCTTAAAAGGGGTATATAAAGTACAAAATTTACTTCTCTTTTATAGAATTGTTTTTTAAAACCATCAAATTTAAAGTCTTTGGATTTCATTTATCAAATACTTCATCTTGTCTCTCTCTCTCTTTTTTTTTTTTTTTTTAATTAGTGGAAAAATGTTCTCAGGAATAATTTATATACATGTACTATTTTGCCAACAGAAATTCACAGTCATTTTCTTTCACCTTTCATAATTCCGTCACTTTCAATATAGTAAGACCTTCCCAGAAGATTTAAAGTTGTGTTCAGGAATGTGGATAATTTGGAAGTTTGAATTAATAAAAAAACTTCATAAGTGGTAGGTTAATTTATGGATTTTTCCATACATTTCTCCAGATTAATTTAGAAAGTTATCCGTGAGTGAAAAGAGGATGGAAATATCTTTTCAATTTGCTTGCAGCTCTCTAATTCTTGTCTCACAGAACACAGACCTTTTATCTCTGCATATACATACTTTTGTGTATTTATATGAACTCTTGTTTTCAAAATAGAATAGAGGACCCTAACAATTAAAAATTGTGTTTCATTTCTTACACCAGACTCAAAACCCCCAATCAGATTATGCTATACCTATCAGCAGAAAATCCTTGGAATTTATATTTCCTGAGGCTACAGCAAAAGATATATATAAAAATATATAAATATTTTATTGCAGCTGTTTGCCAAGGGCAATCACGCTAAATGAAACTGCTGTTGGATGTCACTAGAATTCTCTTTATTCAGAGGAGAACCATGAGAAAATAGTTTTTATCATTCAAACAACTTTTTAAATTATTTGGTAGTTGAAATTGGAAAGATACATTTACTTACGGTCTTCCTAAAACCTCTTCATAAGCCCTTGTTTCTTGTGTTAAAATACAAATGAAATTACCATTTGGTTTTAATTGACATGGAGGTTCAGGTTGGGTCTTGTTTTAAGCAAGGAAGTTAAAATGCCAATAGTGTTCCAAATTAAAATACTTTAAAAATAAAAATAACAACAAC
This sequence comes from Netta rufina, assembly GCF_964035555.1. Classification (NCBI taxonomy): domain Eukaryota; kingdom Metazoa; phylum Chordata; class Aves; order Anseriformes; family Anatidae; genus Netta; species Netta rufina. The sequence goes on along the minus strand of NC_140133.1, from coordinate 6,667,134 downwards.
AAAGAGAGTGTGTGAGAGAGAGAGAAAAGAAATGGGGACAGAAGTGGTTAGGGGAAAAAAGAAAAAGGTTGAGTAAATGGCCTGGCCTAAATTCTATTTTCTTCCCTCTTTAGATACCTACCATTGCTGTTAAGCAGCAAACAAAACTGGCATTTGTAGCTGCTGACTTGAATAAGTCTGAGCAAAAGATCAGTAATTCATCTGTTCTCAGTCAGGGCTGGGCTACCTGTATGAAAGCAGCTCAGCTCTGGGGAAGGAGTGGCAGTGGGAAAAGGAACGAGAACTCCAGAATGTCACAATGAGGGCACACTGCGGGTGGGGAACATAAAACTGATGATAAGGAAGAGAGTTGGTTAGGCCATGCAAAGAGCACGGCAGCAGTGGCACTTGCACGTATTGATTCAAAGATCGAAGCCGAAATTCCTTTAAGTGGTATATTCTTTATTGCAGCGCTGGATGCACGGGGGATCTCTCCACCTATCGTGCATACCCAAAGCAAAAAGCAGTCTTGAATTTATACAATCAATCTATCAATATTCTACAAGCACCTATACATATGCATTACCTATCCCCGCCTTCCCTCGCTTCTCATGCTAATTAGCCTTTTGGCACCTTGCGCCTGCGTAGAGCCTTCCAAGAATTGTGGGCAGGGGTCTTTGGGACGTGGGCAGGGGTCTCTGGGAGGAAGACCCCGAGTCTTCCTCACAGTGTACTTTTCACCTTTGGTCAGGAATCTGCTGAATTGGCATGTTTCTTAATTGCGAGAGCTGGTTGTTGCCAATTCTTCCGTTTGTTGTATCTTTATAATGAATTCCAATGTCCAGTTTTGAGATTTATAGTCCTTACGTTTGTTTCTCTGTCCGTCTGCCGCTTCCTTATCATGAGTTTCAGTGTCTTGTTTCGAGATATACAGTCCATGTCTGGGGATTGTCCTTGCCTCCCCAATGCCTCCCCAATACCTCCTTAATCAGTATCACACACAAACAGCAGTTCCTTCCGCGGCTGTACAGCCGTCCCTGTTTTACTGCATCATTTTTTTCCACATATGATTGTAAGGTTTGTCCACAGGGAGGTTTACATGTGTATTTTTGGAATGGAGATATTTGAGTTAATTTTGGTGTCTATCTGAGCTGAGGCCATCCTTCATAATGGTTTTCTGGTCTCAGGTTTGTTTCCTTTGGCAATGCTCAAAAATAAATTCCACATTTAGATAATGTGTCAAGATTCCAGTATCTTGGTTTAAGATTGAGCGAGGGGGCAGAGGCAGCGCCGCCATTTTGGGCAGCCATTTTGCATCAGGATAGAGCTGTGGAAGGTTTTTGGCAGCCTTTTTGTTCTATATCTGTGGAAGGTTTTATCCTTACCTAAAGAGAAATTAGTAAACTGTGAGAAACGTTTGGAATGCATTTTTGCAACATAGCCCATATCATGGCACTGCACTGCTTTGGGGCTACTGTCATCTGGCTCTGTAGCAGGCAAGAAAGAAGAATAGGCATGAATCCTTTTCCTGCACTGTTCCTGTGGAATACATTGGGAATGACAAAATCCTCATTTATGCTTAAAAGCTATCCAGAAAATGCATAGAAAAATAGGCTGAGGGGAGAATCCTTAGCTGGCAAATTGAACTGCTGTGGGACTTCAAAGCTTGTAGCTATTCACTGTCTCAGAAAGAACAAGTAGGTTTGTATGAACTCCTGGGGCCCTGCTCCAGGTTTTACCCTTTGCGTTCTGCGGTCTTAGGTGTACAAAAACTTGCTAAACTTGTGATATAAGAAGCATGTAGATAAATCTGCTTTGCAGAAAATCTGGGCAAAATGACTTTTTTTTAGCATGTTTCACGGTGGCAGAATCCATCTCAGTAGGGCTGGATTTAGGTCAGTAATTCCTAAGTAGTCAGTAAGCAATGTGACTGTGGTGCAGTAAAACATTCATTGGCTTCTTTCAGCATGTTGTCCTAGTAACAGAAATTTGTGGAAATTGTTAATTCTTATGCTTCTGAGTGCACAGGTGATGGCATTAAAATATTCTCTTGAGCATTTCTGACTCTCTAGCTAAATGGTGCGTTTGATCCATTTAAAATTAAAAGGTTAATGCCAATTTGACGAATGACATGGAAAATAGAAGTAGTGTTCCCCAATTCACTTCTGAGATAGCTTTCTGGGGGGCTTTTTCTCTACATACTGCAGACCAGTTGCTTAGACTATGAAAACGTTTTTCTAGCTCTACCCAAACTTTCCCATTCCGTCTATTTTGCAAATGAAGTGCACTGTGAATTCTTTTCTAAAATTGATTTGATTTGATTAAAATTTGATTGCATTGATTTCTACAGTGATTTTGAAGATTTATTTCTTCATAGGTGCAATTTTTATCTTATAGGTAAATTTATTTATTTATTTCAGATTTTTTTTTTTTTTCTAATTGTTAAATGGCTATAATAATCATAGAATCATAGAATGGCTTGGTTAAAGACCATCCAGTTCCAACCACCCTGCCACGGGGAGTGATGCCATCCATCAGACCAGGTTGTCCAGGGCCCAGTCCAACCTGGACTTGAACACCTCCAGGGATAGGGCATCCACAGCTTCTCAGTTCAGTGCCTCACCACCCTCTGAGTGAAGAATTTCCTCCTAACCTCTAATCTAAATCTGTTTTCTTTTAGTTTAAGACCATTCCCCTTTGTCCTATCATTATCTACTCGAGTAAAGAGTCCATCCTTTTTATAAGACCCCTTTAAGTATTAAGCAGATGTATTATAGATGGGACCAGACAATGCAGGCAAAGTATCTTTTTCTATATAAGCAAGACAACCATCACATACACACACACACAATCCCCAACCACATCGTCTTTAAAACTTTTTCTTAAAGTGATTGATAAGCATTTTCTCAGAATAATTTAGGCAGAAAAAAATAATTTATAGCGTGCATATCATTTACTGTGTAAATAATAATTATTAAAGATAATAATCATGCAGTTAATTGTCTCTGCTTCTAGGAATGGCAATTAGCAAAGAGTAGTGATATTCACACATCACTGGCTATTGAAGTTTTATATAATAAGAGGTACAAATATAACTTTTCTCACTAAATTAGCTACTGAGTTAATAACTGAAATAACTGTGTTTAGAAAAGAGTACTGGACTGTGTAAAGCATAGGACATGTTGTTATATCCATCATGCGCTTTCTGCTGTCAGGATGCAAGCGCTTTGTCTTGCTAGCTGAAATCATTTTATAATAAAGCCTCATTTCTGGGGAGTTGTGTATAAGGGGTTAGAATGGCATCAGCTGCCTGGAAAGCTCCTTGGCACTTGTCTGTGGGATGGATTTACCTAAGCAAAGAAGGATTAGGAAGCAGAGATCAGAGCAGGGTCATCCTGTGAATCTGCTGTTGACAATGTTAAACTCTCTGGAAGGATGCTTATTTTCATTTGTGGCCAGGTTGTCAGAGGCAAGACAGGTTTCCCCACAATATGGTCAGCCTTTTCCTTTGTTCCATATCTCTTTTTCTGCCAAAGAAAGGTGTGACTGTCCTCCCTAATAACACGTGAAGAGAAGATGGATGAATAAAACAATCCTACACTCTACTGTGTAGTATGATGTAATAGCTAAAAGACAAATTATTTTCTTTTATTTTCTTTCTTCATGCTAGAGAAAACAGATACATAAAACCTTACTCATACTGGCCTTTGCCTTCACAATTTGGTAACTGCAGATTCCGTTTATTCCTGTTAGAATAATTAATCACAGCAAGATTATAAGCAGGACTGACAGTCACTTGGAAGCTTTTTGTTACCAGAATGTTAGCATTTTTTTTCTGCTTGCTTGCATGAAAATGAGTAAATTAGGTGTGTGTTTTTTTTTTTTTTTTTTTTTTTTAATAACTTGTTGTGATACAATGTTTTTCCTGTTTTCTTGCATAGGATTTTCTTTTACGTTATTCATGTTACTTTCATGATCTTATTTTCCACTCCCTGAACCAGTGCAGGATGATTCACTTATAGGGATAAATGCCAGTTATTTCCAAACATACCTGTAGATGCAAGCAGGCTTTAGAAGTCACCTTCCCTGCATGGTATTCCATGGTGTTTTCATCTAAATACTACTCATAGTTGTCTGATAAATTTTAGACCCCAGTTTTTTATTTTTATTTTTATGTAATAAGATGTATTGGCACAGTGAATGATTTTAATGCATACTTCTTTTCATTCCTATGATACCTTATGGAAACAGTTGTCACACTTTGGAGCTGATTCATATGCTGGTTAGAATTCAGTGTTAACACTTTGTATGGGATATTATCAGGGAGCATGTTTTCTTGATGGGAGCTTTTGTTTTTACATAAGTGGGTATAAAACACTTGAGGCATATCTTGATTCTGTGAAATAGCTTACTTTAATATTCTGTAATCTGTTTTAATTTAGATGTTCTTTATGCTCTTTATCAAGAATAGAAAGCCAATAATTTCACATGATAATTTAATGCCAGCTCTATATAAATGGTATTGGTTTCATAACCAAGCAAAAATACTCAGACTTATTAAAAAAAAAAACAAAACAAAACAGAACACAGAGGATGAATCACCTCATAATGTCGTTTAATGAAATACGGCATTAATTCTCTTTGGTGTATATGTAATATAATTATATAATGTATACTATGCAGTTTGTAGTAAGTTTTATTTTTATTCTCATAAAACTCCAAAGGGGTGTATTTTCCTTTGGAAAAACAAACAATCAAACAAAAAACTGAAGCAGTGACTGAAGAACAACAGATGAGAAATACAGTATGTGATAAAATAACTTGCTAGTTTCAGAGCAATGGATGTGCAGGAGTTACTTTGTACACATGAAAAAGACTTTAAATTGACTTGGCCTTGCTCTTCTGGAATTAAATTGTGCTTACATTTTTTTTTCTATTTCTGTTCACGTCAGCAAAACATTATTCTTCTTTTTACTCGAGTCACAGTGAGTCCTAGAAAGCTGGTATTAAATACTCAGTAAATAAAAAACTATGCTTCAAATTCTCGTTCCTGCTTTCTTTCACAGATAGCCCCCATTCCTGATTTTTCTTTCAACTTCCAGTTTTCTCTTCTTGAGTGTGAAGGTCTTGGCCCTCCTGCATTCCAGTCAGTCATATTTTTATATTAGTTACAAGTGAGTGTGGGAAGGTGTCCAAAAATGATGGCCTTTCTGCTAGTTAGAAGTGCCAAATAAACCTGAAAAATCTCAAGAATGGACGGGATTCTGAAGAATTGTAGCCACACATTGTGAGCAAACTGCGTGGGGCACTGACTCTCAAAGGCCTGTGACATTGGTGGACAGAAGGCATTTGTTACATACAGTCATTTTCCCAGCCAGAGTCTGGCAGAAGAAACTCTGAAGGTTTTCAAAGGAAAGGTTGCCAGGGGTATGTTAATGTAGTCAGAACTATATTGTTCCCTAGCATCACCGAAGGAATGACAGAACTCTCTTGGCAGACATCTTGCATGGAAAAAATAAGCTTCTAGAAGGAAGTTTGTAAAAATTCAAGATGTTTTTAGTATTTACTACTGCTAACCTGTCTCATGTGTAAGTGCAAATGTGCACAGCAAAAGAATGCACTGCTGGAAAGTCTTTATGGACACACCAGGACATTAATTCTATCTGAAATCGCAAATGAGTGTTGGGTAGTAGATGTAGCTTGGTGTTCATAATACTGGATGAAAGTATTGAGTGTGTTAAAGTGTTCCATTCATTGTTATTTTTCTGTGGTTTCTACTTTTTATTGAAGTGAGCAGAGAATTAAGTTACTTTACGCTTCCCTTCACTACAAAGGAGAAGGACTGACAGTGTTCAATGCTGGTTTGCTAGAGGTTGTATATCCACTTCTGTTTCTAAAAGGTGAGAAAAAAGCTTTTGTTAGACAGTTTTCTTATAAAGAAAGACAAGATGTTTGACCTCTCCATCATTTCCTTACTGTTTTTTTTTTTTTTTGGAATGAATTATCAGATGAAAATTGGCTGCAGTCTCACAGTCTGCTATTCCAGCAAAAGCATCATTCCTGGTGTCCTGAAGAGGAGAGAGACTGAATTTATAAAGTATATGAAACATTACTACATCAATCATGGAAAAAAAAAATACACCACACACACACAAAAAGCAAAACAAACAAAAAAAAAACAAACCAGACACTACTGAAAATATTAGATAAGCATTGCTATAATGTATTATATTCTATTACATCTATGATGTATTATATTCTATTACATTCACTTGAATTCATGCATTTGCTTAACGAGAAACAACCTCTAACTAACCAAAACCAATTTAAAAATAATTTCAGTGGATACATGCTAGTATAGATTTAAAGAGGACAAGTACATTTTGTATGATAAACAAAGTGGCTGTTGCTAATCTTTTTAGACTTATTTAGAAATGGATGCTTGAAGAACTCTTTGGCGCACTCTGGAAATGAGTCCTATTGACAGAGAAGATCTATAATTATGATGGGCTATAATCAGTAGCTTAAGTGAAAAAGAATCTCCTCTTATGTTTCATGTGCCTAGATTTGCTTTACACTTACTAAATTTGGCTCCATAAACTATACAAATTGTTTTAATAGTGCTGCAACAAGAAACTCAGTGAGTATTAACACTGATTTTTTGCTTTAGTTTGGTCTTTTGAAAATCAGTTTTCCTATCTGAGATAAATTTAAAAGGCAGAAGTGGAAAATTCAAAGTACTGGTAAGTTTTGTGCAGGTGAAGACTGAATGCACAGAACAGCTACGTGTAAATGCTGCTATTTATGTTGTTGAAATTCAAGCTTTTGACGTTCATATATAAAGGTCAAGAATTTTCTGTTCTTTGATGTAATGATGAAATTCATGTACAGTATGATCATCATCACAGCCCTCTAACACCGACTTTTCACATCATGGCACTGTTCCACCCCCCATCCCCCACCCCCTCAATTCATTAGCCTAAAACAATGACTTAATATCTGCAACACAGTACAAGATTTTCTTCTTGCTTCTAGTTAGGCATAGAGAAGATTATGCAAATTTAAAAGTGTATTTAGATAAGATGGAATGGATGGTTGCATTTCATTATTTTGTGGCTGAAATTCACATAGAGTGAATAGTAGAAAACACACATGAGATACACTTCAGACTATTAGAGGAGTTTTTTATTAAAAGTATGATTAATTTTGATAAGGAATTTATAAGTTAATTTAAAGGGAGGAGGACTAACTGAAATTTTGTTGATGTCATATTCAGAAACATTGAGTTTTCATGTGCAACTTGGGTGAGAGAGTTTTGTAATGCTAGGAAACATACTGTTGGTAGCATTTATCAGAATCACTCAAAAGATGTTTTCCAAATAGACAGTTGCTAGTTAGTTCATTGCAACAACTGAAGAGAGTGTAGTGATCCTTCCTCAAACATAAAAGATGAGGTTTCAGCCTTAAAACAGATGCATCATTTCTAATCATGTTAGCAAAAACATACAAATCCCTAGTCATTTTTCTAATTTGGAAACAAAATGTTTAAGCTGCAGAAGCTTTCTTGAAACCAAATTTTCCCTATCTGATCAACTCAGCATTATGTAGTTTGTCTCCTGTCTCTGTTTTCCATGTCTGCAACCATTCATGCAATTCATGAAACCAGTCTAATATTAGCATGCAGTAAACCCTTAGTTTTATAGATCTGAAACAAGGTAGCAGATGCTTGGTTGTCATTATGGAGGTACCAATTACAATGCTGCAATTAAGTGCAATTTCTCTTTTCCACTTGAAGAAAAATGTTCAACTTATTTGTGGTTCATGAAAATATAACAAACTTTTCCCAAATGCATGGAACAAATTATCAGAGAGTTATGAAATCTGTTAATCTGTTCTTAATCATAGTGAGTTTGCCTTAGAAATGGCACATTTGTCACTCAGGTCTGTGTTCTGAAGACATTCTTAACAGGGGAGAAACATACTCTTGCATCTTTATAGCTAGCATTAATTGAAACCTTGTACTTAGACTATATTTAAAGTAAATTGGTTGTTAATTAAAGTAAGTTAATAACAATCGTTTTGTCTAATTATTTTGATTATATAGGTTACTTGTCAACAGTTCTTGTTGCAATTAAACAAAGCTGGAATGGCACTAGTATAAATCTAACAATTGCCAGTTCCCTGTGAATGGGACTGTGCAAAAGGACAAGAGTGGAGATTTTCAGTGTTTCAGATTTGGAAATGGAATGTATTATTTTCAAAATTTGAGTGTCAAATTGTAATGCGATGATAATAGGTTATAATAGAAGATGTATACTGGTTTGATCAATAACAGTAGGAAAGACCCTTTGTACAGACAAGTAAGATCTTACGGTATTATAAATATATCAAAACTGTTTTGGGGAAAACACAAAGAAAAAATGTCTGTGTATAAAACTCAGTTTAATCTGGAAACACTGAGGCTGGAATTATTCTGTGGTGTCACTCATGATTATTAAGAATTCATTCTTTGTGCTGTAACGGGGTGTATAAATGTGCCTCTGTTTAAATTCAGCCATGAACTGCTGTGGTTTTGAATTCAGAGCTTTTTGTAAATTATTATTATTTTTTAAATTAGACTATATCCAACTTTGTATTTTAATTCTTGACACCTTAAACAGATACAATATCTATCACAAAATGAAAAAGTTTGAATTGGAGAACTAAAATGTATTAGGAGATGAAAAGGAATAACTCATGCAGCACATCTGCTTGCAGGGTCACTAATGAACTGCGATATATAAGCATAACATGAATGTCAGTTCCTCAGAATAAATATTATTCAGTAACATGTGCAGGACTCTGTGAAAAGGTATTATTACTTTCAAAATGTTATCAGTTAATATTTACATAATTTTAAACAAACAAACAAAAGCCTTGTTCTGGGCCCAGCTGAATTAATTACAGAGATAAATGTAGTTAAATTTAGCTTTGTTAACTACCTTGAATGTTGCTTCTACTGTAGGTACCCCACTTAGTATTTCTCTGGTTGTGAAGCTGAAGGAAATAGAACAAGTTTGTTCTAATTAATGCTAACAAGATCTTTGTACCTAGGAGTAATATATTCATATAAGCACTGCAAATTGCCTATGTGTCAACATTTTGTATGTCTCAAAATTTATGTGGAGATAATATAAATGTTCTGTTTATATTTTTAACTTCCATCCTCTGTCCTTGAGAGTGAATTAACAGACTGAGGAAATACAGAATAGAAGAGTGGACAGTAAAGTGGAATTAAACCTGGCCAAACTGCTGGTCTAAGGGAATTGTGATCACAAAGTCCAGCTGGAAGCAGGTTTCTAGTGGTGCATCCCAGTGATCCATGAGGTGGGGGCAATAACGTTTAGCATTACCAGTGATCTGGATAATGGGGCCAAGTGCTCCCCCCACAAGTCTGCAGATGATACAAAGGAGGGAGGAGTGGCTGGTGACACCAGACGGATGTGCTGCCTGTCAGAGGGACCTTGATGGGCTGGAGCACTGCGTCAGCAGGAACCTCAGGAAGCCCAGCGGAGGGAAGTGCAGAATTCTGTTCTGGAGGAGGAAAAGCCGCTTGCAGGGCTGAGAGGCTCCTGGTGGACACAAAGTTGACTGGGAGACGGAAACAATCCCTGCAGCAAAGAAGGCCAACAGCCTCCTGGGCTGCATCAGCCAGCGTGCTGCCAGCGTGGCAAGGGAGCTGATCCTTCCCCTCTGCTCAGCAGTCCTGAGACATATCTGGGTTGCTGTGCTCAGTGCTGGGCTCCTGGTACAGGAGAGACATGGACTTTCAGGGTGAGTTTTGGAAACGGCACTGGACTAGATGGTCTCCCAAAAGAGAGACTGGTGCCTTCCAGCCTCAAGTATTTTGCAATTCTGTGAAAAATCTGTACAGGACTGACCTATCAGTCTTCTACATTTAACTAGTGAGAAGAGGAAAGAAATTTCATACTTGCTGAAGTATTTTTTGGACGTATACTTTTTTTTTTTTTTAATTCAAATGAATCAAACATAAATTTGTCCTTCAAACTAAAAGGGCAATTTAATTATTTGCTATTAAAATTAAGGGCAAACTATTAGCTCACTTTGCATGTTAAAATGGGTAACAGTCAATCAGAGAGGGAGTAAAGAGGCTGTCACACCAGCCTTTCAGTCTGTTCTTCATGCATGATTTCACCTTTCATAATCACTCTTGGGGGAGTTTATGGATAGGATCATTTTTTCCTTGTTCCTGTTATGTGAGCTGAAACAAGCATGAGTCCATATGCACTGAGCCACATCACTGCTGCACTCCCTAACTTTGCCGTGCTGATAGGAAATGTCATGCTGCTACATTGCATAATTACAGCTGGCCCCTTTTTATACGATGATTGTGTTGCTATTATTTGAGATTACAAGAGATGTTAAAAATATGCAGGATTTATATAATGTTTTCTTTGAATAACCTATATCCATCACAAGTGCTAGCAATGCAAATTACACAATACCAGAGTATTGCAATAATTAAATTTTTATATCATTTCCAGGTCTGTCTTCAGAGAATAGGCAAAGATGTTGAATATTTATGATATTAATCTGGTACAGGAAGCTATTGTAGAATCATATTGTTTCTTACTCCCTGTACAGTAAAGAGTCAAAAATTCCTGTAACCAATTTGCTAGGAATTTTGAGCAGATCTTTTAGTTTAATGGTTGCTAAATAATAGGAGTGGGGTCCGTGCTGGGCGGCAGTGTCAAGCAGCATTGCTGTCACTCGTCTGAGCAGCCTGCTTCATGTCAGCTAAAGGGTGCAGTCTATGTCTGATCAGTCACAGGGGACTCTTTTCATCTGCTTCTCTGCTACTTGTTTCTTGCTCAGACAGTGTAACTGAGCTCAGCAGGATGTCCTGGTTGATCTGTAACTGTGAGGGATGTGAAGGTTATCTTATGGCTTTAAGAATTTGAACTGGCAGTAAGTTAGTGTCCTGACTTAGGCTTGAAATGCAATAGATATACTTTGAAACTACGATTTTACTGTAGCACAGAGGTCTAAGTGATGTGAGACTGCTGGCTGTGTTCAGCATGTAGTAATTAAAAGGACATACGGAAGCTACTTCAGTGAAAAGGCAGCCTTACTACTCACAAGTATTACACAACAACTTACAAATGCACAACTTTGTTATTAAACAATGTTGTTGTTTACATTTCTAATTTTAGTCTTCAGAGTTGATCTCTCTTGAGAATGCTGAAACATGTTTCAAGTGCTTTTGTTTTAGGTTGTCTAGATCTTGAGCATGTGTCAGACTGGCTACCAAATCAGCACCTGTCAGTCAGGATTTGGAATATGTTGCTTTGATTTTGATAGGCTTATGATGGTGACTGCTGGTGCCTAAAGTAAATAGTGACAACTGGAGGTGACTTATTTGGTGGCCATTTTCGCAACAAACAGAGCTGCTGTGAATATTAGGGTTTTGTGGCTGATAGAAGGTGAAAGGAATAAGCTGTTGAAAGGAGTAAATATTGAATTACCTCTGTTATTCCTTTTCCAATAATTTCAGAATAGAAATCTGGGACACATCAATACAGGACAGGGATGGTGAATTTTTCAGATTATTTATTTATTTATTTGTGATCCACTTATTACTTTTCTCTGTTCCTACTCCTGGTGGCAATTGGCAGCTGTCAAACACAGTGACAATTAAGTAGTTGAGTTTAAAATCTTTGGTGTTAGGAGGAAGACTGCCACCAAAACTTCAACCCTGGATATGAGGAGAGATGTCTTCAGGCTGCTCAGGGACAAATTACTAAGGTCCCCTGGAAATCTGCCTTTGAAGGTATTGGGGTCCATCAGTGCTGATCACTTTTTAAGAGCACAGGAGCAGACAATTCCAAAGTGTTGGAATTCAGGCAGGCAGGGCAAAAGGCCTGCTTGGCAGAGTGGGGATCTTCTAGAGCTTGTGCTGAAAATGAAAGTGGGTGGACACTGGAAGTGAGGTCAGGCAACATGGGAAGACTACAGAGATGCTATTTATTTGCCTTTGTAGGGAGAAAATTCATGCAGCCAAAGCTCAATTAGAGTTGAAGCCAGCCAGTACTGTGGTGGACAACAAGAAGGGCTTTTCTGTTGTTTTTGTTTTGTTTTCTTACCAGCAAAAGGAGGGCCAGCAATAACATTGGTTCGTTACTGATGAGGTTGGTCACCTCACAAATAGGGATGTCAGTAAAGCAGAGACATATAATGACTTCTTTGTCTTTGTCTTTAACACTGATGATGGGCCCTGGGACCCCCAGAGCCCTGAGCTGGGAGGACTGGACTGCACTGCAGGAACTCCCAGCTAATCCCAAACTTGTGTGGGCTCTGCTGCTTCACTTGGATGCATATAAGTCTATGGGGCCCAATGGGATTCATCCCAGGGTACACAAGGACCTGGCTGATGTCACCGTAAGACCTCTCTCAACTATTTTTCAATAGTCTTAGGAATCTGCAGAGGTCTCAGTTGACTGGAAGATGGAAAATGTTGTCCCAGTTTTCAAGAAGGACAAGAAAGAAGACCCTGGTAATTACAGGCATATCAGTCTCACTTCAGTGTCTGGTAAAATGATAGAGGAGATTATTTTGGGAGTTACTGAAAAACACTTGAAAGACAACACAGTCATTGGTCATACTCAATACAGTTTTATGAGTGGAAAGCCCAGCTTAACTAACTTAATTTCCTTTTACAACAGGGTTACCCATCTAGTTGACTGAGGGAAGACAGTAGATATAATCTTTTTGGATTTCAGGAAAGCTTTTGATACTGTCTCTCACAGTATTCTTCTGGACAAAATGTCCAGCATACAGCTAGACAAATACACAATATGATGGGAGAACAGTTGGCTGATGGGTCAGCTTCAAAGGGTTATAGTAAATGGGGTTACATCAGGCTGGAGGCCAGTCGCTAGTGGGGCTCTGCAGGGCTCCATTTTGGGGGCAGATCTCTTTGATGTTTTTATAAATGATCTGGATACAGAACTTGAATGCACACTGAGTAAGTTTGCAGGTGATACTGGATGAGGAGGAATTATTGACTCCCTCAAGGGTGGAGAGGCTTTGCAGAAATACCTTGACAGGCTGGAGGGCTATGCAACCACCAACTGCATGAAAGAGAGCAAGGGTTGGACTCTGCACCTGGGAAGGGGCAACCCTGGCTGTATGTACAAACTGGAGCTGAAGAGCAGTCCTGAAGAAAGGGATCTGGGGGCTTTGGTCAACAGCAAGTTGAATATGAGTCAACACTGTACCCTGACAGTCAGGAGGGCCAACCATACCCTGAGGTGCATCAGGCATGGCATTGCTAACCGGTCGAGGGAAGGGATTGTCCTGCTCTGATCCACCTGGTGCAGCCTCACCTTGAGCACTTTGTACAGTTTTGGGCACCACAGTGTAAGAAGGACATAAAACTCATAAAAATTCAGTGTCCAAAGGAGGGCAGGAAAGATGGTGAAGGCTCTAGAAGTCAAGACAGGAGGAGCGGCTGAAGGCCCTTGGTTTGTTCAGCCCAGAGCACGGCAGGCTGAGGAGAGGCCTCATGGTGGCCTGCAGCTCCCTCACGAGGGGAGCGCAGGGGCAGGTGCTGAACTCTGCTCTCTGGGGACAGCAACAGGACCTGAGGTAACAGCATGGAGCTATGATCTCTTTTAGTCTTATCTTATGCTAGAGAATACCACTGAAGTGCTTGATTGCCAATACACATCTGTATAACCACATTTTTCTCTCCTAATCCTGTGCTTCCGACTGATTTTTAATTCAAAATCTCCATGTCCTGATGTCTGTTACAGAGATGTTTTAAGTGTGTATTTTATGAAGAAAGGGATCGTATAAGTGATCGAGAACACTTCTGTTACTCTAACCTAAACTATTCTGTGATTCCGTAATTCTACTCAGCAGTGTTCATAAGGAAAAAAAAAAAAAAGAAAAGCTTTAAACTTTTAAATGTCGGGCTTTAAATCCAGTGAGTGAGATCAGAATGGTACATAAGGTTAACTGAGTCTGTTTCTTCTGAAGCCAAAACGATTACGCAACCAGCTCAAAGAAGTTAACAGTTCTTTTTCAATCCCTTATGCTGACCTCAATTCAAACTGACTTGACTTTAACTGAATTTCAACAGTATTGTACCTGGCAGTGGTGATTATAAGTTGTAAAATGGCAAATATATTAACAGAAAGCATTGTCTGTAATTTAACGTGTTGCTTTCTGTGCTCTGTGTAAAGCAGAGTCAATTTATTACTCATTCATGTGAAAAAATTCTTAAAATTCCAAACAGTCCAAGGACAAATCGTGATCTTCCTTATCACTCAAGTTAAGAATATTATTCTAGATTTGTGCTCAAGAGTAGCAAAGATCAGAATCTCCACAAGATACAGATTTATTTTTATTCCTAAATAAAGATGTTGTAAAAGTGAATTCATAACATTTTGATAGTGCAGAGCTGATGCCAGCTATTTGTAGTAAAACTTATCTTCAAGATGCTGTTTGCTTTAATCTATAAAAAGGATCTTTCAAGAATTCTAATAAAATGTTTGCACTTGGTTAAAATAATATTATCTTAGTCATGTAGATAATTAATATGTCAGCTGTGGTCTGCCTAGAAAGCCAGAAGTATGTTATGGTACTGAGATAGAGATGAAACTATAATGTAAGCAGAAGTTCAATTAAAACCAGTTCCACAGTATTGTCTGGGAAGAGAAAAGTCAGATAAGATTATTAAATAAGCTTTCAAAACAATAAAGAGAAGTGGAAAAAAAAATCTGTAAGAGAATCTTTGCACATAAAAACCAGCCTCTTTCAAGACAAACTTTATCTTTATGTTTCTGTGTAGTTATGCAGAAGTGATGAAGCTAGAGAACAATAAATACTCTGTGAACAGGCAGTATAGAAGGAAAGAGAAGATACTGCAAATGAATTTGCTTTATTTGGCATACAGAGTCTGGATTATACTTGGTATGAAGTCTTGCACCAAAGAAAGCTAAAGGTATTGTGGGCTGCAGTATTGCCAGCAGGTTGAAGGAGGTGATCCTTCCCCTCTACTTGGCACTGGTGAGACCACACCTGCGGTGCTGTGTCCAGTGCTGGCCACCCCAGTATAAGAGAGGTTTTGCCACTGGGGAGAGTCCAAGGAAGGTACACAAAGATGATTAAGATACTGGAACACCTCTCCTCTGAGGGGAGGCTGAGAGAGCTGGGACTGTTCAGCCTGAGGAAGAGGAGGCTCGGGAGGATTTCTCCAATGTCTACGAAGGGAGAGGGCAAGGAGGATGGGGCCAGGATTTTGTCAGTCATGCCCGGTGCCAAGACAAGAGGCAATGGGCACAAACTGGAACACAGGAAGCTCCATCTGAAGGTCAGGAAGCACTTCTGTGCTGTGCAGGTAATGGAGCTCTGGCACAGGCTGCCCATAGAGGTTGTGGAGTCTCCTCCGTGGAGATCTTCAAAAGCTGCCTGGACGTGGCCCTGGGTCTGCAGCTGAAGGTGGCCCTGCTTGAGCAGGGCGGTTGGACAAAATGACCTCCAGAGGCCCCTTCCAACCTCAACCATTATGTGACTCTGTAAATAAAATATAAAGTGGATTTTTTTCACAATTTAAATTGAAAAATGTATTTTCATCTGTTTGCCTCTTGTAAATGGACTTGAAACAGAGCATTCAATATGGATATAATCTAGCAAAGCTAATTATCTTAATAAAATTGATACATTTACAATTATCATCATTCTGGAACACAAAAACATAACATGAAACAAATGACAGCTTCATATAATGTATGAAACCCTAACACTTTGTTTTGTAAAGACTACTTGGATCTTTTTGCCAGTTTCTCTCCTCTTACATAAAAAATGGCAATAAGGAAAATGAAGTTTAGTGAGTGTTATGGTTAAATGGAAGCCTTATAATTTCCTAATGTATTTTTAAAACTTGAGGAACCTCTGTAAGCTATGCCCACAGTTTTATCCTGCTTTCCTCTTAACCTGTCTTTACTAGCAAGTTAATTTCCATTGAAAGCATTTTGAAAATTTATTTTGTAATCCAAATTCAGTATTAAGTCAATATTAGCTTTTGGGGTTGATATTTTTAAACCTGAATAATACTGCTGTACTTTGACCTAGAAACCTATTTTGATTTGATAGTTATAACAACTATTTATTTTACATCTGCCTGCACTTGTTTTACATGAAAGTATTTACTTACAATTGAAATATTATTATCATGTAAATAATGTAAAGACTTGAAAGAAACAATTAAAATTATTATACAATTATCAGTGGGAAGTATTTATTGGAGGAGTATGTTGGATCAGTCCCTTCCCAGTAGAAGATTATCTTGTGACTAGCAAAAGACCTTTCACTGATCTCTTGAGAAACAATGCATTCAAAAGTTTCTTTTAGCACATCACAGTTCAAAGGCTTTGTCTCCTACAGTGTCAAAGCGTTTTCATTCACCAAGTCAATTAAGTAATTCATAGTTAATTATTCAAAAGTAGCCTCTTTGTGCAATCCTTTTAATTGTGTTCCAGGTGCCATAAACTGCAGGTTTCAGCAAACAATAAATGTAGATACAGCACAGTACAAAGTTTTAACGGCCAGCAGCTTCTGCGAAGGGTTGTCAAGAGCAATCTGCAAGGAAACTAGTTTTGGCATATAGATTTTGAGCTGAAACAGTACAGGGAAGGAAGTGGTGCTTGCCAGCTCTCACCACCATATGTTTTATTTTAATGTAATGTACAAAGAGTATGGAGACAGCAGCTGCTCTAGAGGGAGGTGGCCACTTGTTAGCAGATTTCGAAACCTTTCTGAAATATCTGTTCATTTTTTACTGGTATTTTTTCCCCTTGCTTACGTATTTGCATTCAAAATATGGTCAGTAAAAGAAGTCTATTTTTAGACCATTGTAAGAGAAGGAAAGTGTAATCTACTTTACGGTTAAATAAAAAATGAATTTTAGAAGGTCTTTAGGTTTAAACACTGTCAACTGTAGGTAGATTTTTATTTTATCAGTATATATTCACAGTTGCTCATGATGAAATCATATGCATAAGAAATAGCAGTTATCTAATATTCTGTGTCTGTGATGGAAAGAAATCTATATCTATTTCATTGGGTTCCAGTGTGCACTTGCTAGTGTCTTAATCACATTCACGTTTAAGTCAATGTTGAGATTCATTGTCTTCAGTGGCAGAGAGAGGCAACATAAATAGGGATTTAGAGCTAAAAGAGGAAGTTTGATATGAAATAAGTCTTTTTCTGCATTGCTACCCAGGCAGTGAAGTTGATTAATCTGCTGCTTTGAAAAAAAAACAAGTTCTTAGCACATTTCAAGAACTGTGTGCGGCAATGTCATGAAAATTAACCAATTATTTTAAACAAAATGGTATTTTATTGACTCCTACCTGAAATTTGTATATCTACTGAATTTAACAGTCCTTTGAGATCATATAACTACAAGTTATTGGGTTGTAAGGCAGGGATCCTTAAGTGAATTTAAGAATCCAGAAGGCAGTTGTATCACACTATAATGGGATTACAGCAGGACAAGTTATTATAGTATATAATAAATTTAATATATCATATTGCTATGCTTTCTAAGTGCAAGTGTTTTAATTTGAGCCTGGAATAATGCTAAAATGTCATAGCAACACAAATCTTACCCATATAACTGGGTTAGATGATTGTTTATATAGAAGCTAGAGATGTTACAATGAGTTATGGAAGGATAACTCTCTTATAATATTTTTAGATTATTGTGTACTGCTCACCATAGATGCATCTCTCTCTGAAAAGGAAATCCTGTTAATCTGTCCGAGTATAAAATTTTCTGGTGATAGAAAAATGATTCTTATGGAAATTCTGCCTTTCATTTTGCTTACTTCAGTTCTAGACAAGTCTATTAATATCTTCTATCAGTCCTTCATTTTTAAACCAGCTGCAAAGGGTAGTTCTCTGGGATACTTACTAATACTTACGTAAAATTCCCCTTTCCCTCTTTTATGGCAGTACTCATTGCAAGAATTCAAACCTAAGTGGGATTAGAGATTTGTAATTTCAATTAATCACCTTACATTACCCCTCATCCCTCAGGTATTTCCCAAGTAGGGTAGATTTAGACGTCTATGGTGAAAACATGGACATAATTCTGAATGTATTCCTGCAGCCCTAATTCTGCAAAGTGTTTGTGACATTTAAACCAATGACTTACAGCCTTGTCTTTTGCCAAATGCAAATGTTTTCGGTGGTATGATACTTTGCAAATTAAAGTTGTGAAAGGATTTTTCCTTCTCTTGGTTTCCATAGCTTAAAAAAAAACATTCTCTAATTCTAATATGTACAAGAAAATGTAAGTTATTAACAGTATTGCTCATGCATGGGACCCTTAAGTCTATTTGGAATCTTGACAACACAGGAATTTTTGATTTGGGGTATGTTACACTTCTATTTTGTGTGTGTGTGTGAAATGTGGCTGTTTTTTGTTTTTATTTATATTTCAAATGGGAAGATAGAGCTGTCCTTGTCCCTAGAAGTAAAAAGAATTGCAAAATGATTAGAATACTCCTTTTTTTTTTTTTTTTTTTTTTTTTTAACATATAAAGCACTTAATGTCTGAAGCAGCCGACTAAAATATGGTGATCCAAGCAGCCGACTAAAATATGGTGATCCTAGAAACAGGTGCTTTTAGCAGTGGGATTATTATTTTTTACATTGTTGGAAATGCCATTTTCATGTAGGTTTACTATTATGATTAAGATGCAGATTGATTTTTTTGATTTTTTTTTTTTTTTAATTCAAAACTGCCTGGTAGATAAAAAGGACATTTTTTTTTTTTTTTTAATTTGCCATTAAACCCATAGAAGTCAGCAAAACAATTCAATTCTAAGCAAGTAAGAATATAAAATATCCTATTTGTGATGAGTAAGTATTAATTATATTGAGCCTAAAGACAATTATTTCATTTTTAATGATGTTTTGCCTAGCTATAAGAAGTTCAACTGCCCATGGTTGATTTAAAAGAAAAGAAATGCAAAAGACCAAATGTAGTCATCTGACTGGAGACATTTTCCTTGTTGTGAGCATAACTGCTTCCAGTCTGTTATAACACTAAAATTTCTGCTAGTTTTTAAAAAAAATGGAAGAGACATGACTCCATAATTAGAGTTTTAGATCTTAAACTGTACACTGTAACTCTGTTAATTGGGTAGAAGGCATTGCATACTGCTAATCATTACAGAAATCCATATCTAATCTTTTCTTCTCTACAGCCACCAGAAAAAGAAGGTGGCCTGCCTCGCCAGGTAGGCAACAAGACAGAATGTGGCCTCTTAGGGTTTGTCCTGGATTTGAAACAAGATTATGAGCCTGTTCGGAACCTCATCCCCGAGGAGAAACTTTATAAGGTTTACACATTCAACTCTGTGAGAAAGTCAATGAGCACTGTCATTAAAATGCCAGATGGCAGTTTCCGAATGTACAGCAAAGGAGCTTCTGAAATTGTTCTGAAGAAGTAAGTTCAAATGATTTCTTGCTGTGTTTTTTCAAAATCTTAATGATGCAAAACATTCTGACAGTAATAAAACATACCTGGGAATTTTGGTGTTTGGGATTTGCTACCTAGGGTAGAAAAAGGACGCACTTGAGGAGAGTAAAGGTGTTACTGTCCATGTCCAGTCCCCTCCCTCTTCCCTGATGAAATCTTTGACTTATTTTCCTTGTCATTGGCTAGCAGAAATATTGGGTCTTCTAATTTATTTCTCATCTGCATTTGGTAATTTATGAATGCATTCTTTAGTTTAATAAACATATTTGGAACGTAAGGGTTTTTCAATTTCTTTGTAAGTTTTCAGCTTATTAATTACATGGGTTTTAGGGAAGTAATGGAGGACAGGGTCTTGGTGTCTCCATAATAAGTTACAGTCAAATTCAATCTGATGACATTTCAGTAGTGAATCTTCTTTGATCTAGATATTTTCAATAGAAATTTAAAACTTGCTGTCAAAAAGGAAGATGTTGAATGAAAAGAGCTGGTACAAGGAATTACTTTTCAACTGTCATGCAAATATACAATTAATTTTTTTTTCTTAAATAAAAAAGGTGTTCCAGGATCCTTAATGCAGCTGGTGAACCTCGTGTCTTCAGACCACGTGACCGGGATGAAATGGTGAAAAAAGTGATTGAACCAATGGCCTGTGATGGACTGAGAACTATCTGTGTTGCTTTCCGAGACTTCAATAGCAGCCCTGAGCCAGACTGGGACAATGAAAATGACATTTTATCTGATCTGACTTGCATTTGTGTTGTTGGCATTGAAGATCCAGTAAGGCCAGAGGTATATCAAATTCTTATGTCATAAAACATTTCTTGGAGAATTGAACTATAGATTTATTGCAGTCTTTATCTTTTTTTTTTTTTAAATTTATTATTATTTAATTAGTTCTGTCGAAGGTGGAAGTGAACTTTAGAAATAAACTTCAGTTGGTTAAAAAAAAATCAAATTAACTTGATAAACATCAACTATTAATCAACTAGTATTTAAATATTGCAAAATAGGGCTTTGTGAACTACAGGATTAAAATGATTGAATCTTCTGTCATGCAGGAGTATATAGGAGAATTCATCATTACAAGTTTTATTATACTCCCAGATATTAAAGTTTTTTTCTTTAATCAAAGCAGTGAGGCACAACTCTGAAAGCAGAAGAAAAGGGTGTAGTGATAATAATTGCTACGGTTATAATTGTGATGTTGCCACTTTGCTAATTATCTTGAGATTGTAACTGGTATATACTCAGGGAAACTTTTTAATGTTATATTTGGACAAGAAAAAGCTTTACCATGGAGAGGCTGCAGATTTCATGGATCCTATTCTTAAATGGCTTGTAAAAATGTGACAGAAGTTTTAATTCAAGTAATTTGAGAAAATCAGTACCGGTGATGCACAATGGAAGCAAGATCCATTCTGCGATGGTACTTGTATTTCAGTAGGTGATTAATGACTGCTGTTTGCTCTGGAGTAAGGTTATTGAAAGATAACTCAAGTTTCCCTTTTACAGAAAGAGCGGGTTCTTATTCTGCATAAAGTAGCTTGGTACCAATCTTGGTCTTTTTTAGTCTTCTGTCTCCTTTTGTTTTTGCTGGATCTTTTTTTTTAATCATATCTAAATCTTTGTATTTGATCCACTGAGAATTGGTGGCAATGCTAGACATGCAAGGAAAACTATTTCCCTGAGTCACTTTTAAAGTAGGCCTTTATATATTTCTGCTGTAACTAGAAAATAAATAAAGGAAAACAGCATGATATAATTACAACTATAGGCACCAATTTCATAGCTGTACTTTGAGTGTTAATGGGTTTTCTTGCCTTTTTTTTTCAGTATTGAGAAATATATAATATGAAGTAAGTCTTGGTTAGGTGAAAACTATGATAAAACCCTTACTTCTGCAGTCATCAGATGAACAGCATTCACTTTATCTATCATACGCTGGTCTCTTGCTGCTAATCCATCTGTCCCTACACCTGACATTGCATGTCTTTAAAAATATTTTAAAATATTCTTAAAATATCCTGTCTGCATGGATCCCACTCCTAATACTCTAGCTCATTTATCTATCTATCTTTCTATCTATCTATCTAAACTCAGATTTTAACTGTCAGTGACCAACAGAGTTATGAATCAGTGCTCTTTCCCTCCAAAACTGATTAATGATACGTGTTTTTTGAAAATAGCTTTATAATACGTAAATAGCTTTATAATACAGTATGGTATGACAGACTGAGGGAATGGGTAGCAATGGGGTTTGCAGTTATTATTTAAAATAGCTGCAAACTATCCTTCCATGTGTTTTATAAGAGAACTACTCTCATTTCATAGGGAATAATTTCATAGGAGCTTGAGGTAAAGATGAATAGTGTTGCTACAAACAAAGAGGTCAAGTCTGATATCTATTTAAAGGATCAAAGAAGATGAAGGAAGAAAAACATTTTATTTCTAAAATTATCTAAATAATGTACTGAATTTCTTGTAGATAACACCTTTTAACACCAGAATTCTACCAAATGTTGGACAAATCTGCAGTTGTTTTGGGGAAATTTGTTTTGAGGGGATTTTTCTCCATATCCCTTTTGACTGTTTCATTGTGGTAAGATCAAAAGAACCTTCAAGCCATAACAAAAGCAATTTCAGAAAATGGTGTCTGTATGAAATATCTGACTTAGTGGGAATTACATATCACTTAAATTGTTGCAAATAGTAAGGTGTTCTGCTCTTATAAATGACCTTCTTATTTTGCAAGAATTAGTCCAGTAATTAAATATAGACACACCATTGGAGTTTATGAATTTTCAAAGTGTCTTCTGCAGGGGAAAAGCATAAAAATGTGAAATATTACTACAACTTCTGTTTTATTAATATTCTCAGTATTCATGGACATCAGGTTTTATTCTATCAGAAATGGCAGATTAGCTAATTTCAGTGAAGCAATGCAGTGTCACCATCCTGACAACCTGTATTTTCCCTTATATTGTGTTAATGTTTATAATGGAAAAGGCTGCATTTTTCCCTTAAGATGATCTTTGGAGTTAATGGCATACAAATTTATAGCTCCCCTAGTTTCTCAGAGCTGCTCAGAACACACCCTTGGTGTGTTCAGGTTGTCACATATTTGACATACCTGCTGTATCAGCGGTGTCATGCTAGCATGGTCTCAGACATGGGAGTGCTGCATCTGTTCTGGTTATACTGCAGGGCACTTTCTTGCTATTGCTTTTCCTTCCATGCATACTATTTGGATGAATTATTCAACGATATCCAGCAACTGACCAGTTTTGACTGGAGTGTAACCACTGGACATCCATGAATTTTGCATACTTCTTTGGTTATTTAGGTTGATGCAATTCAGACTGGCTTATTCATTGTTAGTAGCTGGCTTTATCAAGCACCGAGATACTGGCTTGCCATTAAGCTTTTTTTACATTTTTTTTCCTTTGATAAATATACAAGAAGAGAACAAACAGAATGCTATCTCATGCCTATAGAGATTTGTCTGTTGTTTTTGACAGCTTTTCTACTTCGGCTTTAATGAATCTATACTGGCTTATACTGATTTGCCAATGTACACCTACATTTTTTTTTATTTCTGGAAGAATGTAAATCATTTCTACATTCCACCTATTTGTCATCTGATTTTGATAGTTACTTGTGCGTTGCATAATTTATACATACACACATCTAAAGTGTTTTTTTTTTACAGAGAGAAAGTGAAAAAAATAAATTGAAATGTGTACCTAAATTCTGCAAAACTGATGGAAAATGTCTGCTTCTACTGCCCACTCAGTCTGCCAACACTTTCTTCCCTACAGCATTAAAAAATATGAACAATATTTTAACTGTAATTATTGTACACAGTGTAAATCAGATACCACCCACCAGCTGTCCAAAAATGAGAGAAGAGGGAGGTAGAATTATTTTACTAGTTATAAGTTAGTTTGAGGTGTATTTGAAACTAGGTTGTCCTCCCATGACCTTGTTTAATAGGACTGGCACTTTGTGTGATTTTTTATTATTATTATTATTTTTTTTCTGTTTGTACTGTAATTTATTTTTCTCCTTCATGGTTCATATGCTGTGCTGGATTTACAGACAGTCATGTAAATTTGTCATACCCTATGCGCGAGGGTCACTACAGTTAAGTGGATACTAAGGGCACTCCAAACTGGCAAATGGGATGTAGCCAAGATTATTAATGTGGAAAATGGGTAACTCAGTAGTCATTTGCTTAAGTAATAGATCTGATCTGGTTGTAGGTGCCCCATAGAAGTCAACTTTGTACTGTTAAAAGGCTCAGGTAGTCCAGATGATGCTTCCAGGATACATCTCATGGGAAGAACATTTTCAATTAGTAGAGAGAAGGGAATAGGTAGATAAACGTTTATTTTTTCTCTTGCTTCTGTAATCTCTATTGCCAGAGAGTCATTCTGCAAACTGCATTCTGTGTGTATGGTTTGAGGAAGAAGCGGTTTTCTTCATAGTCATGAGAAAAGTACTAGTCTGCTTGTCAACTAGGTGTTAGTTTAGTTAGGTGCTGTGGAAAGCAGATGCCTCATAACTGCCTCTTGTTTATTAAAAAGGGAAGAACACAGCTGACCAGAAGAGCCATTATGCCCTTTGTTCCACATTGATTTATAACTGTTGGAGACATTTCTAATCTTATACAAATGAATAACACAATTTTTTCCTGAGGAAAAAAATATTTCCTCAGGAAAAAATATTTTAATAAAGATGCAGAAACATGGTGTGAAATTGTACTAACTCATTAGAATAATCATTATCTACAATACAGTTTAAGGGCATATAATTTATTTTTAGTGTGACGTTCAGTCCAAGATACCCAGCCTTTCTGGCCCCATGAACTCATTAGGACCCCAGCAGTTCCCATGCCGGATCAGAGCAGGGGCTGTCAATCTGTCAATCAGTTCAGCATCCTGCCCCCAGCAGTGCCCGCTACAGCTATGGAGGAAGTTAAAATATTTGCAATACAAAAAGGTAGCAGTGTGATGTTGTGGATGGCGTCTCCTTTTCTTGATATTTTTCTGTATTAATGGATGAGATTAATCCACTCTAATTGACATTAAGTTCTACAGTGTACTTATCTGATAGAGGTCATAATCAGCAAATTGCACTGAATTGGCAGTAGAAAACTTCGCTATTGCAGCCACTAATATCCCTTTCCATGCCCTTTCTTAAACCAAATGGGATTGTTTTAAAATTTGTTGATAATTATTAAAAATGACAATTCTTTTCATAATCACATCCTTTGCTTATTGGTTATTTTCATTACAAAATGATTTTTTATTTTTAAATAAGCTGATGCCAAATATACAATGCCAACTTAGCTTTTGCATTGATCTCACAGACCTGTCAAACACTGAATTCTCCCTCATTGGTATATATACTGTGCAACAGGAAAAGTTGGTTTTATGTAGAAAGAGGGTAACTAATCATTTGTCATTTTTAGAGTTTTGGAATACGTTATTCTTTAAATATTAAGCTCATGTATATTTGGGAATACCACCTGTTGATATGCATAAATTAGGGTAATAATGCTGAATTCTAAAATGTTTTAGATAATCTTATTGAAAGTTTGGATCAGATGTTAGATAATTTTCTGTACAAAATAACTGTGTTCTCAGTGCATGTATATTGAATATAAAGTCTTCATTTTTAAAATTTTTTTTTAATATACGGATATTGATTATCTCCGTTTTGACGTATATTGAATATGTTAGGTACCTTAATTGCTAAAGGTCAAAAAATATGCAGAGTACTCCTGTTTGTATCAAAATCAGGAGAAGCTTAAGGCAAGTGATCAGAAAAATGGTTTGTATGCTTC
The DNA here is from genome assembly GCF_964035555.1 of Netta rufina. Lineage (NCBI taxonomy): Eukaryota > Metazoa > Chordata > Aves > Anseriformes > Anatidae > Netta > Netta rufina. The sequence continues at coordinate 6,641,752 of NC_140133.1, read as the reverse complement.
TTGCTACGAGATTTGTCTTGCCTCTGGTGTAACCTCAATTCTGTAGAAGTCAAATAGCTTTTAATCTATGCCATAATATGGATGATTTCCCTTTTTATTTCATGAATTTCTTAGCCTAAAAATATCCTAACTGGAAACATCCAACTTGTATTTATATTTCATATCTATCTCATATTTTCTTTCCTATTTATATTGCTTTTGAAGGTCCCAGAAGCCATAAGAAAGTGCCAGCGAGCTGGAATTACGGTCCGCATGGTCACTGGAGACAACATCAACACAGCACGCGCCATTGCCATAAAATGTGGAATCATTCATCCAGGAGAAGACTTTCTTTGCCTTGAAGGAAAAGAGTTTAACAGAAGGATCCGAAATGAGAAGGGAGAGGTAATTCATATAGTAAATCCATACATATTAATATGGTTTACAAGTAGTGAGAACACTGAAATGTTCTTTCACCTGCACCAATGCGTACCTTATTTCAGTAAAGACTACTTTACTTGGAGATATTGGTATTTCTTTCTAGAAGTATCTTTTTTTTTTTTTTTTTTTTTAAATACCATTGAAAATCCAGTCTTTACTTCTTATCATGCAGAGCCATTATAAATTTAGTGCTAGCCTTATTTAGCAGTTTTTAGAACCATAGCACTAGTATACAAGAAATCAAAACTAAGTACATTAGAAACAGGTTTGTTAGCAAAGAGAAGGAACACAACAGCAGTCTGCAGGTTTAAGTCTCATGAATTCAGTCTGTACAAAGAACCAGTTATGCCCACTTTATTTTGTACCACTTTATCTAATCCATGTACTGCGATATTCACTCATTCTAATGATTTCAGTAACTTAGTCTATTCTCAGAAGATTTTTAATTCCACGTATAAAAGATGGAGCTAACACACGGACTGTAGAAGCCAGCTTTAAAAAACAAAACTCTGTCTGGACACAGTCATTTAATCCTTGAATTGACTGATGGAATCCTGGGAGCATAAGGATATGCTATGGATATGTCCTTGTTGCTGTTGGTGTACAGAGAAAATTCTGCCATTATTAGTGCCAAAATGAGGTGAAGAACTTGTATTATAATGCAGAATAAAAGAACACATTTGTAGTTGTAAACGTTTGATTGGCTTTGAGAAGTTACATATTTGTTATTATATACTTTGAGAAGTTATATATTTTACATATGTGTATATGGAATATATACATTATATACTTTGAGAAACTATATATTTTGCATTTTGCTCATCACAGACTAATCATTATGTTGTTGGTTTTGTTGCTTTCCAGATTGAGCAAGAGCGAATTGACAAAATCTGGCCAAAACTTCGAGTACTTGCTCGGTCATCTCCCACAGACAAACACACTTTGGTAAAAGGTGAGTAAATTGTAATACATCACGTAAATTAATAAATCATGTAAATTAATGCCAAGGTTATTGAAATATGGTTGACGCATCTTCTGTACTGTAAAAATGTTACTGTTAACACTGTATCTGAGTTATCTGTAATTATACATCTCTGTTGTATACATAATACAAGGAAGCTTTCTTGGCAACGAAATCTCTTGTGTTTGCATCCTGTCTGAACCTTCAAATGAAAAATAACAAGAAACTGGTTGGCAGGAATAACAGAAATACTAGTAAGTTGTGTGGCAAGTAGAAGTAATCTCTTATTTGACTTGGGACTTTTTAACTGGACTGGAATGAGGCTCTGCCAGGGAAGAGAAAATGCGCGTGTGCTAGCCGGAAAAATATTATTGAGAAATGGCTAATTTTTCATATAAATAAGAGGCAGAGTAGATTTTAATCTCCTTGAATATACCTCTTTATGAAAAAACAAAACAAAACAAAACAAACAAAAAAAAACAACAACAAAACAAACAGAAAAAAACAACCAAGAACAATTTCATTTAGAGTAAATCAATCATCACTCAGGTTTTTATGCTTCTGTTGTCCCACAATTATATTTAGATAGTATTCCAAACTAAAAACTTTTCGTGTGGCAATAGCAGTTTTCATATGTCATATAAAATGTAGGCATAGAGTTCCATTTTCCTATAGGCTTTGTAATTGTATGATATGAACAGGCTTCCTTCAGATTTTCAGCTGTATGTTTAGAGTCTGTTTTTGTCCTATAAAAACTGTGCCATACAAACCATATTCTCTCACCATTCCATCAGCAGATAGAATGCTCCTATGAAAGATGGATTTATTCACAGCATTCTTTATGAAGCCTTCTTCAAATCTGTATCTGACACTTCTTGCTGGCATGATATTTTATTCTATTGACCTTGAAGCTCACGCTTAAAAGCTTATTAAATCAGAAAATTTCTGATCTGGGATAGCATCATTTCTGGCCACAAAAAGATGTTTCCATCTGTCTGACTGCTTAAATAATTCAGATTTAGGTAGAAAACAATTTCTAGCTTTATCCTTTTGGATGCCAAGGTTGTATTGATATGACTTCGTTGATGACTGACTATAAAAGCTTTTGATCTGGATATAATCTTTTTAAAATGCCTAAATGACCTTAGAGCAAAAGCTCCCTTGAGAATTTGAAAATTGGATCTGTTGGGCCCTTTGGGATTGGGACCAGTGTATGTGAAGAACTCAAGAAGCATGGTTCATTCAGGAGAACTAATATACCTGTAAGCTCTGTCATAGTGCAGAAGATGAGGCAGCTGGAGACAGACTGCTGTTACTCAGCCTCTTGAGACCGTATTTAGACCAGTCGTCTCCAAAGTAGGGTGTACACATGCCAGGAGTTATGCAAGACAATCCAGTGGGGTGCAGGAAGAAAATATTTCTAGCACCATTCATAAATAAACTTTATTTTAAGAATGAGATTTATTTTATTTATCCAATCCTTTTAAAACTTTATTTTGTGTATTTTTTCTAATGTATAAAATACTTTGGCACGTAAGTATACATATGCACAATTTGTAAATACTATGCATAATATTGGGGTGTGTGCTCAAAATTTTTTACTATTAGCTGTGCACAATCAAAATGTTTGGGGACCATTGATTTGGGCAACATAATTACTTGCTCTCCTTCTCAGAATTCAAACAGCAAAAAGTCAGCTGAAATATCCGCACTTCCTTCGTGCATACAACACACTGTGTTATAGCTCTTATAGGACATGACTTGTAAAGCCTAATATGGTTTTATTTGTTTCAGAAGCACACAACAATTTGTTTCATTAAGTTGATTAAATAAGTCCCTTGGGAGTACTTATTTGAATCACATAGGACTTTCCCGTAAGAGGAGAATGGAACCTTTGCCAGAGAAAATAAAATCAATAATAGCTGAAGAAAAATAAGCAACAATTTAATGATGTTCTTTATCATAAGCACTTTGACAATACAAAATATTTACTACTACTGAATGTCTTATATAACTGGTACAATTAATATTTTAAAGATACGGCAGGGTCAAGAGAGAGCAATTAAATATCCAACAAAGTTCAAGAACAAGTCTGTGGAAATCAGGATGGATTTTTTTGGATGGTATACTCCAAGGGCCATTAAAAGTTACAAGAAACTATTTAAATGTTCACCAATTTTGGGATTCTTGTTAAAATGTTACGTTTTTCTCAGACACTTGAGGGATCAAGAGGATTTTCTATTCTTTGATGTATTCTATCTGCTTTAGGGTAAAAACACACATCACAAAATAAACTTTTTAAAAAAATATATTTAATTTTTAATGACATACTGCTGCTGGAGGGAACATTTTTTTGTGTCTTTAATACAGCACAGTCCCACCCAGCAAAAGGATCATTTTTCTTTTACATTTTTCTTTTTACTACTGCTAGGGGACTAGAGAAAGGCATGGTTCAGCATTTCAGGCTGCGTAGACAGTGTTCTCTCAAATATTTATGTCTTTGAAGTAGAAATAGATTGAAAAAAATGTCAAAGTGGTTTAGCATCACAAAGTGTTTCAGTGAAACCAAAACATTTCACTTAGACATCTCAATCCAACTGAAATACAATTTCTTAAAGACTTCATGAAGTCTGTTGGTATGATTTCATTTTTTTTTACCCTATTTCAAAATACAACAATAAAAATGCATGTCATCTATAATGATATTATTGCTGAAATATTTCAATATTGTCAGATTGTTATTTTAAAATAAGAAGCAAATGCTTACTACTCATGAAAACAACATTCTCATCTTATCAGAAGGTATAGAGAGTATAAAATAACAAGCTAAAGAAGCTGTGTTTTCAATGTTTAAATTCATCTGGAATTATTTTAGTGTGATACTAAAAAGAACGTTCTTGGAAAGGCGCTTGATTAAAAAACAGAAAGGGAAAGGGAACTTTAAAAAAGAAAAAAATTTTCTAATAATTACCCTTAATTTCAAAAATATTTCAAATATTATTGCGTGGGATGGTATTATACTCCTGATATCATTGTAGTGGATATGCCATGAGACTAGGTAAAATAATAAGAATAATAGAAAAAAATATTGAAATTCTGAAATTAAATATCAGTATTGTGCAAGTTGCAATTGGTTTTGATTTCCATTTGAAATAAAATTTAAATATTTATTTTTATTCAAATTCATGTAAAGAAATATTCAGAAAGTTGACATGTTCCATAATGCAAAAAGTTGCCTTTGACCAACACTTCCCAAAAGTGATGAATATAAGAATAGTTTAAAGGAAGCAGGAGGTATGCTACAAGTGAATCTAGAGTTTTATACTTTAAATACTATCTAGATCTTTGTCATCAGTGTTAGGAATAACTTTGTGAAGGTCCTGATGCTTTCAAGGTTCCCCTTTTATGTTTCACATTGCTGGTGCCTGCTCAGAACAGAAATCTTTGTATTTATGCCATAGTCTTCTCTGGCATTCTAATATCACGAACTTTGCAGAGCACTCTTAACTATTGCCAATGCTGTCTGTAATGTTTTATAAAACACTTTTATATTAATCTTTAAAGATCTATTCCTGCAAGTAGGCAAGCATTTAACTTAAATGAATTTAAATTTTCTCTTTCAGTCAGATTTTCTAAATTCTTGTTAGATAAACATGGAGCTTGAAAAAGTTAGGAAATATTAAAAAACAATGTGAACACAATATGCCTACAAAAATATATTACTGCATCTGTGTATGCTTGGCTTGTCAAAGACAGATAAATGTGTAAGTGTATGGGATAATCAACTTTCCAGGATCAATAACATCAATAACACTTGAACTTGTGTCCATCTTTGTATGCTCTGCTGTGGCTAAGTTTTCCCTGTCTGCCTGTTTTGAGTCAACCATTTTAGACAGAATAAGATACCTAAAACAGCTTTTTTTTCTCTCTCTTTTTTTTTTTTTTCTCTCTCTCTCCCAGAACCAGTTTTTTCTTTTTTTTTTTACTGATGTGGCTCTAAGGGTGACAATGCAAATAAGAATTGTTAAAATGAAGTGGCATTTGTTCCACAGTAAAGGGAAAACCCGAGGCTGCAGTTGATGTTTTTGATCTGACTATGGGTACAGATACTTTCCCTGTAAAAGAAATGGAAGACACAATGTTCCTTAATATTCTTTATAATATTATCCTGCAAGGGTTTGATTTAATGCTTGCATGATGTTAGATGGGAGGAAGGTAGGAGATATATGATGTATTTCACTTTCACTTTTGTATGTAATGCTGGTATCTTTCATAGCAAGCGTGCACATACAGTGCTCCTCTTGATGGCTATACATGGTTGTTTTAAAAAAAAAATCTTTTCCTTCATCAGAAACAGTTGCTTGCTCTAACACATATATATCTTAAAGAATCTACATGATTCCTTCCCAAATTCCTACAGCATCAATGGAATCTGTGTGTGGAACGTACTGTAATGTTGGGTTCTGCATGCATTCCTGTGACTGTTGAACAAAGTTCCCTTTTGACAGAGAAAAGTTGTAGCCTAACAGCTTGAGATGAGGGCACAGATCAATGAAACAGCAAAGGCTGTTTTGGGAGGAAGCTTTGCCACATTTTATGAATTTGCCTGCTGTACTTCGCAAACTGTTTGATTAACATGATGTATGCAAGTCTTTGACTGGAGTAAAGCAGTTTATTTTGTAGAATTTTCCTGGCTGTTAGACATGAGAAATTAATATGGAAATTTCTTTTTAGCTATTGTGAATGAGTAGAAATGGGCATTCTCTGATTGCCAGTCTGTCAGATCATACACTTATTTAAGTTTTTCATTGATCACCAAAGCAGTAGTTCTCCATAGTAGAGGGAGAGCCCTTCCTTGGCATCTCTCCCTTCTTTGGTGTCCTTACACCTTTTGTGAAATCTATACAGGCATATTAGTTGATACTGAAGAAAACTCTTGAAGTGAAACCATGAATGCTTACCACAGCCATTAACAAAATTATATCAAAAGAGAGGGAAAAAAAAAGGGGAAAAGCAAGCAGAGTTAGGAAGTAGAGTGCTGGAAAGAAGACAGTGATTTAGAAATGTGGGGAAGGGAGGAAGGACAGATTAAAAATACTATGAAGTCAAGGAGCATGGGTATAACTATGAATAGCTATAGTAAATAATCTGAATCCCTAATAATTGCTACTGCTTCATTTTAGAAATTAGTCTGATGTTCAAAGTAAAGTTCCTCCATCTATATAGTTTTGTCCCATGTCTTCATGTAGTTCTAATGACGCTGGCAGTGGTGAGTGTGGCTGAGATGCTGATGGCAACCAAGACCATTTTATTTCTTTCCATGATTGCTGATTATGCAGTTCTGTGTTCTGGAGGGTGGTTGTCTCATCCTGGCTGTGTAATTTGCTTTTATGGATAAAAATAGGCAGTCAGGTAGTGAATCATTGACATTTGTCCACTATTTATAGCCATTAGGAGGTCATCTGTTAAACTCTCTTCAGCTTCATCTGGGCTATGCTCCCATCTGGAATCTAATTGTGAGAGGATGTTCTCTACCTGGTTGGAGCAGTTAATAGCATGAGGTGTTGGAGTTTTAATGAATTTCTTCAGAAGCTTAAATTATTAATTTAACATCAAAGGGTATATTGATAACAAGAAGGGAAGACAAGATAAATGTTTTTAAAAGCAATGGCAGCTGATGTTCCTGTTTATTTAGTAATACCAAAGACAAGTCACCCCAACAAACTGAAAGCTCTAATTATAAGATCATATCAGAATAATATGCTATTTATCTGAGTTCATAGTGCTAATGGAAAGTGAATTGCATGTTGTTTTTTTGCTTTTTTTCTTTTCTTCCGATTTTCTTGAGACTGAAAAATACAGGAGGATAGTTACTGCTTTCCTTTTGCATTGCAATCTTCTGGGTGCCTGATAAGCCCAAACTTTGCCAAGAGGCAGCTATTGCTCTGTAATCTGCAATTTCCTATTTCTGTCTGATTATCTGATATGGGAGTTATTTTTTTTCCAGAGTGACTGAAAGCTTTTTACACTGGGCAGTTTTTGATAATTGTTTTTAGAGGATACAACTTTGTGCAAAATGTGTTAAAAAAGGAATTTTCTTATTTTCCCCTCATGTTACCTAATATAGGGAGTTGTTCTTATATGCTACATAGAAATCCTGTATTCCTACTAAGTCGGCAAAGGGACTCTGACATGGAAATAAAAACATGAGTGGAGAACGATGCCCATCCCATTAAAATACAGAGCCGCTTCTATGACCTTAGAAAAAGTATTTAATCTTTTCTTTACTTTCCCTATCTGCATAAGTGGAAAATACTTTTGTTTGTGCTAATTTGGTGAAACTCAATTCACCATTTAAAGTAGTGTTTTCATTTTGAGATCATTTGACAAATTAAAGTGGAAATTATTTTATTATGACTATTTGAATGTTTTGCTCCATAATTTAAAGAATTATTTTATATCTTCTCAATCATCGTTTGGCAGAGTTGAATGTCTCTCTGTTAAAATGCTAATTTGGCTCCAACTAAATAAAATTCATCAATGGCATTTGTTATCTTTAGGTTAAACTGATTGCCAGAAGGCAAACCAGTGGAACAGATATTATAGTTAAGACCCAGTTTAAGAAACCTTTAAGCATGAACTTAAATCTTCAAAAAAAAAAAAAAAACAAAACAAACAAACAAAAAAAACACATTGAATTTTAATTGGGGAGCTGGTCTGAAATGGTTTTACTGTGACATGTAATTTTTAATAGTAGAAGTCTTCCAGAAGAACATAGCGAGACAATGTCATTCTCTATGATGCCTATGCAAGTGTTATTGATGTTTTGGTGGTGCAGGATCAGATCTTTCCATAAAAAAATCTAGTAGCAATGTTGAATAGTACATAATAGAGGTGGCATGGCTTTCATTGTTATTTTCCTTAGAAATCAACTCTGTCAATCTCCGTAAAACATGTTGGTATATTACATCATACGTAGTTGGTATTACACACATAGCTATTTTTAGAGGTAAGTTTTGTCTTGCTAGCATATAAACACACTGTATACACACTCGTATATACATTTTTTGCAGGTATTATTGACAGCACCCAGGTGGAACAGAGACAGGTTGTAGCTGTGACTGGTGATGGAACCAATGATGGACCAGCACTTAAAAAGGCTGATGTTGGCTTTGCAATGGTATAATCTGCGTATTTATTGATGTTTATGTCATTGTAAATCTGCTGTAAGAAGTTTTCCATTCATGAAGTGTTGAGAAAATTGCTTAATGAAACAATATATTGCCTATACAGTAGAATGGACTCAGTGTTCATCACAACAGCAGAATACTATTTCACTTTGCTAAAAACTATTGCTACATGTGAAGATGTCTTCCCAACATACTTTGACTCTTAAGATATCTTAATATACTAGATTATATATTAAGATATGTAATTCTAATTGTTATCAATTCTGTTCATGTATATTAATATAATATCCTAAAAAAAAAAAAGGAAAAAACTCAAAAGATTGTTAGACAATAAGCTGATAATTTAAAGCACCCAGAAGTATCATCACATGAATTCCACTGTTCTCTGTCAATGCCCTTTTCTGCCTCCTTACTCACTTTCAAAAACAGGTCCAATTAGCCATCATCCTAGCAAATATAAAATGCAGAATATACTCAGCAGTCATTGTGATGGTGCTGGGGAATCTTACTGTAACTATGGACTTTGAGTATGCAGGGATTTGTGTTCTAACTGTCAGTGTACTTCCCAGTAATTTTATTCTCAATTAATTTTTCCAGGGTATTGCTGGAACAGATGTTGCAAAGGAAGCCTCAGATATCATCCTAACAGATGACAATTTCAGTAGCATTGTAAAGGCTGTCATGTGGGGACGTAATGTCTATGATAGTATCTCAAAATTCCTTCAGTTCCAGCTCACTGTTAACATTGTGGCTGTGATTGTGGCTTTCACTGGTGCGTGCATTACCCAGGTAAGATTATCTTCAGGCATTGCTTGAAGTATGGGGCCAAATCATACCCATGCTTCATTGCCTCTTAAGTGATGATGCTTTACATTTAATTCTTACTTTGTACAACAGAAAGCATGCTTTCTGAAGTTCTTCTGAAAATTAAAGTATTGGGGATCAAACTGGTAAGTGTTAAATAGCTGTTGACAAAAGAAAGTGTACAAATCCACTTTCTCCTAAAAGTAAATTACTTTCAAGAACAACTAATACTGGTTCTGCTTCTGTACAGCTCCCTGTTTTTGATTACTTATTATTGCCATGATTGAGCCTCTGGCATCAGGGAAGAAAATGTCAAAGATTGGAAAAAGGAAGAGTCTGTGTGACTTTGCCTTTCTCTTTCAAAATATTTCACTCTTAAGTATGTATTTAGTGATGGATTATGGAATGAGATTATGATTTTCAAGTTAGCAGTGAATAGAAGTAATCCCAGCAGAGGAGTTTTTTGACTGATAAATATTTTGTTGCTTTTCAGGCAAGTCCTTTTAATTTTAAGTGCAAACAATAAGCCAATTAAATAACACATATAGTTGAACTTTGATTTCTTTTTCCCCCTCTACACTAATCCCTTATTGTAATCCTGATGTATGTGTAACATGTCTAGGTCTTTTACAAAAATTCAAATTACTACTTTTTGATGAATAAAATTTTATTTTACCTAGCAAGAAACCAGCATGTATTTAGTGGTTTGTATTTAGGGTACTAGGGCTTGTTCTTCGTTAGAAAATAGCAAAACATAGAGGCTTGTTAGTGCTGTTACTCCCCCAACCCCAAATTAATGTGTATTTCAAATGCTGCAGACAGGTGCTATTACAAAAGGCCTCTTTTGGTTGAGATGCACTATGGGAGAGCTGACGCCTCCCTGCATTGTGCATCATACAGATGCACATGCTTGTTCCAGCAGGTAAATTCCACCTCATGCACACCTGAGCAGAACAATGAATAAGTCATTAGCTCTGCTCCAGGGTAAACTTACATTGCAATCATGGAATTGATACTTGAAACCAGAAACTCAGGTACCTTTACAAAACCGTGAGGTCAAACTTCTAAGCCTTGACTGACATTTAGAGGCCTTATCTGTGCTGTGAAACAATTAATTTGTTTTCTGAGAGGTAAAAAATTGTGAGCTGCTAAGTGCTTGTTCCCTACCATGCTGCCTTCCAAGTCTTGATGATGTCTTGTTGTCACAGCTGAGCCTGTGCTATGGGACAAAATTATTGACGTCGAGGCAGAAGTTGGAAACTTTTCATTTTCCCTTGGGAAATATTTCCAAGCATATTGAGAAAATGTTTAACCATGAAGTAGTTTTTACTGCTAACAGAAATTACATGAATAAGTACTAAAAATGTGGAAGGTAAATCCTCCTGGATTTTATCAATGGTACAGAATAATATACAATAAAGTGCTAAAAGCAACATGGTCAGAATACCAGAATTGGAACTGAGAGGACTGCTTCCTTTTGAGCCCGTGTTTTATAGACATTCCATCACTGCCTAAACACATTTATGTAAGGTGATTTTTTTGGGGTTAGCATCCACGGTTTTTCAATTGCTTTGTGAAAGCATTAAGGGAAATATATTCTAGCTGTTAACTAAGTATTTTCTATTTTATTCTTGAAGAAGTAAACATTTCTGAGTCAATAAAAGGACTTTTTAAAATCAATACTAAGTTCTTGTGTAGAGCGTATTCAGTGGAAGCATGTTCTTTCTATTTCCAGAGCTTTTTTCATCCTTTGAATCATTCCATTACCTTCTAAAAGGATTTGGATCAGGCCCAGTGTGTTTGTATTAACCCAATGGGCTGTAAGACCATCACTGAGCCTGTCAAGTTTATTGTCTCTGTTTATAGGTTTTAACATACAACTCCTAGAATTTCTGTATTTCTGCCCAAACAGATTCTTATGCAATTCCTTAATATGGCAGTAAAAATGCAAATCCAAAGAACAAGGTCTGAAAGGAACTAAAATTGAAACTGTAGCAAAAAGGCAACAGTTATTTCCATTGTAGTTCTGTTTACACTGAACTGCCTGACTGCTGATAATTCCAAGCAGCTCTCATTTCTATCTCATTCAGCAAGGATCTTGCCTTACGAATGAACATTATTATGTTAGGCTTTGACTCAAAGATTCTAGGCAGTGAAAGGGCATTATGTTTGTTTGGCTCATAAGCTCTACTAAAAATTACACTTGGGAACATACTGTACCCTCTGGTTGCTATGAAAATAGCTCTAGTACAAAATGCATGATCGTACTGAAAATCATGGGTACAACAGGGTAAGTGCGCACAGCAATAAGTCCGCAAAACTGCACATAGGTCTAAATTATTATTTTGAATGAATCACTTAAGTTCTTAATTAACAAAATTAAAATCCATCGTTTCCAAAAAGCAACACAGCTTTCTGTGACCCTCAAAATGAATGTAAAGAAGGTCTGTATTGGACTGAATTTTGCTTTGCTTTCAGGTAGTAGGTTTGGCTTTCTTTGACACAGAGATTATAATTTTAGTCCATGACTAATATTCAGGTTAATTAGTATTACAGAGCCTACACTTTTGGTGATTTTATGAAATCTAGAATGATAAAATTTCTATTTAGGTAGTAGTATTTATTTCATGCTTTCTAATGTCACTTCTCTCAAAAAAATTGTTCTGCAGTTCAGAAACAGCACATTGGGATACCTTGAGTATAAAGCTTCTTTTAGCGGCTCTTTTTGATGTTTCTTCTGGTTGTGCTAAAAGGAAGCATAAAGATAAAATCTTTGCTTTGACTGATTTTTCTAACACTTGGCTCGAATTTTGCAACTAAGTGCTTCATTTTGTTCAGTCTTCATCCTGCAGTTGCATTGGTGTGTATGTGCATATGGTCATATCACTGCAGGAGGGACTAGTGAAACTATAGCAACTTGGTTTTAATGAAAGGGTCCAACTGTGTAAGTGCTTATTACCAAAACTAGACCTCCAAGGAGCACACAGTGGATGCATTGCCAAGTACGAGTTGATTTCTTTGGTCCACAGCACCTTAGGAGTGCCGTGGAGAGGTTTAAGAAAAATCTTAAGTAGGGCCTGTGACCATTTGTGGTTGTAAGAATCTGCAGCTTTTTTTTTTTTTTTCTTTTCTTCCTTTTCTTCCTCAAATACATAAATAAAATCAGTGACCTTGCCAAGTTCCACTTAAGGGAACTACAGATTAGCTTAATTCTTTTAATACTAAACAAATGCATATTTATTTATTTATCTACCTGCTGCAGCAAAGTGCTGCTGGCAGAGAGTTATCTACTATATTTCTATTTTGTCCTGGCTTGTTGTTTCAATAGATGTTAAATTTACGACTGTTTAACGTGCATGTTTAACATGCTGCATGCAACCCTCAATGCCATTCCAATGTTACATCAGGATCATAAAGGATTAGAAGTGGGATATTGCAGATTTTATTATGCAGACTAAATGGGACCAATGCAAGCAGTCATTTGCTATCCTATGCATTACATGAAGTCATGTAAAGGTGACAGAAATCATGTTCTAAGTGGCATAGGAATTACAGATATATTGTCATGTATTGCCAAGCTTGGAGAGGCTGCTGCCAAAACTAAGCAGCCCCTAACAAGGATCTAGCTTACATTGGACCTTGCTTCAGTTTAGAGCCACTCAACCTATAGGCCAAGAGTTTTGATAATGAAACTTTGCATTGTGGCTCTATAATTACACTTTATAACACTTTGATATCTAGGTCATACAAGAAAACCCAACTTTATGAACTCTGATTAAAAGCTGAATTGGGGTCACTCAGTCTGCGGCTGCACAGGTGCTGACTCTACACACATCCCCAACCAAAGAGCTCACCACTGTTGTTTCTGCTAGGCCCATGTCTGCAGTTTGCATGGCACGTATAAGATAATGAAAAGATAATTCACTTCATCTTTCAGTCAATCTAATTAATTTACCTTTTTCTGCCTTCTCTGCATACAGTCCAATGCATGCTTTTAAAATGGTCAGGGCGTGGCCATCTTGACCAGCCTGTTTACAGTTGTCTTTTCTAGTTAGCAATTTTATTCCCCCCGCCCAACTGGATTAATGAGCTGCAAACTCTTGTATTCCAACTTCATTCTGGATACGATCATTCAGTGAGGGTTCTTTTTTGGAGCTCTGCCTACAGTTATGAATTTGTACTTTAAATGAGTCGTTGCACATCTCTGAGCATCATATAGAGTTTCATATGTCCCTTGCAAGACCAGAAATTTCATTCTGATTCCAGTACCCAACATATACAGTACCAAGTAAATAATTATGTTTTTATATTTGGACCTGTTAAGTAAAATATAGGGATGTACAATATAAGATTTAAAAATGATGTTGGCCAAATGGAAACATCTTTAACTGGAACTGTAAAGCTAACAGTTCCATCTCTGTGCCATTTTTTTTCTCTGTCTCCAACTGTTGAGGCAGTGTAACTATTCAAAAAGGTTGCCTTAAAGAAAGATAAGACAAAGAACATGTTTTAACATTTTACATTCAAATTGTTATTCTTGTACTTTGAGAAAGACTTAATGTTTTAACAGACATTAGGAACTGAAAACAGTGACTCTATAGGACATTATGTTTGGAAAATTAAATGTTAATTAAAAAGCACTGTAGCAATGAACCACTGCATGAATCACTTATTGTTTTTACAGACCTTGTTCAAAAAATGTGGATGATGTATACTTAAATGTATAAGGCAGTAATTTACATGTTTATAATGTTTTCGTGCAGAACTGTACTTGGCAAATCTTAAAATAATAGCATTGGAAAATTTGAAAAAAAAAAACCCATAACACAAAATCAAAGTATTTACAATTTAGCTTTGTTTTGGGAAGGCGTAGAAGAATGGAAAGAGAACTGCTGAAGAGGTCACTTCCATACAATTACCAGACAGTGTGATGCAGCAGCAGATGTGAAGGCTGAATATATATAAATATATATATATATATTCATTTATGTATATAAACTACCAGAAATACTTATTTTTATGACTGTATGCATGTGTGCTGTGACAAGTGGAAGCAAAGAGGTAAGGGTGAAAATACCTTTTTATTCCCCTACAGCTTGTCATCTAAATCAAAAGTAACAAGCTCTAAAATTTGTGGGGCTCCGCATGTCATAAAAGATTTGCAGTTTATTTCCAGCCTTCAGTGATTTGTACATTTAGGTATTTCCAAGATGAAGTGTAACGTCACTTGATTCAAGGGACGTTTTCCTTTTACCTCTAGGCCAATGCTAACGTATTCCAAGGTCAAGTGGAAAAGAGTTTGACAAATAAGTGGTGATTTTGGGTGGCTTGCAGTTTGAACATCTTCGATCACCAAAGTTTTTGGAAGGCAAAAGAAGATTTTTTTTTTTTTTGCTAGTCAGTCAGTAGTTGAAATGCAGTGAAAAGAACACTGACTTTGCATGCAACTTGTGCAGCTTACCTGAATAAACTTTGTAATGGAAGACTAGGCTACCTTAGCTGATATGTATTTTCCTCAGTTTCCACGAACTAATCAGAAATCAGATAGAGTTGCAGTGGAAATTTCATTCCACTGCCTCCCCAGACTAATGTGTATTTAATGTTTTGGCTTCAGCTTAGAATGAGCTTTCACACTTGACTGAACAGTGTAGTACTGCCAATAATAGATAATTATTAGAGGTACCATAGCCACCCAAGGTGATTGGCAGTGTGAAATGGTGAGAAAATGTTGTTGCCAAAACTGATGACTGCCAATTACAGTTGTGTGATTTAGAGACTGAAGGAATCTAACTTTCTGTTGTGCTGGGAATATGTCAGGCTCTGATTAGACACTTGAACATTTGACTCTTTATTAAGCATAACAGAAATTCAGTTTTTAGTGACATATAAGTCAGCACATGAAACAGCAAATTCAGCTTCTATAACATCTCAAAGTAGGGGATGTTTCTTGAGAAAACTCATTACCTAGAGAGGTAAAAAAATATGACAAGGGAAATTCTTCAGTAGAAAATGTGTTTTTCCTGTGTTGTTTTTTTTTTTTTTGTTTTGTTTTGTTTTGTTTTTTGTCTAGGCAGTATAAACTAACTTCTTTTACTGCAAGTACTCTCCTTGCTTTTTAGCCATAAGTATTAATAAAAATAAATGAGGTCTCATATTTGTTGCAAAGTTTGTCCTGACTAGTTTTAGTTTTTTTCTCCACCTCTGAAGATACAGGCTTTTCCTCTTTCTGCAGCTGCATATCAAATGAGTGAACTGAATCTCCAGATAAGCCCAGTTAATGCAACCCATGACCAAGAGGTCAAGAATCTATTAATGCTATTCTTCCTCCCTTCCCTGGTGTACCCAACTTGTAAGACTTAAACAGTAGTTTGCTTAAATTTTCTCCATCCATGTTAGTAAGTTAAAAACTGTTTTGTTTTGTTTTGTTTTGTTTCTTTTCTTTTTTCTTTTTTTATTTTTAAATGTATCAAAATGTGTGTAATTATAAGTCTGTTAAAAATGTTTTCAAGAGGAAGTAATACCTTAACTCAAGGGAGAGTTGAAATATAATATTGTGTTATTTGGGATACTGAGTGGATGTTGGCCCTCATAACTTGACAATACTTTATTTAAGATAAATATTTAACCCCTTGAAGAAGAGGGCAGAGTTCATAAAGAGGTTTTCTAGGATTTGATTTATTTTGTATGGTGTTCCATTAATTTATTTCATTCAAGACTGCCTGATACTAAAGTAATACATAAAAATGGTGATCTGATCTTCAAACTTTCACCCTGTAGATTGACTCCCATTATAAAATTTGTCATACTGATATCTTACTACTTTTGAGATTCCATTTTCCTAATAATAAGGTCTATTTGAAAGAGAAAGCAGATCTTACAAATGCTGCCTATTTTATATTCAGTTTAAAGTCATAGGAAGTTCTCAGTTACAAAACAAACAAAAAACCAACCTATTTCATTTTTCCTGTTATGGCTCCTTGAAGCAATTGCAACAGTCTATCATTATAGCTGCCCCAATGAATTAAAAATCAAATTTGTATAATAACCGTAACAACCGTCTACATTTTCTCCTAAGGTCAGTGTTAGTTTTATTTATTTACTTTTTTTTTTTTTTTTTTTTTTTTTTTTTTAATGTTTTAAACGTAATCTAAAATTCTCTGTAATAACGACCATAGACTCTTTCTTGAATTAAGTGAGGAAACAGCTCCTTCTAGTGGTTGGTGATCTGTTTCAGAAAATAAATTATCCTGACGAGCAGTAACTTTTTTCTTCTTCTTTCTAGTTCCATAGGTTCAGATATGCTATCATCTTACCCAACAAATGAGTCAGGATTTGCTTAGTTTTGCAAATCTGATGTATTGT
Source organism: Netta rufina (assembly GCF_964035555.1). Taxonomy (NCBI): domain Eukaryota; kingdom Metazoa; phylum Chordata; class Aves; order Anseriformes; family Anatidae; genus Netta; species Netta rufina. The sequence goes on along the minus strand of NC_140133.1, from coordinate 6,625,015 downwards.
AATGAGTTTCTGAATATTTTTAAAATTCAAATGTTGGGCATTTTTTTCTTCACAACTGTTTTTACAAGGTCTTAAGTAAAACATTAAATCGTCTTAATAATTGTTTCATCATTTTTTAATAATTTCAAGCTGTTTCCAAGAACAGATAAGTAAGACATAATTAATGAATCATTGCTTTTAAAATTGCTTTGTACAACTTTTCTTTCAGGAAAGAAACCTTGTGTTACGTGTAATTACTTAAATTCAGTTACCAATTCAAGTGTTATGCACATACTAACAGCCAGGATTTTGAAATGTGTTATAAAGTGTTAAAGTTATACTTTAGAAATATTGTCTGATTATAAATGTTCTTGATTGAAATGACTCGAGAGAAATCTTTGCTTGGATCACTGTTACCTGTGATTCTGATCTTGTATAGGCAATGTAAGAACAGTCGTAGTAGGTCAGACCAAAGTCACTGTATTTCAGTATCCTGTCTCCAGCACTTGTGAGAAATGAAACCGCAGTAAATGACCTGACAACAATTGTTTTTCTAGCAAATAAGTAACTTTCTAATTTGTCTCCACAGGACTCTCCTCTAAAAGCTGTACAGATGTTGTGGGTCAATCTGATTATGGACACCTTTGCCTCACTTGCTCTGGCCACTGAACCTCCAACAGAGGCTCTATTGCTAAGAAAGCCATATGGCAGGAACAAACCTCTCATATCCCGTACCATGATGAAGAATATTCTGGGCCATGCTGTTTATCAGCTCACTCTAATATTTACACTTCTTTTTGTTGGTAAGAAAGTTAGGCTTGTTGCTTGGTTTAGAAGTACCTAGACAACGTAGGCTGGCATGTCAGAATGCTTTCAATGTATCTTCTTAATGCATATATCCATAGTTAAAGAAATAGTAGGAGCAAACTGCTTAAAGGAATCAAGAACATTGATGGTAACAGAAGAGACACAATAGAGGGATTTAGTCACTTCTCATACATTCTTCACATTGGGAAGGGTCTTTGAGATTTTAGTCTCCTAGCAAAATATAGATTTGGGCTTAGGCAAAAGAGTGTGTTAAAACATACCACTGAAGATATGTTAAAACATAAATGACTACATTAGACTACATTTTAAACAGACTATCTAGTCTGGTCCTCTCAAAAAAATCCAAATCCTAAAAAATCCAATTTCTTATTTCTATCCTGGTACTTCTGGACTTTTTTTTTAGCTCTTGCTAGCAATGGATGCTTTTTATATTTTGTGTTTTTGAGAGAGAAGGGAAGGAGGAGAAATGTTATTTGTTGCAGGGAAGTACAAGGCTAATAATAGTTTTCTAATGCTCCAAAATAATGAGTGAATTTGCCCGAAGGTCTGATAATTTTATCAGTTGGGTATTGTTTTCTTGACAATATGTCACTGCTGCTGAATTGCATGTGTTTCATGTGTTTCAGATATATATATTTTTTTGTCATTATATACACACTTTCAAATAAGCTGTAAATGTAAATCTATGGTTCTGAAAATCTTAGAAGTTTTTTGAGCTCTGTTTTAAAAACCTTGCTGCATCTCACCAATAACTGGCAGTTTGTTTGGAATGCTCAAAGGAGGTGATGGTCTGTTTACACTGGAGCTATTTAAAACAAAATAATTGCCAGGTTTTGGAGAGAGATGGTCCCTAATATTGTGTATACATACATATATACAAATAACATTATAACCTTACAGTGTATTTTGAGGACATCTAGCAAGCCTAAGAAAACTCTAATGTTCAGATTCTCTAAAACAGGCATAGAAGGTCTTGGTAATTCATTTGATATCAATCTCGGAACAAAAATTTCTGTGAACTTTCTGGGAATTTTAATGGCTTTTTGATGAGTATTATGATTTAAAATACTTTATACTGAACCGTGATGAAAAGAAAACCAGGATTTTCTGACCCTAGCTTAATTACTTTTCTGTGTCTCTGGAAAACCCATGCAATACTTTGAAGGTCAGAGCCAAACCAATTTTCTCAAAGCCTAGGAAATAGAGTCTTTTTCTTTCTCGTCTCTAAGAAGGTCAGTTTTGCAGTGAGATGATGTTCTAAACTCAGTATTTCAATAAATAAATTACAAATTAATGACTATTATTTCTGTTTTGATCGACTAATTCATCATCTTTTGTAGCATCATGCTCTGCTATGCCTGTTAAGTGATGCAGTGCAATAACAAAAGGCTTAAGGATAGGTACTCACACTGAGGAAAGTATTGTTCATATTTTTGTGTTTGTGTGTTTATTGAATGAAAGCAAATAGATGCAATGATTGTGTGTGTAAAACAATGACGTTTGCTTTCATTAGTTTTTTTCCTTTATGTTTGTATGTATTAAGGGGAGTGTTTTCCAATACTTAGTTATCTCCTTGGAGATGTATAATCTGCTTAAAAATCTCTGCTCTCTCACAATCTAACTTTTGTTGCCTCATATTGGTTTAGTGGTATATTTGTCGTATCATAATCTACTTTCTGCCAAAAGACTGTAAGCCAAATTCTTGCTTTGGAAGCACGCTCATTATTCCCAGTGACTTGAACATGAACTGCTCAAATATCCCAGGGCAAAACACTCACTGGCAGCTTAGCTGATGGAATTATGACGTCAGGGGAAAACCTCAGGAAACCTTTCTTCTTTTTTCAGAAATTCTGAGTATAGTGCTAGTGGGATAGCAGAAAAGCATTTAAGTTTTGGTTTGCTTTTATTAGCAGAACTCTGGTTATGAAATTAGTAGTACTGTGGTAACCCGTACTCCCATTTTGTTTCATTCATTATTTACTCTTTTATATGAATGCAGCACCCTTGCTTTAAGAAAACACCTTTTTCAATAACTATGTTATCTGTAAACGTAGTGAATAACAAATGAGGCCCATCAGGTGTAGGTGTCTTTTCAGATATTAGCTTTCAAGGCAGACTTAGCAGAATGATCATAGCCAAATCTGTTTAAAATCAGAAATGCCTGTGTTTTTATCATTAGTATCCATGAATGCTTGTCACGAGTTACGGCATACTGGTTTAGCAAATAGGTTAAAAACTGTTGAAGAGTGATTGTTTTTAATTATTGTAGAAAATTGCAAGCATATCTCGGTGGGTCTGAAGCATTTAGTACTTCAGAAAGAATTGACTTACAATAGTTACTGTTTGGTTTAAGGAAAAGCACTACTGAAAACTATTTGAGCAGGTATATTGAGTTAGTAGAGAATAGTTATCACTTGGCAAGCGTTCTGCTTAGAAACTTCAGATGTCTTTGCTTACTAGACTTCAGAATTCTGCCTATGGATAGTAAGATCAGAAAGACATCTGGTAAAAGCAGAGCAAAGGAGACAACTAGCTAAAGCAAACAAAGGAAATATAAATTCCAATTTGATGTATTATAGTGGAAATCTTTACTTTTGTCTTATAACTAGGTGAGAAAATGTTTAAGATTGACAGTGGGAGAAATGCACCACTCCACTCTCCTCCTTCAGAGCACTACACCATTATCTTCAACACCTTTGTCATGATGCAGCTTTTCAATGAAATCAATGCACGCAAAATCCATGGCGAGAGAAATGTCTTTGATGGAATCTTCAGAAATCCTATTTTTTGCACTATTGTACTGGGTACATTTGCTATTCAGGTAATGATTTGGGCAAGAATTAGTAACTATGAAATAGATAAAATGTTTTTTTGTTGTTGTTGTTTGTTTTTTCTATGTATGTTTAATCTAAAAGCTGTAGAAGGCACAGATAAAAAACATCTGCTTTCACATACTATCACAATAAAACTGTGTGTAAATAATGGAAGATGTTAATATGGTCAAACTAATACAACAAATTTTGATAATTATCACTAGGTCAAATCTTATACTGATCTGAAGATATATAATAGCTGTCATAATTTATTGATTTTTTTTTGAAGAAATTATTAAATATTGTACTAATCAGTAGCAGCAAAGTATTTTACATTAATTTACTACATGAATAGAAAAATTGTCCTGTAAATAGCTAATATTAATCCACTATTTTAAGGTAAAATGCCAAACAAATGCCAGCAAATAACCAAACGTTATTTGATGTTTTTGTTAGTATTTCTTCTTGGTAGTAATTCTTCATGTCCATTTTGTAGGTTTGTTGGCCCAATCATATGTGAACATAATTAAAGAAAGACAGACTTTTCCCAAACATTTGTAATTTTTCTTCCATAAAAACTCTAATTCCTCATTCTGCTCCAGTCTCCTTCCACTTGCTAGCGTCTATCCAGTACCTGACACCCTCTGACATTATTTTTCAGACCGCACAATTGATGCATTGAACTATTTCTGGGTTGACATTATTGCTCAGTTCAGCATTGACATCCTGGAAATCATCAGTATTGGGACCTTTTTCATGAAAGGAGTAAGGAGAGTCCTTTGAACCCGGACCACAGTAGTTTTAAAACAGAAAGGGGAGCCACTAAGTAAACCAAGTACTAGAGAAAGGCCACCAGCGTTTGGTGGTAGAATTTGATAGTAATGGTCTTTGACAGCTAGTTCAAAAGGGTGGGTTTACTAACCTAAGCCAGGATGCTTCTAGGAGAGGCCTGACAAATTCACAATCATCTCTAAATATTTTGTCATGGGAAATGCTTCATAATGTTTTTTCCTAGTTCTAGGCATTACTGCATTCAATTATCTGGCTGAAGAAAAAGCGTCATCTAGCTGCTAACCACATTTCTGACTCAGCTGCTGATGTTATTCACCCCTCCCTGCCCTCCTAGTGGTTGAAGTATTTGTGTGGTACCATGTAACAATGTCAAATAACATATTAGGAATAGAAGATAACATTTTGATTTTGAATGCTCTTTAGATTCAGTCCAGTACACAACAGATTGTTAATAATACATTTGACTATTCTACTGGTGAAATATGTTGGGATCAAAGAGGCAGAGCTGTAAAGGATAAAATCTCAGGTAAAATGTTAATGACAGGGCCCTCCATCTACCCTTCTTGAAAGTATTTACCCAACCTCTTCTCTGCTTTTCTTTGTAGATAGTAATTGTCCAGTTTGGAGGAAAACCATTTAGCTGTTCTCCCCTGCAGCTTGACCAGTGGATGTGGTGTGTATTTATTGGATTAGGAGAACTTGTATGGGGCCAGGTGAGCATCCAGGATTATGCAGATTTCTTCTATTGTTTTTATAAACCAGTCAAAGATTGATTTTCACCCCAAATCACACACAAATGCTGTTTATAACCTACTATACTGTTGTTTCTTTAAATCTCTCAAAACATCACATTTGGCACACATTGAAATGTAGGAAGCTGTCTAATTGCATCAAAAATAGATACAATTTTGTGTTAATTTTTATATCTTTTCTCTCCATATGCAGGGTGTGCTGTCAGAAAGGTTGTCTTCAGTTAGTGTTTTGTGTGAAAGGCATTTGATTAATAACCTAGTCCTCTAGCCACAAAAAATGCACTATAAACTTCCTAGCAATAGAGTACCCAATGTAGCATGTTCATGTTTGGCCATGGCAAATTTTTGAGAGTGGAAAGAGGTTGCAGTTCTGTGTTAAACCACTCCTGACAAAAACTGCTGTTCTATCAACCCATGATAGCCTTGTTAATTGCATAGGATCCACTGTGTCCAGTTAATTCAATATACACCTGAAGTGATCTCCATCTACTTTTGTATGTGAAGGATGGAGGAGGGGATGAAAGAAAAAAAGGATTTTTTCCTAATACAGTTGCAGACAAGTGCAGATTAATTCATGTATAATTTATAAATTCTGCTAAAACTTGTGTCGTCATAGCTGATATGAAAATATAGATGAAAAACAATCTATGAGATAGTGTCCATGTGATAATTAAATCTTTGTCTATGAAATAATTAAATAAGTTATGTGATTAGCTGTCTGGAAGTAATAGTACAGATACAACCGCTGTTGTTAAAGTACTACGTTACTCTTTATGTACTAACCTGTATTGCAAAGGTAATAATACTACTATTTCTTCATCTTTGAATGCATTTAAATATCTTCGGGTTGATGTCACCTGACATATTTGGAAACATGAAAAATATGAAGTAATGTTTCACTTCTCAGATATAAAGATCAACGAGTATGCTGCTATGAAGAAACAGCCAAGAAATTGCTGCTGCAATTGAATACTGCAATGATTTAGTGGAATTATAATGAGTAGATGCTAGCTGTCAAAAATGATTATATATTTTCTTAAAAAAAAATCACTACACAAGCTTTTTGGACAGTTGGACATCAGATTTTTTTTTTTTTTTGAAAGAATTTACACAGCCATAATAGCTTTTAATGGTCCTAAAAATCACCATTATTACATTGTACTAATGTAGTTATTACCTGAAGATTGGATTTGAGTTATGAAGTTACAAGGGAAAAACATAAAATCAGTTTGATCATTCTTGGAAAGTAAAGTTTTGTTTTCTACAGACTGGAAAATGCCATCTTTGGGAGGGGGGAAAGGAAAGCAGAGAAAGCCTATGAGTTTTATTAGATTGTTCAGCTGTGAACTTCCCACAGCCTTTGATCAGAGTACTAGCTAGCTTCTGAATTTTGTTCTATGTAGTGATTGCATTACCATTGAAAATTAAGAATAGTTTCAGCAGCTGTTTTCAACTCAAAAATTGGTGGACATAATTGCAAGCCTTGTTATGAACACCTGGACATTTAATTAAAACTCATATTGGAACACCTCAGCAAATTAATCACTGAAAAGGCTACAGTTTTATGTGGAGGAAACAGTAAAAAAGTTTCCCTTGTGGTCAGTGTTTAGTGACCATAAAAGGAAAACACAAGGTAAAAATGTTTTATTTACATGATACACAGTCTGTGGTGAGTCCTTTCCATAAGGAGCTCTGCAGTAAGAGATGCTTCTTTTCCTTCAGGAGAGGCGCTTCCCCTCTTTTCAGGCTTTTTGCTCCTATTCTAGATTTATGCAGCACGTAATTTTTATATGCCTTCGCTCTGGAACAGTCTCCTGAATCTGGCATTCTTGTGACTCAGTATAACCAAATGATGTTAAAGTTGGCACCTTTAAAAGTGATATAAGGTGTAAGGAATTTCTGGGCAGCAAAGCTGCAATGATTTGAGGAACACTGGTTACTAAAAGGTGGCCCCCACCACTTCTGAAAACAAGGTCTTTTTAAATTATGTCAAGTTGCATTCTCAAAATGATTGATTGCTATTGAAAATTGTAGTAGTTTTTCTGGGAATAATATTTAGTTCCTTAAGCTACATTCAGTCTACTGAGTCTGGCATTACTTGAATTGGGTTGGTGTTTGCAAATATGGAAAAAAATCACCAAACATAAAAACACATGAACATGCTAAGAAAAGAATTAGCACAGAATCTGTCAGCCTGTCTGAGAGAGGTCCTGAAGGAGAGCTCTGTTCTATCACACAGAATCTCTACCAAGTATGGTTGTTTGTATATATGCTGTCTTGTAAGCACTTCATCCACGTGAGGTTCATCAGATTTCATATAAACATTCTCAAGTAGCTTCTTTCTGTAGAGTACTGGCGTTAATTTTTTTTTGAAAGCTGGGAATCTGAAGCAGTTTCAGTAAGTATTGCAATGACTAGCACTTACCTTTTATTTTTTTCCTCCTGTTCTGTCTTTGCTCATGTCACACTAGTTCATTACTTTTCCAAGCTCACATCATGTTTTTCAGCCCTAAAGTACATTTAAAAAAATGTTCCACAGTAGTGTAGAAACTGAGTTTTGGACATTTAATTCTGTCTTTAATAATAATATAATAAAATTGGAGTTGTGGTTTGTAAAATTCAAGGAGAACCTTAGCAAATTCAACAGTTTATTTTCATCCTGAAAATATACGGTGCCTCTTCATATGTGTTTGCTATATATGTTCCAGCCTTCCAAAACTGTAAGATGCATCTTCACCAACTTTTCTACAACTGTCTCATTCTTTCTTACCCAAGTCTTCACTCTATTGGCAAAATTATTTCTCTGTCTTTTTTTCTAAATTGATTTTAAATCGTCCAGGCAGTCTGTCTGCCTTCCTGGAGTGCCTTTGATGCTCTCATTTTCAGGATAACAGCTTAGCCTGTGCTATGCCTCATGTGCTCTGGACAATATCACATGCCAGAGGGCTGCAAAAATCAGTATCACAAACTGGATAAGACTTTCATCCACCAGATAGCAGCTTTTACTCAGCTATCAAATGTCCCAAATAGTTGTAGTATCAAATGTATCAAATAGTTGTAGTTTCTCATCTGCAAAATTCTTTCCTGTTCCATCTGACTCCTCTTTTTTTTTTTTTTTTTTTTTTTTTTTCATGCATTTGGGCTTCAGAGATGTGATTGCTCTTTGCTGAAACAAAAGCAAACAAAAAAATAAAATGGCTGCACTTTTTTAGGAAATGGGTCTAATAGTTATTTTAGTACGAGATTTTTTAAACATTCAGAATGTTCCAGGTAATATCTTGTTTAAATAGCCATCTGCTTGTATACCTATTAAAGCTGACAAAAGAAATCAGAACAGAGAGTGCTCAGGATAACAACACAGAAATGTATTCAAAATAATTGTGTTCAACACAGTCTGACTACACTATTTGCAAATTTTTAAGATTATTAGCCATCTCCTCTATTAATTAATTCCAGCGACCACTTCAGTGGCCAAACTGAATAAGGAGAGGGGCTGAGTTAAGCAGAATATTTAATTAATATATATAAATATACAATTAAACAGAATAAGGACAGAATTCTATGGAATAAGACAGAATTCTACAAAAAGTCCAGTGTGAAGATATTCAAACCTATACCTTTAGAAAACTTGTTCCTGTTAAATGCTGAGAAAGCCATTTTGATTTGACAAAATAAATAAAGGAAAGCTGATTACATGAGCAAATTTAGTGTGCAGAGATTTATAAGCATGCAATGCAACTCATTTTCAGCTCACATTAATGGACATTAGACCACTTTCAGTCATTAGAAATCCCCAAACACTAATTGCAAAAGTATCAGTCTTGTTAAATTTCTTTTATATAATAACATTCAAATACTTATATTCCCCTTTATTTATTTATTTATTTATTTTGAGGAAGGACATCACTTCTTTCTAGCTTTAAACTTGTTCCATAGCCATGTATTGCCAATGTGGTTTAACAATGCCAGTGATGGTGATTGTAACAGTAAATAAGGTGTTTGGGGCGGCTAAAATGGAGTTGGATAAATACAAAGTGCTATTATGAATATGCTTATAGTAGCTTTTCTGAAAGACTAGAGAACTCATTAACTCATTAAAGTATCAACGTTCTTTTGTAATTAGTAGGTTGTAATGTTATTGAATGAGGTTTATGTTTTCAGCATCGTTTTATAATTTTAGGTCATTGCAACCATCCCAACAAGTAGGCTAAAATTTTTAAAGGAGGCAGGGCGGCTTACTGAGAAGGAGGAGGTCCCTGAAGAAGAACTCAATGAAGATGTCGAAGAAATTGATCATGCAGAGAGAGAACTTCGACGTGGACAAATTCTCTGGTTCAGAGGCCTCAACAGAATCCAAACCCAGGTATGTTACAAGTAAATGCCCCCATGGTCTAGAAATAATATATTTAATCTGTGATCAAGGCAAGATAATGTTATAGAAAACTACAGAGATGGTTATGTGTCAGAATGATGGTACTTGGAAATTGCTTTACTGATTTCAAAGGAGCAACCTGTGGAATAGTAAAATAGGCAAACTTTAAGAAGTGTGTGTATAGAGGAAGTGAGGAGATTATAAAATGATAATATGCAAAAGTAGGAATACTTTTTTTTTTTGAGACTACTGCGGACATAGTTTTTCTACTTCAGTGATAACAGCTGATAAAATAGTGCTACCTGGAAAATGATAGCTGTCACAATGACTAGCAAAATGTTATGAAGGCCTTCTATAACATGCCATTTTATTTTGTCAAAAATATGCTGTTCTCGCTCATGCCATGACAGAGTAACTTATTTTTGGGTCTAAAGTGTAAAGCACCAGTTGATTTGAAAAAAAAATAATAATCTTTTCTGTTCTGACAGTATCGTATATGTAGATCATGGTTAAAAGGAATTAATTTTCTTTCTTGCAAGGTCAGGAAAAATCTGATTCTCGATTTATTTTAAGTAGTAAGGGCTCAAGCGTCTATTGGATGCTGAAATGTATGTGTTGGCTACTATGGATGATTTCTTAGATTTTTTTTTTTTCTTATAACTTTTCCTAAATACAAAAATCCATGACATTTTTAAAGCAAAATGAAGGGATTCAGATAAATATTATACTAAATACTTGTACAGAGTCACAGTGCTAAATTTAGTGCAGTTTAGGCTATTTGGTAAAATTTGTCCTGTAGTGCTAAAAAAAAAAATATTTCAACTGTTATGCCTTTTTCATTGCAGTCAAGTAGCTTGTTTGATAGTGCTTTAGTAGTGCTTTAGTCTTTCTAAGATTTGTGCTAGCTTGCAGAAGAGACCAACTTTGAAAGATACATACTCCCCGTGATATCATGTGGTTCTGTGAATGTTTTACATTCTCAATGTTTTACATTTGCTTACAAGAAAAAGAGGTGAATAATTAAGAAAACATTTTTTCTTTAAAGAATCGTTCCTTTAAGTAACTTTTATTACAGAAGATTTTGAGTTTGAGATTTTTGTCTTAACTAGAGATAGATGGTATTTTCTCTTTTTCCATCTACAAATTGATACTTTTTCTTTTTTTTTTTTTTTTTTTTTTTCCCACCCTGGAGAAAAAATTGCAGTCATATATTTTAGAAAAATGGGGGAAAGCAGTAAACTGAAGCTAGGATAGTTAGGTCTACTTGGTGCATCACAGGAAAGTGAGAAAGGCAAGAGGGTGAAATTAGAGATTAGGGTGTTAGAGAGAGTCTTTGGGTAAATTACCAAGCTTCTGAGGTAAGTGATTAAACATGGATCTTCAGGGTTGTACGTCTTGACACCTGTCTTGAGTCAGGAGCACTCATCAGTAGAGAAATTTCAAATTGTCACAGTTCCTCTCAGTTTAAAAGGTGACAAACAGGTGCCCAGGTAATGGTAATCATTATGGTAAGATGACCTCTAAATGTGCATTCTTTTCTTCCTGATTGGCTGTAGGAGGAGTATTGTCTGTTGGCATTTCTGTCAGGATGTCTTTCTGGTTGTGGTGAGTGCAAAGAACTACAAGCACACACACAAAAAAAAAATTACATCCTTTCAATTCTTTTTCTAGTCTGAGAGGTAGTTTTTAGCTCTTCTGCATATCTTTGTCCACTTAATTCACAAACAAATTATTATTCTTTTACACTATTTAAAACAAAATGAAATTAATTACATTTCTTTGCTAACATCCATCTTCTCAGTTTCCATTCTGCTCTTAGTTGTAGAAATACCTTTGGTAGGATGCACTGTTTCCCCTTCTGCCAAGAGGCTCTGTGATTTTTTTTCCTCATTTTTTTTTTTTTGTTCAATGACGTTGATTTTTACATCCATTTCACATCTGTGGAATGCTAATGGAAAAAAGAAAATGGGCCAACACACTCAAAAAGAGTTCCAAAAGCAGCTACAAGATATCCACTGGAGAGTGATGAACTTATATGCAGGTCAAATTAGACCAATTGTTGGATGGACCTTGAGCGCATTTTGATGTGCTATGTGTTGTGGCCCATCCAAATGAATTCATACACTTGTACTACATTTCTCAGGAAGCCATCTAAAGAAGAGTTGATGGAAGAAGATGAGGATGTCTGTAGCATCCTTGGGGAGCTGGAGGATTTGCAAGAATCCTCTGATGCCTAATGCACTCCTGGAGATGCGGAAGAAGAAGGTAGAGCATCCCCTCACTTTATATATGTAAGAGGATGTCAGTTAAGATTAGGAATAAACAATAGACTGATGACTTGATTGATCATTCTGATCTCAGCAAGACTGGTTTCTACCATCACACACTTGTGCTGTATATTAGATCATGTTTATTTTTGGTTATTTGCTATTCAGTCATTACTGGACAGATAGCTACAGCATTCAACAAAAGCCTTAACTCCTAGGAAAGTTATAAAGAATCTACAGTAGGTTTTTTTTTTTTTCTTTTTTGTTTTTTCCTCTCTGTCCAGATAATTGACAGATCTCCTTTGTATTGTTCCAGTAAAACCTCATCCAAACTGGCAAAAACTTTGCAGTAGTAAAGACTCTTTTTTTCTTTTTCTTTTTTCTTCTTTCTTTGTTTCTTTACTCTCAAAACAAAGGTTTCAAACCTAGGCAACCAGAGAAAGAATTTCCATTGTTGACTCTTTATACTGAAACATCAGGCATTTCTGTTTTACACTCTACATGCAGAATTTACTTTAAAGAAAGGTGCATGAAAAACACACATAAGTGAGTTATAGAGATTGGCTATATATTTCTGATTTTCTTTCTTTTTTTTTTTTTTTTTTTTTTTTTGGTCTACTTTTGTTCATTTAGATATCATTTACATATCTTGTTGTCTTATAAATATACCTTGTGCTGTCTCTGCATGAATGCATACTGTTCTCTGGATGGAAGAGTGGCTACTTAATAGACAACTTTGTCAGAAGAGCTTTCACAACTGACTCATCCTAGTTATGCAAGCTTCATAAGGATATAAAGCTCTTAAATTTCATAGAAGACAGGGCTTTTCAATCTCTGCTAGTTATCAGCACTGTTTTCCAAGTCTTTGCTGCAGTTCTCAAGAATTCCTTATTCTGAAGGAGTGAGAGAGTTAAGACTGATCATACCATCTGGGCAGATCTAATAATCTTTGAAAAGTTCCACAAATTCATTGCATCTTTTCAAACTGAATACCAAAAAGTTTATGTAGTTACCTTATATTTGAATATGGAAAAATTGCGAAGAGCGGAGGTTCTAAAACTTTTCAAGATACATATCTTACTTTTTACAACACAGGGTCTGGCTCTTTCCTCCCTCCCTATCATCCTGTAATTCAAAGTTTGTTTTATCTGCTTAAGGTAGGAAAAAATACATAAAAATTCTCTAAATATTAGAAAAAGTATTAGAATAAAAGCAATACATAAATGAAAATACACAGGTGCCATGTTAATTGCTACAGAAATGCACAGAAATGCATTTAAAATTTTCAGAAATTCAAATGTCTAGGGACTGCTAATGAAAAAAGGAAGATGCCTGTTTAGACAGTCAAAAAATACAGAGGTGCTGTATTGCATTTTCTTCCTCTTCCTTTCTGCATTAAAACTTTGTTCTTGAACAAATGCAAATGCCATAGCAATGAAAGTCAATCCCAGCAAGTTTTTGTTTTTTTTAAAGTTAGATAAAAAGAAAAAATATAGCACCTCTTTTCTATTTTTGTTTGTTTGTTTGTTTTTGTTTTTTCTCCCATTCTGCTGTTTAGAATTATGCAGAAAACATTTCAGGGGAGCAAAGTAAGTAGAATGGAAACTGTTATTTCATGCAGATTAAAGTTGAGTTTGCTAAAGCAAACTGCCAGAGATTAAACAAAGCAAAATTGTTCTTGTTCTTTAAAAAATAAAATAAATATTTGTTGGAGATAAGGCGAATGATACCTGGATCCTGTTGACATTAATGACAACAGAAATGCTTGTGGAAATTCTGTTATATGTCAAGAGTCATAAAAAAGTTTTGGCATATCTGTCCTGTCGGGACTATTCTGTTAAGATCCAGACCCAACCCCCCTTTTTTTTAAACTGCTAATCACTGATATTTCAATTAAATGTATATACGTTTGTTTAAAATATAGATCTTATAAATTATAGGACATAAAGAAAGATAAGAGGTGAAAAATATAGAACAACATTTTTTTCTTCTACCTAAAGGCATGCAATCAAAACATGATTACATTCTTTGTTTTGTTAGAAAATTTTCTAACTTTTTATGATGTGTGACTTAGCCTTTACCTTCTCATTTTTAGCAGCTTGAATTGTTCTAAATAAATTCAGTCTTCTGTAATTACAAAAGCATCCTATTTTAAAATGCATTGTTTACTTATTTATTTGGATGAACTCTTTCTTCTTTGTTTTCTGATTTTGGAAGATAAACTCCTGGGACAAGTTCTCCTCTTCTTCTTCCTTGGCTTTAGGCAGAACACAGCCCTGTATGTTCAGCCTTTAAGATTCTGATAACGTTGTCATCATTCCCCTGTAGATTCACTCAATGAAGATCTGTAGTTATATTTTTTTTTCATGAGAAAGAGTAAATTACACACCTGTAATTCTTGTTCTCTGGAGAAACTATTAAATACAGATCTTCCCTTGTCTTTTCATTCATGCTTGTACTAGGGTCTTTTCCTTTCAGTTAATTAGAAAGGCATTTATACATCTAAAAATGTCCTTTGGCTTAGGATTTATCATCTGTGTCTTCCACAGTGCACTTCATGCTCTCAGTGAGAGTCTTTAAAATCTTTCTTGAATGTTCTCTTTTGAAGAGTGCTCTGTCACCTATATCAGATCATGAAAACCCAGGATCTTTATCTAATTCTACTTTTGTACAGTGAACATTTCAGGTGAGTATTTAACATGCCTTCATATATAACCCATGGTTTGAACCATATGTTGTTATCTAGATGCCAATGATTCACTTGTACCCTCATACCAGATGCTAACCCACCCCATATTGTATTTTTTAACTGTGATATTTGTGTTGGACATGTAGGTCAAAATAAGTTTGCTGCAGGAACAGAGCAAAGTTGGAAAATGTTGTCATGACTGCTTAATACTGTAGCTATCAGTATGCACATGAAATGCATGTTGTATTCCGGGCTCTCATTGGAAAAAAATGGGTCAGTGAACAAAGCTGTTTCATGTTTGTCTAGTAAACGTACAGTCAGATGATTATACAGCAGTAACCTATAATCCCTTTTACTGGGATCTTGATATGGTAATTTTCAAAAAAAACCTGCAGGAAAATAAAGAATGAACTCTGAAGACTAAGATAATGGGAGGGGATGCATCCATACCACTAGAGATGAAGCCATATTAATTTATTTATTCCTAGGACTGACTGCAGTAGAAAATGTTAGCAAAGTTATTATGATGCTTTCAACTTGGAGAATTTATGAGGGCTTGTACCATGGTTTGTGCTGTTGAAGTTGATAAATATACCACTTAACCTTTTCCCAACTACTTTCTAGGCTGTGTCTCTTCAGAAATCTGGGTTGCAAGATTTGGGAACAGTGGGCTTCTTCAAATAAGTGGTTGGGTGAATTCTTCTAGTGGGTTCTCATACTGTTTTGTTATGTTGTGGTGGCACTAATGGAACAAAGGATGTTTTGGTGTGTATGGATTTTAGCATATATTTATTCTTTGCTCCTATCTGCCAGTCTCTTACTTTACATACATTTGATACATAGTGTCTGCTTTTTATTAGGTTATACTGGTGGCACAGACAGTCTTGAAATACTTAACCCATTTTTTTAACTCATCTTCTCAGTTAAGGACTAAAAGTACTCAGGAAGGTATTCATCATAGATACACGTAACACTGAGTGCAATATGCATATGGAAATAAGAAATAGAAAATAGTAAAGTAGAAAACTGCAATATTCAATTCAGTTCAACATCACTTTCTGTGTAATTTTAAGCACTGTATAAAGATAAAATAGTAATATTTTAATCTATAATTGTAATAGACTAGCATTCATTATTACTGTAAAATTTACAAAAAACTTTCATTAAAGAAAAAGATAAAATATCAGAACACTTTCTATTTTATCAAGCTAGTATACTGACAACCCTGTTTTTTGTAGACAAAATGGATTCTTATTTTGAATATTTTTATAGGCTTTTGTTGTTGTTCCTATTAAGTAAATGAATTTTCCACCCTCTAGAAGAACACGTAAAGAGTAATAGCAAAGTAATTTTATTCTCAGTAGGAAAAAAGTGGAGGTTAGCTATTTCAAGTATGCCAGTTGTATTTAGTTTATTTACATATAAATAAAATGGTTTAAATTTTTAAGATTTTTATTTCAAATCTTCTCGTTGTTTAAACTGATGCAGCTCCACTGTCTCTGCTATGGAGCTGTTTCATTTAATCCAGGCAGAAAAATTGGACCATTTCATATCTAAAAATATTATAAAAAGAACACTTAAAAAAAAAAAAAAAGTATTTATTTCAGTTGAAGTAAAACTGTGTGCACGGTTGATTTATTGTTTTTCATTATTATTCCTGTCAGTTTTGCAACTGTATCCATACTTTAAGCAACTTGTCTCATTCTTTCCTCCATTGCAGATCGAAGTAGTCAATACTTTCAAGAGTGGCACTTCCTTTCAGGGGGCTCTAAGGAGACAGTCCTCCGTCACAAGCCAGACCCAGGATGTAACCAATATTTCTAGCCCTAGTCACGTATCGTTATCCAATGCTCTTTCCTCTCCTACCAGCACATCTGCTGCTGCGGCTGGGCGTGAGTGTGTATTATTAATGCATCAGACCTACAGAGATGCCAACTTATGTAGCAGTCATTTGAGACTGAGCTACTTTGCCCTTTCCCACTTTGTTCTGTTATGTTTATTAGTTTATTACCCAGCTACACAAAACTGGATTACTTTGTGTACAGTAGATGCTCTCCATCATTTATTGCAGGTTATGTTAGGTATTGTTAGAACAGGAATTTGTAGACATTTTTATCCAGTTATGGAGACTCTATTTGAGGTTTCTGTGTTATGTTTTCCTGATGTCATTGTATATATTTTTCTTCTGCTTACAAAATATGTATTTTAAATAGTTTTGTGAAAATCTTGTAGTAAGAGAAAAAAAAGAAAAGAAAACAGCTTGAAAAAGATCATTCTTTCTGGAAGACTGTATAATACAGGTCACTCACAGCCAAGGAAAATGTACTCTAATTGGGACGGATGCAGTAATAAAGAAATAGAGAATCTAGTTTATGATGCAAGGCTATGTATTGTTTACATGAATGATGAACGAAAAGAACTGTTATCTCTAAATCTAGTTGGAGGTAAACATTAAGTAAGGAGGGAGCTAAACTGGTTAGTGGACAGTGTTGATGCAACAAAATAAATAAGGCAAAAAACTTATGTTTGAAAAAGTTTCTAAACACTGAAATCTTGAAAGAGCTTTATTATAGGTATAAGTGAAGCATCTAGTGAAGTTAATGAAGAGAATGAAATTTTTGAAAGGGCTGTTTTACTGACAGTAAAATGTCTTCATTTGCCAAGTAAAACTCATATTTCTAACCTTGTTTAGCATTAAAAGAATATTTAACTTTATAAAGTCACTTTTACAAGCCTGTCCCATACTTTACAGACTCATGCAGTAGTTACCTGATGCAAATTTTAGTGAAAAGCTGGTGAGACAAGCCAGCTAGAGAGGGAAAGCACACAAGGAAAAGGCAGACAAGAGAGGGAAATAACATTCCAGAACTGCTGGATGAAAAAAGGAAGCTTGACCTTTCCCTTTAGTTCAAGTGCAACCCGTTCAGTATTTGAAAATCAAGAATAAAGAAATTTCTGACATACATTAGAATTTTTGTTGGAATTAAATGTCAAAGGAGAAACTTTACTTTTGCTAAGAAGCCAAAGATCCATTAAGGTTTTGACTTTGTCTGTTTTCTCTCAGAGAAAATTTTTATCTTTGTCTCATTGGAAATTTGGCTTGCTAACTTTTACTCCAACAACATCAACAATTCAAGGCAGCATCATGATCAAGAGAAGGAAAGGCATTGAGCTGCAGCCACTATGTTTTGGTTTATTAATATTATGACACAAACCCAATGAATGACAGCGGGGAAAAAAAAAAAAAAAGTTGTTTATCTCCAAATTACTCCTCTTTCCAAATCCAAATATCATAGAAATAGGGTGTATTTTAATAATTGGCATTTTCTGAGAAAATTTCGGTTGCAAAATGAACACCTAGCTCTACTTTTTGGCTCCTTGCTTAAAATATATGTAGTGGGACAGGATTGACTGCTTTTCTCTTGGCTGCTCACAATGAATGAAACCCTAAATTATTACATTTTTCCGTGGGGTGGGAGAAATAATGGGATAACTGTATCTCTGGTTTTTAAGCCTTTCCCTCTCTTCAGGATTTTTTAAAATATTGCATATGTAGCTATCACGTCATTTTTTGGAAACAAAATCCTGTAGTATTTCTATTATTTTGGAGCAGATTAATGTTTGATTCAGAGACATCAAAGTATTTTTAAATTTTATTAATTATTAACAGCCACACATAAGTTTAGTAACTACTTAATGGAAAAGCTGCCTGTAAAATGCTGTCTCATCTACAATGGTTGGTGAAACAGATTAGGAAAATGTTACCTGAATTTTTCAGGTATTCATAAGAATGGCACATTCAAATCATTAAGAGGGTTGCAAACCTTAATGAAAAGTAATTTATACAAGGAAATATTTACTGTAGTACTGAAGTTTCCCTAGTTATGCTGAAATTGTTTAGCTGTCATAGTGGTTTTGCCATCAACAAACTACATATTTCTAGAAGTCAGCATTAGTTGGTAATAATAGTTAGGTAGAGGATCTAACTGTACACAAAGTAAACAAGTTGTTCTTTATCCTAGTCTGTTTATATCTAGTTCTCAAATGTTGTTTATATTTTCAGTAGGTAGCCCCTTCAAGAGAATGCAGTTTAAAATTTTCCAAGAAAGATGCACGTTTAATATTCTTTGATGTTCCTCCTTCCCCCATTCTCAGAGAGTATATAGTTAATAACGTTCTTAAGTGGAAGCAGTCAGAAAACATAGGTCTCTTAAAAACAAACAAAACCCCACAAAACAATTCTTTCTTTCATAAAAAGTTAAAAGTTAAAAAAAAATATTGAAAAATAATTGGTGAGGCCCTTGCCCAGGCTGCCCAGGGGAGCTGTGGCTGCCCAAGGCCAGGCTGGATGGGGCTGGGGCAACTGTCCCTGCCCTTGGCAGGGGGTTGGAACTGGGTGGGCTTTAGGGTCCCTTCCAACCCAAACTATTCTGTGATTTCTATGAAGCCCCACCAAAAAATAATCTTCCAGATCGTCAGTCTGCTGCAGTTTTTGAATTTGCAGGTTCCTTCTTCTTTATTCTGTTGAGGTCTGTCATTTTGGTCTGAGATTTTTGGAAGTGAATATTTTACTCAATCAAAATTTTTGTTTTATTAATGCTAGCAGCAGTGGCCTCAAACAAGCCACTTCTAAAGATGGCACAGGAAAAAATGCAGGGTGATGACTCTAGCGTTTCTAGCAGCAAATTAATGTCATACCAAATGATCACAAAATATTCTCAGTATATTTCCATCATACAGATCTCTGAAGTTTTTTTTTTTTTAATTTTTTTTTAAGTGTTTTTCAGCAAAAGAAGAACATAGCCTAATTAAGGCTGTATTTTTGTTCAGTTTCACTTTTTTTGGGGTCTAACATTTTCTTCAAAAGTGGGGCTAACTCTCAGGTAAAAAGAAGTTTTTTCATTGCCACTTTAACTCATAAATAGCTGAAATTTATCAGACTCACCAAGAAGCCATCATTTTAGGTACAATACTTATATCTGTAACACTTGCCTCAGAGTGGCACAAGGGCATGAGCATCTGCAAATTATGTCGGAAACTGTAGCACAGAACTTGATTCTAGTAGCAATCTTGATTCTAGTGCATATTGTGATGCATTTACTGATGAACAATTTAAGAGAGTTTGGCTTAGCTTTTGTAATCTATCCTGCATGAAAATCAGATACTCTTGTATTGAGAAAAAATATTTACTGTTCAGCAGCTTTTGCTGAAAATAGGATTTTATTTTTTTATTTTTTTTAGAAAACAATCTGATTTATTAAATGTAAGGCAAAATTACTGTCTCATACTTATCTAAATTCAAAACACAGACGATCAAGTCAAGTGGGCAAACCAGCCTTACTGAAATTGCCACTTGCTTTCTGTAGCAACATAGTTTAACTGTCACATGCAGAAATGGAATAAGCAAAATGTGACTTGAAATGAAGTCTGCATCTAGAATGATGTTTATAAAAGTTACATCATTTAGGGACATCAGCTGATAGAGACAGAGATATCATAGTAAAGCTTAGAAGTTCTCACTTGTTATTACAAAGATTTAACAAACTTACAGGGATATGCAAGATCAAAATTGACTTCTGCATATCTTTCCTTTAGGGAAAATAAATAGACTTAAAGTCTTAGTCATGTCCTCAACTGGAGATGTGTCGTGGCAAGATTTATTGTCCTTACATAGAAATAATTTCTTTAAAAGGGTGTTTAATATATTTAAGCTTTGTCAAATCTGATACAAAAATGTCAGGTTCTATAAATTTGCAGGAGTCCTATAATAAAGGAGAAATGCTATGGAAAGCGGAAGCCCTGCATATGGTTCTGATCTCATGCCCTGAAATTCAGTGGAATAATAGTCACGTGAAACTTTTGTGAAATGAGAATCAGGCCTGAGGATATCCCAGACTGTGTAGTTATTCTATTCTGCCCTTGCTACATGTGGTTTGAGTTTTTGGTAGCACTTCCTGGATTTATTGAATATTTATGTAGAAGGAGAGTATGCGTCTCTTTCACTCATTAATGCAGAAACGTAGAAATTATAATTTTTCTATTTTTTTTAATTTATTTTTGAATTTACTCACCTTCTTCATCATACAATCCAGAACATGGTAGTCATATTTACAGGTGACTCCTTTGCATATAATATCTCCTCCTGTGGATACTTAATCTGATTTTATTAACTGGGAGGATTCAAAAATAAACAAAACCAAACACACTGAAGGTATGCCTTCTATTTCAAAGCTTTTACATATCCAATAGTATTTGACCAAACTTTTACATTTGTGCAGCTATAGTCTTGATACAGAATAGTGTCAGTTACACATAAGAGTTGGCATCTCTTTGCAAAATTGACCTCTTGTTTACAATTTTATACTAATCACCTTACTGATCTTTCAGTATTGAATTTATTTGCTTTTGCAGTGCCCTACTCTCTACTGTCTGAATATTAAATGTGTTTGTTTTCCCAGAGGGCTAGAGAACATTGGACAAAAGGGTTCAGCAGGAGAGAGTGAAATAAAAAGAGGTTGTGAGTCTTTAACCTTGAGCCTGAAATGAATGTGAACCAAACTCAAGATACTTGGCTTATATGAAGCCAGGTAAACATTCGAGTATAAGCCCACACACTACCAACCATATGACATCTGCTGATGATTAACAGGCCTTGTGTATTTGCCTAGATTGTTGTATTTAGGAGTGAGATTCTGAACTTCATCTTTTATTCTGAATGGACAAATTTGTAGTATCTAAAATTTTAATTCTTTTATTCTTCTTGCCTGATGCAGTATAATAAATCTAACTTTCAAGGTGGGATGAAACTCAAGAGTTTTTTCTATTACAGCTACAGAGAAGAAAGAAGTGGAAACTTATAGCCATGTCAAAAATGTCCTGAAGTGTTGTCCCCACAGTCTTTTGTTTAAAAGCAGTTCATTTTTTTCTGTTGTCTCCATTACTGTGAGAAAAGGGAGCTGTATCACACTGTTTGTCTTCCCTTGGCATTGTCAGTATCATAAAGAAATCTCATCAACATGAGCTCCACATAGTCCATAGAAACCAACACCTTTTAGGTTCTATCCATCATGGGTATGTCCCTGCTTTTACATGCTGTACATTCTGTGAAGTTTATTGGCTTTATCTTCAAAAAGTAATCACACTTTGTTTCAGCAGAGCCCCTAAAACTTTTACAGTAGGTATACTTCATATAACCTTGAACTTACTTTAGCATGCATTAAAAAAAAATGTTGCTATTGGGCCATGTAACTCAGTAAATAATATATTTAATTTCTTTGATTAAATAGGGTAGTGTTATTATGTATAAATTAAAATACCACCTTTGTATTCAGCTACCTATGTTTCCATTAAAGTACTGAAAGAACCAAATTTTGTTCCTGTAAGCAATAATTTGATACATTAAGGGAAAGATTAATAAGATTTTGAATTACATTGTAATGAAGGAATTCTGTCACTGAATGAGGTGTGACACTAAAAGTAAATGTTTTCTTCTACATACCAAGCAATACAATTTAAAATGGGGAGTTTCTCTTTAATTGAGATATTGATGGAAATCAATCTCTGAAACTTTAGGGAGATGTTAAAAAAAATAGTTTTCTACAGATACTTAGAGAAGGAAATTTACTAGAAAGCTATCTCTAAGTACTCTCAGATTTAGGGATTTGTCCAGATCTGGCCCTTATTTTACTGTTGTATTCAGCAGATGAGCTACTTTACATATCAGCAGGTCTAAACTACTTTTTAAGCTAGTATTTTATTTTTTATTTTTAGTAAAAGTCACTATGAAGAAACAGAATCTATGCCAGTAGCATCTAAATGCTCCTGCAAGACTTTAATGGTCCATGCCAGAACTTTTTCATAGATCTTTACATAAAGTGAAATGATTGCTGGCTGATTGTATGTTCTGCAATTAAAAACCTTCAGATTGCTCTGTAAACACATTTAGTCCAAGCAAAAGATGTTAGTGTAGTGTTTTCTTTCAGTGGGTCATCAGTTTGAGCAGTCCCAGCAGGGTATTGAATTCAGGTCATGGCAGGCAGGTTTTCGTAACTTGTTTTCAAATACAACCTAGTTCTATTGGTTTCCCCCAGCTGTGTAACATGCAAATCAGCTACCTCTATGGTTGACTAAAAGCTTGGCATTAAATGCAACTTTTACTCCAAATGTTGGTATTAAATGCAGTATCAACGCACAGTTTTTAAAACACTTTGAAGCAGTTCTTACGCTACAGTATCCTTTTCTGAGACTACTTCTGAAATCTTGCTTAAGCAGAATTTCAGTGACTTTAGTGGTGTTTTTTTCTACTACAGAACTTGGAGTCTCATAAAATGAAATTAAGTTCCTCCCTTGCTAGCCTGTAGAGGCTTAAATGCAGTTTGTGTGGCCTGAAGAAAAGCTTTACTTTCACTGGGTACTACAGAATCTATACAAGCATAATATGAAATTGCAAGTCTTTTCTATTTAAGCGAAAATCTAATTTACCTTTATTTAAAAAAAAAAAAAAAATCTAGCTGGCAAACAGAACCTAAATCTATGCAACAAAAAGTAGCTGTATTCAAAATAAAGTATTTACTTGGTCGATAAGATATAGTGAACAGCTGCAATTGAGTAAAATGATTTATTTTTATTTAGATAGCAGAAATAATAGGGATCTTTGCAGAAAATACCACCGTATCAGCCCATATTATAAAGTAAGCATGTTACAGAGAAATTCCCTGATTTAACTTACCACAATGTGGTAGCATGTCTTAAAGATTGCTTTGGCTAACACGCTGTTTTTTTAATTATTTAGTCTAATTACTTTGCACTTTAAAATACAAGAGAGAAAGGCCTAGAAAATGAGGGAATTAGTATGTCAGCTCTACTCTATGAGTTCAAATCCTATTTTTAGTAATGCAAATGAATCTTTTATATGCCTGTTCACTACAGAACCATAACACAGCAAAACACGATTCAAAGCAATTCAGCCTGCATAAAGCCCTGCTTTATAATTCCAGGTGCTCTGTCAAATAGAGGTACTAGGTGCACCATCTGATTGTAGCACGTAATCTTTACTCTTCTTATCCTCCTCTTGCCTTGCATGCCTGCCAGCTTCCTGATATCTTCAAGTACCCCACATCTGGCCAAGACCATTCTGCACCACTCTGGTCCTCTTATTTGGAACATAAGCAGTACACGAACCTGCTTTTTGTACTGTGCCCTGGTGTTACCAAATGTATTTCTAAAGAGAAGGGAGGGTATTTGGCCTCTGACTGAGGGCCATGGATCTGAAGATGGCATGACTTCTGCTTTCAGGATTTTTGAAAGATTACAAATATTTAAATGTAGAGAACACAAACAAGGACAAAGGTCAGAGAGATCAAAATACAAG
This sequence comes from Netta rufina, assembly GCF_964035555.1. Lineage (NCBI taxonomy): Eukaryota > Metazoa > Chordata > Aves > Anseriformes > Anatidae > Netta > Netta rufina. Next base: position 6,601,153 of record NC_140133.1, on the reverse strand, counting down.
ACAGCCTCTTTCTCAAATCTGCTGAAATTCTGTACAGCTTAGGCAGCCCCAGCCACAGGATCAGCTAGATCCCACAGCTGGAACACGGTGACCCCGTGCCATTAATAAAATACAGTCTGCTGATTCAAGGAGGAATTAAAGCTTTACAAATTAGTGCTGTATTAAACCAATCAGTAATGTGCAGCATATTCACATGTAAAAAGATACACATACCTACCGCCAACCATTTCAAATGCGTGTGGAAAAGCTTTCACAATGCCTGCTTGCACCTTTTTCTGCCTCTGCCTGTGTTTTGGTCTCCCCTTTAAGAAATGCTAAAAATTCACTCATGAACTACATGGAAGTAGAAGGATAGAACTCATATTTAGTCATAAAGCATTTGCCAACAGATCACATTTTTGCCATTCTGTTTTTTCCTCTTTGCCCCTCACTCCCTTCCAAAAAGTTATGTTTTTTCAGTAGTAACATATAGCACATTCCTTCACGTCTTTTCAGAACCAGCAGGTCACTGGGATACAGACAGCATCCCTACCTTTGCTCACCCACAGAGCACTAGCGTCCCCACTCTGCCATGCTCCTCTCTCTCTGCTCCTTTCATTTCCTACTGAGAAAGCAATTTGCACTGTGGCTGACAGTCTGATGGGCTGAGCCTTGTAGTTTTTCACCTGTGTTTTTATTGTCAGGTGGCTAACAACATTAAATTTATCCTGGCATAAGTCTGCTGACCTAGTTTAAAGACTGCATATATGGCATAAATTTTGTCGCTTTCAGCGTCTAACCTTACAAATAGTATTAAAACTGAGACACAGAAAATGAAAGAGCTTGCTGTTTAACAATGCAATTCAAGTCAAACCAACAATCAATACATTATTTTACTATGTTTTCTATATATTAAAAAGTTAAATGGCTAGAACAGTGGGTCTATACTCGAGTGTTTACCTCACATATGCATGAAGGAAAAATAAAAGTTGGTTCAACAATACGATGTTCACATTATCCAGGCTTCCAAGTGTAGTTGTTGTGTGCAAGTTATCTCTGTTCATGTGGTAACTGTGATTTTTTTTTTTCTTTTTCTTTTCCCCCTGTGGTAGCATGATTATGCTTAGTATTTTGTCTGCTTGGCTTTTTGTGCTCTTGGCTGCATTCATTTAGATTTTGCTTTAAAACATTGATATTACTGATAGTTTTTACCCTTGGCTCCTGTGTGTCTCATATGTACCCATCAAACTGTGTCTGTGTTCTATGCTTTTCTGTTTGTGAAGTGTGATATGTTATGTGTAATGTTTTTTGTTTTTTTTTTTTTTTAACAATACAAAAGAGACTTTTTTAATTAAAAAAGCCTTCCTACTTACTCACTGCAAAACTATCAACATGCATGGTTTTACATTTGCATTACAATTAACATGGCTTGTCTTTTACTAGGGATGTACCACACGAGTGGATGTTCGCTTTCTTTAACCAGTACTTCCCATCAGTTCTTTGATGGCTTTAAACTTGATTTATTTTAATATTGCAGTTGATACAGATATTCAAAATGCACATAACTGAGCCACTCGTTTATGCATATAACATCCAGAGACTATGGACTTCAGCTGCCTGCACTGCCCTAACCATATGCTACATTCTTCACAAAGTATTCTCTAACACAGTGTTGCCCTTTAAAGGTGCTGCCTCTGACATCTCTTTCCTTTTCTCCCCCCAGATCCGCGTCGTGAAGGCATTCCGTAGCTCTCTCTATGAAGGTTTAGAAAAACCAGAATCTAGAACCTCTATTCACAACTTTATGACTCATCCTGAATTTAGGATAGAAGATTCCCAGCCCCACATCCCACTCATTGATGACACAGACCTAGAAGAAGACTCTGCTCTCAAGAAAAACTCGAGTCCACCGTCTTCGCTGAACAAGAACAACAGTGCTATCGACAGTGGAATAAATCTTACAACTGACACAAGTAAATCAGCTACCTCTTCTAGTCCAGGAAGCCCAATACATAGCCTGGAGACATCACTTTAGCTGAAAAGGTCACTGCAAAAAAAATAAAAAAATAAAAAAATAGTAAAATAAAATAAAAACCACAGCAACCGAAATATATAAATATATATATTAAAAACATTGCTGGCTGAAAAGCTGTTTGAACTCTTATTCACTCTGAGACAAGTGAATGAATTGTTGATCACAATGGTTTTGGGGAAAGAATGAATGGCTGATTTACATACCCCCTCTTGTTCCCTTTCAGAAAAACAAAACAAACAAAAAAATACCCTCCTGCATGAATGTACTGTACACTTCTGGCCCTTCTTTCTCTCTTTTTGTTTCTCTTTATTTTTATTTCATTTTGTTTTATTTTTCCTCCTTAAGCAGGAACTGCAGAGGACTTCTTTCTGAGGCTATTTATCCAATTCACTGGTCTGTGAGTTTTTTGAAATGCTTGTGTGGCATGGACTCAATTGTATAGATTAATTTAAATAACTTTTTTGAAGTTGCAAAGCTTAACTTGCACAGTAGATTTGCACCAGTTGGACAGAGGAACTTAAACATTTATGAGACTATATATAGAGATATATACATATAAGTATATACATAATTAATTATATATATGTATATATCTATCTATATATATATAGTTATATATATATAAAGTTTCTTTGTTGGCATGTTGCCTTGTTTCTGCTCAAATTGCTCTGACTATTTTAACTTATTTATGTCCTAAAAAAAGAATGTAATTTGTTTACAAGCCTGTAGATAATATCCTTAACTATTTGTAGGGTTAAGAAAGCACTTCCTGCCGAAGTAGTATAAAAATGGCTCAGCTCAGCTCATTGAAAACGTCTGTAATATTGCACCCTGGATATTTTATTACAACTGTGTTTTGATTTCTGCCTGAATTTTTTCTTTTTTTGTTTTTCTTTTTTTTTTTTGTTAAGTAATGTAGATATTGCTAGTAAATAACAAAAGAAGCCAAAATATAACACATTGGATGTAGCATTGTGATCCTATTTACAGGGAGGTAAACCAGGCTTCCTTTGTTTCAAATAAAAATAGGAATGATCAGGTTCTCTCTTTTTTTTTTTTTTTTTTAATTATTTTTTTTTTCCCTCTGATAAACTGCTTGAATTTGTTTTGGTGCAACAGATGATAATGGAGGCTATTTCATTCTTTAAACACATGGCAATGGCTTCCAAAAATAATTTTGGAAAGAAAGAATGTGAAACTGAGTTGAGTTTATAAATAACAGATTAAAAATACATTATATTTGGTTTGTCTATATGGAGATCAAACTAATGTTAAAATATTGTGATATATTGTGTTAATCCTTTTCAGTTAGTAATTTAGGCATTTATTTCCTTACTACTTACAAAGTATGGGCTGTTGGCATTTTGGATGAAAATTACTGTAGGTTGTTGCTTTGATTTTTTTTTTTTTTAAAGAAAACTATCATTTCTGCACTACTAGGTCTGACTGAAGCTATATTAATTGTGTATTGAGATATGCTTTGTGTGATTTTGTTTTTAACCAAGCTTGTCTTCCTGTAGTCACAAGGTATACTGTAACAATTGTTTAACTTAGAGCTTTCTACAAAGAAAGCTATTTGGAAAACCTGCAGTAAGAGGGTGAAAAATATTTTTCAAGATGGTAACAGCCCTGGAAACTTAAAATTTATGAGCTTATATAATTGCTATGTCAACCACTTGAATGCTAAGCACTTTGTGGATCACAGATTTTTCATAAATAATTTTTGTATTTAATATAAAGTTTGCTTGAAGACTTTTCAGCATATGATCTTTTCCATAATTGTACAGTGCAAAAGATATTTTGAATTACACCATTGATTAAGCCAGATGTGTTGAAAAACACTCTCAAACTAGCTTGATAAATTGATTTGTTAAGGTATTACTGGTTGTCTTAAAGTTGGCTAATACCATGGTGCATCTCTGCAGTCACAAGAACTAATCCAAGCCAGAACTCTCCAAAACAAGATTAGACTCATGGCCAAACTGCAGACTGAACTGACTAAAGTGTTTTCAGGGTGCATCAAGACTATTCAGCCAGGTAAAGCTCAAATCAGCTTGAATTGCCAGCTTCCGGACTTTTGTGTAGAAGCTTGAATGTTTTTGGCTCAAACTCATAGTTCGCTGATCCAAACTTTTCACTGACCAACAGAACAGGTCTTGGGAGGCGTATACAACTCTGTTTTCAACAGATAGTGGTACCCGTTTCTTAACAGTAAAAAGCTAGCATGAAAGCATTATTATTTTAGCTAATTCTTAGCAACAAAGTGATTGAAACTCAGTCAGGATTGTTCTTCGCTTTGTAAATATGGTGATTAACCTTTGTATAACATGTATTGGGTTTCTATGGCCTATTTGGGATATCATATTCAGAAGAAAAAAAGTGTTATCTATTTACAGGGAAGCCTCTAGCTTTGGACTTGAACATCTTCAAAAGCTATTAATACTGGAACAATTTATTTTCAGCATCTTAACACTGACTGTTTGCCTTTTTATTTTCAAACACTTCATATTTTTTCTTGTTTTTTTTTTTTTGTTTTGTTTTGTTTTTTTTTAATTTTCCTGTAGGAGTACCCCTCTTTAAGGTACCATTTGCAGACTTGAAAACTGTTAAGAAAATGAACACTGCATTCTGTGTATATATAGTAAAACATATATAAACTGAGATGCATAGAAAACTTGGGCTTTTGTGAGCAGAGACTGTGCTTTATGTATATGATAAATGATAGATTTTTTTTTTTTTTTTTAAAAGCAGAATAGCTATGACCTTTCAACTACAAGTCGTGCATCACAATTCCTTTCTTTTATTGCTTGACCTCTCTGTGATGGGAACAATGGATCAAAAACCAAAATGATCAGTTTGTTAAAATTCCCTGCAATATATAAATGCTCGCTCTCGACGTACTGTACTTAGCAGCATGAGATTTGTGGACAACAATACAGTGGTACATTGGCAATCCATCCCACTAGGGGTTATTAATATATGTTCATTCATCTGTTTTTATGAATTTTTTTATCTAGACAATAATTGTAAATAAAGAACTTACTCTGTCTGTTCATTTAATACTATGCAAAAGGTTATGCTTTCTATTGTTATTCTTATTCCTACAGTGTGATGCTGGAATGTTTGTGGTTTCAAAAAAAAAAAAAAAAAAAAAAGACAAAAGTAAGTAAAATATGTGATGTAAATTATTTTATAGTTTGAAACAAAATGATAAAGTTTTACTCTTGCTGCTTACTGTCTAATAGATCTCTCTTGGCAGGAGCACAAGTGGAAAATTTAAAGAAATAAATTCACAAAGCAGCATGAACAATAACAGTCTGAACGTAACAGCTTTCTTTATTTTCACTTGAAGTCATTAAATCTAGCGTTAGGTTCCCACTGGCATGTTTTAATGTAATCGTGTATGCCAATGCTCTGGATTGGCAGCAGGAAGCCTGCTGACCAGCCAGTGGTAGCACTGGCTACCTCAGGCTTTCCTTACGCCCAGGTGCTGAGTCAGCCCCGAGTGCTTTCTATTCCTGTCTGCTGCGCGACAACGGAACCCCTAGAAAGAAAGCTTGGTCCATGCTGTGGTGGTGCACGGTGGTGGGAATGGCTGAGCTGAATGCTGCAGAGAACTTGGCTGAAATTAGTAAGTAAAGAACAAGGAAGATGCATGAAGGCCCTGTCAATTTGAGTATGACAAAAAATAGTTTAATGTTGGTCCTAAGCTGAGCATCAAAGTCTGTTTCCCTATCACTTGGGCCCATATTACATACCCCTCCATTAAGATTACTTATTGCATCTCTTTCACTCTCTGCCACTATTAGAAATATTAGGTCTGACACCTTTTAGAACTGTGGGTTAAGGCCAGGAGGTGCATGTCCTGCCAGTTAAGACCTACCCTAAAATCTCTGCATATGCACTGCAAGGGACAAATGAGGGATTGCCCGTTCTTCTGCTCAGACACTCAGCCCCAAAAGTTCCTAGCCCTTCCCACCCCCAGCCTGGACTAATGCACCTGTTCCATGAAGAGATACAGGCTGTGACCGTGCAAAATTACTGCTATACCAATGGCAAGGTTTAGAAATTAACCAAACAGGTGTACAGATTCCAGCTTCTCACATAAGGTGTGAGGTAACTGTCATAACCACATTTTAAGAGGTAAAATGGTTCAAATCACAGACTTTCTTGTCTTCTTAGATTTCAAGCTTTTACACAAATTCTGTATGACAAGAAGCATCTGATAGCAGCACTGCCGGAACTACTACAAAATAGTACTAAAAAGGGAGAAAAGTTACCAGTAAATAAAAATTTATTCCACAGAGTAAATTAACAAAAACCCTGCAGAAAATTGTTGTTAGGGCATACTGTTGGACAGTGGCTTTCTTGGAGAAGTTGAAACTGTGAGCTCAGTCTAGGTGACAATCTGACTTATTTTTCTTTTAATTCTGTCACTTATTTACAGGTCCAGTTGCCCTCCTTTCTACACACATAACTCTATTTACAGCCTCAGTCCGGGTGCTTTTGGCAGGGCTCTTCATCTCTGAAATAAGTATGCACATGATAAACTGTTTGGAAGAAAGAGGACTGGGATTGTTCAGTGGGTTTTAAGTAACATATATGTTAACCTTCTGTCAGCTTCTGAGGTCTATTTTAGCAATTGCACCTCTTCAAGATGTTTCTGACATCTTTGTAGCACTGCATGGAAGTGAGCCATGCATGTAAATTTAGGAGACTACCAAGGAAGAAATTCCCCACTATACTAACTTGCTATCCTTTGCATCAAACCGAAGATTCAGAAAGGCACGTAATACTTATTAGTCTATTGTGGGTAATTCACATCCTGATTCAAAATAAGGGTGCCAGGTTTTATTCTTACTGTTCTTCTTTTATCCATACTAAATATACCATTAAGAAGACAGCAAGTTAGTTACACACACACAGGTAGAAAAATCAGGTATTGATCGTGCATGCTGACGCTACACCAAGTGCCACTGCATGTCTTTGTCATGAGATGCTGTTCTGACACAGGATGGGGGAAATGGTTCAGAAATAATGGGTGAAGGAAAAGAGAAAGGAGAACAGTAAGGAGAAGGAGGAAAAAAAAGCAGGTGCATTTAATACTTCACTATATGCTAAAATGAAATAAAATTCTAATTGGTTATTGATGATTTGATCTAGGCACTGAGTTCTAATACCACATATATTTAAGTAGTATCTTCTGTCTTTTCCAACTAAAGTTAAAATTCATAAATAGGCTTAGGTATAGGTTAGGCATCCTGATTTACAAAAGTTGCTCAGCTGTTACCTCAAACCTGTCATCTCATGAGAAGATTGACTGGAAGAAAGATGATATCTGGCATTGCCTTCCAAATTATGTTTTTCTATTATTCTATGACACAGAATAAATGTCACAATTTGTGGTATTGGTTAACTTCAAAGTAGTATTAATAGCCTTTCTCACAAAGGCTGTGAGAGGATCAGGGTTCAACACTTCAGGCTTTCTCTTGGTATTATGGTATTACTGTAGTTGCTTTTGGGGAACCACAAAAAGGTAAGCAACAGACATTTCCTATATATGTTTGTATTCCTGCAGCACTGTGAGACACTGGCAAGGATGAAAGAAGAGTTATTCATGGTTCAGACCAGGACTAGGCCAACATGTAAATTGCTCTGGATTATAAACTAGAGATCCATATTTCAAATTTTATCAGCATAGGTAATGCTCAGATTTGTTCATCCACATGTTGATAAGAAGAGGTAGTAACTGCCAGAGAAAAGTGATTCTTTTTTCTTTCTACCTATACTATTTCAACAGGTATATTAGTTCTATAGTAAAATTGATGGAAACTGAAACTATCATCAAACTACTTATTTATTAAACAAGACAGACTGTTGAAAGACAAATCAAAGGAAATATTTACAACAACATTTTCTCCCATATGTTCAAATAAACATTGATTTTATGCTGCCAGTCTGGAAGAGCATTTTTGCCTGGTACCAACTGAGGCATTAAGTGCTAAGGAAGGGAATGTGTTTTTCTGTTTATTTTGTCTATGCTATGATGGAACTGTTCACTTTTCAAGCAACTCGTAGAGCACCTGCCTCTCCTCTTTGTGTCTGTGGATTTAAGAATGATTAGAAGTTGAGCTGGTATAAGCAGAGTAGATACATAGCCAATACATTTACTTTATAAAAACATCCATAATTATGAAAAATTAAAAACCAAGTTATTTAGTTTTCTTAACGAACAAACAAACAAACTATAGAATATTTATGTCATCTCTTTAAGAAGTATTTTTAAAGCCTTCTGGTACTTTCATCAGAGAGTTATTTCAAAATCAACTTTTGTAAGAGACATTTATATTAATTTTCTAAAAAATTAGAGAAGATAAGAAGATAAACATTATTTGGTGACAAATTATATAAGTTACAAATACTTTCTCATCAAAGCATGTCAACTAGGAAAGCTTTCTTATGCTTACTTTGCATAGGTACAATTAATCATAATTCTTAATTTGACCTGTTTGGAATAAAAGACAAAGATTACAGGAGTCATAGAACTTGTCATTTTATATATAAATGGTGAATTAGTTTTGGCAAGTAACTGAAAAATATCACATTATTTCTGTCACAAAAAAACATAGAATCATAGAATCATAGAATATCCTGAGTTGGAAGGGACCCTTAAGGATCATCAAGTCCAACTCTTGACACCGCACAGGTCTACCCAAAAGTTCAGACCATGTGCCTAAGTGCACAGTCCAATCTCTTCTTAAATTCAGACAGGCTCGGTGAAGTGACCACTTCCCTGGGGAGCCTGTTCCAGTGTGCAACCACCCTCTCTGTGAAGAACCCCCTCCTGACGTCCAGCCTAAATTTCCCCTGCCTCAGCTTAACCCCGTTCCCGCGGGTCCTGTCACTGGTGTTAATGGAGAAAAGGTCTCCTGCCTCTCGACACCCCCTTACGAGGAAGTTGTAGACAGTGATGAGGTCTCCCCTCAGCCTCCTCTTCTCCAGGCTGAACAGGCCCAGTGACCTCAGCTGTTCCTCGTACGTCTTCCCCTCAAGGCCTTTCACCATCTTCGTAGCCCTCCTCTGGAACATGCTAAAAACTATATTCCATATCTTCTTTAACTCATGATAAACTTGCCATACCTCTAAAAAGTTTTAGCACTAGTATTTATGTAGTTGAATTTATGGTGAAATGGATCAGGCTGTTTACCTGCTGAAAATAAGTTGTTGTGGCTGCTGGATAATTCTGGCTGCTTTTCAGGCAGTTCCATGACTGGTCTCACCATATGGGCTGGTGAAGGCTAGAGCTAGGGCAGAGATGCAATACTATTAACAGAGTGATAGAGAGAGGACAGAATAAAAACACAATTATTTCAGATTAAAATGACCGTTCTTCCCAGCTGAATTGAACAGATGCCTCTAGTTTTTGTTTGTCTTTCAGTCTTACCACTTAGGTACCAAGCATATCATAGTGAATTATGGTTTCAGAAGCAAAAATGCAGAGTCACAAACCTCTGCTCAGTGGCTGGTGTAAATAAAGCTGATTTTCTGCCAGGCAGGTGCTTGCATCTGATAAAATACCATCACACTTCACATGAACTGACATACTTGCCAGAAATCTGAGCGAGGCTGAGGGGACTGACCTCTTAACAGAGCTGAAGGATGTACAACATTGGCTGGATCTAGGGAGGCCACTTCTGATTATATATATACCTTTATTTTTTCTAGAGTTTAATCTATTGCCAAGAATTAAAATCACTTATGGTTGATTTTATTATCCTATTTTATCCTCTTGTGAGGAATTTGGATATGTTCAGTATTTTTCTATTATACTTTCTGTGCTGTTTTCTATAAGCCCGAAGTGATAAAAAGGGTTTTATTAAATTATGCATTTTTTCCTATATCCTACATTTTACATCCTACATCATATATCCTGTGTTTTCCTACATTAGTGTCCAGTAGCCTCCAATACTCCATGGATATGAATACTCTTGGATATGAATTGCACTTTCATTATATGACAAAACAGAGAAAGACTACATTTTTAAGTATGCTTTAAGGATTATTCAATTGCCTTTCTTTGCATTTTCATGTTTAAGGCTAAAGCACTACCTAGTAATGACAGAGCATTTTATCTCCTCAGTGTTCCTGCCCATCTGATGGTGCCAGTACATTTTGTGCTTGAAAATGTTCATGCTGATCTATGATGTACCACTGGCAGAGCATTCTTGTGTTAATCGTGGGCCAGTACAGCAGAATGGAAATCTGCCATTCTACCAAACACCAGACACTACAAATAATAGCAATCTCCTGACACCACTTTGAATTGCCTAACGTCAGAGAATACTGCTTTGTTGGCTAGTTACAGTCAAATCTTTGCTTAAGATTCATTTTCTTTCAAAAAAGAGACACCCAGCAGTCTCTCTATGCTTAAATGTTCAGTTCTATTATTGTATCCTGAAATGGGACTAAACTGTTATGATTTGAGATTCCTTTGTTCAGTAGCTTACATAATGCACATGCTACATTGCACAAATCATGTCTTTATTTAAAAAAAAAAAAAAACAAACAAAAACAACAAAACATCAAAAGAGACATTCTTTAGGTTCTTTCATCATCTGAGACTTGGTGGGGAACTCAGACAAGTAGTACTGAGAGATCTCTTCTAAATTAGTTTCACAAAACATCATTCAAAAAAATCTTATCAAAGAAAAAAGGTCTAGTTTTAGAAAATAGCAGCTAGTCATCCTGGGCTCAGAAAACATCTGATTTTAAGACTTTGCAGGTATTATCACAAAGGAGAGGAGAAGTCCTGCTTTTGCCAGCTTTAACAAAATACTGCAGTTGCTCCTGAGGCTGCAACTCAATAGTGTCAGAACAGCAGAAAAGTCAGTATAGCTTTGGCCACTTGGGCCTCTTACCATGGCCCTGTGAAAATGAGCTTTGAAAATGACACATGAAGAACACTTTAAGAGAATTTCTAATAAGGTAATTTTAGTAAATGGTTATAAAATCCTCAAAATAGTGCTTGCAAGCACTCCCACCGAACTACAAATGAAACTACTTGGTAGAACTTGTCATAGCTTGTAACACATACATTTATTAAGCTTGCAAAATTGAAAATATTATTTTTTCTAGGTTTTAAACAATGGTTAGTTTAAAAAGCCCTATGTTACATCAAAGCTACCATGGTTCAGTCCCTGACCAAGAATTTCAGAATGGTAAAAAGCCTTTTTTTCTTTAAAAAAAAAAAAAAAAAAAAAAAAAAAAAAAAAAAAGCTAACATCTATTAGAAGCTTTTTCAAGACTGAAGTGGTTGATGCTCATTTACAGGCTAAGCCAAAAGGTACAAGTGTTTGCAATCTTGTGATGAGAACTGTTGGCAATTGCAAACCAACAAAAGCAGCAGGTGCAAGAAAGAAATCTTTTGAAGTCTTATTCTGCAAAAGCACTAGCTATCCAGAAAATATAATGTTGGCAACAGTCATATATTTCTAAGCAATTACCCAAAGCAGATCTTTGAGCTCTGGTATTTCTGTCCACTATTAGCTATCATAGTTATCTAGTTTGCAGACATAATAAGCATCAAAGCCACCGAAAACTGAAGGTTGGCTTGAATAGTAGTTGCAGGTGTGTGAGCTGCTTAAGATAAAGCACTGATGTAACAGCAAACAAGCATGTTACCAGAGAATTCTTTGTGAAGCAAGAAGGTGGAAAAAAATAATCTACTGTGTGATGGTACAATGGGAGAAGATATGATCTGAGCAGCTATGCACTGATTTATTGAGAAGGTAATGTTAATGTTTGTAGAACACGGTAAAGGAGATTGTAGTATTTTATTTCTTAGAAAGCCTCACTGGAGGAGTTCAATTCTGTTCAGCCATTATGTCCTTTGAGATTATTTTGACTTGCAGTGTGTTACTAAGCAAATTTGGAAGACATTAATGTAGCATTCCTGGTGAAATCAGTAAATCCTCTCTACTGCAATGATAGACCCCCTACTGCTTTGATTTACGGTCTACCATATGCTTGGTCTTTTTGTTTGTCTCTTGTTCTGTTGCTTGTCATCAGACTTACAGAACCTTCCTGGGAGATCTGGGCTCCTATGGGTCAGAACAGTGCAGCAGAACTCCTCTGAGGAAATAGTACTTTTATTCGCTCATCTTAAACTTAGTATGTTTGGCAGTGAGCAGCATTTGAAAATTATTAGCCCAGATACACAAAAACTATTTCAATTCTTTGGATTAGGATTTCATTTGTTATTGCTTTTCACTTCTGTTCCAATCTGTATTTTGTGAATTACACCCAGAAACCTGTAACTGAAGTAACTTCTATAAATAATGAAGAATTATCTGGCAATGTCCCACATTTCAATCCATTATTCTCTAGTTATAAGTATCTCACCATTACTATTACTCTTTATTTCATGTTTCAGCTGATAGACTGCAGATACTTTTTTTACTAATTTTAGTAGCTATCTTTTCTCTACTGTGAGTTTAACCAAGCATAAGCTTTCCCTTTAGTGCTATATTTAGTCTCCTTGACTTCAGGGGCTATTCTTGCCATTTGTATGTTGCTTCATAGACAGAAGGGCAGCTAAGGGTACAGGAAACTTCTGGACTCAAGCTTTAAGTTTGTAGCTATTTGTTTTTTAGGATGTCTTCACTGACTTGGAAGCACAGAGTATCTCAATGTGAAAAGCCCTCTTGTGTGATTAATAACAATGCTCTATTATAAGTAAAGCAGAGATTAACGTTGAGATGGGTTGCTGTCTAAATAGAGAAGCAAAATTTAGAATGGGAGTTAACTACACTTGAAATCAACTAGGTTTTTAAGGATCCTTCTAATCCATTTTAAAATTTAAAAACTGAGCTTCATCAGATTCTCTTACTGCTCATTCTTGTACTTAATTGCAAGCTGCCCATCTCAAATGAAGGTGCAAGCAGTACTTGTATTTAGCATTTAGTATCGGTGTTAAACATTTGCAGATTTGTTTACGCAGAGAAAATACAGTAATGTGTTATTTTAGCTTTATGGGAGTTGCTTCTTGTGGCAACAAAGGCTGAGGTAACACTGTGGTAATGCAGTGAGTTGTTGCCATGAGATTAATATGTTTTTGTTCCAGACACAAAAAAATACTAGGAACAGATTTTTGGACTGAAAAAAAAAAAAAAAAAAAAAAAAAAAGCTACTTTCTAGTCAGAATATACAGATACACTCTTTGACATGAAAAACTGAATTAAAAAAAAAAAAAAGTGTTACATTTCCAAGAACTGTGGTGACCTGTTCCTGTCCATAAAATCTCTGACAGATCCCCAGAGGGTTGTGACTGAAAAACCTGATTGATGCTGTGCATGTGCAGCCTGGTACAGTCTTGTAAACCTGTCGGCTTTGGACAGTCTCCATTAAGCTCAGTAACTCAGCCCCGCAGAGAAGCAGCTGCCATGGGGGTGACAGAAAGGGTACTGGGGAGAATCAGAATTAGATCAGGATTTTTTAGAAACTTTTTATCTCAAGATCGGATTGCGTTTGCTTTTAACATTATAGAGAGGCTGAGCTTCATATCTGAGAGCCACAGGAGAAAACCATGGTGCTGCATTGGAAGAGCAACGCCTGGGTGATGTAACTTTAAAAATTGTGAACTACTTTTGAGTATTGTACAGTATAGCATAGCTGGAATGCTCCAGAATATAGGCACTATAGTGATATATATGATAATAACTGTAATGATTCCCCGTACTCAGCTTTTATGATGCAGATTCAATCCTCTGGTATTGGCACCGTTGAGGGGAGAGGGCATTCTCCGCAATGTTAATGGTCCGTGCTATAATAAATACTCCCTTTCAAATTAAATTGAAAATAGAGCTGATAGCAACTCAGATTTGAAGAACGTGTTCTGAATAACAAGTGAAGGCAAGAGTGTAAAATCAATAGGAAATGAATTCTCTGCAGGTTCTCCAGCCCACGCTGCATGGCACTACCATGTGCCGAACCCAAGTTCAAGTATTTCTCTGCCTATTCTTCTGTGGGTTTAATGCACATCCTACTCATAATACTTACTTCCACCATTTTCATATGGAGAGTAAGTAATTTACAAATTCTTTAAGTCTCATCCTCAGAATTAATTTTATTGATTTGTATAGAATAGAAAATGTCTTCATTCTCCCATTCTGACTGCCGTCAACAGAACTTAACATACAACTATAAAAGACATTACAGCATTAGAAATGAATCTCATTAACATCATTTTTTGCAGTCCACCACCGCAAAAACAGCAGTTTTCATGTTTCACATGAAACATTCTGTCTTTAGGCTTCAATAATTCCCAGAAAACTGTTGAGCTTTGAAGTAATCCCTTGAATGTTGAGTTATTCTGATCAAAAGAAAGAACTATTTCTAAGAATTGTAAATTTCTTTGATTTTTCTGATTATTTTTTTCCTTTCCTTCTACACCCCCACCTCCCAACCCCCCTTTTTTTTTTTTTTTTAACTGCTGTGGGTGGGATTTTGTTTTTGGTGTTTTGTTTATGGAAGCTGGATTATCATAAATAAATAAATTAGACTATTAGCTTAAGTACTTATTCAGGAGAACTTCTTCTCCTGTAAAATTTCATGCCCAATAGCAGTGCAGGTGGTAATAAATGTGGTGATTAAATAATAATTAAAAAAAAATGCTTTTTCGTTATTTTTCTCTTGGCTTAAATGTGGTTGCAGAAAAACTTGACAGAGTAATCTAGTTTTAAGTCTTTGGGAATAATACTTGAATATTTTCTACCACAAAATTCATGAAGTTATCTAACTTGAGGATAAGAAAAACAACCAAGTTCATCAAGTTATTTTTCCACTGAACTATTACCCTTTTCCATATCCAGCAATTCCTGCAAATGATCCACAATATTTTGCAGGATCACTGTATCTTCTGGTAGCATAGATAAGCAAAATGCACGTCACAAATACTACTCTGGAGATGGGAATTCAATATTTCCCCAGTAAATACACAGGATGTGTTACAGAAGTACAGTCAGAAGCATGCCAAAGAAAATGGACTGGGAAGCTGGTTTAAGTAAGGGCCGAGGACAGCAGCTGAGGAGACCGTCTGGTTTAGGACAGTGAATTGAGAACAGACAGAAGTTGGCTCTGGAAGAAACACTACAGCAAACTGGGAAGAGGCCTGGGCAAGCCTTTGGGGAAATCATATCAAAGAAGTATGAGGCAAATTTAATAGCGCTTACTTGTAGGTTAAATCAAGAAGAGGAAGGGAAATAAAAGCAGGATGTAATTATGCAGCAATTATACAAAACTGCTTGAATTAATTATGAAGGCCCTTACTCATGGCTGCAATTGATGACACCTGGACACTGTAATATGCTCAAATGGTTTTCTGCTGTAAATTTTACAAATGCATAGGAGCAACCAGAGGTGCAGCTAAAGGACAACAGAAGAAACTGCTTCCATAGCAAGACTCCTTCCATACCTGGGGGAATGTAATATCATGGTTGTCTGTCAAGTTGCTGTGCCCCGTGGAGGGTGGTGCACAATATATCGCACTCAGCTTTTTTCCCCGGATGATGTTCTGGCACACGCTGAAAAACTTTAAACATAAACTGATATGTTTAGAGTATTAAATACTTCTAGCTGCCACTGCAGCATTAACTCATAGAAAGGGAGTTTTCCTTGGACACAGGATAAGTTCACTGATGGCTTTGAATTGTTATGGGGTAGAATCAGTGAAGCCTTGCTGCAACATGTGGATTTGCAAGTGGCATTCAAATACAGGGGTCTGGTATTATTTGCAGAATTAGATAGTGAGTGTACATTTCCTTGTGGGCGGATGAGACAGAAGCAGTGAAAATAAGAGAAACAAAGGTAAAAACGACACATTTGGTTCAGGAGGAAAACACATACAACTCAGAGCACTAATTAAAGAACATGAGCTTCAAATTTAGTGCTAAGAGGAAAGAGATCATGATGTTGGATGAGGAATATTGCCTTCCATCCTCTCCCGCCACCCCCAATAGTCTCAGGAAAACACAGCTGAAGACAGATAAACAGGACAGTATCAGAGAAATTCTATAAATGCTTTCTCTCTTTTTAGAAGAGTGTTAGACCCCAGGCCAACTATCCTCTGCTTTATGGGGCAGAATATAGATACTTGCAATGCGATCGTATTTTTCATTGCTGCATGTATTTATGTCCAGTGATTTGCTATGATGGTTGCAGTTAGAAACAGAAAGCTCAGACATGCTCATGGATTTATACGTCACAGTCTTAAAAGTGCTGTGCTCCTGTTCCACATGAGAATTCAGAGATGATATCAATTCATTCCAAGTTATTCCAAGAGATAATTTGCAATTGATTTTTCAGTGCTCAGATTAGCCACATAGTGTCACCCTAGACCATCAAAAAGTTTAATAAAAGGCATTCTGCCTAATCATTAGCTTTGAGAAGCTGTACTAGAAATAGTCCAGAGAAATGTTCCTACTTCCTAATAAATTAACAAGCTTCTCAGGGGGATCTATTTCATCCTGCGTGACATGTCGTTAGCCAGAATCTTGATGTCTTCAGGTGTTTCTGAAATTCTGGGAGAGATGTCTCCATACTCTATGCCAATCAACACCAACAAAACATATTTTAGTTGTTCTTTTCTGCTTCAGATCTTGTCCTCTGTAATTTTCATATTTGGAGAGAAAATGCTAACACTAGTGTTTTAGATTTTTAGCAATGACATACAAAAAGCATTTTTTTTTTGTCTTTGAAATATAATTTTGATTTTGATAGCAAACATATGTTTCAGAAAAAGCCTAAGTATTTAAATTTATTGCCCTCAGGAACTCTAGGGATGCTTCAAATGAAGCAAAGCAAGATCTGTTATTTCACTTTTTATCTTTGTTTTCTGAAGGTGGATGGAACAGAAATTGGTTTGTATTCCAGAGTTTGCATTTGCCCCATATGGCTTTGATTTCAGATGAAATATTTAAATCTAGATAATACAAATTATTGAAAGAATCATCATTTTCAAAACTTTTTTTTTTCTTTTTTTTTTAAACACAAAGCAAAATTATAAAGTATCTTTGATATCCAAAAGAAAAGATGTAAGTGCAAAATATGAGGAAACTTTCCTCTAAAACCATAAGGTCTTTAAAATCTAATTGCAAGTACAAGGTTATGGACATCTGGATGTGGAATGAATTGAGATTCAAAGCCTATTCTCCATCTCCACAGCAGACATATAATAAAAAAATAATTACAGATTCCACTTAAAACTAAATTTACCATGAGCAATAAGTACTAATATTAAAGGTAACTAGTCCATAATAAATAACACCTAAGGCATTCTTGATAGCCACAGTTAACAGCAATCACTAGGTAATTTAAGGTGGTGTTCTTGACCCTATTTCCTCTGTGACATGTTATGTTTACTAAATTAATAAGATTAAACTATCACTATAGTCTGTCAGGTTTTTCTTTCTTTTTCTAGAATTCTAGAACTGAGGTTTGCCTGGAGCTTTTTCCCACACAGACCCATATACCTCAAGTCTAACACAGCGATTCTATTTATCAAACTCTTGCTATTTAACACTGCAGTGAACATTTCATCGCTGTGAGTCTCTATCAGAATACAAAGCAAATTGACAATTTAGAAGTGAATAGAGACTTCACCAAGCTGCAGCTTGCATTTTGGACAAGTTCGAATAATAAATACAATGTTATATTAAAATAAATTAGTTAAGGTTAAATCTCACTCAGGACTTCCAGAGTATGGGTAATGATGGATGTACAATTATATTGTACATCAAAATACTTCCAAGTACACTTCAAAATTCAGGGTCTTGCTTAATGTTCCTTAATTATTGTCCATATACGAAAGGAAAGAGTGAAAACATCTCAATTCAGATGGACAGTTAATGAAAACTGTTAAGCTGTTTATTTTTATTATTATTATTTTTTAGAAAAGGTTAGTGAAATAATGATGTCATGGAAATATGAAGTTACCTAAATTCTGTGTTTTTTGTTTGTTTTGTTTTTGTTTTTTTTTTGTTTTTTTTTTTGGATGGTTTCCCTTTGAAAAAGAATAATAGAGATTATAGCTAGACTTCTTTCAGCAATAGAACTACTGTTGTCATGAATAAGTAATTGTGCTACCATTTTTATATTACCATTTCTTTTATAACTGCTCCTAACAAAATGCAAAAGATGACAATGCCACAAGGCAGCAAAATAGATAGCTACTTAGCTGCTGAACTGTGCTGCAAACAAAACTGAAACAATAATTTTTAGCCTGTCCAAGAGGTTCTGCAATTAATTGTTCAAAAGCCTGCTGCAAAATTCAGATTTACTTTGTCCTTTATCTTCTTCCTTAGGGAGCAGTTTGTGGAAGTGGCTGGAAGAGGAATGTGAGGATTTTGCAGGCTGGTTTTGTTGTATTTTTTGTTTAGTGTGTGGTATGTGGCTTGGTTTTTTATTTGTCATTTTTTGCTTTATTTTGAGGTATTGGATTCTCTGTTCCCTCAGATGGGACATTGATGGTGAAAGAAAATAGCGTTTGTTCTGAGTTTGTGATGGCAAGGGCAAAAGTCTATTGAATGGTGGTTAACTGCACTAAATCATAAACAAGATATTCTTGAATTCTGTTGGAGTGCATGGAGTTCAACTTTGAAAAACATACTTGCCTGGAAAAACAGAAGAGCTGCGAATGATCATTAAGAGTTTCTTATCTCCCTTTACTTGCTGGCAATGCGCCCAATTTTTTTGGTCATCTGCCTCCACTTCTACTCTCCACTCCTGTCCAAGCAGCCATCCTTTGTACCATGGCTCACCCCAGAACTCACAGCTTCTCCTTGCCTCCATTCCTCTTCTACTCTGCTCTTGGTTGCTCCCTGACCTTCCCACCAGAACCTTTTTTTCAGGGGCTGGGCTGCTGCTGAAAATGACAGTGACAAAGTCTTTTAGTAAATCCTAACCACAGTGAAATTGCTGGGAACAGTGGGAGCAAAGCCAAAAGGTAGTCTGAGAGAGGTTCAGGGATCTCTGTAGGAACTAGCTTGTACCCAGGAATTGTACCCTTATTTTTGCCTCATGGCTGCAGAGCCTTCCTTCACAGTATATCCTTACATTCTTCCAATCTTATATACTCAAAGCAAATAAACTGCAGTTACATAAGTTTTATGTTTTATATTAAAATATAATTTTTATATAATTCTGGATTATATATTAATATAACTGTGGATTGGATAATTGTGGATTCCATGTCTGAGAGTTTATGGCTTAGGTACAGCAGAGAACAAGCTATTGATTTCACCTAAAAATTAATTAACATTCTTAAAACATGAAAGAGCGAAACTTGAGCATGTAGATTTCTAATAACTAGAAGCATGCATGTCCTGAAAGCAGTTCAGAAATCCCACACAAATTAAGATCTGAGATGTCATAGAAATGTCATATGCAAGCAATAAATATAATCAATTACCAGAAGTTGAGCTTCAAACAACATGAAATCAGTTATCTTCTATAAATTTGACCCACGCTCACAACATCTGGCAGGATTGTATTGCTTACAGAGAAAGATTTCAGGATGTGTTTAGGTTAAATTAAATGAACCAGCTTTAGTAATAATCTGTCTAAGTTTCCGTCACTGTTCATTCTGACAAATTAAGTATATACAATAAACATCTATTTTTGTTTTCCTACATTTCAGTATCTAAAATACAAGCAAGGAGTTTGTTAGTTTTCCCTTTGATTCCATTTTATTTTCTGTTGTCCTTTCCTAAATTGCTGGAGTACTCAACCTCTTGTATGCAGATTGATTTGTTTTGGTTCTTTTGTAGCTTGCCCAGACAAGCAGATTGAGCAGCCATGATCTGTGATTAATATACACAGCAAAAAGGCTCATCTAGTTAAAAATAATAATTATAATTAAAAAAAAAAAAAAAACTCACTATTGGAGTACATTTTTTAAAAATGACTCTTAAAATTACTTTTCCTAAATAGTTGGACCTACTCAAATTGTCGTTTTGTATGAATAGTAAAATGTTATCCTCCTTCCCTCTTTTTTTATTTATACATAAGGCACCCTTCTAAGAGATTGATGAACAACGTTCATGAGTAATAGGAGGAAATCCTGGAAATTATCTACTGTGATTAAAACATACTGGATGAACATTACAGACATAAACAGAATGAAGAATAAGATATCCTGTATGTGTTTCTTTTAATGTTTAATGAAAACAAGGCAATCTGAGCATTTCTGTTCATATCTACAAAACAGCATAGCAGGACTAGTGTTTGCAGAACTCAGCAGTTCCTGTCTGCAGTATATTTGGTTTGAGTGGGACTGGAAAGTTATCAAAGTCCCCAGTTTACTGGTGGCAACTAACCAGCAGCTCTTGTGAATCCCATCACAGCCAATGTACAAGAGGAAAGGAAGCATTAAATCCGGAATAATTAGGATATGACTTATTCAGTTTATTTGACAGGTACAAGTAGAACAGAAACTACCTTAAAAAATGGTTGAGGGAGTGGTAGTGGTTACAATTCCTTTAAGAAGGATCAAGGATGAGTTATGGTATTTTTAGTTTAAGGGGAAAAAGGGGGAAACAACAAAAACTGGATTAACAGTTTTCTGGCAAGACATATGTCCAAACGTTGTATGCTTCTAAAGGGAAGATTACTTTGTAGTGCTGTTTAGCTGCCATGTTGTCCATGCTCTTTCTGTGGTTTGGAAGTAATCCACTTTCAGTATATCTTTCAGAATTGGGTAGTCTAGAGATCATTCAAGGATAATCTTTTTGATGGAGGGTTTTTGCAAAACAAAAATGGGGATAGTTTACTGTTGGCAATATCATTGTAAAGCTGACTAATTCTATTGTTGTCAGTACTGGAAAAGGATATATTCAGTATTTAATGAAATTGATAAGCTCCTAAGTACAAAAATCATGTTTTGGAATGTTTATTCCTGCAACTTTTTTTTGTTTGTTTGTTTGTTTGTTTTGTTTGTTTGATGCTTAGTATGTCTCACCTGTGATAACAGATCCTGAGGAAGGTGCTTTGTACTTTCTGAGTTTGAACTGTCTAGTTAATTGGATATCAGAAGGAAGGGGAAAGACAAAGCAAAATACATGCCTTAGAGGAAAGGGATTTTTAAACTTAATCAAGTTCAGTCCTTACTGTATTACATCCATGCTTAAGATTTTCTAAAGGATTTTTTTTTAATCTTGTACAGTATACAGTTAAAATGATGTTAGCATCATTCTAGTTCTCCATGGAATTATCAACCCGCAAGTAACTATTTTGAGTTTATAAGCAGAATAAAAGCTGCATAAATTTCAAGCTTTGAAGAGTTTTCTGATTTCCATTCCACTGCATAAAACCATTTTCCATTTTTATTCTCACATTCAACTTCCAGTAAAACCAGATGAAAAAGGTTAGACTAATATTTCTGTCTAAAACCTTCACAAAAAATGTTCTAATTTTTATGCATTTTCTCTGCTTATGAACAGAACATAATAAAGCAGGAATTTCTCTATAAAATACATTATAATCTTCATCACAGAGGCTTTAAATTAGACAAAGAACTTGTTGAGGAGCTCTTTTCTCAGAGTAAAAGGATACTTAATTAGATGGCCTACTTGGATCCAGATTCAAGCACACATCTTTACTGAGAATGACAGATGAAGTGTGTTTAAAGTAGGTTACATGCTGAAGTATTGTGACTTTAATGTCCTAGAGCATAGATATAATTCTCTTCTTTCTTGACTGCCAGTTAATAAGGACCACTTAATATTGACTACAATATCAGCATTCAAATTGGAGATAAGCCAGGAAGTATTTGCAGTAATGTGATATACAGTAACAGTGGAAATTCAGTCTAAGACTTGGCAGATATTACCTTCTTTAATAGCCACATGTGCAGTATTCAGCTTCCTCAGAGTAAGGAGGAAAAAACAAAACAAAACAAAAAAAACACAAAACAAAACAAAGCACACCAAATTTAAGTCTAAATGTTACAAGTATTGAAAAATACAAAGCAAAGCTGCCTAAATGCTGCACAGTTTTTGCTTGACTTTAACATGAAGAAGTGATGTTCCTTCTCATTAATTGTGAGAACCAACCAGCTTAAGTCCGGTGAAATCCCTGCTGCTAAAAAACACATTATTAGGAAGCATTTTCCTAAAGGCAGAAGGTCTGTGTGTGGGGGGAACTAAAACAGTCATTTAAAAAAAAAAAAAAAAGTCTTCTAGGAAAACTAAACAAGGACTTAAGTAAAACCTTTTAAGTAAAAACTTATTTAAGCTAAACCATCTTTAAATAGATATAGTATTACCTTCACAGCTGTAAATATGTCATTAACCTGGCTCATGAGTTCCAGTCAATTCATGTCAGAGTATTGTAATGGGCTATTGGAGATGTTTTAATCATCATCATTTTATGCTGGTGAGAATCTTCTTATGACATACTTCTGATTTTACAGCTAAACATAGAAGTGAGCTTTCTTTGTACTACAATACACATACAGGCACAAGCCTCCTTTTCCCTTGGGGGCAAAACACAAATGCTGTCTGGGTGGAAACTGCCTTAAGACAACACTCACATGGAGAAGGAGGGCGTTCTGGTTTCTGTCTTTCTCTGCACAGAAAAAAAATCCCAGTTCTTAGTCTGAAAGTTACCTTCTACTTCTCACATTGGTGCTTCAGTGATCTTCTGAATATCAGTTTCTAGGCTGTAAACACACCCTTTGTTAAAACAGGTGAGCGCCTGGATATCTCAGAGCCCTCCTACAAATGCTCCTAACAACAGAAGTTATAAATTTGCCTCTTTTCAGATTTATAAGCTTATTAAAGTTTATTTGCAGTTTCAATTTATTTCTGTTTGAGTGGGCTTCTTCACCTTAATTACTGTTTACTTTGATACTCTGTGGAGAACTTAACAATGTCATTTATTGTGCTAGGGATCACAGAATCACAGAATTGTAGGGGTTGGAAGGGACCTTACGAGATCATCGGGTCCAACCCCCCTGCCAAAGCAGGTTCCCTAGAGCAGGCTGCCCAGGTAGGCATCCAGACGGGCCTTGAATATCTCTGGGAAAGGAGACTCCACAACCTCCCTGGGCAGCCTGTTCCAGTGCTCCGTCACCCTCACTGTGAAGAAGTTATTTCGCATATTGGTGCAGAACTTCCTGTGCTCCATCTTGTGGCCATTGTTCCTTGTACTGTCCCCAGAAACCACTGAAAAGAGGTTGGCCAAATCCCTCTGTCTCCCACACTTCAGGTGTTTGTAAACACTGATATGATCCCCCCTCAGCCTTCTTTTCTCCAGGCTGCACAGACCCAGGTCTCTCAGCCTTTCCTCGTAGGTGAGATGCTCCAGGCCCTGTATCATCTTTGTGGCCCTCTGCTGGACTCTTTCCGGGAAATCCCTGTCTTT
This sequence comes from Netta rufina, assembly GCF_964035555.1. Taxonomy (NCBI): domain Eukaryota; kingdom Metazoa; phylum Chordata; class Aves; order Anseriformes; family Anatidae; genus Netta; species Netta rufina. Next base: position 6,577,722 of record NC_140133.1, on the reverse strand, counting down.
CTTGTCCCAGGCAGCCCAGAACCGGACACAGTACTCTGGGTGAGGCCTGACCAGGGCAGAGTAGAGGGGGAGGATCACCTCCCTTGACCTGCTGGCCATACTCCTTTTAATGCACACCAGATGGGATGCTCATACAAGGCTTAAAAAAAGCTTACATTATTTGTTTCTGATGTACTAAAGTTTTCATTTAACTCAACAGGCAATTTACCCATCTTAATTACTGAAAATCTACAATTTTAACACTGTAAAAAACACATCCTGAGTTAGATTCCAGGGCTGAAGGAATCAGGCACAAGAGCTGCTGCTTTAGTTGTTAGCTTACTAGCAAATAGGAAAAGGATACCCTTCAATTGCTATTATGCTGAGATGTTTTCTCTAAATACTGTAAATGCTTTTCTCTTTATTGTAGTGATGCACACTAACTGATAGATCAAAGTAACATCTCCTTCATGGGCATCAACCTTTCTATCCAGTTTATTTGTACCTTTTCAGTATTACAACATTGCTACACTAGTTGCAAGATCTTGGTGATCTAGACATGTTTGCTGAACAGACAAGAAGCAGAAGAATTTGAATAGTCATTTTCAGATACTTTTTTTTTTTTTTTTTTTTTTTAAATAATGACTCCGATATAATGCAAATTATCCTATAAATAATGTGAAGAATTGAAAATCAAAATATCATCTAGGAACTGTAGTTGTATAACATCTTTGCTCCCTTATAAACTGAGACAATTCCACTCCAAATATAAATAAATTGTTTGTGTCACTGTTAAATATATTTTAATATATTTTATTTCAACATAGATGAATAAGCCCTTCTATATGCATCATATATTAACAATTATATGTTTGTAAATAGAAGCCAATGCCAATCAAGTGCAGCAAATCATATCAGATTTATGTCTTAGAAAACTCTCTGAAGGAAAATAACCACCCCACGGTTGATCACAGACAAGTATGTGCTCAGTATCATAGCTGTTTCCTTAGAAACAAGGACTCACGTGATGTCCTGTGCTAGTGGAGCATGCTCAATGCATAAATAAAGCAGGCTAATTTTTCTTCTTTTGTTCTGAAATCTAACCCAGATTTCCTGCTGTCAACCACAGCAGAGAGAGCTGCTTAATTTTCCTCATATGTAAGAGCACGATACAGGTGATTGGCAGTGTTGTGTACCGCTAGTGCTAAAATCTTGATTAACATGGAACAAAACAACATGCACTTTTCCTGTGGGAAAGTTCAGCCTCCCTGCATGTAGACTTTCAAAAGAAATCTCAGCAAAGTGATTTTCACCCATTTAGAAGGGAAAATTAGCCAAATGACAGATCACAGCAGCAAGCTATTATCTGTCAAAACAGATTAGCTAGAATTTTTCTCCATCATTTCAACTCTGTTTGTGAACCATTTATTTTTTTCTTGTTTATAGGCTTAGTATTCTGACAGGACTTTAACTGAAAGGAAAAAAAAATACTACTACATGAGGAAAAAAATTGCAAAATAAAGTACTCAGACTTTGCAGGATTTCTTTTAATATGCTTTTAGCAAGTAAATTGCTGCTTTAAGATGGAAAAAAGATTCTGATCTGTGTACTGCAGCTCTGTTGGTTGGCATTTATATGTAAGAGTGTGTCTTGAATACATGATGAGCCATTCACAGACTCCCACAGGCGGATGGAGTTTCAATCTGAATTTATTCAAGTCCATACCCAATCTGATTTCTCTAAAGAATAAGACCTCTGTTGGAGTTCACTTGAATCACACTTGTTTTTCCTTGTTAAACTGAGGAAGATGTTTCTGATGGCCCTTTAGAAATAGCCAAAATTAGGACCCTATATACATGTATGTTTACATAAATATATGCATATGTATATAACTGAAGGACTGAATTTAAATTTCTGTTGTCCTAGCTTCACAAGGGGTGGTATCAGATTACAGTCTTTCCTAGCTCTTTTAATAACATCACCATACCCATATGTTTGGACCGTAATACAGAAACTAAGAAGGACATCCTGAAAAGGATTTGTTTTACTTGGAAAATAATTGCCCCCTCTCTGGAACTTTTTGTTGTCTGTCTCTTCTTTAGAGCTTAATAGCATGTGCTTTCCAGCTGCATGCAAAGTGCACAGTTTTATAGATAGATGGCAGAAACAAAGACATCAGGGAAAACTCTTTGTGCCTTTCTTCCTGTCCCCAGTAACCTAACCATGAGGGCTTTCATATTCAAAGGCTATTGAATGCTGACAAGAAGTAAAACTGGGAAGTTTAGTATTGCCTAATACCACAAAGGGAGGAGTTAGAAGAAGGTTACAAGGCGCAGTGTAGTGGCAATTCATCAGATGGCTATGTGCTTGCTTCATGGGGGTCCCCATTTTGTAGTACAAGCTATAGCCATTGCCACTCTTTAGAGCACATCGCGTTTGTACTGTAAACAGGGGAGTACCATGAGCTGCTAAAAGAAGTAACAACTCCTCCTTTTGTCTGACATTGTGTCCCCAATTTCATGAGCCATATTGCTCTGACAGCCTTGCTCATTGCAGGGCCAAGGCATAAGAGAAATCCAAATAAAATGCAAGTCAGAAAATGTTTTTAGATTTGTCGCACTCACCAACCCACACAAAGTTAATCAAAAATATTGTCTTTCATCACATGCAGTTCTTTCCATTTTATAGTCAGGCATGACAGTTATTAGATAGAAGGGGGGGGGATATAAGCTATGTCTAAATTAAAATCAGTGCTGCCATTTTTGATATTATTTTGAAAATACAGGAATCTAAAGACAACTGTAATACTACAGAGCCTGACAACAGCTAAATGCATACTAGAAAAAAGAGCCATCATGACACTCTGCATACCCTATACTGACCTGCACAATCTAAACCGTGTCTAAAAATATCTTAAAAGTAAAAATAGAGTAGAGAAGCTTAATGCAACCCTGTATCAATTAATCACAAAGAAGGGCATCTTGGCTCGAATCAGGAATTGCATGGCCAGCAGGAGTAAGGAGGTGATCGTCCCCTTGTAATCTGCTCTGGTGAGGCCCTGTCTTGAGTGCTGTGTTCAGCTTTGGGCCCCTCACTACAAGAAGGATATCGAGGCCCTGGAGCATGTCCAAAGGAGGGCTACGAAGCTGGTGAAGGGCCTGGAACACAAGTCCTGTGAGAAGCGGCTGAGGGCACTGGGGTTTTTTAGTCTGGAGAAGAGGAGGCTCAGGGGAGACCTCATTGCTCTCTACAAGTACCTGAAAGAAAGGTGTGGGGAGCTGGGGGTCGGCCTCTTCTCACAGATAACTAGTGATAGGACTAGAGGGAATGTCCTCAAATTAGAATTTAGGAGAAATTTCTTCTCAGAAAGAGCAGTCAGGCATTGGAATGGGTTGCCCAGGGAGGTGGTGGCATCACCGTCCCTGGGGGTGTTCAAGGAAAGGTTGGATGTGGTTCTTAGGATTGGTGGCTGACTGTGGTAGTAGGGGGATGGTTGGACCAGATGACCTTGGAGGTCTTTTCCAGCCTTAATGATGCTATGATTTTAAGTATGGTCTTACTGCTGCTCTGCATTTCTCAAGTAGTTATGCAAAGCTCCATTGCTATACTCAAGAGTCCCAAAATACAAAAGGATTGATAACAACAGTGTTAATAATGAATTAACAATTTGTGATGCTAGCAGCTCAAGCTGTATATGTAAGCCATTCATGTGTCTGCAAAGCTCAAAAGGCATGTCTGCTTTTGCAGCTGATTTTCATTTCATATGTAGTTTTAATGATTTGCTCTAGATAATTACATTGTTCTGTACTATCTGTACTGACACCCATAATTTTACAAAACTATTTTCTATGTAAACTTGTCATCAGCAATAAAAACTTAAATTGCACATATTGGAGGGTTGTGATCTTCAATACATCAAAATGAAAGCAAAGGAAAATTAAACAGTCTGTCTAAAATAAACAGCACTGCAGTTTGGTTAATGGAATGGTCATAGCCTTCTGTCAATGAGCTTTTGGGTAACGTGCAGCAAATTTCAGTCTTGCCTTGTCATAAGATAATTTATCCAATTGAAGAATCAAACAAGTTCAGTTTTCAAATAATACATTAGTCTTTTGGGCTTTTAAAATGAAGTTTTCATGCACCTGGTTTACAATCTAATTTTTTTTTTTGTTTTCTTCAAAGTACTTAGGTTTGCACTAAATAAAAATGGAATTAGCTTGCTTTTCTATGGGAAATATAAGCTGTTTTAAAATGAAAATCATGCTTTCTGCAAATCCATTCTTTTATTAGTTTTTGCAAGATTTTTTTTTATTATTATTATTATTTTGTTAAACTGATCCAACATACTGGTGCTAAGAAGACAACCTTCCTGTATTTCTGATGTGGTTTTCTAGTTTGGCTGGTATCTGTAAAACAGGATAGCCAGTAATATCTGCTCCTGGAGTTTTTAGGGGTTCTCAGGGATTTAGATTTGCTAGCTTTTCCTCCTGAGCTATTTATCCATCTAGTTGAGCACAATATGTATCTCAGCATTATGGCCTTTTCAAAGTGAATGAAAACAATGCTTTTCTTTGTAAATCATCCTGAGGAGAGAAAAGGTGTTCCGTAGAGGTAACATGGTGGTATGAATAAAAGGTGACAACTATGACTGCTTTTCCTTGACTATAGGTCTCAGTGCACTCGGTTTTGCCAGCATCAGATCTGCCACTGTATTTGGACAGTAGTCTGCTTCACCAAAGCCAAATGATTTTCCAAGAGTAGAACCCATCTCTGTCTCAGACTCACCACTGTGGGAAAAACTCTAGCAAATGTACATATTTAAAATGTTTGTTTCTGTTGCTTATTACTAAGGAACATTTGCAAAACAAAAAGGGTGGGGATCATAAATGCATTGGGATTTGACTAATTTCAGGATGTATGGACATGATTCAGAAATTTTAAATTTGAATGATTCTGAAAGTAATTTTATGGGAGCAGGAGTGTTTCTGTCGCTAGAAAATATCAAGCCTTTCTGGTCAAGAGAATGAAAAAGTAGGCACAAGAGACAGAATCAATGTCAATATGACACAGATCAAATTAGTGGCTGACAAACATAGAGACATATCCCCAGAATGTCTGTATCAGCAAGGTCAAAACCTAATGCTCTGAAGTAGATAGCACACATTTCTTTCATGAACAAATTATCTTTTCTGAAAATATTATGCCCAAACAAAAAGCTTAGGGTCTTCTATGATGTAGTAACCTGAGATCCTCTCTGTAACACTACTCCTTCCCCACTCCATGATAAACAGATTGCTATAAGCATTTTTTCAATTATTGTGCTGCTCATTCACCTTTAAATCCTGCAGAGCAATGCTGCATGAAATTCAGTGATCAAACTTATTACCACCTCTAGAAAAAGCATACTTCTGCCTCTGTTTACGAATGTATTCTCTGCTCTGCTTGAGCTGGATTTCTTTTTACCTTCAAGCCTATGCCTCTATATACGTTACAAAAAAGAGCTGATGAATTTGAAAGCACTTCTATATTTTACTGGATAATTATTTTTCTGAGTGCTTAGACTAAAGGTAAGGATTTGGAATCGGGACTAGTGAAGAAAAAATCCTAAACGAATGGAATGAGATTTGTACAGGTACTTGAAAAAAAGATTGTCCCTCTCCCCCAACATGCTTTTTAATTATTATTTTTTTTTAAGTTATCTCACATCTACTTCACATAGAGACTTAATCTTTCCCTCCAAAAAATAAAAATAAAAAAGGTGGAAAAAAGACAAAACTAAAATCTTGTGGGAGGAATGCTTTCATTCTTAGAAAAAAACACATATATTTTTGGAAAGAACTGTAATTTTATCTTAGGGATTCTCTGGGTTTGCTTCTAATATGCTTGACTGAGGCACCATGCAGATGGTGAAGGCTACAGTCATTCATCAGAGTAATGTATTTTGTTGAAATGACCTTATTGTGTTTCAAGTTAATATGCATTTCTATTTTTAATTATTATGAAATATTTTGTAAGTCTGAGTTATTACCAGCACCCTACAAATAAAAGTTGATTTTCTCAAGGAATACTCCTCATCACTTACTGCTCTTATTACAATAGGTATTGAAAAAATTAGGATTCAAGCTCGTGGCACAGACGGTCACTGGCATTTGGCTGGACTGTGCACCTAAGCGGGTTCTGCAGGGCAGTCAGCAGCCCTGTGAAGAGCCAGCCTCTGCTAACTGGTTCAGTGAGGCAAGTACACCAATGGAAACCACTGCCTTAGTGCTACCTGTGAGCTATCAAACTTTTAAAACAAATATTCATTTATTAAACAAAACAGAACAATGTGCCAGTTTCTCACATCTTAAAGTACAAGCGTGAGATATGTTCTTACAGACATTGATTTACAAGTTAATTTGAGCAGAATAGGAAGTTGATGGAAGATGATTCTGAAGGAGAATGATCACTACTGCTGCCGCCCTTTAACTTACTGCATTTCTGCTCATGCCAGGACCCTGGTTATTGACCTGCACAGCCAGCCTGGGAGTTTTCAGAGCCTGGATGCAAATGTTTCTACACTTCAGAAAACATTGAGAATTTGCTCCCCCCCCACACACATGCCTTTTTTTTTTTTTTTTTTTTTTTTTTTTTTTTAATAAATGTCCATTGCAGGGGAATTAGAGACTGACTAATGGTGTAGCTGGAAATTTAGGGATTACAAGTGCAAAAAATCCCCAAACACAACTCAGGGTAGACCTTGTCTAGAAGTGGTGAAAACTTTCACTGAATGGCACTAGTGATGCTGTAATCATCCAGTCTGATACTGATACAACACCACTTCTGTTGTTACTGTTTCCTCTTTTCATACAGGTAGGATTAAGCAATGATAAATATAAAATTTCAGCTGTAAATACTATACCATAAAAACTAAGATCGTGGACAGCCCTAAGAGTTCTCAAACAAAACTGCAGTCCGTAATTCATGATGTACTTTTGATTTCAGTTTGGCAGGCTACCTGCCTTCTGGGTGGTCTTAATATCTCCCAGGTTCTCTGGCAACTGAATGGATGTTTTTCCAAAGAAACTGGCCAGATCCTTTTTCTTTCTTTTTTTTTTTTTTTTTTAAATGGACTTATTATTCAGCCACTTAGTCCTTCCAGTTTCATTCAGAAACCCCATTCTTGACTGGTGGGGTTTTTGGTGTTTCTTAATTCAGATAGACAGAAAGTTTGTGGTTGCTGCCTTATGCAAAACCTTCAACAAGCACAAAGGGAAAGAACAAGTTAAATACATTGTTAAGAGAAGAAGGATGTTTTTCAAAAGTCTCTAGAATGAGCTCTGTGGGAATCCTTTCAATTCTTACACACACTGACTCTTACCTGTACCTCTGAAAAAATAGTTTGTTTTGCTGGTGTACTTCCATCTCTTAAAAAGAGAAATGTTAGGGTATTAATCTTTTTAGCCGGCTGCAGTTGTGTGGTTGCAGTGAGATAAGAAACATAACGTAAGCATGATATTTCATCAAGGAGCACAGAAATATTTCCTGTCATGTACCTCACAGGGAATTTTGGGAAAGGGTCAAGGAGCACAGGGGAAGCATGTCTTGGCAGGAGTTGGCACTTACAGGTATACCAACAAAATGGCTGAGCCAGACTTCTTAATGTGCAGATTTCATCTTTGTCAAAACCAACAGAATATACAAGACAGACAAGAGCAGTAAGTGAGGTGATAGCCTGAATGCATTTGAATACTATAGTTCACCAGTTTCAGAAAAAGAAAAAAAAAATCTTAAGAAACAAAAGGATCTATAACATAGGTTTTCAAGGTTTCTCTTTTCCCCAGAAGAGGACCCATGTGTTTAAGATAAGGCTAAATTAATTTTTTTGCTTTGTGTCAGCCTTTTTAACTAAACAAGAAGGACACCAATCATTTGGATCTTATGATAATAATGCAGAAATAAATATTCTGAAGAACCACTACTGTTACCTAACAGATGATTTGAAATTCATACAGGCTTAATCAACTACTATGATGACTTGAATTATTATTACAAAAAAAAAAAAAAAAAAAAAAAAAAAAAAAGGGCATATCAAAAACCTACTTGCCTGTAAAGAATATGTATTCTATTTAATGCTTTCTAAATTGTAGACAAAATGAAATGAGGATTACTACAGAAAAATAAATATATATATATTTGTGGAATCAGCATCTTGTATATATATTCTTTGTAAGAAATCCATTTCATGGGTTTTAGAATAGAAAAATTAACTAAATTTTGCTTTAATCATAATATTTTTTAAATAGCCTCGGTATTTTTCCTGATATTGTTGAGTTCTTGATGTACTTTTTAAGCATACAATTTATCAAATATCTTAAGTTTTTATTTTAACAGTATTCCATATATATATATATATTATATATATATATTGCTAGGAGAATTTGCTAATGCTAAAAAATATGCTAGTAGAATTTGAGTTCTGATGAAAACGTCACTCATCTGGGAGTGTGTAAGCCCATACAGACTTGACTTCTTCTACCCTCTGTTATCTGCAATTCCATGTTGTTAAAATAGGGTCATGTCCACAACATCTGCTGTACTGAAATTCTACTGTCAGCCAAAGTTTATTCCTAATATTTCTCTAACATTTGGATGATTGAGGCTGTAGTATGCCTCATTCTCAAGCATGCTTATTTTTCTTCAGCATTCATGTATACCTCCAATATAACAACTTAATAACATTCAATGACACAGAACTCTTAGGTTCAGTCTGAGTGCTCCAGTAGGCCTTAAGTGCGCTGACCAGCCTCACCTGAGGCCTTGCTCACTGCCCTGCCTGTGCGCCCAGGAGCTGCATTTAAGCTTGGTCCTTGACCTTCAGTCCTACCCTGAGCTAAGCTCTAGGTGGATTTGTTTCCAGCTCTGCTCTAGATGTGTCCGAGCTGGTGCATAGCCATGGACACTGCATATTTGAACCTGTGCTCTGACTTCCCAGTGACCTTTCTGACTCACTGCATTTGCATTCTGACTCTGCCTGGCATTTGCTGCTTTTGTCTGGTGCTGTTTCCCATCATGAGATGCAGTTCTGGCCCTGACTTGTGAACCTGTGCTCCTGGCTTAACCCTGGGCCTACTTCTTCACCATGGCCTTGTCTGATAATGTGGGATTCTGGCTGACCCTGATGACCATCACTGGGTCTGTCCTGCTTGCCTTGTTTGGGTACTGAGGGACAGCGCCCTTGGTGGTGAGGGCTCTTGCCCTGTGGGTCATGTTTTTGCTCCATACCTTAGGCAGCCTGCCTTTGCAGGGTCCTGACAATGGTTTTCTGGAGTGCTTGTAAAATGTCTTCCCTGTTAGATCACAGAATCACAGAATGGCTCTGGTTTGAAGGGACCTCAGAGGTCATCTTGTTCCAACTCCCTGCCATGGGCAGGAATACCACCCACCAGACCAGGTTGCCCAGGACTTCATCCAATCTGGTCTTGAACATCTCCAGGGATGGGGCATCCACAGCTTCTCTGGGCAGCCTGTGCCCGCCACCCTCTGAGTGAAGAATTTCTTAAGTCATGCTACCCTCTTTCAAGATTTGTAAATCTTGAGCCTCATAGTATGATATCCTCTGTGTTTTTAGTTCAGTAGATACTGCAGAAATGCATCGCAGTAACATTTATTTTGACATAGCTTTACATTCCCTGATTTGGCGTGTTTGCAGTTATCCAAATGTGTTTCCATTCCTATTTGCGTTTTGCTATCTTTATGCAGCTGCAGTTGGATTCTTACCAATTTACCATCTCAGATTGTGAATAGCCCAGTTTCATTTATGCAGGCAATGATTATCCTTTTGTGATTTAAAACAAAACAAAACAAAACAAAAAAAACGACACCAGAACTGTGGACTTATTCTTGCAACTCATGGCAGAAAATAGAAGGGGAAGAAAAAGATGTGGTTGCAAAAGAGTCAAAATGCCAAACAAGAAAATAGTTACATCAGGGAAGTCTCCTGGTATACATCTTTGTTATGTAAAATATCATGCATTAACTTGGGTGGAGAAAGAAAATAGTCATGACAGAGCAGCAAAATAATCTTCAATTCCTGCTGTAAATAAGCAATTCCTATACTTTTATCCATGATCTAGGTGGTATCAGAAGGGGTGCAAAACAGATTCTTACAGGAATCAGACAACAGAATGCAAGAATGGACAGTCATAGGAATGATGAGACCGGCAGTATTCTTATTTCCTTTAAGTCTGTAAAGTTATCCCTAGCTGTTCAGAAAAAAAAATGAACTCTGACAATTTTTGGCAAGGTGAAGACTCAGAGATGCATTTTATTATATGGCATCTGTAGTATAAACAGCTGGCATGCATTCATCTCTCCTTAATCATGCACTGAGGTCAGCAATTCCTCCCATCTGTGACTTAACAGCAGGGAGCATTTCCTACTACATTTTTATGAAGAACATTAACTTACTGAGGCTTAATAGTACTCTGTCTTCTGTTTACTCTAACTGACCATTAACATCTTCAGAGTCAGTACTGTGTAGTCCTCTCTGGTCCTAGACACAGAAAATACCCAAGCCATCTTGTGTTCCAGAAGATGTCCCACGTATATACTAAAGGCAAGGGCTATACCTTAGGCATTACTCAGGGTAGAAAGGAAAGAAGAAATGGCTATTAATGCAAATGTACTTGCTATTCTGCAAAGCATGATGAAGAAAATTTGTAGGGACCAGATGGTGGTATATCACTGTATAGAGTCAAGATGGCTTTGTTTCTTGCATTGATTTGATCAAAATCTGCAAGCCTCATTGGAATGGATAAACAATAGAGGGAGCTCCAAAAATAATGCATTTAATAGTCCTAATAGCTTTCTGTGAGTACTTGTTCTACCTCAGAGTTAACGCACAGCAGTGACAATTACAGAACTCTTTATTTTGCAATCAATTTGAATATTCAAAAGGACATTTTCTAGAAGTAAGTGGGAATTTTTACTACATTAAAGATGCAGAATTATCTAAGGACTTGTCTGGATTTGAATCAAGAAGGCATATATTTTAGCAAACAAAAAGCATCTAGATTATCAGCATTATTTTTTCTTTTTGATTTTTGTTGCCAAAGCTATTAATAAAGAAAAACTCAGAAGAATTAAACTGATGTAAAATGAGAATAAAGCATCACTGTCTAAAAGTAAGTTAATTAGATAACAATTAGAATTAATTCTTTCACTGAAGCCATAGACTCCACGTGGTTTTAAGGTCTCCACTTAGTTCAGTTGGGAACTCAGTTTTATGTAAGGCATAGAACCCTGTAGCTGTGCTTCCAAATGCGGATGGAAAAATATAAAATATCAAAAGACACATAAATAATGATCAAATATTCTGAAAACAGCAAGGGAAACTTACCATAGTTTGACATCTTAAACTTCTCTCACTATGGCAATGCTTTGAAATTCCGTGTATCTGTGAAATGGGGGTACTATTAATATTTTGCAGTTCTTTCTCTCAAAGAGAAGAACCACAACACTTTGGCAGTTGTTGAAACCGGATGTTTAACTCAAAGGTTAGAGATTTTTAATCCTTTTGTTTTATTTCTAGTGCAGCTAATTTGCCTTTTTGCAAGTATCCTAGCAACCATTTTCCCCCTTTCTCCAGTACTGTAAAGGTTAGGTAAGGATTCTAGAGAGACTGGCCTAAAATATAAAACAAACTGACAGAAGAACATTTCTTAAAGGCACAACTTGCTTTAATAATATTCTGGCAATTCTAACACATCTTAAGAGACAGGGAGAAAGAAGCCAAGAAACAATAATGAAATATCTTTTAATAGTTTGTAAGGCTATGCAATATTTGGTTGAATAAAGGCATAAGCTCCTCAAAAGGCTACTTCAGAACTAGGAAACATTTCCTGCATAGACCTTAGGTTGAACACTTTAGTATAGTATTTGTAGGGATGAAAGCTTGAAGAAAAAAAAAAAAAAGTTGAAATGCATGCAGAAACAAAGTTTGGTCTGCTCTAAAAAAAAAATACTTGCAGTCAAAAGTGAGTTTGATCAAAGTCTTTGTTGCTTTGGAGCTGACTCCTTGGGGAGTTCCAGTAATAACACAACATTTAGGTGCCATTAACAAACACCATTTCATCATTTCTGTCTGTATAGGCACCAGGAGCTGTCAGTTCAATTTAGACTTCACCAGTGTTACTTGCAGGTTGAAGTAAATTGTACCGGATGTAGTAACATTACCTGTTTCAACTAAATGCTTGCTCGGACCTGCTAGAAGGTTCTCACACTGACAGTTTCCTAAATAAGAGGTTATATTTAGCTGCTTATGAAATTTTAACTACTTAACCACAATCTAGTAGGTTTTGGGTATGTCCACGTGGGATTGAAGCTGAATAGCACAGCTTGACAGCAGAAAGCTGTGTCATCATGTTAGTTATGCAATTATCTGGATTTTCCTCCCCCCCTCCCCCCTTTTTTTTCTTATTATTCAAAGATGTTGATCTATAAGACATAATGAACATGGATACATGCCCAAGAACAGCTTTTGCAGGTATGTATGCTTTTTATTTGTTTTAAATCTTATATTAGTGTTCTATTCTGACCTCATTTTATTCCTACATCTCCTTAAGTACATGCTTATTTTGAAGTAATTACAAGGATGATAATTTTCCAAATACATCAGGGCCAGAATTAAAATTCCGCATAATGTCTTTTGAACATTATGAAACAAGATTACATTACTTTATAGTTAATATACTTAAAAATATTTTTTTTAAAAAAAGAACATTCCTGTGCATTCTTCCCCAGTTTACATAATAACACAAGGCCTGTACCAAGTCATAGAATCACAGAATCAAATTCATTAAGGCTGGAAAAGACCCCCAAGATCATCTGTTCCAATCATCCCCCTACCACCAACATTACACACTAAACAATGTCCCCAAGCACCAACATCCAACCCTTCCTTAAAATACCCCCAGGGACAGTGACTCTACCACCTCCTTGGGCAACCCGTTCCAATGCCTGACTGCTCTTTCTGAGAAAAAATGTCTCCTCATTTCCAACCTAAACCTCCCTTGGTGCAACTTGATGCCATTCCCTCTAGTCCTATCACTAATTACCTGCGAGAAGAGGCCAACCCCCAGCTTCCCCCACCTTCTTTTCATGTAGTTGCAGAGAGCAATAAGTCCTTCTCTTCTCCAGACAAAACAACCCCAGTTCCCTCAGTCTTTTAAATTATTCATAGAAAAAGCACTTGTTGATCAACGCTTTACAGGAAAGTTGCAGTGCCTCATTGTGCTCTTAAACATAAGATGTACTTCATCAGGCTAACTTCAATCCATTGGACTACACTGATCTTTCAAGGAAAAATAAACAAACAAAAAAAAACCACCACAACTATCATTTACGGGAAGAAGCCACCAGAGGGAGCCTGCACTGCTGATCTGTTTCAGAAGTGTTCGGCTCAAAAAAACAAAAACCTGCTTTGGCGTCAGATAGACTGAGATGTGTTAAGTATGCTTCTCTTGCTAAGTGTATTGCTGTGCTACAAACTGTGACAACTTCAGCAGCATCTAAGTTTTATTATTTCTAAATAATTCAATAGCTCTTCTTTTTCTATTCCTAATTTAGAATTTTACCTTTCTAGGCTGGTAAACCAAATACCAACAAGAAGAATCAGCCATATGCCAGCGTTCCTCCACTGATCATCACTCTGCCATCATGTGCGGGAGGCCCACCCTTTCCCACATTGCTGCTTGTCTGCTCACAGTCTGCTCTCTAACCAACAGCTAGGAAATGGCATAGAAAACCAGCTGGGAAGGAGTACCGCTGCCAAAAGGATTTGGGAAACCTGATAACACACTTTTTCTAAGCATCCTTTGGATAAAGGGAAAGAATGCCTTGATATAGCCAGGGCACAGGCTGTGGGAATCCTTAGGGGGCTTTTAGCCCCCTTCACATGCAGGCTGACAGAGGGGTGCCAGCAGGGGAGCTACCAGGAGCTATATACCAAATTCAGCAAAGGATGGTCCATAGTGTGCTTGTTAGCATGGGTTAACTATATGACCCACATGTGACCCAGGAGTTCAATATGTGAACTCCTAACAGGCCAAACCTGCATAGAATTCATAATTATGAAGTCTTTTTTTTTCTGCCTTTTTTTTTTTTTCCTGGAGTAAAATATGTGGTTGTCTTATATATGCAATAGCCTGCTTGGAGAAAGGGGGAAGAATGGTAGGAATCCAGTCATTTGTCCTTCTTATAAGGACAAGTAAATATAGGCTATATATAATAAAAACTATGGTGAAACACATTAACCTCAGAAGCCTTTTTAAAGGACATATTTCATCCACAACCCACTGTTTGCCTCTCATACACAAAGGTTGTTCACAACTGCTATGCTGCAAACTTGTTAAATCTCAAGAACATAGAAGAAAACTTCAACTGTCAAAGACTACTGAACTTTGCACATCAGGGCTTTGGGGGAAACTAAACAAAAAACCACCAACCCTTCCTCCCTTTCCCCACCACTCCTTAGGTCAACTGGTATAATTATAATCAAAGTCCTTATAATAGTGCACAGAGGGAACCATTGGTGGAAGCACATGGCCAATTCCTTATCTTTAATTGACAACACATGTCCTTAAAAGCCAAAGCAATGAGAAGTTAAAAGGAGAGTTGTTGCCTTCAATCTCTGTTTTCCTAGCCTCAGACCACCATGGAAAAAGACCTCACCAGCTATCCTGGAAGAGAGAGACTTTGCAGATAACAAGACACCAAGAAAAAAAATGGACAGAGGGATTTAACAGGGGAAACTATACCACAAGGAAAGCGTATGCCAGTCACAGAGCAATGTTCTGCTTCCCAAACCTACGTTCAGGATGCTACCAGGTGAAGTGTTGCAGCCAGTGACAGGAGGAGTCTTCCCTCCAGCACCCAGAGAACCCAGGCGACTGTTTTTCCCGATATGGTTTTTGTATAACCTGACTTCTTTTTGTCTGTTTTTTTTTTTTTTTTTTTTTTTTTTTTTTTTTTTTTTTTTACACAACCCATCCCTGAACAGTGTTTTCCTCCAAATTTGCTCTTCTTCCCCAGCTTTCTCAGTTTCCCAGCAGCAGCCCCCAGAGCCCTGCTGTGGTGGCCCTTGGCTTCTTGCAGCGGGTTCCGGACCCCACCTGAGGGCAGCTGCTGCCCAGCCCATGGAGTGGCGCAATGCCTCTGCTGCTGCTGGAGGAGCTGCGCCTTTTACACCTCAGAATATAGCAAATATGAGCTTTTGTTTGTTCAATATTTAGTTCACTGTAGCTGATCTGGGCAGTGTGTGGTGGCCAAGCTGCTGAGCTCACCTTATAGCAGGACTAAGCTCGAATTTTACCTCGGGTTGGCTCACTTGACGAGTGCTGGGGGGGGAAAAGCATGTTAGTATGCAAGTGGGAGTGGAGAAAGTATGATCTTTTGAGACTCTGCCCATTTCTATGTTTGGCAAGCAGCTGTTCAGGTACATTTGTATTGATTAGCATACCTAATTTTTATGAATTAGGTAAATTAGCTTCTGACTTAAATCAGCTTAAAAAAGGCAATTGAAGGCCTCATTTAGGTTCTGTTAGTCAAGCTGCACTAAGAGAGGAGTCAAATTAGGGCAGCTGGTCTAAAGAGGAGGACTAGGTCCTGTGGTGGTTAATTTGGGTATTTTGATTGGTATTCTGTGTGCAGCTTTGCAAAATAAAGGGAAGAATGGATGATACTGAATTATCAGTACTTATCGCTACACAAAAGCTTCTGCCTGTGTTTTCTTGTCTATGAAACATCCTCAACATTTAATTATAGTTATTATGTAATTCATCAGAACTAAACAAAGATCCTAGTCTGACTAGATAAATAATGGGTCATCACTTTCTCAAGCATTAAAACTCAAAATGTTGAATCTCCTAGGCTGATAACCCATTGTGAATGTCAAAGAAAGGACTGAGGGGCAATTCTAGACATTTCATACTATGAAGTTCATGTAAAATCAGCCTCTTCTAGTCAGACCCACTGAGGTTTTCACTGCATGTATAAATAGGGTTAACAAATTCTTCCATTTTTAGAGTAGTTTTAAATAATACTTGAACTTCTTGCTAAATTCAATATGTAGATTTCTAAGCATGTTCACTGGAATTCTACTTCTGACGTAAGTGGTGGCAAGGACTGCCTCAATCTTTGTGAGAGAAATCTTCTGTTCTTCATAATATTTTTAGAATTTGAGACTCCAATCACTTAACAAATTGCAATGTCTCTGACAAGTGGTTTGGCCTTCTCTTGTTAGGTGTAAAATGGGAGATGATCCTCTCCAGCAAGGCTGCATGGTAAGTCATTGATTGAAATCTAAACATCTCAGTCACATGACAAAACCTAGTGGTGTTTGGGAGTATAGTGGTGTGATTGTTCATTTTCAGTTTCTTCAGTGTGCTGGCAACTGTGCTGTGCATAAGCAACTAACATGGAGTGAGAGCTAAGCAAGGTGAAGCACTCTTCTCAGTGCACAAAGTGAACTATCCTAATTTGGAGGGCAGTCAGATTTTTTTTCTGATCTTTGGTATACTTGTCTTGCAGACAGCATACTACAGATAGTTGCAGTGACAGAAGAGCAGTGACTCAGCAACTGCTGCTGACAGACATTATGATTTTGGTTGTTTTCCAGTCTGGTTTCCAAAGAAGAATAGGTTTGTAACATCATGTTAAGTGTGTGTCTGCCTGTCAACCATTTTGTCAATAGCTTTACTAAATTCAAGCAAATCTAACCTTGAGCTAAAAAGCTAAAATGCTATGCTTTTCTAAGTTTTGTGAAAATAAATCAAAGAGCAAAGGATAGAATGTAACACACAGATCTACACACCTGTGTGTGTCTAACTTTACATGACTCAAAGACAGATCTGAATCTGTGAGGTAAATGGCTGCCAGTATCAAGACAAACCTATCAGTGCATAAACTGTAGGAAGTAATTACACTTAAAACAGTCTCAATCAGAGAAAGAAATTAATAGACTCATTAATTAAGCATGTGCTATAAACTTGAAGAAAAGAAATAAAGACAACATTTGGGAAAGCTTAAATAATTCAGACTTAAACATGGAAAAATGAAATCAAATTCAGGCATTGAGGATATAGAGATGTAGTACTAGAAACATGGCAGACTCAGCCAAGATAAGATAGATGATTGCAGTGATCAAACCAAAATTTTAAATAAAATCTAGGCTGTATTTATTAAATGAGAACTGCTGAAGTTATTTGTATAGCAATGGCAAGAGCTGAGAAACCAATTATAGGGGCTATAATCATTGATGCAGACTCTGAATTTTATGAGGAAGTAGAAGCTTGGTTGGGGGCAGAAATAAAGAAATCTGATGGGTCTGCTTCAGTCAGGAGTGATGTGGGTATTGTTTCTATTTATGGGAGTAAAGTAATAGGACATAAGGATCCCCATCTGTGTTCATAGTTTTAAGTGTGACCCAGTATAAAGTCTGCAGAGTTTTTACCTCACTAATACACTGCATTAAGGTATTTCTAAAGTCAACAAAACTTGTAAGATAAAAAAGATAATGTTTGTTTTGTGGTTTCCATTTTCTTTGGTTTTGCATTCTGTAATTCTATTACATTGGGTTCTAGTAGGAGCTGCTTGCTTATTTTGACTGGGAATGATTCCTGGCTACTGTTTCTAGAGCTGCTCTCCATTTCTCCTTCAAAAAAACATGAATATATATATATTTTTTTTCTCCACCTAGAACTTTAGTGTCCTTTGGAGTTACTGAAAATCTGCATGAAAAGTTTGGAAAGTGCTTTTGTTAGCTCCTTTAAGACTCCTGGGTTAAGTTTACTGGACACACTGACTTGAAAATTCCTTGATCAAGGAGTTGTGTTGACAGCATCCTAAATTTCAGTTGATGTGGAGAGAATTTTTCATGGTGGCTTTATTTTATGTATTTATTTTGGTTGTGTCCTTCCTGCCACTACACTGGAAGTGTGATGAAATGCATTCAAATCCTGTATTTGCTCATATTTTTCTAATTAGGTTTTCTTTCCTTGCTGGTTTGATTCTATTTAATTCACATACAATTCCCTTTTTAAAAGAATCAGGCAAGTTAATCTTTGGGATTTTTGACCGTTTTTATATAAGAAATCATATCAAGTCTCAATCACTTATACTCTCTGACAGCAGTTAGTTTTTTTGGTGAGGTTGGTTCTTTATCATTCGATAATAATACTAATACTGTGACATACTCATACGTCATTATATTTATCAGTTTATGTATGTATTTCTAATAATAGATTTATAATACATCAATATATTATAAGTACAATTTAGCTTCAGTCCATGTTAATGCTTTCTGTGTTTAGAAAATCTATTGTACTCTTTAGAAACAAAATGGGTAATTTAGCACAGGTGGAATGAATAATTCAAAATGTATTGCTGAAGCTGAATTTCAATATGATAACAAAACTTCAGTTCTTACTTGCATGTATTTGGCAATTTTATTTTTATTTCATGTGGTTTTATGGCATGGAGGAGGTGGTAGCTAGCCTCCCATCTTGTGCTTCATTGATACTGAAGATGCTTTAAATACAAGGCCTGAAAAAAAGGAATGGTTGTTTTTGAGTTGGAATGCCACTCAATGGCAATTTAGTGTAATGTTTCTTGGAGATATTTCAAAGCTGTCTGGGCACAGACCTGGGAAGCCAGCTGTAGGTGGCTCTCTTTTAGCTTAGTGGAGTGGGGGTGGACAAGACAACCACAGGATGCCACCACTCCCCTGGGCAATCTGTTCCAATGCCTGACTACTCTTTCTGAGAAGAAATTTCTCCTAAATTCTAAACTGAACCTCCTCTGGCACATCTTGATGCCATTCCCTCTAGTCCTATCACTAGTTCTCTGTGGAAAGAGACTGACCTCCAGCTCCCCACTACTTCCTTTCAGGTCGTTGCAGAGAGCAGTAAGGTCTCCCCTGAGCCTCCTCTTCTCTAGACTAAACACCCCCAGTTCCCTCAGCTGCTCCTCACAGGGCTTGTGTTCCAGACCCCTCACCAGCTTCATAGCTCTTCTCTAGACACGCTCCAGGGCCTCAATGTCTTTCTTATATTGAGGGGCCCAAAGCTGAACACAGCACTCAAGGTGCAGCCTCACCAGAGTAGAGTACAAGGGGACGATCACCTCCTTGCTCCTGCTGACCATGCTATTTGTGATACAAGCCAGGATGCCATTGGCCTTCTTGGCTACCTGGGCACACTGCTGGCTCATGTTCAAGTGAGCATCAACCAGCACCCCAGAGCCTTTTCCTCTGCACAGCTTTCCAGCCACCCTGCCCCAAGCCTGTAGCACTGCATGGGGTTGTTGTGGCTAAAGCGCAGGACCTGGCACTTGGCTGTGTTGAACCTCATCCCGTTGGCCTCTGCCCATCGACCCATCCTGCCCAGGTCCCTCTGCGGGGCCTTCCCACCCTCTGGCAGATAGACACTTCCCCCCAGTTTGGTGTTGTCTGTGAACTTGTTGAGGGTGCACTCAATTCCCTCATCCAAGTCATCAATAAAGATATTAAAGAGGATGGGCCCCAACACCAACCCCTGGGGAACACCACTGGTGACTAGTCACCAGTGGGCTTTCGCTCTGTTCACCATCACTCTCAGGGCCCAGCTATGCAGCCAGTTTTTAACCCAGCACCGAGTGTACCTGTCCAAGCCATGGGCTGCCAGCTTCTCCAGGAGAACACTGGGGGAGACCATGTCTAAGGCCTTGCTGAAGTCTAGGCAGACTACACCAACAGCCTTTCCCTCATCCACCAAGCAGGTCATCTGGTCACAGTAGGAGATGAGGTTGGTCAGGCAGGTCTTGCCTTTCATGAACATATGGTGACTGGGCCTGATCCCCCAGCCGTCCCACATATACTGTGTGATTGCATTCAGATGACCTTTTCCAACACTTTTCCTGGCACTGAGGCCAGGCTGACAGGCCTGTAGTTCCCTGGATCCTCCTTACTGCCCTTCTGATAGATGGGTGTCACATTAGCAAGTCTCCAGTCATCCGGGATCTCTCCAGATGAGCATGACTGATGATAGCTGATGGAAAGTGGCCCAGCAATCGCATTCACCAGCTCCCTCAGCACCCTTGGGTGGATCCCATCTGGCCCTATGGACTTGTGACAGCCCAGGTGGAGCATCAGGTCTCTGTTTCCACCTGAACTGTGGGGGAGTTCTGCTGCTGCCTGTCCCAGACTTCCAGCTCAGGAGGCTGAGTACCCTGAGGATAAGTGGTCTGGCTAGT
The DNA here is from genome assembly GCF_964035555.1 of Netta rufina. NCBI lineage: Eukaryota > Metazoa > Chordata > Aves > Anseriformes > Anatidae > Netta > Netta rufina. The sequence goes on along the minus strand of NC_140133.1, from coordinate 6,557,475 downwards.
AAAGGCAGATGCAAACAAGGCATTAAGAACCTCAGCCTTTTCCTTATTCTTAGTAGTCACATTCCCCCCTGCATCCAGCAAAGAATGAAGATTCTCTTTGGCCCTCCTCTTGCTGTTAATATATTTATAAAAACATTTTTTCTTATCCTTAACTTTAGTGGCCAGGTTGAGCTTTGGCCTGCCTGATTTTTTTCCTCTGCATATGCTGGCAACTTCCTTGTACTCTGCCTGACTTACCTGCCCCTTCTTCCACTGGTCATAAATTCTCTTCTCCCGGACAAACAGTAAAAGTTCCCTGTTCAACCACACCATTCTTCCTCACCAGTTCATCTTAGAGCACACAAGGGCCGTTTCCCCCTTTTTACCCTTTGAGACAGGTGGAATCCATCAGCAACCACCAGGCCAGGTGCTGAGTAAGCTTCCTCATGATAAACAAACAAACAAACAAACAAACAAACAAAATTCCTGCTATGGCACCAACCTCTCAGCCATCTATTGATCAGCTGGGCCTTCCAGGTGTGCTCAGTATCCCTCCCCACCACTGAATGGATAGAGGAAAACACTACCTGCACACCCACTCCATCCAGTAACCATATTATGGGTGGAACAGCCAGTTGAACAATTTATCTTCAGCTCTATCTGTGTGGTGGTTAATTTTGCTCAGTATCAATATTTTATGCTAAATAAGGTTCATTCTTTTCATCTCACAACAAATGATACAACTTTAATGTGTTTTTTCCCAGTTTGCTGTTTAGAGGCAGCAGCATAGAATGAATATTCACGTAGCCTCATCCACTACACTCTGTATCAAGCTGAGCTTCAGTTGTGAGAGGAAGATGATTCTCCAAAACTATGTACCCCATCTGGAGTGCTGGGGCTGTGCAGCAAATCCTAAGAGTCTGGGAGGTTTCAACAGAAGGAAAAGTTTTGTTCCTTACAGGAGTGAGGTCCAAAGCAAAGTTGTGAGGATGAGGGAGGGACGTAAACCTCCTCTGGGACCTTCAAAAAGCTGGGTGCAAATACATCAGCAATTCATTGTGTTTGAACACAGTGGGGGTGTGGTGGGGCATGAGGTGCAAATTTAGGCAGAGACTCTACTTGGTGTCTTGTTGGGAGTATTCGAATGCATTGTTGCTGTCCTTGAAGTAGTTTTTCTCCTTGTGGAACCAAGATTTAAATTGCACACTGGACACCTTTCTGAGTGCCTGACTTATAATGTGAATGCAAGGTCCTCCAGCAGTTGAGAGTTCACTTTCTTTTTATTTAATACGTTTTCAATGATATTGACCACCTATCCTCTGGATGATTACTTGTCTTCCTGCTAAGAGGGCAAACTGTGTTTAGGCTTCTGTTTCTGTAATAAGCCAAGTTAATCTTCTCTGCTTTTATCCCAGTGATCTGGATAGTAGCTTGTTCCTATCCTGCTTTTCTTGGCAAGGAGAGGAACAATTATAAAGAAGTCCATTTCAACATTTATATTTCTTTCTTCAGTGTGTTTTCTGGCTCCCTGTAGGCATTTTGTAGTTTCTGCTACAGCCCTCCTGTTCAGTTTCAGTGCTGATATGCACCGTCACTAGTGGATTCTTGCCCGCAGGCTTCAGAAATGCATCCAGTCTGAGAGTGACATATCGTCTTGGCTCAGGGAATGCAGAACAGACTTTTCTGGTGATATGTTCAGCTTCTAAAAATAACTACACATCAGGTAGCTAGCTTTTTTTATTTTCCTTTTCAAGACCTAACTCTAAAATGTAGCAAAATGATGTACTGAGTCTCTGTAAAGCTACACCATTTCTTCTTTCTACAGAAGAAGAGATGCAGGGAAGAAAAATGGATAAAGATTAATGTAGCTGTAACTTTGTGAAAAAGAAAGTTTATCACTTTAGCTTCAGACCCTTTCCTTCAAGGGATTTAGCCTTATAACAGGTGTCTGTGAACTGTGTGGCTCAATTTATAATGAAAAGTGCACAGTTAATATAAGCATAGATTACCTCCTACCTGTCACTTCTGTAAAACAAACAATTGACCAGTCTGGGAATAAAAGTGTGGAAGTTATGAAGCTTATTAGCATTGTCTATTTTGAGCATTGATTTTTTTTAATTGTATCTAGTCATTTAATTTTTTTATTTGTTCTAGACAGTATCTTTGGATATTTATAGTAACTGGGGTAACAGAAGCTTGCCACTGAACATGAAGCTTCCACAGTCACATTCTCTAATTACTGGAAAAGTATCAAGTCTTAATGCTGGTTTTAAAACACTGAGGTTGGTTATTCAGTTGGTTATGAGTCTGGTTATTCAAACCAAGGCAAAGAAATTCCTGTCTTAGTGATTGCACCCCCACCAACTGTTGTCAGTTCCTGTCTCAGTGAATCCTGATTTCATAGAATCACAGAATGGACTGGGTTGGAAGGGACCTTAAAGACCATCTAGTTCCCTCTGCAATAGATGGGCATGGACACTTTCCACTAGGGCAGGTTGCTCAAAGTCCTAAGGTTTCTAAGATTCATTTAAAAAAAAAAAAAAAAAAAAAAAAGTGACTTTTGATTTCCAAGCCTTCCAAAGGTCAGATTATTCTACAAAGAATACTGCAGGAAATTTCTTTTGTGCCAAATGCGTGTATCTTCTCAGTGAGGCTGCCAGGTGTATTTATTTTCTTAATATAGATAACTTCTTTTATTAATTTCAAATCTTCTGCTCAGTGGTATACTTTAAATATTTATACTTGAAATTGTTTCTCAAAGACTGCTGCATACTTCTTTGTGTTCCAGAGGACTGTGTGAAAGAAAGCATTCCTGTACCTGGTCTGTATTTTAATGCAGTCTAATTTCTAGTTGCACAATGTTCTTCATCTCTTGTTTTTGCCTCTAAAAATTCATTGTGTAGTTTGGGATACCAGTGCTTATCATTAAAGATATGATGGAAATACCTTGAAGTATCTGGACATCTACAAAGTGTCATGTGCTTTTTTCAAATATGTATGTAGAAGAAAACTAGAAAAGAAATTTTAACATTTATGTATCTCTCAAGGGCATACTTACTATAATTGTGGTGTATTTCCTTCAACAAAATTCTTCCTTAGGAACTGGGGGAAATCTGCATGAAAAGGAGGGTAGACTTGCAAAATAATTAAGCAAAATGCTCACACTCAAAGAATCTATTAATGAAATTTGCAAAATGTTGCAGGTAAATAAATTGATCTGTGTAAGTCTGGGTAGTACTCAGGGGATTGTGTATTCTTTACTCAGTCCCCTGTGTACAAAATACTCATTAGGCTGCTCTGGGCATCACCAGCCCTAATTTGAACTCCTTGAAAAGTTGTTATGACAGTGAAAATTTTAAAAGGAGACCTATGAGTTTCAGGAAAAAAAAAAAAAAAAAAAAAAAAAAAAAAAAAAAAAAAGAAATGAAAGTCAGGAAACATACGAAGTTTTAAATTATTTTTAATTTTTATTTTATTATTATTTTGTAAGGTAATTAAAATACCAGACAAGAAAGCTGCTCAGTCAAGCCCAGGTTGAGGTCAGGATTATTTGGGATTCACAGCAGAAGCTTCAGGTAAAATAACATGCTGAATATTTTAGAACAATATATTCATGGTCAAAAGAGTATGTATGAAATGAGACCGCCAGTTCCCTCTATTGAGCAAGCATTTTAAGTAGGTTTTGGTTTATAATATCTAGTGGTTTTCCTCCATACTTCTGTGGTGGCTACTATTTCTTGTTATAGATGGTCTGATGTTACTACAATGGAGTATCATGGGTTTCCAGAGCAATCACTGATTTCCTTTGTTAAAACTGATGATAGCATTCAGTGGATATATTGTTTGTCTGAAGCTGAACAAAATCTCATATATGTTTTCCTTTGTCCCCAAAATGTTAATAGGGTATTGTCCGTAGGAAGTTACGCTTTCTTAACTTGTTCAAATCAGTGTCTAAATACTGCTTAAAAGAAGAAGAAGAAAAAAGAACAGGACACTTTTGTCTTCCAATGACCTACTACTAATTGCAAGCACTAGTTATTGGTTGCAGAGAAAATTAAAACTTGAAAAGAACATTATGATGAGGGTTATTAAATTTTCTTTGTTGCCAGTAACCAAATTTAGACATATTTCTGTGGTGATGTGAAATTACAAATTAATTATTAAAAGTCTCTCCTGCAGTTTAACAGATGTCACAGATCTAGACTGTATTCTATTATAGACAGCCAAGGATCACTATATTTCATGAAGTAACCATCATCCAAGCTATACAGCTCAACTAGTTTAATACACCTCAGCTAAATTTGTCCAAGCAATTTGTTTTGATATATCTTCTCAACTAGGTACTTTGAAAATCTGTGTACTAATAGCCACAATACATAGTGAAATCTCACTGAGCAGATGTTACATTCAACCATGTTGGGGCGGGGGGGTGAACAAATTTCATTTCTTCAAGCAAAGAACAATTTCTCCACATGTTACTATGCTTTAATAGTAATATAAGCTATGCTAGATAGATATGCTATATCTGCCTATAAGTGTAAATAATATATATGTATGAATGTATTATATAATTTAAATATCTGTGCGTATTAATGAGAATTGGTGTGCATCTGAAGTTCACAGAATCACAGAATCACAGAATTTCTAGGTTGGAAGAGACCTCAAGATCATCGAGTCCAACCTCTGACCTAACGCTAGCAGTCCCCACTAAACCATATCCCTAAGCTCTACATCTAAATGTCTTTTGAAGACTTCCAGGGATGGTGACTCCACCACTTCCCTGGGCAGCCTGTTCCAATGCCTCACAACCTTTTCAGTGAAGAAGTTCTTCCTAACATCTAACCTAAAACTCCCCTGGCTCAACTTAAGCCCATTCCCCCTCGTCCTGTCACCAGGCACGTGGGAGAACAGACCAACCCCCACCTCGCTACAGCCTCCCTTGAGGTACCTATAAAGAGCGATAAGGTCGCCCCTGAGCCTCCTCTTCTCCAGGCTGAACAAGCCCAGCTCCCTCAGCCGCTCCTCGTAGGACTTGTTCTCCAGGCCCCTCACCAGCTTTGTTGCCCTTCTCTGTACCCGCTCAAGCACCTCGATGTCCTTCTTGTAGCGAGGGGCCCAAAACTGAACACAGTACTCGAGGTGCGGCCTCACCAGAGCTGAGTACAGGGGGACGATCACCTCCCTAGCCCTGCTGGTCACACTGTTCCTGATACAAGCCAGGATGCCGTTGGCCTTCTTGGCCACCTGAGCACACTGCTGGCTCATATTCAGCCGACTATCCACCATCACTCCCAGGTCCTTCTCTGCCTGGCAGCTCTCCAACCATTCCTCTCCCAGCCTGTAGCTCTGCTTGGGGTTATTGCGCCCCAGGTGCAGGACCCGGCACTTGGCCTTGTTGAACTTCATGTAGTTGACCTCAGCCCATCGGTCCAGCCTATCCAGATCCTCCTGCAGAGCTTTCCTGCCCTCAAGCAGATCGACACACGCACCTAACTTGGTGTCATCTGCGAACTTACTGAGGGTGCACTTGATGCCCTCGTCCAGATCATCAATGAAGATATTAAACAGGACCGGCCCCAGCACCGAGCCCTGGGGGACGCCACTAGTGACTGGCCTCCAACTGGACTTGGCTCCATTCACCACGACTCTTTGGGCCCGGCTATCCAGCCAGTTTCTAACCCAACGAAGCGTGCGCCAGTCCAAGCCAAGAGCAGCCAGTTTATTGAGGAGAATGCTGTGGGAGACGGTGTCAAAAGCCTTGCTGAAGTCAAGGTAGACCACATCCACAGCCTTTCCCTCGTCCACCCAGCATGTCACTTTGTCATAGAAGGAGATCAGGTTCGTCAAGCAGGATCTGCCTTTCATAAACCCATGCTGACTGGGCCTGATCGCCTGCTTGCCCTGCAAGTGCTGCGTGATGACTCTCAGGAGGATCTGCTCCATGAGCTTCCCTGGCACTGAGGTCAAACTGACAGGCCTGTAATTTCCCGGGTCTGCCCTCCGGCCCTTCTTGTAGATGGGCGTCACGTTTGCTAGCCGCCAGTCAACTGGGACCTCCCCCGATAGCCAGGACTGCTGATAAATGATGGACAGTGGCTTGGCCAGCTCCTCTGCCAGTTCTCTCAGTACCCTTGGGTGGATCCCATCCGGCCCCATCGACTTGTGTACATCTAAGTGCCGTAGCAGGTCACCAACCAGTTCTTCAAGTTGTGCTGTAAAATTGAGTTTTGGTAACTCAGAAGAATATTACCAGAAGTAAACACAAATCACAATAGTACTCAGCTGTAAGCACAAATCATCTAAACTTTGTAGATAAGTGTAACCATGGAATTAAATTACAGATTAAATACTTTTATTGTACAAAAAATGGTCACTTACTCTCCTGTGGAGAAATTAGCTTGACGCTCTTTTGGGCTAGAGAATAATAGCCCAAAAGTTATTGGTTAGTATTTAGCCAATAACTAAGTATTGTAACAACTTGTCAAGCTACTCAAATATACGTGAGCTTGAGAGTAGCACCACCAATGTTTTGATCTAGAAAGAAAATATACATCAAATCTTGCTCAGCATCAGCAAAATTAGCATTGTAAATGTCCTAGAAGAGTGCAGGAAACAAAATTTTTTCTTGTTTTGTATTTTGTCGGGAGGAAGCTAGCAGTTTCTGAAGCATCAAATGAAATGACTTGGTCATATACTAATCATCTTCAATGATGATTACTTTAATAGTTACTGCTGGTCTTGCATCTTTACTGCATATGCAAACCCACTGTAGTTGAATCAGGAATGTCCCTTTTCAGACCATGCATTTCAGAGCTCTTCTTGTTGGTCTCAAAAATTTGACTGCTCACATAGTCTGTTGTGTGCTGTCCCTGAGGTTTCTCTGAACCTTACTTGTTTCCATCAGGCCTTTGCACAGTGCGGATAGCTGTTTATTACCTTGGAGACTACTGCTGTCAGTTGGTAGAACAGGACATGAGGCTTATGCCTGCTAGCTGACATCCTTGTTCTGCTGCAGACTCTAACACTGGTCTTGCCAGTTTATTTAGTCCTTTAGAAATCCCCTCTGGCATTAATGTCTCATGCTGACAGACTGAATCTCTTCTTCTCCCAAATCTTCATCCTGTATGTCTGCCAACATGTCACGGTCACCATAGATCCTGACTTTATCAGTGCTCTACTTTTTAATGACATCAGCCAACCTCTCATTCCCATCCCTTTTTTTTTTTTTTTTTTTTTTGCACATCTTTTAGTCCGTGCTATTGTTCTCAATTTATAGCCTGTACACTTTTTGCCATTTGGCTTCCTGTTTTTCTGTTTCACAATAGATTAGGTAACATTTCAGTCAGAAAGAGGCTGGAAAGCTTGATGTGGGGGTTTCACAAAAGTAGTAGTAAAAGTAGTCATTTGACCTAGCCAGTATTAAAGGGGGTTACCATATTTGCTGTCTAACAATTACAAGCTTGCTTTCTTTGGAAAACCAAATGAAAATAAGACACTTCAGCTGAAAGTAAAGCAGGAAAGATTAGTACACTATAAATCCTAATTCTGCAATAAGAAGATATTTATGAACAATGCTCAGAATATATATATATATATATATATACATGTATATATAAAAAAATTTTTGATTGTTGGTCGTTTGACATTTTTTATCTAGCAATTTTATAGTTGAGAAGTTTATTCTGGCTATTTTCTGTTCTGGTATAAAGAACTGCATTGTCTTTACTCATAAACCAGAATGTCATTAAGTGAGGTTAAACATGCTTATAAAAAACACATATTTTGTGATTAATTAAAATATTAAAGATCAAAATTTATCAAAATTATCTAGCAGGATAACATTTGGGATTTGCCAAGCCTCTCTCCATCATATTTGAAAAGTCCTGGCAGTCAGATGAAGTCCCCAGTGACTGGAAAAAGGGAAATATCACTCCCATTTTTAAAAAGGATAGAATGGAGGACCCAGGGTACTACAGACCAGTGAGCCTCACTTCTGTACATGACAAGATCATTAAAAAGATCTTTCTGGAAGCAATGTCGAGGAACATGCAAGACAAAGATGATTCAAGACAGCCAGCATGGCTTCACCAAGGGTAAATCGTGCAAGACCAAGCTGGTGTCTTTCTACGGTGGAGTGATTGCATCAGTTGATGAAGGAAGAATGAAGGAATTAATATAATTTACCTGGATTTCTGCAAGGCCTTTGACACGGTCCCACATGAGATCCTGGTCTCAAAATTGGAGAGATGGATTTGATGGGTAGACCATTCAGTGGATAAGGAGTTGGCTTGAAGGTCACCCCCAGAGAGTGGTGATCAATGGCTCTATGTCCAAGTTGAGGCCAGTGATGAGTGGTGTACCTTTGTGGTCTGTCCTCGAACTGGTACTGTTTAATATCTTCATCAACGACAGACATTGTGATCAAGTGCACTCTCAGCAGATTTACAGATGAAACAAAGCTGAGTGGTGCAGTTGATACACCAGAAAGAAGGGACGCCATAAAAAGGGACCTGGACAAACTTGAGAAGTGGGCCCATGTGAACCTAATGAGGTTCAACAAGTCTGAGTACAGGGTGCTGTACCTGGGTTGGGGGAATCACAGACATGAGTACAAGCTAGAAGAAGAACTCATTGAGAGCAGCCCTGCAGAGAAGGATTGGGAGGTTCTGGTGGATGAAAAGCTTAACATGAGTCAGGAGTGCACACTTGCAGCCTAGAAGGCCAGCTGCATCCTGGGCTGCATTAAAAGAGGAGTGGCCAGCAGGTCAAGGGAGATGATTGTCCCCATCTACTCTGCCCTTGTGAGGTGCTCCAGCCCTCTGATCATCTTCACAGCCCTCATCTGGATCTTCTCTAACAGATACAAATCCTTTTTGTGCTGGGGGCCCCAAACCTGGATGCAGAACTCCAGGTGGGGCCTCACATGGGCAAAGCACAGGGGCACAGTCCCCTCCCTTGCCCTATTGGCTGCTCCTCTGCTGATGCAGCCCAGGATGCAGTTGGCTTTCTGGGATTCAAGTGTGCACTGCTTACTCATGTCAAGCTTTTTGTCCATCAGAACCCCCCAAGCTACTTTTCCACAGGGCTGCTCTTGATGAGTTTTTCTCCTGCTCTGTTGTCATATACGGGATTGCCCTGACACAGGTGCAGCACCTTGCATTTGGTCTTGTTGGATCTCATTAGATTTGCATGGGCCCACTTCCCAAGCTTTTCCAAGTCCCTTTGGATGGCATCCCTTCCTTCTGTTGTATCAGCTGTACCAATCGGCTTGGTGTCATCTGCAATCTTGCTGAGGGTGCACCTGATCACACTGTCTTTATCAATAAAGACATTAAAGAGCAGTGGTCCCAAGATGGATCCTGAGGTACACCACTCATCACCAGCCTCCACTTGGACATAGAGCCATTGACTACCACCCTCTGGGCGCAGCCATCCAGCCAATTCCCTATCCACTGAATGGTCCACTCTTCAAATGTGCATCTCTCCAATTTGGAGTTCAGGATGTTGTGTGGGACTGTGTCAAAGGCCTTACAGCAGTCCGGGTAGATAACATTGGTCAGTCATGCCTTGTCAATTGATCAATATCTCCCTTGTTGACTAATTAATTATTAATAGTGAAACTATTGTAAAATGAATTTTTTTTTTTTTTTTTTCTCAATAGTATTTGCACAACAACTACTTGTCATACATAGACCAAAGACTATAGACTGAAGAAGTCTGAAGAGTTAATGTGTGGTATGACTTTAATATTAGTGTGCAAACTGACCCAAGTGCCCTCATTTGAACTAATGTGTATAAAAACTTTGTTTTGGTTATGCCAGAAGATGTATTTTAAATAATTGTGTTTTTTTTTTTTTGGTGTTGCATAAATATTCAATCATTCATATCTGGTGCAGAATGAAGCAAATAGTATTTTCTCTTCATTGTTGAGTGAGAACAGAAGAGAGAAAAATAGGATGGATTAGTTATCAGGAAAAACTCATTTTCTATTTTTCTAGCACAGCAGTTTCAGAGACTACAGCAGGAATAGCTGTCTGGGTATTCAGAATAGGTCTTATCTATGGTAATAAGATAAGGTTTTCTTCTTTGCTTTTAGTTTTTGGTTTTGGATTTCTTAAACGTTTAAAGCTATGTATTCTAGCCTTGGAGGACTTAGGCTGCACATAGTGATACCTTGGGGAAAGAAGTTGGCAAACACCAAGAAAACATGAGGTTTATGCAGAAAAAGGCCCTTACTTAATTTATTTTTTTGGAGCATTTGATAAATTCAGGATTGTCCTTCATGAAAAGCCCTTAAAAATAATGAAAGAAAGCAGCCAGGGTGAGAGTAACTTCTCTTTTACATTTTTCATCATGTATCAATTATATAACTGAATCTGAAAATACATTGAAGTATGATGTTATGAACATAAAGCAGTGGAAAATCTGGTATTATTGCTTTCTAGTTACTGGAAACTGTGCATATGTAGTGGCTCAGTTTAAACTGTTATTAACAGCATCAACAACATTTGTTGTACTGAAACACAAGCAGAATAATTACTGTTTTCTTGTAAAAGTGATAAACATGGAAGCAACTTGTCAGCTTGGGAATTCAGCAGGAGGTGGGGATGTTTGGGCAAAGGGACTGTCTGTACTGTAACTCAGCAGACAAAGTGCATTTCAGAAGCAGTGTACCTACCAGAAAAGTGTTTGAGAATGTTAATGACTTTTAGTTGGTTTCATTGCATGGGATGTACTCCCTGGTCAGTGTGCAAGGGTAGGCGGGTTTCTGCTTCTACGCACACTTCTGTTCCTAAACGGATGTAGCAACATCCTAGGTGGTCCAACATTGTTTGGTTTGCATTGGTACTTTTATCTTCCTAGGAAGTAGAGAAGGTCAAACAGTCAATGAACTTGTTTTAAGGAATATCAAGTCCTGTTCCAGACAGATATTCAGCTCTGACAACATTGGGTTGCTGAGCCAAGGGACTGTTTTGTTGTCATGTCCCTCCTGCTGAGAAACCCATTTTCTAGATAATAGCAACCGCGCAAGTGTAGAAGGGAGATGGGGGAAGGCTACTGCTTAGGAAGGTCTATCGCTGGAGCAGTGTTAAATAGCAGTATGTGGCAAGTAACTTCTGCTGTATTACCAGATACTCTGCAATATCTGTTAGTATTGCAGCAAGCTGTTTTCAAGGAAATAGGAGTGGTATGACCTGTTTTTATAGCTGATACCTTTTAACTGCTGCAAACCACACATTAAAAGCAAGTCTACCTTTCCATTCTGCCAACACACAATTTGACAAAAGGACTTAACAAACTACATAAAAATTTTGTTATAATTCAGAGATCTCAACCCTTCTTTGAAAGAACACTCAGAGAATAAATTTTCTAAGCTCCTGTAGTTAGTGGGAGGTTTAACCAGACTCTGGAAAAGGTAATGGGGGAGTTGTGTTGAGTTTTTTCTGGTTCACCCAAGTAAAGAGTGTTTGTGGGTGGGGAAGTTCTTTCTCCTGAGCATCCTTGCTGCTGCCTCTCTCCTCCATCTACTGTTACATGCTGTTTGTCCTTGATGAACTCAGAATTCTATCTAGGTGAGGTTTTATTATTTTTTTTTTTATTTTTAAATCTGAATTTCACTTTGGTATCTGATAGCATTCAAAGACCAATATAAAAACTCAAGTTCAGCCACTGAGGCATGCCTGTTTTAGACAGAATTTACTGTCTGTACAGATTCCCTTGAAAGGTTTATTAGATCACAGCACATCTGGACAGAGTTCATAGTTGGTAATGAAAACAGGCAAGTTTGGCTTGGTTTCTTTTTTAACTGCCAAAATACTTCTCAGCTCTGTGAATCATTCCTTACAGCAATTAGGCATAGTGCTCCCAAGCTTATGGCATAATGGAAATAGTAAATTTTTGTTGATGATGCTTGTAAATATACTATAGCAGGAAGCCTGTTCTGTAGAAAGCACCTGTAGAAATAGTGTAGAATATTATAGAAAACTGTAGAAATACTTCATAAGCAAATACTTACATATAGCATTTAGTAACTGTTGTGTTTTAAGCCACCAGCCACAGAATTCATCAGGTCTAGACGCAGGCTTTTTATGCAACATCCTTCCCTAGTCCCATAAAAAGTAGAAATTCTTCGTATTTGTGAATAAATTATGAGCTAACCTCAAGTGGATTAACTAATTGTGAATTTCAAACCCAACCTTTCATTTAATTTCTCCAGGAATTGGCTTTAGCCTATCTGCAGTTGGAACTTGATCTGGCAGAATGAAAGCTAAAATTATTAAAGCAGACTTCAAGTATTTTCTAACCTTAGTAACCTGATGCATACAAATCACTGAACAGGAATGATACTGCCTTGACACCAATATGAAAAGTAGTATACAAACAGGTTCTTGCACTTAATATTGAAATTAACTTCAGCAATGAATTCAGTTAATATAATTATGATGATAGAGTCAATAATGAGTCAATAACTCATGAAAAACATGAATAACTTCATAAAATAAATAAAAAGAAAATTCTGCTCCTACTTGGCATGAGCTGAAATCAAGGCAAAATACTGAGGTCCATACTGATGATGTCCAGCATGAGACAGCTGACCTAGTGATTGCTACTTATCATTTCTACTGTTTACAGTGACAGTTTTTACAGCAGAACCTATGAACTTAATAATAATAGTAATTTACATGTTACTCATGTTACATTAGACACGTTTTAAAATAATATTTTTACAGTTGATTTAACCTGATCCCACTCTTAACATTTTTTTATATAAAATTAACATTTTTATATAAAATTAATCAAAAATGTTAATTTTGGAAAATTACTGGTGTGTTTTTTGTTTATTTTCTCTTTTTCTGGAGATGGAATGAATAAATCTCCTCTGCATTGGCTGTCTTGTTTGGGTTGATAACTGACTGGCCATACCACTAGGCCAAACATGAGTCTTGTGTACTCAGATTGATACCTCTTTAAAGGACTGTATTTTTGAGAGGTGATTTCATGTGGCTTTTGGAATTCAGTCATTTTAAAGAAGATCTAAATACCATGATTCTTTTGGAAGTCTTTGTCCCCACTTAAAATGAGCTTTAAAAGATGTTAAAATACATGTAACTTCATAATATTTAAAGTTTTTGTTCAAAATAGTGAATTGAGTAATCATAAAAGATATTACTTGAAAGAAAATTCTGATGCTGCAAAATAACTAGGTGAAAAATGAATAAAGTATTCAAAGTGAAAGAAAGGCAAACTATCACATGAGTTCTAGTTGTGTAACTTTTAAAATTTATCGCTGTTAAAAATAAAAATTATTGATGTTTAATAATAATTAAAACCCCACAAAACAATCACTTGGGAAACTTATTAGTTGACTTTTTATGTCAGTAGAGTCTGCAGTTCACTGATGTTCTGGGCTTATTTTTAGATGGCCTTTATGTCTTATTGCTATTTAATTTTCAGTATTGTGAATTCAGAACTGAGATGGAATTTGCAGGTACTAGTTTTTCCATAAAAAAAAGCAATGGGGTGCATCAGTGCGAAAGGATGGACTACTATTTTTCTTGAAGGGAAATTTGATCAGGAGATGCTCTGGAGATATTCTGAAAAAAGTAATTTAGATTGCATCAATATCTGACTTCTGTAGTGTGATTCTGGACATATAAGCATTTTCTCTCCCATAGCTTGGTCATTTTCTTAATACAAAAAGAAACAAAACTACCCAAATCCTTAAGTAAAACAACCTGCATTATATTCTCCCTGCACTACATGGAGGTCCTTTGCATTCACCACATAGCTTTTGGGAGGGGTGGATGTGATGACCTGAGGAATCCTTTGAAAAAGGGCATCTTGACAATATTACAGGGACTGAAAATGTAAGAGGCAATGCAGAGAAACTAAGCAAAAGTAGAATACACTCTGAGACCCCCCCCCCTTTATTTTTTTTTTTGGGGGGGGGGGGAGGGTGGGATGGGGGAAGATTTAATATTAACATACTTGTAAGATGTATTAAAAACATCTACTTCTAAAAATCCACACTTCCAAATTTAGTCAGAACTTGAATCACAAGGGGATTTAAATATTTTTCATTCTTCACAAAATTTGAGAAGTCTAGCACTGCCATTAATTATTTTAATTCATTTGTAGTTGTAAAATCAGAGTGAGAATTAACTTTCTGTCAAGAATTAGAATACAAAAATGTTTTGTCCAATGGAAATAGCAGATTTAGATATTCAGATATTTTAACCTCCACAATAAAAGTTGATGATAACATGGTAAAGTCTCACAAAACAATAATTTTGATTGAGGAAGACATCTATAGAAAAATAATATGAACCACAGAACTAAAGCGTGTGTTACATTTTTTGTTTTGATTTCATTTAGCTACCTACACTTCTTCAAAGAATTTTTCTTGAATGCTAATTTGTGCTAATACGAAACTAATTTATTCCTAGCTGAAGCAGGTATAAAGTAAGATGGTAAATTTTGAAGATGGTAAAAAGAGTTCCTGAAAGCTTTTGCTCTGGCATTATACAGATTAGGTGCCATTCACTATGGCATTTTGACCTTTCACATCAGATTTTGAATGCAGCTCAGAAACTTTCTTTGGCCTCTTCATTTTAATGCAACCCAAATGCTTCCTGAGCAAGCCATTAGGCAGCCGCCAAATTTTGTTTTAATCAAACGGACTCATAGATGGGTTGTTTTCTGTCTGGCCAGGATTCTGATTTGCAAACATAAAAGGGGACTTAGAACTCCAGGATGCTGTTAGCAAAGTAGCACTGAAACAAATAATTTGAGAAATCAGGTGGAGCCACTGTCTTTAAAAACAAACAAACAAACAAAAATTAAAAAACAAATGTATACATCAGAGCAGTACAGACACTCTCATGTAACAATCAACACAAAATTAAATAAGAATGTCTAGCTGGAGGATGTCACAGCCTTTTCACTGGTTAATATGCTGTGACACAATCACAGTGTTGCAAGGTAAATGCAAAAAGCCCAGTGTGATTCTTGGCCTATAGAAGCTCTTGGTATACAGTGATCTGTGTTAAAATTCACAAAATCCCTGCTTTTTAGCTTCAGACTGTAATGTGTATTTATTGACCATTCAGCAAATAAGCATACATTATTACTCTGAGCTATGTAGTCACACAGGAGAAGGGAGCCAGCTTTGCAAACTATCTCTGCCTGTATGAAAATCTGAATTCTCAGAAGTTTTCTCTTTATTGAAAGTAGGTAGAATCATCACTCAATCTCAACGGGTTGACCAGCTCAGCTGTAGGAAAGGGAAACAATGCTCTGTTCCTTGTTCAAGGCTCTTGCCATATCCAGGACTGAACTGGTAAACTTAATAAGCTGAAAAAGGCTTAACATACGATTTAACTTTTAAATTTGAAAATCCATTTAACACAGGCATCTGAAATTTAATAGATTCTTATCACTGCTAAACAAGGACCTGAAATTACTAGCACTAACAGCCAACTGCTCTAATTATCTTAGTGCTTATTTTAAAGACAAACCTGAAAAGAAATGTCTTGCTGAATTAAAACCCTTCTTTCTATTATGTCCATACATATTAGGGGTAATAATGAAAGGTCTTCGGCTTTGGACAAGATGGAATATTTTGTAAACATCCTATTTAAGAGTTTTTACTTTCTGTTGGAACAAAAGCAACATCTGGGATATCTTCAAGCTGAAGGCAAAGGCAGCAAAACATGCAACATCTGTTGTAAATGACTAAGTTGTGAGTATATATAATATGGAAGTGCAGGAACTGAGCACTTAATACAGTCAAAGAACCTGTGTACTTTTCAGATACTTAACTTTACTAAAAGGAGTCTTAACTATAATGAAGTATTTTTTTTCCCCAGTAATAGAAATTAACATATCTATAAATCATATACATAACATTTTCATTCCTGCTTTCTTTGTGAAGAAAGAAACTTTCATATGTTACTCTCATACATTATTAACACAAGATGTGCAATGTGTACATAGCTTGTTCTACTCCCACTGAAAACTTAGATTTTAAACTAAAAACTTTAGATTTCCCTGGCTTTCAAATATCTTTTTTCTTCAATTTAACTTTGCACTACTGCCAATGCACCTGAATTCTTGGTAAAGGCAACATGAGACAAATAATTTACTTTCATAGCATCGATTTTACCAACTGCTTCTTATATTAAAAAACACTAACTGCATGCATTTCTAAGCTAGGGACACACTCCAGTATTATCCGAACAGACTCTTATCTAATTTTCCATTGCACTACCACTTACATCCAATATAGACTTGAAGTTGATATGACTAGATCTGTTTGTTTTTTTTGTTGTTTTTTTTTTTTTTTTTTGACAGTATGCTGCGAAGTTATTTTGGTGGGGAAGGAAAGAGACAAGTTCTTGACAAATACTTTGGGATTTTGATCCATGAAAAGATCTAGTTACTGCATAGTGGCAACACCTGTATCTGTCAAGGTCACCACATGGCCTCTTCATCATGCAGTCCTCAAAGGAGATCTTTCTGCAGATTTTCAGTATGGCTTAGGGCAGTATTTCCAATGACTGCCTTTTGGATTTGAAAAATAAAAAAATTCTCTCTTCAAAGAAGACAGATCCCCGGAGCAACCTCATTCTGAAACACTGTAGTGTTAGCAAAGAATGGCGAATGTTACTACATTTTTGGGAAAGACAAATGCAGTAGAGTCACAAAACCTCTAGCCTCAAAGTCTTGTGATACAGAGCTATATCATCTTAGCCTCTGCTACTATAACTGCAGTGGTCACTATTATTGTTTCTTTTGTCTTCAATTTTGCTAACTTTTTTTGATATTAGAGTGTTCTGAGATTTTTCTGTGACCTGCTTCTACCCATTTGACTAAGCATTAAATTAATCTCAGCTGAGTCTCATCCAAGTAATATAATGTTTTTTATTGCTTCCAGGTTAGCCTGAGTTAGCATTATGAACTATAATTATAGCTGCATCCAAAACTGCTATCTCTGTCTAACCTTGGAGTTAAGATTGACAAAAACTTCAACTGACTTAAAAAGCAACTGTAAATTTCCCTTCCAGCCAAAAAAGAGCCCTTAACATCTAGTAATAAATTAGCAATTCGCAAGCATCAGTGTTCTCCATTGTTTTCTTACAAATAATAAAGCTTTGGAAATAACTGTTTCTGAGCAAAAAAAAGTTCCAAATAGCTGCTCAGTAGTATATTGTATCAATGTGGGCCTCATCTACATCTCACTACAAGTAAGAAGGGAAATGTTTATCCTGTGCCTGGCTGAGCATCTGGTGTCTTGTATGACTATGTAGCAGAGCATAACAAACATGTCAAACTGTAGATTTTACTGCTCTGTCATTGTGTTGAGTGAAAGCACTTGTAGTTCTGAAAAAATATATACATTTATTTTATGATATTTGGGTGGAATTGTGGCCTGAATGAAGTCAATCAGGCTTTTGGCACAAGTAGGAACAGTTAATATGGAGGTCAAATAGAATTTTACTATGGATTACTATAGATTATGCATCTTTCTATCAGTCATTGTTTACGATGCCTAAAACCATTTCAAACTGCAAACAGATAATCAAGTTCCATACTCTGACACTCATCATCAGAAGAGAAAAGACTACCTTTAAAATTTAGCTCCTGATTTTTATATATATATATATATATATATATATATTTTATCCCAACAGCCATTTGGATTAAGATTTCATTCAAATTAAGTTTATTAAGAATATTAGAACATCCTGAACTGGAAGGGACCTACAATGATCATAGAATCCAGCTCCTGGCTCTACATAGAACTCACAGGCCTACCTAAAAATTAACCATTAGAAAATTCATTTCAGACAAGTTCAAGGTATGGACAGGTTTTTGAGTGATGCAGTGGTCAAAAAAAAAAAAAAAAAAAAAAAAAAATCCAAGTATTTATCTGAAGCATATTCTGTATCTAGTAAACAGTTCAAAGGTTGTGATCATGGACACCTCTGCAGATCAAATTGTTGTGCTCCTCATTATGCAATTTTCTCCTCTTAACTTATTCTTAATAACAGGTGAAGAAGCTGATAACAAAATGCAGAATGATTCTCTCAAAAATAGTATACTTGTAAATTCCAGGGTTAATGAAGACCTATTGTTCATGAATACAATGCACGCTCTTACCCTCTGGTACACATTATTCTATCTGCCTTGATTCCATCAGTAAAGACTTCCTTTTCTCAGTGGGACAAGTACAGCATATGACTAGTAAGGAGATCTTAATCAAAATCAGGAAGAACCCTGATAAAGCAGTTTAACTAGACCCTTCTAGTCATCAGAAAATGATGATTAAAACAATATTCAGAAAAAGTTGAACTTAACTTTTCTAAATTGATGTCTAGCATTCCTCTTAAGGAATTCTTCCTGAATAAAATGAAAAATCATTTTTCTTCCTTTTCTTGTTTTACAGATATTGTAACTAATTAATTCAGGGCATATTTTCACTGAAAATTTACAATCCAGGATGAGTTGCAAACTAGCAAGGCATTAGTCCTTTGTGTCAGGAGAAATTTCAAACTTTTAACCTTTTTTTAATATATATATATTTCTTATACCAAAGGTCTACCATTCCCCGACTTCCTCATCTGCAAAGATTTCCTGCATTTAATAAATTATTATATATATAAATTTTTCCATATTTAATTCTAACATTTACCTTGCTACCCTGACCTAGAAAAGGCCATGACTATTACAGTTATAAAGAGAAATGAGCCAAATATTTCTCATTCTTCCTCCTGTCCTGAAACCAAGAGAATTGTGTCTCAGAATATCAGATGGATCCTTCTCATTGATGATGTGATGACATGATGTGTTGCCTATAACTTGCCCTGTAAACACTAGGATGTTAAGAAGTTCCAACATAAGCCTTTGGTACAAGTTACACTCAAAATGACTGTGCAAAATTTCTTCTTCTCTCATATATTTATTTTTCCGTGGCTCAATACTTCCAGTAGTATGATGCTACACAGAGTCAGACATCTGGGAAAAAATTTGTGACAGGTGTTTTAAGATTCTCTTTTCAGTGTAGTCAAGCAGTCTAAGATCAGTTTCAGCTTTCTTGTGGATGGGATAGGAATAGAGGATGAGATGGAGCAGGAACTATTCTAGAAATATTCTGAACCATCTGAATAATATTTTTCATGTCTCTGCTTTAAATCTCATATTAAAATAACACTTATGACTTTCTTAATTTTCTGGGAAGCTTTTTCCCACTTGTGAGAATATGCCCATTTGGCTTTCTTTGCCTGAATCATAAAGCCCAAATAGATGCTATCCATTTCTAAAAAGGTGCAATAAAAATTTGTACACATCTCTTGTCCTCCCACCATACCCATCATTATCAGGCATCTGAAATCTGTGCCAGCAAATGAGGAATCTGTACCTGCTGTTACTCATTCCTTCAGATACTCATAGATTTGTTTGGGTAAATGTGATATATGCTTTTTTGCTGTGAAGTTCTTTCATCATTGATTTTCTTTTTTGTCCGACAGATACAAAATCATGTATAATCTGATACTCGTGGCAATGTCTTCTTATGCCTTTGTATCTTCATTTACTTTTCCAGGCAGTCTCCCTCTTTTAGCTGTGGAAGACAACGTCCACACACCACATCTGTCACATAACTGTGCTTTTTAGTAAGTAGCTATCACAGAACTTGAATATTATTTATGGTCTTTTAAAACACCAAGATGTTGCTGGGTTTGGGCGTAGTGGGGTGAGATTTTACAACAACTTGTTTTTTTCTGGTGTTTGAGACAAGTTCCATTTTGACTGAGTCACAGAATATAAATCTACAGGTGTTGGTCTGATGTCAATAACAGCTGATTCTTCACAGCTGTAAGGAAAATATTTTAGTAAGAGGAGTTTCATCAGTACTTTACCTTTTTTTTTTTTTTTTAATGTAACAATACTTAAAAGGAATAATTTTCTGATTAAAAATAAAATGATAAAAAGCAAAGCAGCAAGATGTCTAGGTACTTTTCGGTAGTTGTGCATAGAAATGAAATTTAGTTGAAGCATCTGCAGTATCACATCACCTGCTCTGCAGGAATCTCGTTGAAGATAATTAATTGTTAATTAGTTACGTGCCAGCAGACAGCTGAAGAAAGGATCGTTTGCTGAGTTAGTCAGAGTTGTTGCATGTAATTTGTGATAGAGCAGTTAAAGCAACTGTATCTATATGAATATGTTAGGCCTGCGAGAAGAACTTAGCATACAATAATTTCTCTAAAACTCTAGATATTTGAACACTTAGTGCTAATATGTAAATAACAGTGAGTATTATTGGATATATTTCATAAGACCTGATCAAAATTTTTCATTCAACTGCTTTGTTTTTCTAACATGCGACTTTAACCATAAAGATGTTTCATTTGATAAAGGGAACATTTTGAAAAAAAGGGACCTCTTTTTAAAATTTGTAAGACATTTATTGATGTTACGCTTTTTAAAGATAGAAAAAATGTGATTGAGTTGAATAGAATTTTTGAGGTAACTTGTCATACATATTTCTCAATATTTTGCATAACGGAGAACAGTAAATAAACTTCATTAAGAGTTGACTTGTCTTCTGGAGACTTTTTCCTATTTCAGATCTGAAACCGAACCAAACAATTCCCTCATTCACATTTTATGACTGCATTTCTTATGTTAACTTGCAGTTGTCCATTCTGATTTATTTTAAAACTACAGCTGGCACGTTGTGCTAAGTGCTGCTGCCAGCTTTCACTCCGCATTAGTATTGCATAGATTACTGCCTTTGTGAGGGATGCTTCAGGTGCTTTACTGAACAATCAAAAGTTCAGTTTCGGGATTGAATGTTGGTCCTTTTCTTCTGGGTAAGAAAGTTATATTGATGAGCATATTAAGCTGTTGAATTAAAAGAGGGGAATTTCACTTTCATCAAGAAATATTTCTGTTGCAAGACATGTAGATTTAAATATAAATATGCAGTTATATATGACTGCAAAATATTTATACTTCTTTTTTTATTCACTTTAACTGTTGATAATTTTCATTTGTAAGATGGAAAATATTTTTTGATTTACTCTTCCTTAGACCCAGTCTAAGGCCTGAAAGCCAAGTTAAACTTTGTGAAATTCAAGGATTAACGCAAAGCCTGCCCAAATGGACTGTTCATGCAAAAGTAATACAATGGGACCACTACCCAGCTGTTGGCAGATGCTGTTTCCTATTGGAATCAGAGTGGACACCTAAAGTGTAGAATTGTCAAGTTCCCTGACCGTGGGAAATCGTAACAGTCTGTCCACATAAATATGCAACATACTGTGCACAAAGCAACTCCTTACTCTATTTATTTTTTTTTTCTACAGCAATTAAAAATGTCTGGGATAAAGGATTTTTTATGATTACAGAGAATATGTATGATCTGGATTCAGTTCTGCCTTTATTTTAATACTCATTGAGTACCTGTTCTAATACAAATTCTGAAAGCTTAATTTAGTTGAAGATATATTCAGAGATTCTGAGCACCATCTTTCCTCAAAGTTCATTCCTTTTCCAAGTTGTATCATCCCTCAGGAAGCATGAGTTTGGCATAGCTGTACGAAGACTACAAGTTCAGTTTCTAATCTGGAAGAATGAGTGGATAGTTCCTGCCCTTGGTAAGGCACTAGTGGTGTTATGTTTTAAAATATCTAATTCTTCTAAGGTTGCTTTTTGGCATTGCTTTTATTTGGTATCACTTGGTCACATTAAAATAGCATTCCATAGACATCTTCTCTTTCAGTGCTGTCATTTATATGGATAGTTATTTTCTTCTCTGCACACAAACCAGTACCTTTTATTCTTATCTCTGTCTTGTGGATATCTTTGGCTGCAAACACCAGCTGAACTACTGGAGGGTGGTCACTTTGTCAATGTAGAAATATACTTCACTTTGACTTAATCAGAAGCACAGTGCCTCAAGGTTTATAGCCAGAGACATGAGGATATTCTTTTCACAAAAGTAACTTATTTGCTTACTGTTCTTACTGTGTCTGAAGTAGCAGCAGAAATAAAAACATGCTTTTGTTAGGTAAGTCATTAGACATGGCTGACACAACATAGAAAGTGTCTCTGCTCAGTTTGAATAGATGAATGCTAACTCTTGGAAGTTGTGTATGAGCCTCACTATTGAAGGTTCCCTCCAAGTGCTGTCTGCCAGTAAAGCTCATATTTAGGAAGCTTAAGATAATACAAACCACGTTAGCAAAAGGAGGTTTACATAAAATGCACTAGGAAGAGTACTTACCTCTGTGAGGCAACATGGGGCACCCACAGTGTCTGCCGCCTTTTTAGTAAGACATTAGATCACTTTAGTCATATAGCTAAAATAAAAGCAGGAGCTGATTAACCCTCATAAAAGGTTGTCTGGCAGTCTGACAGTTTACACTGGTACTGAGGAATGCTGCAGGGGAGCTGGAGCTAGCTCTTTCACAGCAAAATGCCTCAGAGATGGTCCAAAGGTGAAGACACAAGTTAGTGCATCTGTAACGGAAAAACCCTATTGTGGAAATAATCACCCAATCCTGTGTGGAAGATATGATGGCCTGAAAGATAAAATGCATGTAACAAAAAGAAAAGATGGCTCTCAGACTGACAGCAAGGACAGGAGAAGGCCCTAAAGGGCAACGTCAATAGATGGAATAGTGGATTTCACAGTTCTGTTGAACAAGTTCAGCATCGGAACCGTTGTGAGGCATGGGAAATAAATATGAGAGAAAGGCCTACAATGATGGCTGTTAAGCCTTTATAAATAGAAGCCCAACAGTCAGTTGTTGCTTGACTTGAAGTTGTAATCTACAACAAATAAATCTTTTTTTTTTTTTTTTTCCTCTTTGCAGAAAACGGATTAGGTACAAACCAGACAGCCTATTGCTGTTTGACTTAAGTCCAGACTGTAATAGCCTAGCTAAAAGTGTCTTAGTTCACAAATTGTTTCATGAGCTTAAGCTTTTGATCCAAAATATTGCCAGATCTGTATCACTAATGTAATTCTTATTCCATTTCTTCTCTTTTGTGCACCTGTTTACCCATGAAGAGCCTAACCTTGTGAAATCTCTACATAAGGCTTGTGCAGATTTTTGCTTACATCAAATCTAAACTGAAACTTAAACCTGGATAGAATTGTTTACCCCCACCCTTCACAGTTTCAGTTACATTGGCACAGGGTTCTATGTTACTGGAACAACACAGAAACTAACAGAACTACAGTGGTTTAGTAAGAAGCAGAAATGGAGACAAGCCTTTTCATTTGAAAAGCTATATAACATGGCATTTAATCACATTAAATACTTGCATCAAAATTCCATTGATCTCGCTATTAAAAACTCAACTACATTTATAGTAGCTTTAATAAGATTTTTTTTATAGTTAGTTATTTTCTCATGTACTTGTTTTATTCTGAAAAATGCAAAAATGTAAGGGCACTTATGCTACAAAAGATTTTTGTAGCATAGCAGAGACTTCACTCTCGTTCAAATCTATTGCTACAGGAACTGAAGCCAAAAAGTGCAGGATGAACAAGGCATCCTGATATCCCAGAAAAGTCCAAAGTATAAGGGAAGCAAAACGTGTAATTGTCTCATGCAGTTTTCTTCAATGTGTCTTCTGAATTTTATAGGGGGTGGGCACAGAGGTGGGAATAAAGCAGGAGATAAACATCCACGTGTTGGTATGTCTTAACTCTGTGGGTTTGTGTCTTGAAAATATAGACCAAGGAGAAGTCCCAGACAATATAAATGGAAAAACAGACTGAATATGAGTTCTGGGTTTAAACAAAGATGCTTGGTATGTACTCCTTGTTGCATCTGTATGCTGCCATGTGTTTCAGAACCCTGACAGAATCCTATGGCAACATAGGATTTTCTTTGTTTCTTTTCTCTGCCTTGTCTCAATATATTAATTTATTGTCTTTATTAATTTTAGTTTATACATCTAAATATAATTAATCATAGAATGTTTGGGACTTCACAGCACCTTTCTTTGGCTAGCAGAAACATCTGGCTTTTGCTTCCACTGTTTACTTTCTGTATAGAGCTTTAATGGTTTCCTTGGAAGTGCGGAGATCAAATCCAAATAAAGCAGAACTTGAATTACTTTGTTAGGTCACATCATTTTAATGTGGGACTCAAGAGGAATGGCCAGGAAATTTACTTCTGGTGAGTGGGTTGGAAGTAACAACAACTTAAAATGCTTCTGTAGATCAGGAATGGAGCAGACAATGCAGAAAAAATCTAGTTGGACATAACTGGATTACTTGAGATGTGTGGTGCAGCTAGGCCTTCTACTAGTTAATCAGTTAATGTTTTAGTATTGGATATTGGTTTTAGTAGGAACAGCCTGCTGAGGTTGGTAACTATCAGTCTCTTGTCTTACAGTACAGCATGTTGCAGGTCTTGCTGTCATCCCAATCACTGCATTCAGCTCTGATTGCATGTCGTGCAGATTTCCCAACAGACTGACAGAAGCAGGCGTGAATTCATGATACTAGGTTAGTGCGTGAACTGAGATGTAATCCAGGGAATTATTTCGTTTTCATTGGAATAGAGGAGGCTCTACCAGATTTAAAAAAATAAAAAAGGGGGAGGGGTGTTAATTAATTGTTAAAATTGTTAAAATTAATTGTTAAAATTAATTGTTTTAAAATTTGGGAAGTTTTATGTTGCAAACACTGCTTCATTTCAGAAAAGCATTCACAAGACTAGCAATTATTTCCATAAGCCTTTCAATTGGTAGGAGACTGAATGGGAATCACTGCAAGAATACAGTAGTGAATAAAATACTTGTCACCACATATTTATCATTTCAAATACTAAACAAATCAGCAGTGATCAAACACCTTTTGTATCTGCCAGTCATCATATAGACTATTCTTTGGAGCAGGCCCCTTCAATTTGGTGTTATTTGTCTGTTTGCATCAGAAAGCTATTCATATTGTGACTAATTCTACCTGGAATTCTTTCCAGCATCAACAGCGTGACACTGTTCTGACACATTTAGAATAGACATTATGCTAGGCATGTAATATACTAGTACAAACTTCTCCATTGACCTGACGATGCAGAATTTATTCTAGGTGCAAGTAGAAGACTGGGCCCTCACTTGCATTATGTCATTAGCCAAGTGTTTACTGTCCCTTAGCTTCTATCCATTTTTAGAATTACTCTTAGTAATGAGATGAGAACTCAGTTTCACCTTTGATGTTTGTGTGTCCTGTTGAGCCTGCTCAGCCTGGCTGGAATACAGGAGGAAAAAAAAATAATAATAAAACGATGCCTGTTTTGGTCCCTGCTGGAAAATAGATGAAGAAGGGAAGAAGGGTAAGAATTGAGTTTGATTTGTACAAAGCCAGGTTGGGGAAAAAATGGATATATTCCTATTCCATCCTTAGTTAATGGGTACCAGCTGCATTAAGAAAAAAATAATAATAATAAATAATAATAAACAAACAAACAAAAAAAAACCCACACACAGGCTCCTCCCCCCTCTACCTCCCCCCCCCCGGAAAAATAATAATAAACAAATCCAGCTCAGGTAATGATATCTCTGCAGGATAGTTCTTATTCAAAATCAAACAAACAAACAAGTTGCTAACAAGAAAAAAATAATAATTCTGCAGTTTTAGCCCATGTTTTACCATAGTTCTACCATTAGTAGTTTTTCATTACATGATACAGGTTTGACTACTACTCTCCAAATGAATATCAACAAAAGAAAGGACCTTATCCTACACCTGTTAGAGGTGATTGTGTAGGTAACAGAGTATGTTATGATGTGCAGTTGACAGAATGTAGAGTGAGGCCCCAACAACTAATCTTCAGGCATGTATAATTTAAGACTAACTCTAAAAATTTTAACCACGGTAGGAGTTTCAATGTGGAGATATGTAAATGGGGTATGATCAAGCTCTAACTTCCAAAGTCAGACGACATTAATATAAAATCTATCCATGGGTCTTCAGCAAGCAGTGGATGACCATTCTCCTCACAGGGTGAGAAACCTGTGGAATTGAAAAGCAACAGGAGGAGAATTTGCATGGCAGAGCATGCTGTCTCTGGGATAGCATCCTCCAAAGTGCTTCAGTGTAACCTGGGATGTGGGAGACACTGCTCCCAAGTGTGTCTCCTGGTGCTGCAGAGCAAAATACTGGTGATCATAGCTGCAATAGAGAGTATGGACGGGGGGGCAGGTTTGAAGCTAAAACATGAGTTGAGTCTTGCCATTTGCTAAGGAGAAGCTGTGGAGATGGGTAATGGAAAAGGTATTTTTAAAAAGTGTAAGTGTGTGGGGGGAGGATAACATGGGGGAAAAAAGGTATCTATTTGAAATATTTAATTCAACCTGACACAAAGCAGTTTGCTTTTTCTTATAGATGCTTCTATTTAGCATTTATTCAACTCTAATTTTAAGCAAAGCACTGGTTAGAAATGCCCACGTAGGCTGTTTCTGCGTTTTCCCAGTGTAACTCGAAAGCACCCACATTGTTTCCACACTTTCCAAACGTTCCCCCCACATTTTTTTTATCCCGTTTTTGTCCCACCTCTCCCTCCTCCCCAGCTGCAGCGATCAGCTTGGGGTTAGGGGTCGGCGGGTCCCCTTTTCACTTGCCGCAACTGAGCCCCAACCAGAAAAAGAAGCGAAGGCGAAGCCCCCCCGGGGGGCAGCAGGTGCGCAGGGAGCCGCCGCTGCGGGCCGGGGCCGCCCGGGGAGGGGCTGGGGATGCTCGGGCGGTGATGCTGAGAGGAGGAGGAGGGAGAAGAGAAGGAGAAGGGGGGAGCTGGTGGGACAGCCTGAGGTGGGCGGAGGGGGGAGGCGGGTGTTATACCATCGCTCCGGGGAAGGCTGAGCATTTGCAAATTCCGGCTGCGGAGCGCGGGCAGCCGGGGAGCATCCTCTCGCCGCCGGCCGGCCGGGCGGCAGCCGCAGCGCAGGACGAGGCTTCCCGGTCCCTCGCTCGCCGAACGCTGCCCGCGTTATCCCCGCCTCCCCCTGCCCGCCTCTGCCGCTAGGTGCTGGCGGCCGCCGTGCCCCGTGCCTCCCGTGAGACCGAGCGGAGAGCGGCAGCCCGCGGAGGTCCGCTGGGAGCAGAGCACTCGGCTAGAGAGCCTGTCCCTCTCCCAGCCGTGCAGGCATAAGCAGAGCCCTGGGTGAGTAAACCGGGAGTTCCCCTACTTCTCCAGGCAGGCCAGAGCCGTTCAGGCCCCCTTCTCCACATCCCTTTCTTCCTCTGCTCTTATTCGTGTGCTTGGAAGGTGCAGTAGATTCTTGTCCTCTTCGAGATTATTAAAGCAGGGATCCCTGCTTGGGGAGGGATTTTCAAAAGGTTTCACTGCCCAGCCCTTAAAACAGTGTCCTACTCCTAGCTGTCTGTGTCAACTCAGAAACATTGTTCCTTTTTCTTCGTGTATAAGCTTTCTCTCTCTCCCTTGCTTTCTTTTTCATTTTCCCACTTTTACAATTTTCCTAGCTTTACAGAATTTCCTCCTTCACCTTCACCTGTAAATCTATGTAGGCAATAAGTATTTTGAAGCTAGTGAAGCTAAGGGTCTTCTTAGTCATTTAATGTTGTTGTTAACAAGTGACTTAAAATATCTGCATATTTTTCCTTCTTCTCCCATAGGCTGAACAGTCATGACAGCTGAAAAGACTATTCCTATAATTAATGGCAAGCCAGAAGATGTTTTAGACCCAGAAGCCTCAAGTACCAGCCTTGTCCACAGCAACGATAAGAAAGTTCATGAAAGAGGCCACTGGAACAATAAGGTTGAATTTGTGCTTTCTGTGGCAGGGGAGATTATTGGGTTGGGAAATGTATGGAGATTCCCATATCTTTGCTACAAGAATGGAGGAGGTAAGATGGCATCATATATTGATTTACAGCTCACCATAAACACCTAGGGAATAAACTCTTAAGGATGTTTTAGGGTGATTCCTTGCACTAGTAAGAGAGATGTGGAGGAGACTAAGAGGATTTAGTGTATGTGTGGGTAGGGAACTATTAAGCATATGAGTACCAAGAAAAAAATGTGGTTTCCCTTCTCCCCAAATATTGTATTTTTATTTTTTTTTAGTAGAAAACTTGCATGTTTTCCTGTATTTTTTTTTTTTTTTAATGCAGAAG
This sequence comes from Netta rufina, assembly GCF_964035555.1. NCBI lineage: Eukaryota > Metazoa > Chordata > Aves > Anseriformes > Anatidae > Netta > Netta rufina. The sequence goes on along the minus strand of NC_140133.1, from coordinate 6,529,334 downwards.
TAACCAGTTAAAATAGAACGTTGTGTTTTCTTCTGCATGTGGATTTAGACTCAAGCATGCTTACCTAAGTATGACGTAGAAAAGAAAGTAGCAGTTTATTTTTCAAAGCGGCATAGTTTGGAGAGGATGAATATTATTTCAGAGGATTCTACTACAAGAATTTATTTATTTATTTATATTGGTCGTAAGAAAACTCCTTTAAGTCAACCATATTTCTTCTAGCCATTACTTCCCAAATCAGTACCGTAGGTTAAGGGAAGATATAAAGCTATCTCTCAATGAGGAGAGCAGGCTCTATACAATTTAAAATAAGACAGTAAAGTCTGTTCTTTTCTTTTTCAAATAAGAAAGGTATAATATGTAGAGCGTATTAGTTATGTACCTTATGTAGCTGATACCTAACTGTAACAATTAATAGTCATATCAATGACTTGAGTAGAAATGAGGAAAGAAAAACAAAAATTAAACTTAGAGTTCTGTGAACTGGATTCAACAGTCTCCCACTTAAGGTCTGAATCAGTGCTAGCGTAAGCATATATCCTGGAAGAAAGGTAATATGTTCAGTGGCTGATTTATGCAAAGGTATCTTTAACAGGTTTGCTAACAGAGCTGTGCCAAATTTCCTTTCCTCGTCCCTTAGGCATAACACGTTATAATTGTGTTTTGGCTTAGTGAAAAAGTTGTTGCTTAAGTATCTTACTTCATTGCTACTGCATTCTTCAAGAATAGAATTAGCATGTGTGGTTTGATTGGTCGTGTCCTGACACCATGGGAAATTTGCCATTGACTTCAGTTTTCTTTAGTGTTGCCTTGGTCTTTGATCTTTGGCTATCACCTGTATTTTTTTTGTAACTCTTTAAAATGCCATACTGGAATTAGACCAGAACTGGTTTTGTTTGATGCACAATTGTTTCAACAATACTGAAAACTACTTAGTATATAATATATGAAAACAACGGTCAGATACGTGAGCTAGTTATGAAATAACTTGCTAGGTACAGAACAAATCTGGAAGCAGTAATAGGCAACTTTGAGGTCTGAGCTTTCTCTGGCATGTGCTCTAAACCATAACAGGAAGTATAGGCGTGAGCTTCTATAACTTTATCAAGTGTCCATAATAACAAATTATTCTAATTAGGAAAACTAATTCATTTTAATGTTTTGCATTAGATATTAAAATCTTATCTGTTTGCAAGCAGTGAAACTTGATGCCCTTTGATTTTTCCTGATGTTATTTATCTATTGTAAAGGAGTTGGAGAAAGAGAATGAAAGTCAATGCGTTAAATTTCAACAAGTTTCCCTGTGAAGTTCACTAGGTTTGAGCATGAGTGGGCCAAGCCGGATTTTGTACTGGACAGCAGTTCTCAAATTATGTCTTGTAAGGATTTTTTTTTAAAACCACTTGTACAGTGAATCACATAGAGAAACTGTTTTTAGGTGCACAGATAACATTCTTTGTAGTCTACATGTATTGTTTGAGATACAACTGAGATTCAACTATACACAAACTGTCTGGCTGAGCTAAGAGATTACTCATGAAGATATCTCTATTGATGTGCTGGGTCTGAAGAAAGTAACTGCAAGACAAAGCTGGTGTATTTAGTTGTGTTAACTTTGTCATTGAAGTGACTAAAGTACTACTATTGTTACAGGTTGTGGGTGTCTTTTGTTGTTGTTTTGTCATTTTTTTAATGTTCATGAGCAGGATACCTATTTGTATTGCAGCTGTAGAAATTTTCCTGAAGTATATTCAGAAACATTTTGTTCATAGTTCAGTTTCTGAGAGGTTTAGTATCACAGAAGTAGCTAGTAAGGTGTTATTCACTAATGATCAAAACAGTCTTTCGGACTCTCATTGGAAGAGTACTTGCTATTGCTAGTACTCTGAAGAACTGGTCAGTGTATGCAGCAATGTAAAATACATCTTGCTAGAAAAAACTTCTGTGCAGTACTTCACTGTGCTGCTTTACTGGTTAAACCAGTAAGTCTTTGTTCATCAGTGTAAGTAAAAATATCAGAAACAGTTATTTTATGATTTCTTCTTAATATGTGTTTTCTCCTTTCCTTGTTTCAGTCTTAGGCAGATAGTAGCTTGCTTTCCACATCATCCTTTGACTCAGGAAAAAATCTAAGTAGCTGGGGAATGAGGAAAAAAATATTTTGGCCTTATGTTAATGGATTCTCTACGTATTGGAAAGACTAAATTTCATTTCTTATTATTTAGGTTCAGTTCTAAATGGAATATGTAAAATCCACATTATTAGAAAGTGACATTATGCCTAACATGGATCTTCTGTCACTTCTTCTGCATACTTCAGTCATGTTCTTTAACTGCCATACCTAATAACATGATTAATCATGAAACAATACAGTACTTCTAATGCTCCTGCTATGTGTTAATAAGAGAATGGTGTTTTGTTATATATAGCTCTTCAGCACTGAATTGTACTGCTCATTATCCTTGCTGAACTTTACTGTCAACATGTAATGAAAAAGTTGATGGTCAATTTCTAGCTGATAACGCCAAGTCCAGCTTTCTTCCTCTGTGTGAGGTTTATTTCAAAATTCCCTTCTTAAAATTTTCACCATCAGGTTTATCTAAATAACCTGCACAGTACTTCTTGGATTTCACTTTCATAATGCTCCTTCTTCCCTGCTTTCCTGAGAAGAGCAAGAAAGAGAAGAGAAGATAGGGTAGACTGATTGATGATGATCAGTGTGGGATGGTGTGGTTGAGCAAGAATTTGGTCTTTCCTGTGCTTGAGAGAAAGATTAGCAGAATATAGCCTATACTGAGAAATTTTGTTATGGTTTTTAGGGGGAGAGAAAGGAGGGGGGGGGATGGGGGTGAGTTTTTGTGTGTATGGTCTGCCTTTTTTTTTTTTTTCCTCCATGATAGTGGCCTAACTTTTGGTATCTGGTGCTATGAATAAACACTTTCTGCACTTCTAGCACAACACCTGACAATTGGTTAACAGATGATTCTTCCTTTATTAAGTGAACAATTTCTTACTAAACTGTCAAGAAAGTATGTTCATTATAACCAATACCACCTCAATGTTTGCTTGTAGGTGCTTTCCTCATCCCATATGTGGTTTTCTTTATTTGCTGTGGAATACCAGTTTTTTTTTTGGAGACAGCCTTGGGACAGTTTACTAGTGAAGGAGGCATTACCTGCTGGAGGAAAGTTTGCCCTTTGTTTGAAGGTAACAAACTTTTCTGTGTTCTACTTCAAAAGAACGCATTAAGTTTTTTGTTTGTTTTTTAATCAGTATTGAATTTAGGATATACTTAAACTGTTTGCTTTTAAATTATCCAAAAAGTAAAAGGTTTCTATTCTCTCTCCCTCCCCTCCAGGAATTGGATATGCTACCCAAGTTATAGAGGCGCATCTAAATGTATACTACATCATCATTTTAGCATGGGCTATATTCTATCTGTTTAACTGCTTTACTACAGAGCTTCCTTGGGCTACGTGTGGGCATGAATGGAATACAGGTAAGACCTCAGTAGAGATCACTGCTGAACAAATCAATTATTTCCAACTAATTGATAAATTAAAGTGTTTGGAACAGAACTATTGTGGTAGAAAACTCTCTGCAAATGGATCAGTCACATCACGCTACTTACATCATGATAAATGAATCCTGGAGTGAAAGCTTAGTGATTTATTGTATAAACATTGTATATTAAGTGTGTGTGTGTTTATATATGTGTGTGTGTGTGTATATATATAAGTATAATATGTATAATATACGGCATTGTATAAGTGTTTTTTCCTGTGTAATATAATGTCAGATAGGAAAAGAAGGCTTTGTTTTTTGTTAATTCTGTAAAATATTCTGGCTAGATCCCAGGATTCTCATTTGCAATCATATCTATTCTCCCTGAATACAGTGAGTGAATTCAACTGCAGAGTTGAAGACAGGTTACAATCTTGCTCTTTAACTCTGTGAAATCAGGAGTTTAAATGGAGAAGAAAGTATTAAACAAAGAGCTGTGGATTTGCTCTTTTTAATACCAAATGTTAAGGAATAATGTGCCTAAAGCTGCCTCTGATAACTTAGTCAAATAATCCTTAATGCATGCAAAGTAACCTCTTGCATCAAAGATGAGGTGTGTATTCATAAGGCTTTTCAGTATAGGGTCTGCATCTGTCCTTTCACTGATAATTTCATGTTACTGATAATGCTCTACCTTTTTTAGTGCATAACAAATATTTATGGGTGAGAATGCATACTAATGCTGTTATTTATAGGCTCCTAAAGTTTTTACTTTTACCTTTATATTAGTCTGATTTCAAATCATGTATCAATTATACATTCATAGTTTTTATTAATTGGACATTATCGTGTTTGAGCAAACCTAAAAGTGTCCGAAATCTGTTGCATTTTAGGTTATGTTAAGGAACTAGCTCATCACCCAATAGGTGTGGAAGGTTTCAGTATAATTTTTGGCATCCCTGCAAAGGAGCTTAGCCAGCATTGATCAAACAACAAGTGTCATTTCAATAATGCTGAGCTGTTCTGATCTTCTTTTTCTGTATTAGAGATAATAAGTCAAAGAGTGACTTTGCACTTGTCATGTTAAGGCAAAGTGGAAGCTTGTTGCTGGCAGTTTCATAAGCCAATCATTGTCATTGGCTATTGAACCATTGGTTGGAGTAGAAGTGTGTTGTGCTTCTCAATCAGTTACTTCAGTTTCTCAAAGCTTCTTTCTCTTGCCTCAGATGTTTTGTTTTATTGGTCTTTGCCATTGCAACCATGCATTTGGAGAGCATTACAGGAGAATGTAACATACTGTGTGGATATTTTTCTAGCACAGATCTATGATCTTGTGATCAAAATATGCTGTTGCAGAAGTAGTAGCTGACACATTTTAGAGCACCTAGAAATCCTTTTAACCACATGGTGCAAATCTGTTATAGAATGGTGGCTTTACAAGATGTACAAGAAAAAATGTACATGTACATTTACATGTCAATATAGCAAACGCTTTTTTGTTGTTCTTTTACAGAAAACTGTGTGGAATTTCAAAAACTTAATATGAGCAACTGCAGTCAAGTTTCTTTACAAAATGCCACTTCTCCGGTGATGGAATTTTGGGAGTAAGTGCACATAAACTTTATGCTTGATCTGACTGTTCATTATCTTCCAATATTTTGGTTGTTTACAGGTACCTTAAGATACCTTATAAGCTTATAGCACTTAGTGGTATGAGTTCAGCTGGAAATTGTCTCATACAGTCTAAGAGAGTCAGGATGAGAGGTTTAACTCTTTTTAGAAGATACAAGGAAAGGAATTCCATATTCTGAAAGAACATAGAACAAAGTGTGCCACTTGCTTGGGAGCTTGGCTCCTGCTGCTGGAGGAAAGAGCCTCAAACACATACTAATGAGGCAGAGGTGAAAGAAAGAGGATGATTTTAATTTATTTTTTTCTTGGGGATGTTTCCTCTCTTTTAACGGTTGCATCTTCATCCTTGTTTGAGCTAACAAATATTATGTCTTTATTTTTGAATGAACTGTGTAAGTGTTAGTTATCTAGCTGTAATAATAACAGGAGACCTTAACTCTCTTGTCTCTTTGATTATGGTTTCTAGTTAGAGTAATAGAAGATAATTATCTCTTGACAAAATATGGACTGCTACTGTGATGACACATTTTTTCTTACTATAAATATTTAATTAGTGCATGTGTAGTTGCATACTTGTTCCTTGCAAGGCTCAGTGTTTGTTAAGACAGTCACAGAAATGGAATGCTACTTTTAATATGAAGTCACCTCACAATTCAAAGGAACTTGTTACAAAATTCTAGGTTACTAAATATTCTTGAGGGCCATTGTAACTTACCAATTCTATTAACGAGGTAGAAACATATTCTGAGGCTATGTGCTCAGGTTTTTTTAATTTTTCTTTCCAGAACTGCAATAGCTACACTTTGAAAGGGCTATAAATTAAGACTATCCTACAAAGAGAACTCTACATTGATGTCATTTTTTGAATGTTAGCGTATGCTACTGTCTTTACTTCTGAAGTCTCTTAGTCTTGCTACCTCAGCTTTCTTAGTCTTTGTGGGTAGTAGTTATTGGTTCAGTAAATAGTGCTATTATATATATATATATATATATATATATATATATATATATATATATATATAATATGAATACACATATAAGGCAGTTATAATGCTTTATACAGTTTTGATTATACATTAATAATAAGAAATAATTCTAGGTAATTGTATTTTTTTCTCTGATAAAATTTCAATAATCTGAACACCTAGTTTGTTAAATCAAAACATACCTACTCTACTCACTTCCCAGATAACGTTTCAGAACAAAGAATTTTAGGCTGCATCTCCTATTACTACAGATCCATCATTTTAACACAAACATATTATGTCTTTGGGATAACTAAAACTACGATTATTTTTTTTTAAATATATAGTTAGAGTAAATGAACAAAGTATTTTCTCCAGTACTAGCCTTATTTACTCACTGTGTTTATTTACTTATTCAACAATATTCAGAACTTAGTAACTGAATGTAACTCCAGCTGTCTAGGGAAACAGGCAATACTTAGTTAATTTATATGGAGAGTAAAAGTAAAGTTTTATATTTCTGGTTTGTTGAAGGTTTATTTTGTCATTGTTTTGTGTGTTTGTGTGTGTGGTTTTAGTTCTTTGGGGGGGGGGGTAGATTGTCTAATTTACCATGACAATGTTATTTTGACCCACATACATATAAATTCTAAGCATGTCCTCTCTCAAAATTCTCTAAAAATGAAACTAAAAAAGATTCTATAGCTAAAACTGGATTATAGTTATAGTGAGTTTTGAATCCTTCAAATTGTGGTTGTACTTGACTACCTTGACTATTTGATTTAAGCTGAGTTAGGAATGAATTATGAAACTAGAAATGGTAATCAGATATTTTTTTTGTGATTTCTTTTCTGGTCTTATGTATACATATAAATACACACTCCAAAATCTTTAAAGTCATCAAAAAGCCCCAAAACAACAACAAAAAAAAAACACCACCTTTTGTTATTATATTTATTTTTTTAATCTGTGGACAAGGTTTTTATAATACTAACAGTTCACTGGCCAAACCTGTTTGAGATATTAAACTTCTCCACTTTCTGTATCCAAGCAAAACTGTTGCATGAATTTTCAGCCTTGAAAAATGAACATCTTGTCTTGCTGAGAATGATTTTTGCCTTGCTAACATTTTTGTACGCTTTTGCATGGCTTCGAAATTTAGAATAGACACAACCAACTAGTTTAGAAGTGGAAGAACAAACTTTGTCGAACACTAGGACTAGTTTTGAATTAAAATGACTACTCCGAATGAACAGAAGATTATAGTTATATATTTTATACATATCAGACATGCATGGTAGAGCTCTGTACAAATGTACAGTGCAGATCTGAAAGTAGTTAATACATAGTAAATATATTACCAGACTACTTAATTTTTACAGCAAGTCGTCTTTTGATCTGTAGATAAATGTTGCCAGAAATGTTATTTCACTTAGCCTGAAGTCTTGTTCGCTTGGTGTTGCTTTACCACTTCATAAATGCTAGTGTTAGGAATCATAACTTTATTAAGAGACTCTGAAAGAAATAGTGAAAGGAAAGTTGATGGGCTAAACCGGACAAAGCTGCTGTTAGCTACTATTTTCAGAAGTTGTGTAGATAGTGTGTGAGAATCTTCACTGCTGGAATAACCAATCAGAGCACTGAATTAATTTGCATAATGACCAGGTTCCTTACAATTAATTAAATTGATGCCTGTGAAGAGAAGGTAGAAGTACTAATTTTCTTCTGAACAACACCACCATTCAAAACCTTCTTTATGTTTTGCTGTCTGTATGATAAAGTCGGCAACTGAAACTCATGTTGAAATGAAAATGAAAGTCATGGCCGCAGTATATCTAATTTTTTGTGGAAAGGGCCAGCTGGGTTAAAAAGTTTTGTGGTCTATTAGCATCTACGTTTGAGATTATCTATGAACTAGAGTGGTGATTGCTGTAAGTAGTGATCCAATTTGCTTACTGTATGTTATCCAATTTTTTGTAGAGCTGAATAGTTCATTTGTTACCTGTCAGGCTGATCTTAATTTTTTTCCTTTGATCATATCACCTTACCACAGTCTTCTAGGGTATTCATAATATCTTCATATATATATATATATATATATATATATATATATATATATATATATATATATATATATATATATATATATATATATGTAATTATAATTTAAAAACAAACACAAGGCAAAAAAACTCAAATCCAAACAATAAAAACCCTTTACAGTTGGAGAGCACTCACTATTTACAGAAATGCAAGTGCTCTGAATCTGAGTTAATAATGGTGAAGGATATACAGGTTGCTATGTATTACAAAGCAGACTAGACTGGCATTCTGTAAACGCCATCAGAGGTTACTAACAGTGGCACAAGTTGGATTTGTGTGTGCGTAAATGAATACACAAGTCCCCAGATGAATGTCTTTACTTCTGGCTTAGAAAAGGAGTCATCTTTTTTCTCTCTTCTTTTTTTTTTTTTTTTTTTTTTCTTCTCTCCTTCCTTTAACTGGTATTATTATATATCGTTCATCTAGACTAGAAGGCTCAGGCCTTTTTATTTCTGACTGGAAGCAAATCCAAATCCTTAGGTGGTTTGTGGATTGCAGATAAATACTTCAGCCTCTCTGCTGATATATTTCTTGCTTTTATTGCTTCTGTGGCTTGGGCTATTCCTAAAACTATTGCTGGAGTCAAACAGTAATTTGCCCAAGTGCAGTGAAGACTAAGAAAATACTCTGCAGTACTATGAAGCTTTTATAGCATGCTGACTAATAATTGGCCTTCCTCAGGTCTGTATAGACTACGTTGTTTCCTTGCTAGTCTAATAGGTATAGGCTCACTTCCTCTTAGAATTCGACATTTTCTACCAGCTTTGGTGGCTGGGTCACACAGAAGATGAAAGCCTGTTTATTGTCTTGGATGGATTTTTTGTTTGTTTATTAAAACAAAAACAGACTCTAGAGATAAGTAGGTTCTAGGTGCTATTTTCCCCTTGGTACATTCAAAAGCCTCTAATTATGAATCCAAAGATTGCAAAAATTAAAATATTTTTGTGAGCTTGTAATTGATAACTACTTATATGTAGCTACACATCCAAAATGGCCTGAGCCTGCTGAAGGAACAGCAGGCAAAGTTGAGGGGGTTGGTCCCATTTTACTTGTTTTCCTGCTTAGTTAAAATGTCTTTTCCTGTTAATGATTGTTTTAAGATTTCATTTGAGTTATCTGACTTGTCACTGACCACAGATGTCAATGTTGACAATTCTGGAAAAAATCAGGAACTTAAAGAGGATTTCTAACCTTCCTTAAAAAGTCATAGTATTGATAAGTTTCACATTCCATCTGCATATACGTTTTTCAAAGGTAAACAGCTGAATCGATCAAAATTCACTTTTTATGCTACAAGTTAATGTTGTGTTACAGAGAAAGATAGGCAAGAGTCTGAAAACTTCACTTTTCATTTCATAGTGGTGCCCAGCATTCAGAGACTGTCCAGACTGTCCAGTTAATTACTGCTCATTTTCTCATTTTGTTGTTCTTATCCTAAAGGGTTAGCCTGATAAAGCTTTTTTTTTTTTTTTTTTAATTAATTTCACAGTATGTCACATTCATTTTTTATTGTTCAAACTTTAAAGTAGCTGCAGTAATAATAGAGATGTTGATCATTTTTGATATGTTAAAGCAGTCCCATGAAAGAGAGCTGTAGCCATGGATGCAGCTATCTTTATAGCCTGGAAAACAGAGAAGAGAAAATCTACATTGTGATGTGTGCTTTGCTAGGTGCGGAAACTAGCAGGTATACATGTAGGGGATAGCAACTCTATCTGTGTGCTCTTCTGGCTGTTACTCTGGTCTGTCACCATGGACAGGAATTTGAGGTTTCTTGTGCCTGGGAAGGGAGCTGGATAGACAGAGGACCCATGGTTTTGTGGTTGATTCCACCTCAATAGTTTGTTATTGGCTGTATAACAACAACTTAGTCCTCTGCTAAAGAAGGTCTAGTTGTTGGCCTGTCATCCTCTGAAGGCAGTGACATATCCTTACCATTTCCAAGTAAAGCCTAGTGAGAAAAAACATTTTTTTTTTTTTTTTTTTTTGTTTAGGGAAAAGAAAAGGGGCTGTTCTCAGCAAAAAGGAAAAGGCACAAACCCTTTCCTTGCAAAGTCAAAGAGTTTTTCCTGTTTCATTCAGACTGCAAATGACTGCAAGAGTCGCATTGTGGTTAATCCCCACTATCCTATGAAAAGTCATTAGCAAGTTGGGCCTGATTCTGCAGTGCTCAGTACCCAGAGACCTTCAGCACCTCTCAGAACTAGGCCCTTTGTGCATGTCTTGTAGAAGAACATTGAGCTGTGCCAGACTTGCTTGTTTCGGTTCAGTTCACAAGAGGCCGTGTGAAAACAGTGCTTTGTTTGGATTTACATGAGCTCTTCATCTGGTTTTACCTCAGAACCACAGATTTTTGCCTGGTTTCAGTTCAAAGAAGGAAATGGGATATGTCTCAAAATGCGAAGCCAAGGGTAAACATTAGCCTAAATCAGGCAGATGAAATTTCCCCCCAGTTTTGATTTTTATCTTGAATATTTTACATACCTTTTCTACTATGCAGAAAAAAATGACATCAAAAGTTACAAAGTCATGCACTCGAGTATTAGGAAATGCTAGAAGTGAGGTTGTGTGAGTTTAAGTAGTTGATGTCTTTAGTGAATATGCTCATCTGTAGTTGAAGGAACGGCACCTTTTTTTTTTTTTTTTTTTTTTTCAGTAGAACTGCTTTGTTCCGGCTAGAGGATGGATAGGGAGCAAACACCGTGCTGGCACTGAACATTTTGTTGTTCTTCTCTATGTTCCTTTTCCAACATTTTGTATTCTCATTATTATTATGTTTCTCCTTTCCATACAAAAATATTAATTTAATCAAGACTAGCACTACAGTGCTTATGGCGTCAATGACTTTGCAATCATAGATCTTGATTACTTCCATGTTCATTTACCTTCACAAAATCCATGTAACATCAAATTATTCCCACTTTACAGAAGGGGATCTGAGCTACAGAGAGTAAAAGTGCTAAGTGTAAGAGGCCCGATTATTTTTTTCATATTCTTTAGTGTTAAGTTGTGCTGATTTATTTCAGTTAAGAAACAAAGAAATGCATGTTTCTGTATTCTCCAAAGATAAAGGCTTTAAAAAATTACTTAAACGAATAAACTTACTACAGCTTTTGAAACAAGTAATTGCTCTTTGGCTTTAATCAAAACATTATTTTGCTCTTACATGAAATTTTAGGGGAATTATTCAAAATGCAGAAAGTCCTTTGTCTCCACTCTGATGACTCAATATTTAGAATGTTCTTTGCGGTATTTTGTTTCAAGAAATTAAATACATGTGTTCCGCTTCTTTGAACATGATCTGTATGGGATGGGGATTTCACATTGAACCTGCTCTAATTGTTATAAAATATAAACAGTCATGAGGCGTAGATGCGAATCCTAACAACTTCTAAGGTGAGTGCCTCAGCCATAAGTTTAGAGGATCATTCTCCTGCTGCTTCAGTTCTTATTTAGGTGGTTTAGATTGAAAAGGGTACTTGAAGACAGTAAGGATTTACAGAGGCTGTTCTGTTACTTTACAAGTAAATAGCTAGACCATCCAGTTCCAGTCCTTATACTAATAAGAATTTAATTATTTATGCACAGTATTAACAGGAAAGTGTGGGAGCTGTTCTGAAGTCATGTACTGCTGGATAGTGGGAAGCTTGATAGGGAGTTTTCTTGGTAGAAGACCTTATGCTTTAGGGTAGAACAGGGCTATGAATATGAATGTAGGACTCTGAAGCCTTCCAGGGTTTCCAGGAAGATAGACGAACTCAATGATTTTAGTTTTCTGTCCTAGCATGTTCTACCTGTGTATGCAAATAGCAATAAATGAGGTCAGAAGAGACATCTGGAAGTCATCTTGTCCAACCACTGCTCAAGCAGGGCCACCTAGAGCTGGCTGCTCAGAACCATGTCCAGGTATTTTTTGAATGTTCCTAAGGAGGGAAACTCCACAACCTCCCTGGGCAGCCTGTTCTAATGTTTGGTCACCCTCACGGTCAAAAAGAGTTTTTTGATGTTCAGATGGAACCTCCTGTGACAAGAGACAATGGACTGAAACACCACTGAAGAGTGTTTTTGACCTCTTTGCACACTTCCTTCAGGTATCTATATACATTGATAAGATCCCCCTGAGCCTTCTCTTCTCCAAGCTGAACGGCCCCAGCTCTCTACAGCCTTTCCTAATAGTAGAGGTGCTCCAGTCACTTAATTATCTGTGATGCTTTTTGTTGGACTCTCTACAGTACCTTCTTGTATGTCTTATACTGAAGAGCCCAGAACTGGATGCCGTAGTTCAGGTGTGGCCTCACCAGTACTGGGTAGAGGGAAATCCTTTCTCTCTCAGTTTTCTAATCTTAAGTGTGGATGCTGACAAGTCATTTCAGATAGAACCTAAACGTTAGCATGCTTCTGGGACATTGGTGAGCTATTTCAGTGCTTACCTTAACTCCTCAGCTGATTTGTTTTTCCTTTGTCTGTAGCTAGTGCCTTCCTGGAATCTGTACCACAACTGTCCAGTTTAGTATCCTTCCCCAGGTTTACATCCAGTCCTACCTTTCTCATGTACAAGTCATACTTGCTTAGTTTTTCAGTCAATTTGAATTCTTAAAGGAGGGATGCTCTTGATGTGGGAGGAAAACAAAAATGTAGCTAACAGGCAGGAAAAGAAGTTGGTAGGCCTTTCACTCTTTCCCATTATATTCTAATGTGGCAGTAAGGAAATTGAGTTTCCATGTCAGGAGGATTGCCTGAGGAAGACTCATTAGACATTGCTTGGGATTGCCTATAGATTACAGAATATCAGTCAGTGCAGGCCTTTAAACAATCATGTAGGCAAAGTTGTCCTGCAGTTCAGAAATGGAGATAACTGATACTCTCCTGAAGTCCCTTCCACAGATAGTCAGCAGAATTGAAATCACAAAAATCTATTGTTTTTAGTTAATAAATAAAATTGAGCCAGTAGAATTTTCATTTCAATTTAATTAAGAATTGTAAGTTGCAAGAGGATGGTGGTACTTTATGAGGAGTCATTAGTTGTAAATGTGAACTCAGGACCTCCCCAAATAGCTCCTGAATATTCACAATATTATTTTTCTCTTTTGACGTACAAGGTACATTTTTTTGCTGCCTTGTGTCCCTTGTTTTTTTTTGTTTGTTTGTTTGTTTGTTTTTCAACTAGGAATTAGTGTAGGGCCAGTGCATGTGAGAAACATGCTGAGACAATGATTTCTTTTGGCCTTTCAGGGAATAGTTTTATACTTATATATTCCAGGGGGAAGATACGAGAGTTTACTATCACTCATTTATTGCATGAGTTTGTAGCCAAGAACTTATGAAGGACGATTTTACAAAACCATGGAATGTTCCTAAATTTTTTTCTGTGGTCTGTTGCTCTCATTATATGAATACTTAAAAGTGAACAGCTGAGTACATGTCTACAGACTGCCTAAGAGGCTCAACAGAATTTTTGAGAACAACCAGGCTGGCTTACATTTCTAGGTACTTTCGTTTCACAGCTGTTGCAGCCTGAATGCTGAACTAATTTACATCACTCTGAAGGTGAATAAAAAGGAGTTTTTTTTATTATTTTTTTTTTATCACTGCATGACTTCTTCAGAGAGGAGTAGGTGGAGTAGCGGAAAAACTGCACAAAGACTGAAAGAGTTATTGGGTATCTTGAGAGAGTACCAAGAAACTGTAGAGCAGAGGTGAGTGGAGTGATACAAAAGAAGCCATTTGATAGGATTAAACTCTCAGACTTGGCTAAGAAGTCACTTGCCGTGACTTCAGTGAAACAGGTTGAAGGAAAATAGGTCAGGAATAGCTAAAGGGTAAGTGGGGTGTTCAGGGTTTGTATATCTCAGTCTTTCTCTAGCTATAAGTACACACACATACATACCATGCAGATTTTTTTTTTTTATTGGTACACACAGTAGTTGTTAATTGATGTCACATTGTATTCAGATAAGTACTGACTTCAATGTGACATTGGTTAACATAAGAAATACTTGTTATTTGCAATCAGAAACTAGAAATTTTAGAGAGGTCTGCTGAGTAGAATTTAATCTTTTTAACTGATAAGAAATGTGAAAAGTGGATAACAAATATACAATATACAACCCTCTTAGGACTTCAAGAGGAAAGAACTAGGCCGAGTAGCAGCAAATGTGTCTCAACTAGGAATAATTCATTCTGATATGTGTAGGTCACAGAAAATATACTATAAGAGGTAAATATTTTAGAGCTGTGCATAATGCTCTAGCTGTGGAATTCTCACTGATGTGACCACTGGGAATTACCTGTCTGCTGCTTTCAGAAAGCCAAACATAAAGTTAAATGTTTTTTCATAAGAGATTTCTTAGTTTAACAGAATTTTATAGTGGGTTTTTATTATCTTCTAAAAGCTGTGCGAATATATAGGGCAGAGTGTGTACAGTAACCTAGTCAAGTTCTTAAATGTGTGTGATATTTCCATGTGTTTTCTGTGTGAGTCTCTCTGTGGTGTTTTATAATACATATTTTTAAGTAATGTTGCATGAATTTTACCAACTAAACTGCTACCCTTTTGGTTTTCATAGGGTTTTTATATCTTTTAACTTTCAGTATATTTTGTAAAAAGTCTATCATGGTAGTATTTAAGGCAGTGGAGAATACTGTATTAAATCTTTAGTATCTCATATTTCCCGTTTATTCTGTTTTGCTTTCATTACGAGAGAAAACCATTCTATGTTCATAGAAAGGTGGAAGTGTGTAATTTTGGTTAATTTGCATTCTATTAGCCATTATCCCTTACCTCGAGAGTTTTAGTGTGTCCAGTTGGTAAACAGGAACTACTCAAAAAAGCATGGAGTCTTTTCTGAAATACCGCTGGTTGTACATTTATATGTTGTTATTAGAAATAAGCATTTTTTGTTTAATTCCTGCTCACTTACATACCAGCGTCTTTCAAAAGTTTTTGTTCTTCCTAGACTGTTCCTTTTTCCACCTTTGAGTAATGCAATCCAGATTGATGGATCAGCCTCTCTCCCAAATTAGACAGATAAGCACAGATAAGACAGATATTAGCACAGATATGACAACCATAACAAAATGCTGCAAATCTCCGAAAGATATTGCTGGACAGAAAAGCTTCTGTGCTGTTCAGTAGAGTTTAGTGTTTTAATAGAACTGAAAGAGCAATTTCAGTCACTCAGAGATCCCTTAAAGCTCATTCCAATTGTAAGAGATGAGGAAAGAGGCTGATGAAGCACAGACTTGAGAAGAACACACAGCGCTGCTGCCTAGGAAGGTCACAGGGTCAAGTGAGCTGCAGTTTTTTAAGACTCTCTATGTAAGATAGTGGGAAAAGTTAAGTGACTCAGACAATGGAGAATGGATATTGCTGGTGGGCAAACAACTCAAAATAGTTGTTTCAAAGTTATTCCTACAGTTATGTAGTATAGTTATTCCTATTTATTGATGAGCATTGGCCACACTCTTATCAATAAACAATGTGTTACAAGTACTCTTTGTTAGATAAGCAGATTCCCCTGATCTCTGTGACAAAAAGAATGCTGCTGTGTCCAAGGAAAACATCTCAGCCTTCCAGTGTGTCTGGAATTACTGCAGTCACTATGGTTCTTCCAAAGGAGGCTGACTTTGTGGTGGTTAACTACCTGAATAAGCATCTGGCAGTGCAACAGTCCACTGAGGGATTGTCTTCAAGCAAATGCTTGCCAGAGCCTTGGATGCTGATAGCTATCTGGCCTTGTGGTTCAGGTATCCACAAAGGATCCTGGTACATGGAATTTGAATGCCACCAGTTTCAGAATCAAGTTAGTATCTGCTCAAGTCTGCATGTCAGCAACTGTATATTTGCGCACAATATTCAAATGCATTTGGGTATGAAATACTCAAAACAATAAATTTTCACAGAAGTTAAAGAATATTAACTGTAGACAGTGCAATGAAAGACAAAGAAATATGAGATTTTAGAAAACATCTTTGGATGGAAGACTTACTTTAGCATAGGAATAGAGAATGTCTGAGAGATGATGATACTTCTGAACTGGTGGAAAAAGCTGTATGCTACTGCTGCTAGCTTTTTTCTTTTCTTTTTTTTTCACTTCACAAAGAGCTGAGCGAAAAGGTTCACAAGGTAAATATAAACCGTGTCTGAAAAATCTGCAGGTATGAAAGAAGCATACCAAAACATGGAGCATACCAGCAGCCAGAAAGGCTGCTCAGCAGCAGTACCACTGCTGCTTAGTGGCTTCTTTTTTCTTTCATTTTCCACAAAATGTGCTGAGGACAGAGTCTGGTGCAGAGTATGTAGATAGCATTGCCTGCTCCTGGCTGAACAGATACAGAAGGAGAAGTGGCCTTGGGAGGCTGCTTTCTCTTATTTATTTATTTTGTAAAAGAAAAACGTCTTGGACACTGTTTCAAATTGAGGAGGGAACATGAAGGAGCTTTCTTCAAATACATTGAATCTGTTCTTCAGCTTTCCAAATCATGAAATAATGCAATGATTACCTTGGTACATTCCTTTCAACTATGCATGGTAGCAGTTAATCCTTTTTATTTTCAAGAGTTTGCTGCAGCCCTGCACATTGGAACACTTTATTAAAGATGCCCTTTCCCAGGAAAAGTGCTCTCCCAGCCCATGGGAAGTGTAGTGCTGTTGTTGCCGTGTCCTGAAAGAGTGCACTTGTAGAAGCTAAAGCTTTCAAACTCTTACTTCTCAATTGTAGATGCAAAGGTTATTTTTCTACTATGAGTAGTCAGAAGTAACAGTTACCTCATAATATGCTTGTCTGAAGCAATTCTAGCAAAAGAAGGTTCCTTCTTTCTTTAGGATTACTGAGCTGCTAAATCAAAAACTGTTTTAGTAAATTCACAAGCAAAAGCACTTTCAATAAGTACGTAATACTTACTGATCTTTATTTTTCCAAATTTTGCTAGTACATATATGTACAATGATGTCAACTGAAAAGAAGAGAGGTTACCATTAGCAATAGTAGGTTCCTGGAATTTAGGTAGCAAAAGGTCATAGAATACTGGGTCATAGAATACTGTCTTGTTACTTACTGAGGACGTTATTTTATGTCTGCTGAAATTTTTCTATGGCTTTGCTCTTTCTTCCCCACTCTGTCCTTGTTTTATCCACAATTCTATTTTGATTCAACATGAACTGCATGCATTTGGATTATAGTATTTGGTACTATAAGCTGTAACCACAATGAAACCACTTTGTAGTCATAATTAGCCATGTAGCCAAGATTTGATTGTCAGTTTTAAATGCTGTTATGACCAAGCATCAGCTTTTCTGGCATGTAACAAGAAATACAAAGAATTCTGAACTTCAGTTAAGTCATATTATTTACATTTGTATTATATATGTTTAATAATAATATAATATTAATATAATATAATTTATAATAATAATAATTTATAAATTATAATATTCATAGTAATAAATATATTTACATGCAATTACATTTATCTTTTATTTATTCAAGTCTATCAATGTCTGTCATTTCTTTTTCTTTGTGTTATGTGTGGAAAGGAAAGTAAAACTCTTCCTTCAATAACAGTTACTCAAGTTATCTATGTGTAGAAAGGCACAGTGAAGCCTTCAAACATGTAACGTGTCTTTGAGTGTGATACACATTATGAATCCACTGTGGTTTAAATTAAGGTCTCTCTCTTTTTTTTTTTTTTTTTTTTTTTTTTTTTTTAATTTTCTATTTACAGACACTATATCCTGTGTAGATTTTGTTTTGCTACCACTGATTTAAAACTCTTACTTTGGTTTGATTTCACCTTCAAGTTCCAAGTTAACCCTAATGCAGATGAAGTTTATTTCCTCAACGTTGTGTTCAAGATGCTGAAATGCCAACAGTCTCCTGGCTTCTTTCCCAGGCTACTGGCAGTTCGTTAAATTGAACTGCTGTGTATAAGAAACAGAAAAACAAAAACAAACTCAAGACCCACAAGAAGTCTTTTCAAACTCTAATTGTTTTCTGTTTTAACGTATTTTTGACATACAACAATACTTGATGATCTGTATCTCAGATCTCTGTGCAAGCCAAATAATTTTTATAGCAAAATTTCACCCAGTCTTAAGTTGTTGGCAGTAAACTCACACAGTATGCTCAAAGTTACTATGGTTAAAATGGTGTATAATACGCAGTGATCTTAAATTCTGTAGTAATTCAAATGGTTACCCCCAGCTACATCATTGTTTGTACCTTGCAGCTACAGTGGTTCTCTAGGTTCTTGGGCTATTTTTTTTTTTTCTTCAAGTGAAAATAAGTCTTCAGACTCTATCTGAAGAGTTCAGGTTTTTGAATTTAACAGCACTTTTTGAAGTGATGTTAAGGACAGACATGCATGTTTTCTACTGGAAAGCATGCAGAATTTGAAAAGCAAAATTACATAGGCATTTACTGGATATGTTTTGTTTTTAATAGTAAGTTTTATAATGTATTGTATATATGTTATACATATATATATTTGTATATATGCTTTTTTATAGTATGTCTGGCATGCACCTCTGCTAAATGACATGGCCAATGAGATCCTAATATCTCCTGGAGTATATGCCAAATTTGACAACTAAAAAGTTTTATCATAAAGAAATGTTTGGAAGTCATCCCTTAATTCAGGTTTCTGATTCTCAATAATTTAGTTATGTAATTCAGCTTAGTTATCTCCCATGGCTTCCCTGTAACTGTCAAGCTTATATAGTTACCCAAATGGGGCACTTTTGGCTCATAAAAATTAGTAATTTTTCATGTTGACTTTTAATATCACTTGATAATTCAGAATATAAAATCCCTAGGAGTTTGCCATTTGTCTGGGGATCCCACTGTCTCCTTTTACAAGACCATATAGTTTATGTAAGGGTTTTCTTAGGATGATGCTGAGGCCCTCTAATAAAACTAGTTTCACTTATAATGACCGTGAGGTACTTGTAACCTCTTCCCATCACAATCTGGTTAATTTTTACTGTGCACATAAATTACCCCTTCTTTCTGCTCTGCTTTATCACGTACTGTCACAAGTGATGAAACGCTGGTGCAGGCCTTCACAGATGTGGCTGTTCCTGGACGTCTTATTATAGAACTCCTTATTTATTTACTTATTTTTTAATGCCTGTACTTCTAAACTGCATGGGTATCACTTTTAATGTCATTTTACAGTTCTTTATCTACGTTAAGATCTGAGGAGAATAAGGTAGTGCAGGGCTCTTGTAATGTTTAGAAATGAGGAAGACAACTGTGCTATTTTGTTTACTCCTGTTTGGGTGATTTATTCAAGGTTGTAGCAGTATTTAGATAGAAGCTGGGCTGCTGAGGAACAAGAAGCTGTGATCAACTCTGTCATCTTCGACCACTGAATATATCAGCCTCACTTCTTGAATTCAGGGGAGGATCATGTGTTTTTAATTTTTTGTTTTTGATTTTTTGATTAATTTGTTTTTTGATTAATTTATGTTGAGTAATAAAAGAATAAGGGCAGTTATAAGGGTGTCCATAGTCAGGCTGAACTCAGTTTTGTGAGAAGAATTTCAAGTTCTGAATGCCTCCTGCTTTCAAAATCTGCCGCTGCTGCTGTTTCTGCCAGTGTCAGCAGGACAGCTAAGGCCCTGGCACTAAGGAGAGCTGTGTTGTGCCTGCTGAGGAAATCACTGCTACCCTCTGAGCAAGACTTTTTCTCTTCATTGATAGTATTCTTTGGCTGCATTATATCTTATAGTTTAATTGTATGTTCTGGACTTGTTGCTGCTTTCTTTCTAAGAGAAACATTAAACCTTTGTTCTGCATGAACAGAGAAAAGACAAAGTGATTTAAAGTACTTTTGTATATTTAAATACTCATTACAGTGCTAACAGTTCAGGTTGATTGGCACCATGTGTCTTTCTTAAATGGGAGCAGCAGGTCTAATTGTTTAGAGGTCATTAATTTGCCATTTACTTTCTATGCCGCTCTTTTCAAAAGAATCCAGCCAAGGTTTTTGGATGGGTATGGTAGGTGTCTCTGCTATTTGAGACTTCTCACGGAGAATTCAGAAAAAACAGCATTTACTTTCTGTAGACAGCTTCCAGAAAATGGTTGCTTTAAAATTTCTCAAGTCTTTGCTGAGAATTGTGTTTGTAATACATACTTGCTTTTTAGTGTGTGAGTGTGTGAAACATTGTAGCCATGAGATAGATAGATGTTAACAACAACTTAATAAATAAATGTTATTAAGCCATTAGAGAAGAACAGCATAATGGTTCAAGTGACCAGCTGCTGGAATGGATTACATCGAGAACTGGTTGTGGATTATGGTGTTAGTTTAATTCATAAAAATAAATGTTGCAAGGTAAAAGGAAAGGTATATTGAAAATATTTATTACTCAAATATTTATTACTGAAAAACCAGTAAAACTGAAAAAACATTTACTCTTGAAGTGTTTTGTTTTGGGTTTATGTATACCTGTTGTTGATTCAGAGCACTTAGTTTTATTTTTTTATTTTTGTCTCTGACTTTCGCTTTGTACAAAAGCTTTCCATGCTGAATCTATCTTTAAATCTTGTTGATTTTTGTCACTGACCTGGGAAAATCCACCAGTTGTTTATTTTTAACCTGATGTAAAACCCACTGAAAATATTCCAATACTTCTGTGTCTTTTCTCTTAGCATGATGCATACTCACTAGTCGGTAACCAGAAGTCTCCTTCATTGAAGACTTGCTTTTAGCTCAGTGTTTTATATGTAGTACTATTTTGCTCCAGTATTATCCTTTCTTTTTTTCCCCCTTTGGTAGACGCAGAGTGCTAGCTATATCTGATGGGATTGAACATATTGGGAATCTTCGCTGGGAACTTGCCCTGTGCCTCCTCGCTGCCTGGACTATCTGCTATTTTTGCATTTGGAAAGGAACAAAGTCAACTGGAAAGGTAGGGTTAAAATTCTGTACATTAGCTGAATTATGACTACTGCTCTAAACCTGTGTTGTCATTTACATGTTTTTAAATCATAATTGTAGGATTTTTAAATGCATATTGCATTGCTGTAAGTATCTGTACTTGGGAGTATATAGAGTGCAATACTAAGTACCTAAGAATCAGTCCTACTTTTTACTGTTTTGTTCCTCTTGGTTTTAATGGTTTTCATTTTCACTAAGTTTGTTACATGAGTCTGTTTGTTGTTGATGATGATGATGATGTTTTAGTAGTTGTATTGTTATTAACTTAGCAGACTGCTCTAGAGGTCATTCCTTGAATTATGGAATCAAGAATGTGTTGTGTTGATTTCTGTGCACAAAGTATAAAATTTTGAATTTGGCCCTAAACTCAAAGGAGCTGAAACTGTCAGTGATGCAAGCAAATTACACAGATAAACTGAGAGCATTCAGAAACATAAGGAAGCTACAATAATGCAGATGTAAACAAATTCAAATGAATCACCAAAAGCAGAAATAAGAGAAAATAACAAAAACAAAACACACATGAAGATAGCCATATTAGGAAAAAATAATAAATAAAAATCCAGTATTCTTGCAAGTTGTTGAGTGAATGAATACTGGATACCTAACACAATGATGCTACTTCACAGCCTAAGGAATTTATGGGACTTCTGTCTGTATTTACCAGCTCTGTCAGTCAATCTGGTAGTGCATTTTTCATCTAAGTATTTACACACATGGATTTATGCAGCCCTATTTTTATCAAGTCACTGCTTGAAAGATGCTGAGAGAGTCTGTCTAGAGATACGTACAAGAACAAATAGTTTAGATCAAAGAGGAAAAAAATGAAAAAACTGAAGACAAAAATATAGAGAAGCAAAGGTGAGATAAGGGAATGACAAGATAAATGTCTGTATGTCTTTGAAGTATGCACTCAAGGGAGGTACAAAAGTGGTGTAGAGCTACAACTGATGGCAAAGAAATGAAGCTGAGCAAATTATTTTTTTCAATCAGAACGAATCAGGCCCAGTCAGCATGGCTTTATGAAAGGCAGGTCATGCCTGACGAACCTGATCTCCTTCTATGACAGAGTGACGCGCTGGGTAGATGAGGGAAAGGCTGTGGATGTGGTCTACCTTGACTTCAGCAAGGCTTTTGACACCGTCTCCCACAGCATTCTCCTCAAGAAACTGGCTGCTCTTGGCTTGGACTGGCGCACGCTTCGCTGGGTTAGAAACTGGCTGGATAGCCGGGCCCAAAGAGTCGTGGTGAATGGAGCCAAGTCCAGTTGGAGGCCAGTCACTAGTGGCGTCCCCCAGGGCTCGGTGCTGGGGCCGGTCCTCTTTAATATCTTCATTGATGATCTGGACGAGGGCATTGAGTGCACCCTCAGTAAGTTCGCAGATGACACCAAGTTAGGTGCGTGTGTCGATCTGCTCGAGGATAGGAAAGCTCTGCAGGAGGATCTGGATAGGCTGCACCGATGGGCTGAGGTCAACTGCATGAAGTTCAACAAAGCCAAGTGCCGGGTCCTGCACCTGGGGCGCAATAACCCCAAGCAGAGCTACAGGCTGGGAGATGAGTGGTTGGAGAGCTGCCAGGCAGAGAAGGACCTGGGAGTGATGGTGGATAGTCAGCTGAATATGAGCCAGCAGTGTGCTCAGGTGGCCAAGAAGGCCAACGGCATCCTGGCTTGTATCAGGAACAGCGTGACCAGCAGGGCGAGGGAGGTGATCGTCCCCCTGTACTCAGCTCTGGTGAGGCCGCACCTCGAGTACTGTGTTCAGTTTTGGGCCCCTCGCTACAAGAAGGACATCGAGGTGCTTGAGCGGGTACAGAGAAGGGCGATGAAGCTGGTGAGGGGCCTGGAGAACAAGTCCTACGAGGAGCGGCTGAGGGAGCTGGGCTTGTTCAGCCTGGAGAAGAGGAGGCTCAGGGGTGACCTTATCGCTCTTTTTAGGTACCTCAAGGGAGGCTGTAGCGAGGTGGGGGTTGGCCTGTTCTCCCACGTGCCTGGTGACAGGACGAGGGGGAATGGGCTTAAGTTGAGCCAGGGGAGTTTTAGGTTAGATGTTAGGAAGAATTTCTTCACTGAAAGGGTTGTTAGACATTGGAACAGGCTGCCCAGGGAAGTGGTGGAGTCACCATCCCTGGAAGTCTTCAAAAGACGTTTAGATGTAGAGCTTAGGGATATGGTTTAGTGGAGGGCTGTTAGCGTTAGGTTGGAGGTTGGACTCGATGACCTTGAGGTCTCTTCCAACCTAGAAATTCTGTGATTCTGTGTGATTCTGTGAATGTCTGAAGCTGGAGATCTATTCTACCATCGAATAATCTTGTTCCAAGGGTGGAGGAAAAACATGTATTGCGAATGCACATGTGCATGAATGCAAGTTTGTGCAAAACTGCATAGAATACTTAAGAAAAACAGCATTGGCAGAAATAATTTGCTAAGGAAGAATCTCTATTGATCTCAGTGGGGACATATTTTATGTTTCTGTGATTTACATTCAGAATTTTATAATTCTCCGTATGCATGTTAATGAGATTTCTTCAGTTTATACCACTTCCTCAGAAACAGGTCTCTCATTTGAAAGTGCTTAAAGTGTATCTGACGTTTTCCTGGTAGCTTAACTAAATTCACAGCTTACTAGAACATATTTATTTTATTCCAGTTTCATTTTGATAATTGCCTTTCTGATGAGTTTAGGCAAAGCATCCTGAGGTAGAGAAGTACATGTATCTTGCCCACTTTGAATGGGATGATAAGCTGTTCAGATACACAGAAATAACTAGCAGTCTTCCAAAAGAAATGCAAAGAAAATGAAATCAGTGCTCAGTGCTCAGCTGCATTGGTCTCAGGGGGTCCTGTAAGAAGTAGGCTTATCACATATTTATACTACTTAGATTGGTTTACCATGAGCAGCATTTCTGTCTCCAAAATCATAAGTAAGTCAACTTATTGGTAGATTCCTGTGTTCCTCACACTAACGAAGACCACATTGTGCTCTTCAGCAATCTGCCTATGCAGAGGATCTGTTGCTTCCTGAGGAACGTGTAGTAAGGTTCTTTTGTAGCCCATGTTGTTCCTTTCTTTTTCCATTCCTGCTCCTGTAATTAGTTATGAGAGCCTTTTACCAGATTAATGTGTGATATTGCAACTAATTGCAGAGATACTTTTTATTATTTTTATTTTTTTTCCTGACTTAGATTCCTTTTTCAGATTTGTTTCAGAATTTTAATGTTCTTGCCTCTTATTACAGCCAATGTCACTGGAAACTGTGCCATCTCATTGCCTCTTGAGACCATCTAAGCACAGAGATAGCAGTCAAATGTGGATGCTACAAAAGATTAAAATGCTCAGAAAGAGAGATGGCAAAGCAGTCTTCTGGGCTAGAGTTTCTATTTCTGATATAATGGTGTTTTAAAAATTCATATTTAAGCTCATCTAAACATAGTCTTTCACACTAGTTTGAATTTATTATGTGCTTATTTTTAGGAAACATTTAAGGTTTGCTTCTAGATTTTTGTTATAATATTAAAAGTTGTTTTTTTTTTTTTAGGCTAGGCTGCTAAATTTGCTATAGACTTGAGTTTGATTGAATAATTTGAATGAAATAAAACTTAAAAAAATATATATTTTTTGACTTAGTTTTATTACTTTTGGAAATGTTTTCAGAGAAACAAAATAGCTAGAGAGAAAGAGGATAGGGGAAAAAGAAACAGAAAATGGAAGAGGAGAGAGAGAAAGATAGAGATGTACTGTCTTCATCTAACTGTGTTCTGTGAAATATTCAAGAGGTTTGTTTACTCCTTCCCCTTTTTACTCTGCATCCTAATGCATGGTGGGGACATAAAATCCAAGCATTAAAAGCTGTCATTAAATAAAACCATCATTGTCCAACTAGCACTAACATAGAATTCATCTCCTCAGATTATGAATATTTAACATTTTAAGATATACTAAAATGTATTTTATATATTATATTTATATACTAAAAGTATTAAATCCGACATAAAGCTTAACTTCAAATGAAGTGCTTGTAACACTGTTGATGAGGTGTTTCAGCCTTTTACCTTTACAGTTCTTCAAACTCATCCCTTTTGCATAATGTATATACGTATATAAAAACTAAGTCTTCCTAATTTTTGATCTTCATAAAACTTTCAGGAAATCTTCATGTAGCAATGAAGAGGAAACCAGTTCTTTTTTGGATCTTGACTATCCATTTGTTAATTT
Organism: Netta rufina; assembly: GCF_964035555.1. Classification (NCBI taxonomy): domain Eukaryota; kingdom Metazoa; phylum Chordata; class Aves; order Anseriformes; family Anatidae; genus Netta; species Netta rufina. The sequence goes on along the minus strand of NC_140133.1, from coordinate 6,503,969 downwards.
AACTAAATGTTATTGTGCTTTAAACTTTGAGAAAGGGACATCAGAAATTCCTAATCTATTCTTTCTGTAATCCTTGCTGAGGGAAGTAATCCTAATTTTTTTATTTTTTATTTTTTTTTTTTAATGGAAGAACAATAATTTTATCAGATGGTGATCATTCCTTTGAGCTCATAGTGACTTCTAATTTGTAGCAAGCTCTGCACAATTTCTTTTGAAGTCAGGAGGCTCGTAGACTAAGTCATATAAAGGTACTCTCTTATTTGCCTATTCATTTTCTGTTCAAGAATTTTGCTTACTTTTTGAATGCATCAGCCTATCCCTGTTTGGAGCTGACACTGTTTTGGAACCCCTTCAGGTACACAGATTTATAGTATTACAATATTGTACAGATTGGAAAGGACCTTGGAAAGCCTTTTGTCCAACCTCTTGGTCAAAGCATGGTCAAAACTGAATTCAGACTAGTTTCCTTAGTGCTTTGTCTAGCTGCATCTTAAACATCTCCAAGGCCAGATATTTCACATATCAGGGCAACCTGTTTCAATATTTAATTGTCCTTATGATATGAATCATGTATTAAGTACTACTTTCCTACATGCAGTGTTCATTCCAATCCTTGTTACTGAATTATATATTTCTTTGCTTAGCTTGTTATATTTCTATCATCCCCTCCTGATTTAAAATACATTTTTTATCATTTGTGTTACTAATGGACTTGAGTGATAGCAGTTTTTCTTGCATAGAGAATAACTTGAAAAGATTTCTACACTATCCAAAAACCTATCTTGTTTTCATGAGTCTTTCTTTCCTAGTCAGCATTACTAGCCTATTCATGAATGGGAGTGGCAGCTAATCAGCATACAGTATGTCACACAGCCATGGGACAACTGATCAACCTTGCTCATGTCTTTATATCGTTGAATGATATGCTTCTGTTCTCTGTGCTATATAAAAGAGTGCTACTTCTGCCCACTGATGATGAAAGGTCAAATCAGAAGGGTTAAAATGCAACCTTCAGTCTTACTGTCATTTTCAAGTATTAGAACATTTTACTACACCTGCCACTTCGCATTTTTAAGTATGTTATCTAATGTTTGAAAGCAAACCACAAAAAGAAAAGCTAAACTCAGAGTAAAAAGGAAACAGCCAAACTAGTGAGTAATAGATTTTGATCCAAAGGCTGGCTTAGACAGTGAGTATTCAGTGTGTAGTAAAGGTGATAAGCTGCCCTTGTTCATATTCAACTATGTTTATGTTTCTGGGAAAATCACGTCAAGACTCTTTCAGTCTTATAGCAAAAAGTTGTATTTAATGAATGAACAGTGAAAAATCTTCTGAATACTTCGATGGGTCTGCCAAAGGATAATATCACAGATAAACATTGCCAAAAAGACAGTTTTGTTTTGCAAAATATATGTAATGTTACAAGTAAGATTGTAATAAGAATTTTTACCCTGCCATTTTTTTCTTTGCTTTTGACTTGATACTGGTTATTTTTATATAGGGCCTACACAATGAAAACAGCAATAAAATGCATTATTATTATTATAATCAAATTATGGTTTGATTACAAAAAGCAAACAACTGAAAAGCCTATGTTACTTACGACATAATAAGCTATATTCAGATTTACAATTCACTCCGGTTTGTGCACTGAAATCCTCCATAAATCACACCAATAAGTGTGATTGCTTCCGATAGCATATGGCTAATGTAATTTGTGTGGGCAATACCGACTAAAAAAAAAAAAGTGGATAGCTGAAGGAAAATTGCTTATGGTCTGGGATACATCATCTAAAACATTTTATTTAAAAAATAAAATAGTCTACTTTAGGTCAGGTTTTATTGTTTTATCTCAGTCAACTTGCAGTCAGCATTTTCTGATAGGAGTCATTCTATCAGAATCATTCTATCAGAATGATTTTCATTCTGATAGAATGAAAATATTGTTGCATAGCTTCATGAGTTTGGAGTTATTTAGTATTAGTCATAGTACTTGTATGACCACTGAGATCAAGACTTGTGTATTTTAGTCTTCCTGAATGAATTCTCATTATTATGATTATTATAAGGAACCTACTTTTGTTCTTCTGCTAGACTCAAACCGCAAAAGAAAATTCTTCTGTATAATTTTGTACTTCACTTCAATTCTTAGTTTGTAAGTGTTAAGAAAGTTTTCTCATAGACCTCCAGGATCATCTGGAAGAAAGATAAATCTCATAAAAGACTGTTTTTTTTGTTTGTTTGTTTGTTTGTTTTTTCCCAAAACTAATTCATGTATCACAGAGGATAATCACTGAATATTATTTTCTCTTTTTCTCTGATTCTAACTTCCGGATTTTTTAATCCCTTCCTATCCTTTGTGTTGAGTTCCCTGAAGTTCAACATCATCCTGATTTTAGAATATGTAGGCTTTATGCTGTTTCTCCTCTTATTATACTTTAAAATTACAACATAAGGGGAGGCTAATGGAAATAGAAGCTGATGCAGAAAGTTAAGGCCAGGGATGTTGTCCTGAGTTAGCACAAGGACCTGCAGAAAGGATCAAGTCTTTCATAGCTTTCATAGGTATCAAGTGTCTGCAAAACAATCTAGAGGAGTAGACATGGAGCTACAAGGCTGAGTGTCCTGGAAAAAGCTGTGGTTGTTCTAAAACAGATTTGCTCATTGGTTTTTTTTTTGTTTGTTTGTTTGTTTTTATCATAATCAACTTTTAATGTCTTGTACACCATCTCATCAAGCTTTGACTTGAAAACATGTTAGAAGATATTTTTATGGTTCTGTTTATAACTTTCACTCTTCAGGTACTCCATTAACCATAGCACAGACAGCACGGCTGAAGAGTATGGCTGTGCTCACACATCTAAGTGCTATGTAAGAATAAGCACTGATATAGATGCCCTCTCTAAACATGAGTTGTCTAAGATGCTTGATTAAATAGTACTGCAAGTCAAAACCTGAAATAATAGAATAATGATTACACAGCATCTCCTCATGAAATATTTATGTCTTTTGTCTTAATTTATCATTGGATAGCCTCGTATTATGCATTACATCTCTAAAAAGGATACTGTTTGGTTAATAAAATCAGCTGCAATTCATCATTACAAATGATTACACTGCTTTGGAAGCTTTTTTTTGGTGATGAAGTTATCACATATTAACATAAAAGTAGGAGGCATTCTGCATTTTCTTAATTGTGATTTCCATTATTCATTCAAGTATTTCATCATCTACCATGATATCCTTGGAAAAGTTATAAACACTTGGCAAAGCCAAAAACATTCTTTTCCTAAGGGAATAGCAGTACTGTTTTACTGCTTACCTTTGGTAGGTATATTGGGTTGAATGCATGTAAGTGATGGCATATTTTTTTTTTTTCTCTTAGGCTATTGTTTTCTTTCTGTTTCCTGTGTAAGTGCATTGCCTATTAACCTGTGAAGTTCTCCATAGTTGTGTGTTTTTTTCTTTTTTTTTTTTTTTTTTTTTCTTTTTTCTGCTTAATAGTTCTGGTGGAAGCTTGTCTTATTCTAAACAACACGTTAAGCAAACTTGATTGGATTCCATATAAACCCTCAGATATTTCCTGGGTTGAGTGTTTTACCTAAGCTTTACATATAAAGTGTATGAGGGTCTTAAGCTGGACTTCGTGAAATTCATTTTGTAACTGCATGGCACTTGTCCTTCACAATGCTGTGCTGTTCCTTACTCCTTAATTATTTCAACTGATTAGTCTGATTTACTGAGTTGGACACAGTGAAGGACCGTTTCATGGTAAATTGTCAAGGAATTATATGAAAGTCTATTTTATATGGTAAAAGACCAGAGACAGGAGAAAACAGTAATGTGTGGTCAGTTTGCCTGGACTGTCTTGACATAGACCTATTAACAAAAACAGGAAAATGCTTTTGTATGTAGTTTTGATGTTATTGTTAATCTGTGAAAAGTGATGGGCAGGAAGGAATCACTGAAAACTGTAAGATCATTTATAATGAGTGCATAAGATGGCTAATGAATTGTGCTAAAATATAATTAACATCTACATTTCAGTAAGGTTTAACTAAAGATGGAGAGACCTGCCTTTTCACTCTGTAGTGCTTTTGAAGACCACCTGTCACAGGCTGCAGTTCAGATATGCCTGAATAGTTCCATACAAAGTAGACACCTGGGCTTTTGAGAATTCAGTCTAAAAAATCAAGCTCCTCATTATGCATTGCTAGAAAATGTGGAAAAAAAAAAAAAAGCTTCAACTGTACTTAAACATTGGTTACTTTTTTTTTTTTTTTCTTGTTGAAGGGGGGGGGAAGTTGTGTGAGCAGTTCAAAGCAGAAACCGTAAGCTGTCTGGCTGAGCATAGTGTCATCTCTCACTGCTCAATGCCAAACTTTTCTGCCTTACTTCCTTTTTATAGTTTTGCTCTCTCCTCCTCCTGCATTTGCAGTAAAGACTTTTTTACTTTTTTTTTTTTTTTTCTCCTCTCCTTTTATGCTAGAAAGCGCCTTGGATTTGGGTTCTTGGATTGATCTTTCTCCATGCTCAGACAGGCTTCAGGCTTCTTCTTGGCTCCTTTGCTTATCTCATATTGTGCAAGCTAGTTTATCATCCCAGAGGGAGAAGTTTTTTGGCTTGCACGCAGGTCTATTCTGGATCTGTAGTAAACTGCAGTGCACTGAGTTTGTGTCTAGCTTTGTTGTCTGAAATAGTTTATCACAGAATTGGCAAGCTGGAATAGTGTTCTTATTTTTGTCTCTGGGTGATCCTCAGTTAAGAGAGGACCCAATCTTACATCTGTTTCATAGCAATGCAACTTCGTTGATGACAGAGTGCCTTCTAAGTTATGGTTATGCAGAAAGAACTGGTGTATGGAACTTAATCAAGTAAAATAATTGAAAAGTGTACATTTTTCTGTAGGAGACGTGGGCAGAGACACAACTCTGTCAAGCCTAATGCATGAAAGAGAAACGAAACTGAAGGGGGGCTTACAAGTAAGCTGGAGAGGGACTCTTTATCAGGCAGTGCAAGCAATAGGACAAGGGGCAATGGGTTTAAACTGAGTAGATTTAGGTTAGACATTAGGAAGAAATTCTTTACCCAGGTAAGGCACTGAAACAGGCTGCCTATAGAAACTGTGGGTGCCGCATCCTTGGAAGTGCCTAAGGCTGGGGCCAGCCTGGATGGTGCTTTGGGCAACCTGGTATGGTGGGAGGTGTCCCAGCCCATGTCAGGGGGTTGGAACTGGATGGGTTTTAAGGTCTCTTCCAACCCAAGCTATTCTGTGAAGCTGCTATGAATTGTTCTGTGAATTGTTCTATGAATTGTTCTAGAATTAGGATGTTCCTTTCCTGTGAGCTGATTACCAGCAAGACACTCTAAGGAATCTGGTGTGCTCTAAGACCCAAAATTCAGACATGGATTTTTCATACCTTTTACCCATCATTTTTTCCTGCCCTCCCATCAGGAGTTAAGCCTTGTGTGCCAGCAGTTAAGACTCAGTCAGTAGTCCCCTAAGAAAATTTATTTCTCAATAGCAGGCTATATAAAGACCTTAATAGATTCAATGAGGCAGAAAGAAAGAGTAAAAGGACAGAAGGAGAAAGATGTATGGAAGGAAAAGAAAAAAAAAGAAAAAAAAAAGAACTGGGGCCCATTGTAGGAGCCCAGGAAAAGGAACTAGGCAGCAATGATTGTATCTCCTGAAGTGTCTTTTGTTTTAGCCTGAAGTAATAGCAAAGAATAGCCCTTCACGGCAAGGCTTTAACACTCTGTCCAAGACTGATCTCTGTATTCAAAGAGGGAAAGTAGAACATTCATGAGATGCATGCAGAGTTCCTGCTATCCGCCTCCTCTGTGTAAGGTTTTAGAACAGCTACTGAGATTTTTTTTACACTCTCCTGTGCACTGAGCATTTAAGGACACCTCAGTTTTGTTAGTAAAGAAGATTTTTGTGCTTCTCTGAGAATGGTTTTTGCAAACTTCTGTCTGGCAACTGGGAAAAGTATCAAATAGTAAACCTAAGTAAGAATTGCATCTGTCATTTCATCCCTTACCCAGTTGCACCTCAATGGTGGAGGTCCATTTTTATAGGAATCTTTAATTTGTCTGGTCCTGAGCCCTGGTCCACAGCCCAAGCAAGTCAAAAGTGTGTTTAAGGGCACTGAAGGACAACTCAGGGCACATGCACATGTGAGAACTTTGGGGTAGAGAAATCACCTGATTTGTGAAGCTAACATATGGAGAAAAGTGGTGGGGAGAGGGAGAGGACAGCCTTGATATTTTCAGTGGTGATGCAGTGAAATTTGATGAAAAAGTTAAGGTGAAACCAAAAGACACAGATTAATGCTGAGGCATCTCTATAGGAGAAATTGGCTAAGGGTAACACATGGATCTGCTCTCTCCATGAAGTTACCAGGCACTTTTAGCCCATAATCAAAAATACATAGATTGAGTCAATTAAAAAAAAAAAAAAAAAAAAAAAAAAAAAGAGAGAAAGACTTTAGAAATGCTGTAGTTTGGTCATTTGTCCATTGTTTGACTGTTCCTTACATGACTTCTTTGTATTTCTCTATTTACAGAGGAAACCTGCCCCATATAAGTTCTCTTATCCCTTACCAAAAGAAATCAGCAAACAATACATACATAAGTCAAACAGGAGCTAAACTATAAGTTGTTCTGTGTACTTCAGTCACTGTTGATATGACCGTAAGGGCTAAAACTTAATTCTTTCAGATGCATGACACTGCTTATATCTGTGCTTTTGAACTGTTCATTTTATGAAACTGTTTTACAAAGGTAGCTGTACGGTCAACTCTGCCCTAACGTCCTTATGTGCATACAGAAATCCCGATGCTGGAATCCCTTTTGTTGAATCTTGACTTCCATATTTGAAATATTACTTGCAGCTTTTCTTCACAAGAACATTCAAGAATAACTCCTTGGTCTTGCAACAAAATAGGGAAGCATGAGAGCTGGTGTACACTTATAGCACCGTCTGTCTTAGTGATGCATCAGTTTTGTATTTCTTCAGCTGAAGTAGAATAGATATGATGCCCTATTCTCACGCAGATGTTTTGTCCTCAGCTAGCAGTGGTCTGTATAGCTTTAAGATTGTCCTATTCCTAGTAAATTACAAAGCAGTTTGTAGATACCCATCTCCATGGCACTACATGTAAAGGTTAGTATTATATAAAATTCCTGTCAGCAGGAAGGCAGTCTCTAGTTTCTGTAGCTAGTACAGGTCAGATTTTCAGCTTTATCTACAATGTAAAGATGTCTTTGTAGTAGAAGTCTTGTTTACAAGGCAGCTCTTGAGAGATTTACAACTTTAATTCTGTATACCACCTCAGTCTCAACTAACATGGATTGAATCCAAACTCCTTCTTAAGAATGGGAAAGCTTGATGAAATAAAATGCTACATGAGCAACAAAGGCAGCTTCAGGCAGCTGCTGGTTGCTACTGAAACACATCCCAGAGAAATGAGTTGGCTGAAATGCACCTGCTATTCATTTTAAAATGGAAAAAAAAAACACCACATATCATTCTACTTGATTGTGTCATATATCGAAAGCATACGGCACTGCTATAGCAGTCTGACATAAAGAATTAACTAGTAAATTTTTTTTGACTTATTTCCTGCAGTTAGAAAATGTTTGGTGCTATCTGATAGCTGATAGCAGTTCAGTTTTTTTATTTTTTTTTGCAACTCGGTCTGTATGCTGTTTGTTCCTGGAGTGCCTTATTGAGGTTGGAACCACATTGTGCCGTGTTTCAGATGAGCACTGTGAAATGCCTCTGTTCCCTGGAGACCTTGCATTTACCTCACCTAATGGTCAGTCAGAGGTCTCTGCTGAACTGAAGGCATAAAGGGAGAACAGAGAGATCAAACCATTTGCCTAAGATAGAAAAATAAATTGGTAGCAGAAACATAATCTTAAGTCTAAGCCAATGTCTTCATTGTGTGACTCCTCTCATTTTCCTGTGTGTCAGATCAGCTATTAGAATGTGAAGCTCAGCAGAATTAAAATGCAGCATACTGCGTCAGGCCAGTGCTCCACAAGTGGGCCTCGAGGTGATTTAAGGGCTAGATTTAGAGTCTGCAGTAGTAGGGAAGTTACGGTGTAGTAAGCCTCGAGGTACAATATTATAAATGTGACTAACAGCATTGTAATAAAAGTAGTAGTCCTAGGGAGTGGAAACGTGGAGAATTGCAGTTCTGGAGGATAAGAATACTTGTTTAAGTGGCAAAGCTATTTATTATATAGCTGTTACAGTTATACTTAATACACACATAGGATTGCAAATATTTTAGGGTGAATACGTTTCTCAGCAGTCACCATGGTGATAAGGACCAGTATTCCTCAGTGGATGATAGGAAATTGTCTGTTATCCTGTGGCTAGACAAACACACGATGAACACAGTATTATCCTGAACTTCCCAATACAAAACTATTTTGTAATTACAAAAATTATGAAAAGAAATAAGAGAGATGAATGCTATGTATTTTTGCCTGCTTTTTTTTTTTCTTCTCACTTTTACCAGTATTTACTGCACAGTAAATGCATAATGCAGTAGTACTTTCAGAAAGCACTGTGCAGAATTGACTGATAAATCATTTAGAGATGGCCACTAGCAAAACTACTTGAGTGTTTGAAGGATTGACTACATTATAAAAAAAAAAAAAAAAAAGGCTCGTGTGACTAGCTTTGGTGCAACGTTTCAGAGAATTTTCAAATTCCAATAGTATAATTTCATATTTCTAATATTTGCAATTATTTACAGATTTTTAAGGTAGTCATACATTTGTTTGATGGCTCCTCAGATGATGGCTACAGTGCCTGATTCTCTTAGCTACTTCCAAGTTGAGACCTTTGTGCAGGTAGTATGCTCAGATTAAAATATTTGTCTTTACTAAAATTTTGTCTTTACTGGCATCGTCTACTTTTTATGTCAAGCTGAAGCAGGACAAGTTCTAGAGAGGAAACCTCACCTATTAATCCTTTTTGTAGCCCTGGATGGCATTATATCCACTTGTCAGATTGTATGCAGTCTTCTTTTTTCCTTAGTAGTTCTTTGTATTTTATTTATTTTTCCCCAGTGCAAGCTGTTACAAATTTTTGTGGGACAAGAAAATCATCTCCTGTCCTGTTCTGACCTTTGCAACTTTATCTGCTTCACAGGTTAAACATTTTCAGAACGTGTCAGAACTTACTGACTAGAGACTTCAGTGAGAACTGGACAGGCATGTCTAAAATAGCTGAGAAATCAAATCCACCTAGTGCATTATGAGTCCCTCATTTCTGTCTGTCTAAACTTGGTAACAAAACTGGTAATTCAGATGCAAGTAAGGGATAACTCTGACCCCCTGTAAATTCTTTTAATAGGAATGGAATTGTCTTATATCAGGTATTGTCAGAAACCAAGCTCATATTAAAAGCTATTTAAGCAAAATTCAGGTTTCTGTATTTGTAACTAATATACAATAATTAATAGGGCTGGTGTATAAGGGCAGACTGGATGACATTCAGAAGTCTGAAAATCCTGGAAGGTTCTGAAAAGGAACAGCTTTGATTTATAAAAGCTTGAACTTTTTGAAGACCTTTACAAAATGAAAAATAAAAACAACCCTCAGTTGATTAATTAGTCCTAATTTATATTTAAAATTCTTCCTGATTGATTTTTGAAGTTGACTTTTACTTGATTAAATAGCAGTCTTTGATTTTGAGATATTTGTGGCTCTGCAAATTCCCTACTTAATGGGAGCTGTACATAAACACTTTTGCTTGCAGTAATGAGCTTAGTGAAGATACTTCAAGTTTGCTTTCTCAATAGCAGGCTTCCTCTCCCTGCACACCACTGTCAGGCAGGTCTTCCACTTTGTGCACTAGATTGTTAGCAAAACTAATATACAAATATTCTTCTACATGTTCACAGTCACAGTAAACTGGTACTTCATTTGCAATTCAAGTTTTATGATCTCCCATTTGTGACTGAGATAAAATACTCCTTAAATAAAATAAGATAAAAGACAGGATACTTGCACTGACATCTATGAGACCATATCTGTGACAATTTGTTTGGTTTCTAACCAGTCTAACAAATGAATGCTTTGGGGTAGCAATATCTGTTAAAATAAAAAACAAAGTAAAAAATAAAAAAAAAATATATTTGCACTAGACAATATTAAAAATAGAAATAAATATAAGGTCTGTATGCCCCCTCAAAGTGACTGACAAGCTTAAAGAGCAATTTCAGAAGAAATAAGACCTATCTTGATTTCATAGATCCTGGCAATCTGGAGAAGAAGAAAAAGAGAAAAAGAAAAACAGCTGTGTTCATTAATTGGGAAATAATTTGAAGTAACATATTTAGAAAACTTGGTGCTGCTTAAGGAATATTTATGGAGAGAAACAGCTCATCATCTAAGTGAATTGTTCACTTCAGTGGGAATGTGAGCTGCTGCAGTCCATTGTTATTTTCTGTCTTTGGTACTTTTTCATTGTTTTCCAGTGTTCGCTGCAATCCTGGATTGGCCTGGTAGAGGCTCACAGAGCACGAGGGTCGCACTTAGTCAAAACTTTCAGCGCCCTATTGCCCTTTTGGAATTTCTGAGTAGGATTATTTATTTTTTGGGGGGCACAGAATATATTGTTGAAATGGAATTTGGGAAGTGCTGGAACGTTCATAAAGTCAGACCCAATTTAAAGAGTAATTTATGCTGAAAAGAAATAGGAAAAAAAAAATCACCTTTTTTTGACTTTCAAATGATGCTTAAGAATAATAACTTTGGCTTGTTAAGTGCTTTTTTTTTTTCAATCAAGAGGGATCTTTTACCTATTCAGTAAAAAGGATAGTAAAACAAAATGCAAAGCAGAATGATATAGATTATTTTTTTTTTTTTTTTGTCTCAATATTTGGAGTTCTCATTTAATTGTAAAGAAAACTGTTTCAGCTTGACTCTGAAACATTTATATATTCATTGCCTTCAGCACCACCTGTCTATAAACAAGGACTTGCACAGCTTTGCTGGATAGGGATTTTTTTAGTGTCCCAGCCATTAAACTTACTGTGATGTGGCATCAGAAGTATATATCCCTTGCTGGTGTTACTGTGTCATGATGAATCTTATGCTTCCTGTAATCACTGTGCATTTATCAAAGTTCTTTGGTACCTTTATGAAACATCCCTTCTGGCACCCTGTTTTCTAGTGCACCATGGGTACCTATTGAGTTTTTCCTCTTTGAAACTTTTCTCAGTTCTCAAATCCAGTTAAATTTTCTTATGTGTTGTTTTTTTGAACTTCTTTTTACTCTTAGTGAAACTGTCTCCACTCACACATGATTCATTGGTAGCTTAGAAGAAATTCTGCATTTTGTAAGCAAACATCTTGCAAAGCAAACAAGGATGGTTCACAAGATTATTCTTGAGCAAATTTCCCTCTGTGGATCAACAAACAAGACACAGCAGATGATGCTGAATAAATCTACAAAACACATAGAGAAAAGAGAAATCAGCTGTTTTGCTGCTTCTATCTCCTTCCCCATCCCCAATCATACACCTTACAAATCCACGCATATGACATTTTGTTGGGTTTTTGGTTTAGTTTCTTTTCTGCATATGAAATTTTAGCTTAAAAACGTAGGCAGATCTATAAAATATATTTTCTCCCTTTTGACATACTGTTACAAAAACTTGTGAATCAGCTGTCATTCTTTTATACCACTTTTCTTGTAAATCCAATTAATGTTGAAAATACCTCTTTTCAGTTGTGATTTGTGTATCCATAGATGCTATACTGTCATATCAGCAAAACGCTTTTTTTCAAATGCGGTATGGGAAAATTCAGAGTATACTATGGTGATTGTAAAAAGAAAATCTTGTGGTGTTATCATTTGCTTTTAATATCTAAGAAGTTAATATTTGCAAAACTGAAAAATTACTAGTGGAGCAGGATGGCTGGGTTAACTGTGGCATATAGGCATTTTTTTTAATGTTGATGAAATTCATGCCCACGTAGGTAGACTTGGGCCTTTTCACAAAGGTGCTAGAATTTTTCTATATTTTTCTATATTTTTACTGATATGTCATTCTGCATCATCATTGTGAAGCAGGATTAAAATTTTTCTTCTTTCTGTCATTACTCAGGCAGTGAAATTTTGGTTCTCAAATTGTTTCTCTTCACATGGGTGTACTCTGTAGTGTGGGTATAATTTTGTCTTCTATTTTTCCTTTTTAGACAATCTTTGTATGTCACTGATATCTGAAGACTGCTCAGCAGTCTTCTCTTGACAAAGTTGGTGGTGTCAGTCTAGTTCTCAGTGTTCAATAAATAAGCTAAACGACTATCCAATAGGTCAAAAACTGTAGACAAAAGTAAAGGATGGGCAGGGTATGGTGTCAGGTCTTATTTTCAATATATTCTGAGTTTAGGCAAATTGCCAGCAATTCTTATGTTGTGTTTATCTTCTAATGGAAAAATAGGGGAATTCAAAGGAAGAGGATTAGCAAGACAGTAAGTTTCTGAAGCATCAAGTAAAATTAAACACTTCTATTCCATTTATAAAATGAATTTATGATGAGGTCTGATCAATACCAGGATATTTATTTAACATCCTGTCACTGAGAGACTCTTTATTAGGGAATGCAGTGATAGTACAAGAGGTAAGAGTTTTAACCGAAAAAAAAAAAAAAAAAAAAAAAAAGGTAGATTTACATTAGATAAAAGGGAGAAATTCTTCACTAGAAGGGTGGTGAGGCCCTGGCCCAGGCTGCCCAGAGGAGCTGTGGCTGTCCCATCCCTGGCAGCGCCAAAGGCCAGGCTAGATGGGGCTGGGGGCAGCCCAGGCTGGTGGTGGTGGGGGTCCTTGCCCATGACAGGGGGTTGGGACTGGTTGGGCTTTGAGGTCCCTCCCAACCCAAGATTTTCTATGATTCTATGAAAACAAATAGATTCCCGTGTTTGTGTGAAAATCAGATAAAAGCGCTCATGTCCAAACCAGAAATGAATGAGCTCCATGTATCACTGTTTAATGCTGACATTAATACCCGATATTGCTTTGTTTATTTTTCCAGCTAGCCTATTGCTGTGGCCAAGGCTGTGTAAGACTTGTAACCATTTGAATGTTGAGTTTCATTGGTATCTCACAGATGTGCTGTTATTTTCTTATGTTGTCAGGACAGCGATGAAACTTCCTTAACGTCCAAAAGTTATATTTTGTTCTTGGAATTCTAGTTCAGTTATGGTTTTACTACGAGCCAAACAAAGGATTAAAGTCCACCGCCTCATGTTTTTCACTTATGCTAAGAAGCTGCTGTGATGTAGTGTGTGAATACCCGGCAGACATGTTCTGTAGTAGCTGTAGCCTGAGAAACCTGTTCTTAGGCTTCTAGAGTTGTGGGGCTCAGTAAATTGTATGCAGGGCATCTTCCTTATTCATTCAGAAAAGCACCTTTTCATTGAGGACAAGAAGTTCAACAGTCCCAGTAGCCAAATTTGTATCCACGCGTCTGGTTTATGCTTCTAAAGATGTTTAGGTATGAAAAGATGCAAACTGATAGCTAGTTCATTTCTCAATACCCTCATGGTGCCTTATTCATGAAACCATTGCATAGATACATACCTATCGTTATAACTAAACTTAAATTGCATGTCAGTCTCTTCAGGTTTTACTACTTGAAGTGCTGGTACTTTGGTAGTGCAAGTTCATGGCAGTCAGGAGTACCACAATGCTTTTGAATGTTTACTTTCAGGTTCCTTGGTCCTAATGCACTTTTAGCTAAGCACCTAAGTCTGTTTATGAGCTGTTAGATGTCCTAGCAGGTGCCTCTCTACATAGCTATATATCTAAGTATGTTTGTGGATTTGCCCTTCCATTATATTCTAACAGAACTTGGTAGAAAAACCACCATCCCAGAAATTTTTATTTTGTTTCCAACTGCTTTAATGCTGGCATTGCTCTGATGAGTTTAAAAAAAGCATTTTGAGCATTGGAATGCAAATTAACATACCAAGCAATTAAAGTCAATTAAAACAGGATGCAGTGTAATTAGAAACAGTTGTGTTCACATTTTATATTCAGAGAGGTTTGATGTGCTGAAAGAAAAGAAAATAATTTCAGAAACTTTTAATGCCTACAGATGTGATGATGATAATAATGGCATACGATTTCTAAAATGCCTCGTCCTCCCTCACCTTACGAGCTCTTGAGAAGCATGATAAAATTAGTGCAGTGACAACTGATACGCTGGACACAATGGAATTAAATGGCTTAACACACAGGGAGACTCAAACACCACCTACAAGTGATGGCCTTCTCTCCCCTTTCTGAGCACAATATGTATGCCCGCTGCAGTCCCAGAGAAACTAATACCCTTGTGAGCTCTATGAGCATTAACACCAACAATGTCTGTTGGCTCAGTAACGGTGTATTTTTTTTGTGCTTTTTTTTGGTATCTCTCTTTTTTTTTTTTATCCCTTTCATTGTTTTGGATATCTGTATTAGCATTTATTGCCAGAAATACTGAGGCAGTCTTGCTCCCTATCATCTTCCTAGATGGTAACCAGAAAGGAAGGAGAGTCTTCATTCTTCTGAAGCTGACGGACACCTATTCTTATAATAAAAGGTGTTAGATGTTGTGTTTCTAGTACTTGCAATAATGTTAATAGGTATGGAAGGCATTCTGAAAAGAAAGCAGGAAACTGAAGTGTAGCTCTGCAAGCCTGGATGGTTGCTGTGGGATTGTGGACTGTTCAAGGGTAGCTTTACCTGATGTTTCATAGAGATAAGCAGTTTTAGCTCTTCTTCATTGATGTGAGTGAGAAAATACATCCAAAGGCACTTGGGAAGAAATCTGTTTTTACAAAACTGCAATCTGTTTACTAATGTAAAATGTTTCAAGGCAGTGGCAGGATGCTCAAGAGATAGTAGGCTGCAAACTAGTATAGTTAATGAAGCATGATGCAATGAAATGTTACTTTTTAAACTAATAGGCATTCAGGTGCAATACCTTCTGTGTCATCGAATGGATATCTCTACTGACTATTCCCATTATAAACAACTATTGATTTAAATGAGGAAGAAAAATAGCTGTCAAAGAATTAAATATAAAAACATGAAAATTCATTTCTAGCTGTGCTGTCCTCTCCACCCAATACAAGACTCAGATCGGAATCATGTCCATTCTGTATTTCTTTTTTACTTCTTAATAACTCATTATCTGTTTTTATTTGGAACCTCACTGTAGAGATACAACCTCTCTTTGAGACAAGTTCTATTTGTTCTCAGTTAGGTTTGCTTTTCCACTAACAGTCAGTGATAATAGATGGAAACACTGGGATAAAACTGTCTATTTTGCACTGTATTGACCTATGAATTAATCAATTCAGGATTTTGCAACCAATAGGATTATATTGGTTGGCTCAATTTCCTGGGAAAATAATGATTTGTATTTTCAAAATACTTAAGGTACCTGAAAGGTATGTAGGTACTTAGTTCCTATTCAGGTCAGGAAGAATAAGGTGTTGAATTATAACTTGGGCAGCTAGACACATTCGAAGCTCTGCTGTGTGATTTTAACTTCCCCTTTTTTATTTTGTATTTGGAATTATGTGCACAGCACTGTCTGAAAATCAAATTTCAGTTAATTTGTCACTGAAAATGTGTTTTTCTTATTATGGGTATGTTCTCTGATGTATATTTTTCATTTAAATAAGCATGAGCCAGTTAATGAACTTCTAAGTTTAAAAAGCCTGTATTTGAGAGCTATGCAAGTTATATTTTTTTACCGTGTTTTCCCCCACATTCTTACATAATTTTGACTTGTGCAAGGCAGAGATATGTAAGAGCATCACTCATTTTAGGATGTTTTCTATCTAGTTTGCACAGGTAAAAGTAGTTACAAAGGCTAACGGAAAATTAAGTTTAAGGTAGAGTACTATTAAAAGGGAATATTTGTAGTGACATGGAACCTATTAGCTAAACCATTTTCAATTTTGAATAGTTATATATGGCTCTCAGGTATGTGACAATAGGAGAAATTCTGCTATTTTTTTTTTCTTTAGAAAATAGAACTTGCAGGTTTCCAGAAACATTCAGTTGCTCTCCATGTACAAAGTATAATAATTTTTGAAATAATCTCATTCGTGAAAATAGAAATTGCTGGGTTTGAGCACTTAAGAAATCCTACCTTAAGGTGCTTTGTATGATAAAGGTAATATAGCAAATTGCCAGGGGATATACGTAGTATTTAACCTTTAGGCTTGATTAAATACTTTTTACTCAAGCATGCACATGCAGAAAAAGTAGTTTTATGAGATACCAGCTTAGTAATTACTAGATGACTGAGAGTTCACTGCAGATACTGCTATGCAATACGTATAAGATTATGCAATGAATTATCTGTTATGATAATCAGTTTTCTTGTATCAGTGTTTGGAATAGTACATGGTATAGTACATATGTACACTATATACATGTGGTATAGTGGCTAGTTGCCTGTCACAAACCAAGAGTAAATAATACACTTAGAGAACTTCGCAGTCTCTCTATAAAAAAGTGTTGACCTTTCCTTACGAGAAGGTAATATGGCTGGAGGACAAAATTGACCTGTATGAAAACAAGGGCGTCAAAAGCCCCTTTCCCTCCAGAAAATGATTTAATTGTGCTGGTTTTTGTTGTTACTGTTGTTGTTTTTTGTTTGTTTGTTTTAATGTTATAGCAAAATAAAGGATGCTCTTTGTTGCACTTGTAAGAAAATATTTTTCTAATGATTACTTCTTCTTGCTAGGTTGTATATGTAACAGCCACGTTTCCCTATATCATGCTGATGATTCTTCTGATTCGAGGAGTAACATTGCCGGGTGCTTCTGAGGGGATAAAATTCTACTTGTACCCTGACCTTTCTCGACTCTCTGACCCACAGGTAGGATCATGGTCCATGTGTTTATTTTCCTCCCTGACTGTGAAAAACTGCAAGAGTTTCTTGATTTTAAATTCTGAACGTCGATGATTGCTGGATAGTTGTTTATTGTTAGAGATCTGGAATTGCGGATAGGGCTTTAAAACCATCAGTAGTTACAGTTGTTGGAACATATTATTCTTTTAGTAGAGAAATACCCTGGCTGATAAATCAGAATTTTCAGAAGTGCTCTGTTGCAGTGCTTCTTCTGCCACTTTGGGGCAAGAGCATTGCTACTGGTTTCAAAGAGAACAATTTTGATGAAGCCTTAAGCATTTTAGAGTTGTACCTTTCTGTCCTCATTACAAATCAAAATTTTAATGAAGAGTAGTATAGAAATTAGTCATTCAGGTGATCATAGCCTTTGAAGTGGAAGTCTTCATTTTTTTAGTTACTTTCAGAGTAGAGTTGAACATGGAAATACTGGGTTGATTTTTTTTTCAGTGACAGATTAGTACAATAAAATAGTTATTATATATCACTCATCTGATATTAAAGAGGGAAAATGACACAAACTCTGTAAGAGCTCTCTATAAGAGCTTGTGAAGTTGCAAATAGCATTTTGTTTATCTAGTTTGACAATGTAAAAGATATTAGACAGTGTTATTCCTAACCCTGTTATAATATTAAATGGATCCTGAGATGGAGATAAAAGAGAAAGTGTGGGAATATTTGTCAAAATTATTATTTTTTTTTAAGTACGCAATTTTGGTTACTGAAAATGTGTTAGCAGAAGTGCTTTTTTGCAGATGACGATACAGGAAACCCTTCAGGTTATTTCTCTGAAGCTTCTAAAACAATTGTTTCATGTAAAGGTCACCTTTAACAATTAATATTTCTAAAAACAAATGAAAAAAAAGGATTAGAAAGAAAAAATGTATTTAGAATACAGAAAATTTCAGGTGCAAATTTTATCGTGTTGGCACTTTTGGGCTCCATGGTGTTTCCACCATTTTATGCCAGCATAGATGAGAGGTAAAAAGGGCTGTGGAAATGGAGTTAGATCCCCAGTTATGTGCCATGGCTTTGTAACAGATTAATAGCCTTAATCTTGCTTAGAGGTGTCTACAGTGCACCTTTGAAATTAGCACAGTAACAGGAAAAAAAAAAACGGTAGGATTCTCTGACATGCTCCCATTTATTTTTTGCAACATAAAATAGGCTCAGGCTCTAGTAAATTCAGCAAGGCAGGTTTCAGATTCAACAAAGCAATTTCAGATGAACCCAATACGTTTTAACTCAGCAGAGACAAGAAATGTGACTGTCATACATGTACCTGAGAGCATGGATGGCATACTTTATGTTCAATTTTAACTAGGGCTTCACTCTGCAGTGTCAAGGTGCTGAAGTGCTGAGTACTCTTTTCTTGTACTGCACCAAGATGGTTCGCCCACCTCTGAAGTCCGTCAACTTAATGAGAGCAGGAGGTGGTCCTGCTGCTTAAATGTCGCTTCCTTCATTTGTCCACTGTTGTGTGTGAGGCCTTTAAACAGGATTTTGCTATGTATGTGGATTTTTCACATGCTACTGTCACCCTTACTTCTGTTCTTCAATGAAGGAGGGCATGCAAGCTTAAGCTACGTTATTGTCGGGTTGTAAGGGGTTTTTATATGCCTATTTACTATACTATTTCCATTTGTAAAGAAATACATTGTTGCCATGACAATTTCCAAAGCATGTAGTATTATTTCAAAGGAGGCTGTGAAGTACAAAGCTCTTAAGACACGTGTGGGTATATCTGTTGGTCCCACACATACAGCTCAGCTGATACCAGAACATCTTTTGGGAAGGCTTAATATTTTGCTTTAACAAGCCAACTTTTTTCCTCCATCTCAATGTGTCTTTGCCTAATGCATTTCCATACTTACAGCATTCAGTATTTTAAAGATTCAGCTCATTTTTGTGGAAAAGAAGCTGAAATAGAATGGGCCACAATAGGGGTTATGAACAATAATAGATAATAATAGAGATTGCTTATTTGTAGTATGGGTGGTGAAATGTTTTTAGAGCATTATTTTTATGTTGAAAAAAAAAAAACTTTCACTGAAGTTGAAATGTTTTGTTGAGA
Organism: Netta rufina; assembly: GCF_964035555.1. NCBI lineage: Eukaryota > Metazoa > Chordata > Aves > Anseriformes > Anatidae > Netta > Netta rufina. The sequence continues at coordinate 6,484,952 of NC_140133.1, read as the reverse complement.
CTAATCAATTCTGGCAGAATATTTGAAGAAAGATTTCTGACCTATATGTAGGACCTATAGTCACTTTGCAACAAATAGGGAAAGTTTCACTTCTCAATCTTTAAAATAAAACCAAAAAAAAAAAAAGGCACAAATCAATTTATTTAAAAAAAAAAAAAAAGTCAAAATGGAATTGCTTCAGCTTTATTGCAACCTTTAATAGTAAAATAGTGATAATGTAACTATACACACACATTTCCATTTTATGGAAAAGTAGAACGTGCTAAAGTTCAAAACCATGAATTTTTGTATCAAAACTATTCCACAAACCTCTTCTGAATTTGTTCTAAAGGTTTTTGCAAAGGAGCAAGTAGAAGTCATCTGAAATAACCTTGATATTTGTGCTTCCAGTTTTCATCTCCACTCTTGTTTGTTTGGATTTGCTCCACAATATCAAAGCAATAATGCATGTGTACTACCAGAAGTTGTTTTCCTCTTTAGTTGGAGGTCTGTTTAAATAACGTTCCAAGAAGACTCTGTGTGTCTGTATTAAGATAGCAGTATTTGATCCACGGTGCCAAATATGTTTACTGTGGATTAAATAAATTAAATTTCTCTTCAAGGCTCACTTTAGTTTGAAGTTCTTGAATCTTTTGTCTTTGTGTAATTTGCATTCCATGGTTCATTTTAGCTTTCTAAGCAGCTATTCATCTGTCTTTTCAGTTCCTTTTAGAACACAGCACTTGAAAGCTCTATTTCATTTTTATATTCTGTCTTTTCAGTAGACTAGATCCTCTTGGTCTGAAAATGCCATCTTTTGTCCTGTGTGTCTGTAGGGCTCATACCAAACACTTTTCATTATAATTGTGGAGTAGTATATTTTAGCTTCAGTAATGCTTTGTTTCACCAGCAGTGAGGTCTCTGTAGCTCCATGTTCAAACTGGCTTGAAATATGTCCCTCTACCTCTGATCTGGAAGATATAGTTGCTGTTCATAGCTTAAATATGGGGTCTTTCCTGAGCTACAACTCACACAAAAGAAGTGTTTTGCAAAGTTAACAGGATTGTTATGCATTTTGTGTGCAAGTCTGACTCAGAATATCGTTCTGGTTGTCTCTCTCAACAGATTCAAGTCACTTAATATGTAATAGTGCTTAAGTGTGTGGTTTTTACTGCTGAGTGATTACTTTTTTTTTTTTTTTTTTTTTGAGAAAAGATTTGATTCCCAATAATGGGATTTTCCTAACACTTATGCACGGAAGAGATTTAAAACTCTTTGTTAGGGAGTAGCAGACATAAGTTTGATGGATCAGGATATAACTATATTGTAAATTTAATCCCTCCTGCAGCAGTGGATTCTTAAAATGAGGAAGGGAATAAAAATAAAGCCTTCTTGTTTATTTTGTGCTTGTATGCTAATAACTGGCTGAGTTACTGCTTTATATTTAAAACAAACAAAACAGCAGATATTGTTTTAATTGAAATATTCTTTATATCTTCTGTAGGTATGAGCATGCCAACATATTTAGGGTTGCGGTCTTCTCTGAATAGTCAGTGCTTACCAAAATCTTGAACAAATCTAATTGCCCTGGCTTTTGGGACTGGATTGCACACCAGAATGCATTTCCATGTGGAAGGAATGCCAGTTGTACTTTATCTCTGATATAAGCTCACATGATAAGCATGATAAATGAATGACAGAGCAAATTACATAAAAGGCACAGGAAAATCTGAGCCATCATGGTTAGGATTGATTTTAAATTTCTCTGATCTTTTATTTGCAGTAGAAAAGTGTGAATGTTGCAGTAAAATTTCTGATGGCAGAAGTATTTCCACAATGCGCCTCTAGTAGCTGTGTGAGTTCAGCTGTTAGGTAGCTGTGACTGTATTCTTGCATGCCCCTCTACTCTCTGATGTCTGCGTCTTCTCTGAAAGACAGAGACAAAAGATAAAAATAGGTGATTTTTTAAAAAAAAGTTGTCTTCAGAGAGGACCTCTAGTACTTTGGTTGTGTCCTTGTTCCAGTTACACTTAATTTCGTCATGACAGGAGACCAAGTTATGGGGAAAAATGATATTGTATGGGGAATTAGGATTAGAAAGAAAGGAAGAGGACAGTGACATGTTAGAATAAAAGAAATAGTTTGACAAGTTTGCCTGCAATAAAAACACTGACTTAAAAAAAAAAAAAAAAAAAAAAAGTCTAACATTCAGCATGATTTTATCTTTAAATTTTTAATTGATATATTCTTTTTTGAAATAATTTTTGAAATTATTTATCTTTAAATAAATCTAAGTAGTCTAAAATAAGTTTTCCCCCTCCCCCCCCCCAATGGTCTTATACATCTAATGAACAATTCCACATTACTTTCCACCTCATAAACCCCAAGAAATAAATTGTTATCAAGTGTGTAATGACAGAATAACAAGGCTTGGATGAGACCTCCCGACGCTGCCTAGGCCAGTGCTGTGCCCAAAGGAAGGAAAATCTGATAAGGTTACTCAGGGTATGGTCTGGGTGAGTTTTGAACTCAGTGGACAGAAATTTCACAACTTATTCCAGTGTTTGACCACCTTCTTGGTGACTTTTTTTCTTTTAATCAGAATTTTCTTTTAAACATAATTTTCCATGTTTCAACTTAATGCCTAGTGCCTGTTGTCCTGCGTCTGTGCTCTTACTCGGTTTCTCAAGAGTTTGACTCTTGTCTGGTTTTCTTCCATGCAGCAAGGGAACAGAGCAACCAGATTTCTTAGTTTTATCTTTCTGAGTCTGGGCAAATCCAGTTTTTGTCATCTGTAATGTTCTCCAATTCCCTTAACTATGTTGCTGGCCATCCACTGAACTTGTTCTTCTACTAGGAAGTTGTTACAGTACTCCACATTGTCACGAGTGCCAAATAGAGGGGATGCATCACTTCCCTCAGCCTGTTGTATAGACTTTTGCTAATACAGGACAGGATGCAATTGAATTTGTTGGATGAAGGCACCCTGCTGACTCATGTCTGACCTGTTCTTCTTCAGGAGCCCAGTTTTTGAGCCAGTTTGTGCCCGGTCTATGTGGCTGCATGGGGTGATTTTGTCCCAGGTGAAGGACTTTGCATTTGCTTTTTTGTATTTCATAAGGCTGATCTCACCTATTTTTCCAGATTTTTGATATCTCTCTGAATCCAGCCTTCCCTGCCAGGCCATAGATCACTCTCCCCAGTTTAACATCATCCACCAATCTGCTGAAAGAGCACTCTATCCTGTCACCCACACTGTTAACAAGACAAAATGTTAAATAGCATTATCTCCTGCACTGGTCACTCACTGGCATCACTAATAACAGCCAACCAGTTGCACTTTGCATCATGATTCTTTGATCTGGCAGTCCAGCCAGTTATCCAATCAATTTGAAAAAGACTTCCAAGAGGACTTTTTCCATAACTTTCCTTGGCACTGAGGTTTGGTTGACTGGATTGTACCTCACTGGATCTTCTTTCCTGCCCTCTTGAAATTGAGTAAAAAGCTTGTATTTTTCCAGGCATCAAGAACTTCCTCCAATTGTTATGACCTTTCAAAGATAAGAGAAAGCATCCTTGCGATGATGCCCTTTGTACTTTCGGATGCATCTTGTTGAGTTCTATGGACCTTGTATGTCCACTTTCTCACTCTAGAATAAACACCGTAGTCATGCTGGTATTTTATTTTTTAGGGAAATATCTCTAGCTGATATTAGAGCAAATAGCTACAGCTGTTATATGCATATGTTATATGTTCATAAGCATGCAAAATGGTCTAAAATATTCTAGTGTACCACAACATGAATGCATAGGACCTCTTGGACCTGTAGGAGCAAGTCCAGATGAAACCACAAAGCTGGAGCACCTCTCATGCGAAGCCAGGCTGAGGGAGTTGGGGTTGTTCAGCATGGAGAAGACTCTGGCAAGCCCTTACAGCGGCCTTCTGGTACCGAAAGAGGGCTGCAGGAAAGTTGGGGAGGGACTCCTTGGCAGGGGCTGTAGGGACAGGACAAGGGGTAACAGTTTGAAACTAAGAGAGGCTGGATTTAGATCAGATATAAGAAATTCTTCCTCAGAGGTTGGTGAGGCCCTGGCCCAGGCTGCCCAGAGGAGCTGTGGCTGCCCCATCCCTGGCAGTGCCCAAGGCCAGGCTGGATGGGGCTGGGGGCAGCCTGGGCTGGGGGCAGGGGTCCCTGCCCTTGGCAGTGAGTTGGGACTGGGTGTGCTTTAAGGTTCCTTCCAACCCAAGCTGTTCTATGATTCTATTATAGCAATGAACCAGAAAAAAATAAATAAATAAGCAAACACCTTTAAACTAGATAAGGCTCATAGCACAAAGATGACTCTTTCTTACGTTGCCCTCTGTCTCATAAACTTCTTTGTTAACCTGTATTTTCCTATGTGGCCATTTTCATGCTCTGTGTTTATAGAGAAAAAATAATGTTTTAGTATATTCGATATAAGTTGTAGAGAAAATGCATTTTTTCAGTAGGAATGCACTTAGAATAAATAAAATATTATTTTTGCCCCCCAAATTGCAGTTTGCATAGGTTTCTTTTCCTAGCTATTAATTTTTGAGCGTATAATTGCAACTATATTTTTTTAAAAAATATGCAAATCACCAAAAATGTTAACAACTCCTATATTTAATTAATTTAATTAGACTACACACAAAATGCGAGTGAGAGAGCTCTGAGAATACTATCTAGGTGTATAGGTAATATTTCATTAATTTCTGTTCTATTCAGCCTGGAAAAATACTTAAGAACTTACCTTTCCATAACTTTTGATTTCCATTGTTTAAAAATGCAGAATTTGAAGCAGTTAGAGCTGCAGCAGTAATGCCAGTCTGATTCTTTACCACGATCTCTCTTTAGCAGAAATAAAAATAACCCCGATTAATTCCCCGCTAATTCGTGCAGCCTTGCAACTCTAACAATCGCATCGCCATCTTGAGGCCAAATGAAGCCTATGTTTTCAGAGGCAGAATTAAAACAACTCAGCTTTAAAAGCGGGGGCAACTGTTTCACCTAAACAGAGGTCTAAGGCTGCTTTTTTTTTTTTTTTTTTTTTTTTTTTTTATGTTTGTTTTTAAACAAAACTGTAGAAGAAATAGTGATTTCATTTTCGTGTACTTTCATGCTCTGAAAACCAAGGAACCTGTATGGATTGCTGAGCAGTGGATTTCAGAACTGCATTGTAGCTGTGTAAGCATACTAATATTTAGAACTGAAACAAAAAATTTCCATTTGTTGGCACTGAAATTATGTCTAACTAATGGGTAAGTTCTTGATGCTTTTATCTGTTTGAAGTGTGACAAGTGAAAGTGAGAAACCTGCAATCTAGTAAAAAATATGCTTGACGCAATACGTTCAGTAGAGTGTGGTCAGCCTAGTTTTAAGAATGGTACTTAGAAAAAAAGGTTCACAGACAGATCACCTGTCCTAAATGTTCCCAGCCTTTTAAACCACTAAGTCTAGTAATAGCTTCAGCCATTTGCTGTGTTTTTCATTGTTACAGGGGGCTTGTGCAGCTTTTTTTTTTTTTTTTTTTTTTTTTTCCTCTCTCACCTAAGAGAGATAGCTGGGAAGAAATGGTAGTAAGGAGAAGAGGAGGATGTCCAGTTCCTATCACAGTCATGACATTCTCTTAACAACTATGGGATTTACTTTATTTTCCTGCCACTTTCTTCCCATCCTCTGGTTTGCTTCATTAGGCATTCACTTTCTGAACGTGGTAGTTATGATACGCACAGCTGTGAGCTGTAGTAAATGTAAAAAAGAGGAATGAAATTCTGGAAGTTTGTGCAAGCCTATAGGTATGAAAATCCTTAGATAAATTTACTATGTATACAACTCCAACCCTGATGTGTGTTTTTGAGCAAACAACCTTTGTTTATTTGATATGAAATTTAAATTTCAAACCAATCTTTTTATGAAAGGAAAAAATAAAAAGATATTGCTGCAGTTGTGAGGCTTTCATGTTCCTGTTAAGTAATAAACACCTGCCCCAAGTTTTTAAATTGAAACTTTAAGAAGAATTGATTCTTCTCAACCAAAGTCTGCTGTTTGCGCATTATAAATATAATTACAAATAAATTAGATTTTAAAATGTAACATAAGCAGAGGACATAAGCTGGTATGATGTTCAGAAACATTTTGTCCTACAATGCAGTTTATAATCTGTGTAATGAAAAACTATTTCATTTTACTATGTTCTTTGGCCTTTGCCTACAAATCATTTATGTGGTTTTAAAGAATAGCAAGACTAACAAATCGCTATAATGCAGCATTCTTGCTGAAAGAACAGAGATGTTTAGCTAAGCCATAAATCACTCCTGGGAGTCTATTCCCAGTTGCTCCAAAGAAGGGCTGAAGGCAAGCCTGTGAGCACGTTTCATTTCCCCTGACGAAAGACATGTCTTGCAGTCCATCTGCACTGCAGCAATTGGGCACATACATTTCAAAATGCACAGGGAGAATACACTCAGGGTCTTCTCCTTTGACAAAATAATTGCCCTCTGCAGGGCATATGGAACAGCTTGTTATTCACACACAAGTCACTACATTGTGCAAAGATGGTAGATATATCGAAGTATGTGGTGGGAAAGGCAAAATCTAACTTGGATAAATCATTGCTAACTGTTGGTGTAAATAAGTGACTGGGATCTAGCTTCATGCCTCAATATACAGCTCTGTTTTTTCAACAGCGTAATATTGTGACTATAATTTTGTGTGTAGCAAATGGGGTTTCAGAAGTCCAGCTATGGCTTTGCAGAGTTATTTCAAGCTCTGAGCAACCAGTTTGTCTCCTTCCCCCCCACAGTTCTTCCTTGTGTTTCTTGCTGTTGCTCCAGAAGCAACAGCAAGCTGAGCAGGCAACAGCAGGTTTTGGCAGTTTGGAGAGACTTGTTGAAAGAATGGGGTCATTTTGTAATTTCCCTAGGGCCTCTAGGCCACCTGGAACCTCTCCCAGCTATCCCTGCAGCCCCTTAGCAACCTTGGCAGGGGAGACATCATCCGTCTTTCAGGGAAGCTCAAACTGCACTTTTATATTAGACCTCATGGCTAGTGGGATATGCCACTGGAGGGAGACAGGATCCACACATTAGCTCGCTCAGTGTGTTATCATAACAGAAATTTTCAGTTTATGATGATGGCACCCCACCCCCAAAAAAAACTAGATAAACCCAAAGAGCTATTTTGCACTTAAGTTAATGTACATTCTCAGGAACACTGAAAGAACTGCTAATGCTATCAATGAGTGCAGCCTGGCAGCTGCTCTGGAAGTCAAGTCCCACAGCAAGAGAAAAGCTATTGGTAAAATTTAATTTGTTACAGGAGAACTTAAAAATTGGTACAAAAATATGGAATGAGGTATGGATGGTAATAAGGGAATTGTAACAAGGGACCTTGTGCATGGTGAGGATAATCTGTAAGGGAAGCAAATAAAGATTTTTGCACCATCTCTGGGACAGCTACCAGTGGGTATATGATGCCATATAAAGAGAGGCACTAGAAATATTCAACTATTCAAAAAATTGCAACAGGATTTTTGGTTAATCCTTGAAGACACATTCCAGAAGAATGAGTGGAAAAGGAGAAAAAGACCACTGTATCAGTGGAATGACTTTCAACTTGCAGAAAAAATGTCATTTACTGATTTACCAAAAAAAAAAAAAAAAAAAAAGTGCCCTTAAACATTATTCTTTCAAGAGAAGTACAATGTGTACTTTCTCATCCCCTATACATTTCTGAGATTCTTTTTTATCTCCATCCTAGAACAGGAAAAGAAGTTGAACTCTCAGCACAATCCAACAAAGAAAAGGCTGGGCAAGGTCCTGCAGGCCTGAGAAATAGTAATGGCTGACATGTATTGCGTGCACCCACAAACTGTCACTGCAGAGGCACCATGCTCTAAGGGTTGACCATGACCCTGGAAAGGTCTGTAACTAAGGTTTACACTATAAGGAGCTGGGTTTCACATGCATTTTTCCTCAGCAGTGTCCTAGCTGAGATTGGTACTGCGGTTCACCTCTGCAGGTATTCTCTGAATTAATAGAAATACAAAGTGGGGTGGAAGGCAGAAAGGAAAGAACAGAAAAGATACCTTTCCCCAGGTCAATACCTAATGGTTGGGGACCGCGCTGAGCTGTGGGGCTCTGTATGGCCATGGCTACATGTGCATCCTACAACTAGATATGTTTTGCTGCTGCTCTTCCCTCTTCCTACCGTGCTTTTCCATGAGCACGTAGTTTGCATGACACTTGTGCTTACATGTGCAGTTTATTTGCAAGGGCATTGCAGGAAAGATGAAAAGAAGTGGCAGAGAAAAGGCAAAGAGAGGGAAGGTGAGAGACAGCCGATGCCAGCTGCTGGCACGTTGCCTGAGTGCATGTGGGAAAATGAGCTGCTTCTCCAATTGTGATTGTCACCAGCTGCCAGGCAGCTCACAGCAAGGGTCCAGATCCAGGAGAGCAAATTGGAAAAATGAGGAGATGTGTACGTTTGCAGCTGTGGCTTTCTGATGCTCTCTACTCCAAATATCTATGCAAAATTTCTGATTATTCTTTCCTTACAGATAAAGCAATTCCTCTTTGTATTAGTATTGTTTTCATGTAGGCCATTGAAGCAGTGTTGGTTGTCAACTATAAAGTAGTATATGACTAAGTATTGCATAATTGCTTCTTCCCTATGCATTTTAAAGTGTTTATATATGTATATAAATAAAATGCTGTTTTTTATATAATAAAATATAAAATAAAATATATCATATAAATTTCCCATGAAGATAAATGACAGGATGGGATGGTCAGCATGTCTTCTTGAAGTTAGTATGACTTCAGACTTGTGACGCATTTCATAACTTGGAGACACTCTTCAAATTATTTTCTATGAAGTAAGTCTCTTAAGACATACATTTATTCCCGTGTTAAATGACAGAACATTTTGTAGTATAGGAAGTCCTGCAAAGCTCACTAATATTTTTAAACAGATCTTCGTTAACTGTGTGTGTGTAGATTGCTGTATGTTACCATATTTTCCCATATGGGTGTTTTTAGTCATCTGCTTTAAACAGGGAGGCTCAGATAAACTGTGAATTCTGTGGCTATTTGCACTAAAATGCTGGCTGCAAATATATTGTATTCCTTCAGAAGAACAGAGGCAATGATGTGTTTTATTACTCGAGTGCCAACCAAACACTGCTACTACAGTTTAGGACTGTAAATAAGGACAGGAAAGAAAGCATTTGCTTATCACAGAAGCAATAAATGCATTGTGTAAATTTGTTACAAACTTGGCAGGAAATCATCAGATGTTGATGCAGTTTGGGATAAAAGTTCACCAATCTTTCATTTGTTTGTTTATTTTCAACCCATGTGAACCTTTCAGAGAATATTTGAATAAAGAAAGCACAGCTGAGTTTATCTGGAATGAGAGACAGAATCTGGTTCCTGGTGATTTTGTACTTCAGCCTGTGTTCACATATTGGTAACTTGGCAGAGTAAATCACAAAATATTTCACACAGACCAGAACTTTAAGGAGAGTTTTTACTTTAAAGAAGTATTTTCATTAAGTCTTTTTGCTCTCATTACATTTTGAAATAAAATCTTGTTTAGGAATTAAAAATCATATTCTTTATTTAAAATAGAGAAATAATATTTGAATTCTCAAAATAAACTTTCAAACTTTGACCAGATTCTTTTAATATTTGACATAATGTACAAATAATATGAATTAAATCTTCATTCTCCTGCAGAATTTAATATTTGATCAAAAAAGATCAACACCTTCAACAGCTCCCTGAATGTGAGCTTTAAGAAGCATGGATCCTGAATACAAATTCTCAACTGCATTTTTTTATTCTAGTGCTTTATTTTTTTTTTTTAATTGAACTTTGTTTTAATAAAAAAAATTCTGCCAATTCTGTGTTGTAAGCAAAAGATTTTTCATTGCCCAGTTCTCTTAAAAAAAAAAAAAAAAAAAAAAAAAAAAAAGATTTTGATGAATGTTGAGTGGCTTGTTTACTAAAATACTGCAGTTGGGTATACAGTTCCTGCTGTCACTCTACACACAACTCATGCTTTTAAAACACTCTAAATCCATCTGTGTAAAATAATAAAACAACATGGTGACTCTGAGGGGTGTGCATGAAATGGTGTAGTGAGAGCGGGCACCTTCCCAGCCTGGAGGTCTAGATGCAGTTTATCCATCCGTGAAGGTGAGCAGAACATCAGTGGTAAACGATTGCAGCAGTTAACTCACTGCCGTTGCCTGAAAAAGGTATAGCTGGGACACTAGCCTACAGTGAGTTACTATCCTATTGAGGAATGCAAGAAATGTGAAGCATGATTAGGGATTGCAAACTAAAATGATTTGTCCTGTATCGTGGCAGCCACAACAAACTAGTTAAGGTGGTCCAGAGACACCATATTTAACCGCAGGTATAAAACTAATGTGTAAGTAAGGTTCCTGCTTTGCAAATAGTTGCCTCTTTCATCATTGGAGAGAGGAAGGTGTCTTGAAAGTATAACTCAGTCACCATCTGCCTGAATCAGACTCGTTTTCAGCCTGACTAGGCAATGATTTTCAGTACTGGTGTGTCACTGACACCTGTACTTTTGTACTTATATAACTGCATGGCAGATTTTCAGTAGTTTTTGTCACAAAAAGATTAAGGCAAAAGGAATAGACATTAAATAAGTAACTTGTTAAAGAAATGATGCTGCCAAGCACAACTCCAAATAGTAAATATTAATATTTCTCTATTTTAGTCTGAGGGATTTTCCTTCCTTCCTTCCTTCCTTCCTTCCTTCCTTCCTTCCTTCCTTCCTTCCTTCCTTCCTTCCTTCCTTCCTTCCTTCCTTCCTTCCTTCCTTCCTTCCTTCCTTCCTTCCTTCCTTCCTTCCTTCCTTCCTTTTTATTTTTTTTAATTATTATATAGTGTCTTAGATTTTGGCTTTAGCTTCAGAGCCATGCGTGTGCAAGTAGAAGTGGTGTGGATTGTCAAAATATAGGGTCAAGGAACAAAAGACTAGCAACAAGTGGGAAAGAGGTAGAAATTAACAAAAACATGGTCCTTTTTTTGTCTTCTTTCCATCACAATGTATTGAGCACTGTAGAGTTTTGATACTTCTGTTACCTTTCAGAAGGAAGAGAAGCATACAGGTTATTCTGAGGGAGAAGTGCAACATCGAAGATGTTTTTGCTTTTCTATTTTGACAGAGAGATAAGTAATATATAGCCTTTCATTTTAACTCAGTTTGCTGTAGACAGTGGTCAAGAATCCATTTAACCTTAATTGTTGCTTGAAGACATTTATTGGCTTTTCGTTTCTATGTGCTTTGTTGGGCTGTCATGCAGACAGTTCTGTGGATTCTTGGCTGGCTCCTGTTACTTGTCTTCTACATTTGCATTATGAATATTTTTATCCAATTGTTTGAATGTGATTGTACAAGTGACAGAAAACAGGCCACCAAACATCAGAGCAATGCAGTTTAAAGCCTGTGGGTTACTGGTGACATGCAGCCAAAAGGCTGAGCAAGCACTGGCAGCAGCACTGGCCAGAAGGTACATGGCAGGGGTGAGAGAGGTGATGGGACTCCTGGGCTTCCTGCACTGATCCTGGAAAAAGAAAGTCACCTTAGGAGAGCATTTCCATGGTGTTATACTCAAGTCATTAACACACACAAAGTTATAAAACGTTTTGATACAGCTTAACTAACTGGACTAAAATTGGTATATGTTTGCTGTATCCTTTCCTGACTACCTGGGTTTGGCAGCAATTAGAAGAGGACCCCGGGCTATGCTTGCACTGATTGAATATATTTTTTACATATGTATATCCAAACATGTATTTATGTCCATATTTATAATAAGTGCATAAGTAGCTGAAGTTAAGCGAAGAATATTTTTGTTGGGCTGTCTTGATAGTCATTTGAATCCTTTGAGTTTTATTGTCTTAAGTCATATTAAACAGAAAATGACAGTTCTCAATGAAAACAGGATTTAAAACATTTCAGATTAACTGTATGGTTTTTCTTAGTTTTCTGGGGCAATATTTATCAAGCTAGAATGAAATTTTCCACATTTGTAGCTTTGTTGAAGGCTGAGTGACTAAAACATGATTAAGTTGTAATAGAATTATACACTTGGTTATTTTGAGTTGTTGACCTATATTATCAGTGCCAATATTTAAGGAGCGTGTTGCACGAGATTTCAGTTCTCTGTGTTTTGAGAAACTCTAAAAAAAATCTGCTATTTTAAAAAGGCAATCAATTTTAAATTGTTTTTTTTTTCTTATTTTTTCTGCCTCAACATTCAAGTTTTATTATGCTAGTGAAGGGCAATTTTTAGATTATTATGCGGGTAGTGTGAAATCAGTGCTATTTCCAGTTAAACATTTATTTGTGTAACAATGATATTTGTCACTTGGCAACTTTAATTGGTTTATTAAATACATTTTTTTAGTTGACATTCTAGAAACATTCCTGTTTGGTTTCAGTTTTTTAAAAGCATTTCCATTCACCTTTCCATTTGGTCTTTAGTCAATAAGTAGTTTTCCAAACAAATTGACTATAGTAGAGGTATTCAGATATCAGCTGCAAGCTGTACCACAGTCTTGGTGGGTATTGTAGACAATTAAATGGTTACAGTGGCTTTTCAGATAATTATCTCATGCATGATGCTCCTTAGAACACTGGTCTGCTCATTAAACAACAGTGATAACTCTACAGGGCAGTATTTAGGAAACAGTGGCTGTCGTCCATCCCCCCTTCTCCCCCCCCTCTCCTCTCCCCCTCTCCTCCCCCGTTTTTATTTTTTTCTTTTGGGCAGGGGGAAGCTTTACGCATTAATAGACCTGAAATTAGAATGTAGCCTTCCTAGTTCTGCACCAGGGCACCATTCCCCGTTTTGTGGGGCAGTCAGCCAGTAACTCAGGAGGTCATACTGGAACCCTGCCTTGGACTTGGTGAAAGGCTGTCAAAATGGAGTTGCAGTGGGTTTAGAAAAACACAGAATGGATAATTAAGTGGTGGAACTCACTACCAGAGGATGTTTAGGCCAAAATTATAAATTCATTCAATTCATTGGGTAGGTCAATTGTGAACTTCTGAACACAAGAGCCCACATATAACCTGCAGTTTGAGCATGTTTCTGCTGGATAATTTCTGTCCAACAATGTTGGCAAGTTCCCCGTGCTGGGGTGTCCATCCTGCAGGTGCAGTTTCCTGTGCCTATGCAGGAAGTTTATGCCAGCTAGTCAGAATATGTTTATGTGAACAGAAAAACACATATCAGTGGCTGACTGCTACAGATTCATGATTAATTTGTATCTTTAATATTTTCAGAGTAATTGTTTGTAATTTTCACAATCCCTTTCATGGATTGGTGGGAGAAATTGTGCTGGAAGTTGTGCAGATGTAGAAACATAACAGTCCTTGTTTGGGTACCTGCAGTATCAGGTGAGAGATGAAAAGAACCAGAGAAAGGTTCTCTTCATGTGAGGAAACAGCTAGATAATGTTAGTTAGTAAAATGGAGAGCAAATAATTTCTTCTGCAGTACAGAGGGTATTAAAGGAAGCATACAAAGCTGCCTTGCAGATCTTTACTGAGAGCTTCTTCTAAGCCTGGTGGACAGCAGGGGAGAAAGGCAATATATTATTTACTTGAAAGTATTTAAGATAATATGCAAAGAACTTGTAGCCCAGTACGCAGTCCCTAGCAATAGACATAAGAAGATTCCAAATGGAATATACAATATTTGTCCCTTGAACTCTTTGGACATGCAAATATTATCAACTCAGGTGATTTTCTGAGCTCCATGTGGCTTTTTATGCTCAGAAATTCTCAATGGATTTCCCTTCCATGTAGTTTTCCAATCTTCCCTACAGCCCATGAAAACTTAGCATCCGCACCCTCTCTTGGCAACCAGTTCCACAGGTCTGCTCATTCTATCAGTAAGAGCAACCTCCTCTCCTTCTTCCTTCCATCCTTCCTATTCCTACAGATTTCCTCTGATTATGCAAAATTTCTTGCGTTGATAGTAACAGTTAACATAAGATCCCTACTTATTCTTTCCTCATCATTCATGACTTGTTGAACTGTTCTGACATCCCAACTCAGTCACTTCTTTTCCAGAAAATGCCTTACGCAACTCAATTGGAATGTCAGAATAGTTGAGGCTGGAAAGTACTTCAAGAGATCATCTTGTCCAGCCTCCCTGCCCAAAGCAACTTCAAAAGGTTGTTCAGAGCCATGTCAGGTTGGGTTTTGAACATCTCCAAGGATGGAGAGTCCACAATCTCAGGCTGATTTCTTACAGTGTTTGACCACCCTTGCAATAAAATATTTTTTCTTATGTTTAAAAGGAATGCCTCATGTTTCAGTTTTTGCTCATTGCCTCTTTGACCTTTCCTTGGGCACCACTGGGAAGAGCCTGCTTTCCTCTTCTTTACTTCCTCCCTCATCAGGTGTTTATACACACGGATAAAATCACCCAGGTCTTCTCATACCCAGGCTGAACAGTCCCAGCTGTCTTGGCCTCTCCTTGTATGTTTTATGCCATAGACCCACCCTTAATCATCTTTGTGGCCTTTCGCTGGACTCACTCAGTAAGTTTGTGCGTCTCTGTACTGGGAGTCCAGCACTGGACACAGCAATCTGTATGTCCCAATGGTACTTGGCAGAGAAAAAGATCACCCATCTCCCTTAATCTATTGGTAAGGCTCTTCCCAGTGCTTAGCCCAGGGTGCTGTTGGACTATGTTGGTCACATAGCTGAATTGTGGTGAACTTGTGCGCCGTGACCTTCCAGATTGTTGTCAGCTAGCCTGTCTGAATGTGTGAGTTATACATACCACAAAATAAAATGCTATTTTTCATTGTGTTTCATCTTCTTAACCCTTTCCAATTATTTTGGAACTTTGTGAGTAGACTATAGTGAGAATTGGATGGAGTATTCAAGAGGTGGGCAAATGATGGATTTATTCAGTTGTATAATTCTATTCTTGACCTTAGTGTTCCTTGTATTACTTCCTTAACAGTGCCTATCACTTAATTTGCTTTGTTGACCACTGCTATGTTGTAACTGTCTAACATAACACCTTTATTATTTTTTATTATTATTACACTTTTAACATATTGCTTCCAAATCAAAATTATCAGTTAAGAACCATTATGTCAAAACAGAATTGCTTTTTCTCATGTATATTACTTTGAATGTAATTAAATGTTGTCCATCATTTAATTTTCATAAAATGCATTGTTGCAATTAGCTATCATTCTTGTTAGTCAGGGTAACTTAGTGTCACATCTTTTTTTAACTACCATCTTTGCCAGCCAGATCGGACTAACCTAATGTCACGGTTGTGAAGAAATTGATTAGTAGAGGCACAGGTCATTGTAGTATTCCACTGGTAGCCCCAGTTTACTGAAGAAAAAAAAAAAAAAAAAAAAAAAAAAAAAAAAACCACTACTTTACCAGGTGTTTCCTGTCTTTATTATCTTTTATTATCTTTATTATCTTTTATTATCATTTTTTTTCCTTTCTTAAACCAAAGGTGCTTAGTTTTCTAAACAACTTTTGGTGACAGACATTTCTAAAATCCTTTTGAAAATCAAAATAGGCTTATACCACCTTAGTTCATATGTTTGCTGACCACTTCCAAAAAAAAAGTGGGGGTTCATTTTTTTATTATTATTATTTTATTTTTAGTTTCTAAGATTTACCAGCAGCTTCTGATGTTTCCAGCACCAAATATAGAAGGAATGTAGGGAATAGAAAGAACAGGCTGTGGAAACAGAGACAGAAGAATTTTGAACTGGTAATGCTATAGAAACTTGATTAGTTTCTTAATTTTTGAAATGCAGCTGCCAGTGGCACAATTCCAGCAGCTGGGCCAGAATCCAGTAGTGAAGTGCCCATCCATGGCACTATGCCAGTGTAGTTGAGAAGGGGAAATATGTTCTTTACCTCTGGGCAAGTCAATACTACAGATTTTTTGCTTAATTTGCCTTTGGGTTCTTGTTTTTTGGCAGTGGCTTGAGAAAGGCAATGCTGTGGTTTAGAAAGCTATGGTCTTATGACTGCTGCGCTCTGCTTTCCATGAAAAATCAGTAGAGGTGGACCATTTTCTTACAATTACTTGCTGACTGCAGTCACTGAAAAATAGATTGTATGCATAAAACCCGGAGCCATGGAAAAGATCACCTTACAGACATTAGAAGTTAGAAGTGAAAGGGAAAATTAGGTGTTAGAAGTGAAATATGCAACTAGAGTAAGAACATCCAAGACTTCAGGTGTCTAGGCATCTTCAGTTCCCACAGGTCCCACTGAAAATCACCAGGGACTGCTGAAAAGCGGAGTTCATGCTCTTTGATGTTAGGTATCCTTCTGATGAACCTTAATGAAGTGCTTCCAACTCCTTGTGTAAACAGCAGAGGGAAGTGTGTTCCCCTAGAGGGTGCTGTATGATACCCATGTAAGGGCTGCATAACATTTCAAAAGGATCCAATCTCTCCATTGGCTATAGGAAAGCTCAGGAGGGTTCATTCTTAGTTTAAACAACCCTTATAGTGTCTAACCTAGGTGGCAGACAGACTTTGGCATAATGGCTGTATTATAGTCACCATTTGGAAAGAGCAGGACTCAAATGACACAAGAATCCTACAAAAGCTTCCAATATGGTGATAGCTTTCCTGGAAAAATTCTCTTTTTGATGTGACAATTTCTCTTTGATGGTGCAAATAGTTTGTCTACAGGCAGGAGCTCTCTTTTTTCTGAAGTAAACTGAGTCCACTCTGGCAGTTATTTTTCTGGCATCATATTAGACAGCTTTTTACTTAATTCTAATGGCAGCATTTGTTTTTCACTCCAATTCAGGTATGTGGAGGCACAGCCTCCACAACACATCTGGATTCTACCTTGTAGTACAGCATCCCCCTTGGGTGGACAGAATAGTTATAGCTTGCATATGGCCATACCAATTCAAAAATTTTGCTCTATTCTGAGGCTGCTTAACAAACTAACGCACGCTTACACACTGAACTGTACATGGCTGTACATATACATGGCTGTATCACGCAATCATGTTGCATAACTTTGCTGTGGAACAGTCTAGTGTATAAGTACTAAAAATAGAATAGGTCCCAAGCGTGCTACAGCCTTGTTCTCATACCATGGGAGTTCCACTTCTGTCTAAATGAAAATATTTTTACTTGAAAATAATCTTTAAGGTGTAATTTTAAAGTCTGTGTTTGAGTTGCAGGTCTACAAAAAGCAAAAGGTCTTTTTGTCAGTTGTTGTATTAAGGACAATTGTTCATGTTGATTGACAGTTGTTGTAAGGAAATGCTTTTTTCAATGTATTTATCCTCTATTTTAAGAATAGTTCCTATGCAATTAAATGTGATTATTTCAAATATTTTTAGTTATATTTCATATGTGTTCTAGTTGGTGCAGGGCATGAATATTAATTGATTAATATATCTGAAATCTTTGGCTCAGCACTGAACTGCAATAAGTGTTTAAGTACTATCACCTATACAATATAAAACATTTTCCTCCCAGGTCAGATTTTACTTCAGACCATTATGTACCATCATTGGACAATGGACAGTGTGTTCATTGGAAAAAAAATTGATGGGAATTTCTTTGTGGAATACTTAGTTTAGTATGAGGTTTAGGCTGTTTTCAAATAAGAGTAAGAATTTAAATCATCCCTATATTTCTATAATGTATTTACTTTTGATTCAAAATCTGCTCTTTATGGTGTTAAAAGTGCAGTTTCTAAAATAAATATTCTTAAGAAAATTTAAAAAAACTTGGGAATTATCTTTTTTTTTTTTTATAGAGGCTAGGTTAAGTAACCATTTAAAATAGTTTTCTCTAATTTTCCAAGTTAGATGAATTCTTTGAATAATGATTCATGTGCAGTATATTTACTGTTACAATAAATATAACAAAAACAATATTGTTTTTAATATTTCCTGCGTTCCTCCAGCTTCAAGGATGCCAGATAAGAATCTTAAGAGAGTATCAGGAGTAAACAAAAAAGTACTATCAGAGAATGGTCTGCTTTGAGATATTACAGCAACTCTGTAATAGAAATTAGGTATTTTGCAGCAGTCACTGCTAAAAACAGGCAATCCTACTACATTTGCTAATTCCTCTGCTTCGTTTCCCCCGCACAACCTAAATAATAAACAATCCCCAGAACTCTGCTTTCTGGCAAAAGTTATAAAAATTGAATATTTAAAGAAAAAAGGCCTTAAAAACATTTTGGTTGGAATTCATAATACAGAAATTAGGATGATTTCTGCCATCAATCACTCAATTCAACTGAGTATAAATATACTGAAATACTTTGGACTGTCCATAGGCACTGGATTGTATGTGGCAACGGTCAAATATTTCATTCTGAGATCATTTGGTGATGGTGCTGCAGTCAGTAAAGAGGAACACTAATCAGCACTCTCATTTTAAAATTGTTATCAGCATTTCTTGTGTTTATTTAAAAGAATAAATTGAAGGAGCAGGAGGAGAATGCTCTTAAGAAATCAGTACACTCAACTGCAATTGAAAGAATTAAGAGATCTGCAGCTGGATATTGTTACTTTGTGGTTTTTCTGTAATGATGTTAAATTTGGGGGCAAAGTTGCATGGATGCATGGGGCACATGGGGTGTGTTCTCTGTGATTAACCAAGTTAAGGAGACATTTGGTAAGAAACAAGTAAAAAAATATATAAAACATTTGCAGTCCTTTTAGCAGTTCAGTTCTTTCCAGGTTGGGATTTCTCTTAATTGAGGTGCTGGTTTGTGTATTTGAATCTTACCCTCAGAATGTGTTGAGTCTGGGAAGAGAGTACAAAGCTTCTGTCCTCTTTCTCGTCTCCTGTTGCATCATGGTGTACAAGGTAATTGTGAGGATGTCAAAAGAAAGTCCATAATCCAAGTGAATTGCAGGTTTAGAAGACTTTAAATCAGAGTTTGGAAATCAGACACTTCCTAAAAGCCCACAAAGCCTGTGTCTGATGCCAGCATATGGACTTGGTTCACTGCCTTTCCCTAAACCAGGCACACATAGCTGTTATCTCAAAGGAGCATTCAAACCCGTCATTATCTCAGGTAGCACTTCGCAGAGAAGGGAGATTTGGACTAATGTTAATTTCTATTTTAAGGGATATACACCCTAATCTATATGGGTGCACTCACAATTATAGAAGCAGGGCAGTACACCAGTACAGGTGGTTGCTAGTTTTGGAATCATGCCAAAGCAATTAAGATATCTCCTAAATTTGGGGTTAAGGAGTTCAGGAAAGTAAACCAGTCTTATAACAAACATTTTCTTTCAGTCAGGAAAAGCAGTCAGAGAGTGAAAGCGTTCTTCCTGCAAGTCTCAGAAGGAGCCTCACTGTGCCTTGCTCCATCTAGCACCTGACTTTCAACATTGGCTGGCAACACAGAAACATACTACTAGTGTGGCTCCTGTATTGAGGAAGGTCCTGTTCCATTTTATCAGGGTGGTACTTGGCTAAGTCATGCCTGGGTAAATTAGCATTTAAATGTGTAAAGTAATCTAAGCTATAGTGTTGGTCTCCAAAGGCAGCAGTGAATAAACAAAACTTCAAGTATTTAGGTCCTTCTCCCCCTCAACTCACCATTCTCATAATGAATATGCTGTATTCATCCCCTCTGTAAGTAACATTAGCAGAAGGTAGGAGAGAGACTGCCTAGCAACCCACAGAAATCCCAAAAAGAGGTAGAAAGGAAGTGATTTTCATGTAATTATTCACTTCTACAAAAGCTGTTGTCAGGTAGACACTAGAAACATAGCTGTTCTATTATTCGCCTAACCTACTTTTAATCTTTTGAGAATCACTACCATTAAAAAGAGGAAAAAAAGAGCTTAATTCAGCCATTTTCTGCCTGGCCGTTTAAGTTGTGTTTTCCTGCACTAATGAAGGCAGCGCTTTCAGAAACTGCCTTGTTTAAAAAGCTCTGGATAGTAAACTTCAGAAACAAACTAAGTCCAGTATCCAAAACTCAACATTTTTTTCCTGCTTCTCCACAATACACTGTTCATATTTTGTTTTGGTTTAGTTTCCCATTTAATGACATTTCCCATTTAGTTGAAAGAGTAACAGGATAATTTTTTTTTCCTTTTTCTTTTTTTCTCCCTCAAGAAGGCATTTGGGGATAGGGGGCAGGGGCTAAAGAGCTAGCTTACTTGGGTAATAGCTAGTGCCAGCATGCTTGGATCCCACAGGGTTTTTTTACTTTACTTAGTGACCCTTGGGTTTAAGAAGTTTAACTTTATGAAATAGCCTTTTGCTTAATTTCTATTTCAGTGTGTTTTTTCAAATTAACTGTTGGAAAACAACAACAACAACGACAAACAAACAAAAAAATTTTAACTAAGTACATACTAAGATCAGAAAATTAGCCTTTTTATATTCAGGCAGGATAAATTATGCAGTTACAATTAACTGTCTTGATTCTGCAGTAAAGTAAAAATGATAAAGTTTGTTCTTTGATTTTCTCTGTAGGCTTCACAGGAATAAGGTACATTATCAGCATACTGCTAGTGAGAAAAGAGCAGAATACATACAAGGAATGGATTTATTCACTTTGAATGTCTCCTAAGTGTTTGGGTTGTTTCTTTGAGTATAACAGTACTTTGAACTGAAATATGTATTCATTTTGCACATTTGCATGGCACAGACTTTCAAATGATTTTTGTGTGTTAGTTGCTATTGAAGAAAAAAATCCCAGCTGATTATGAAAGAATGACTTGGAGAATAAATGCAAATTGGTAAATTTTCTTTCTTATGCTTTTAAAAGAGATTTCAGCTGATGGCAATGAAATTATCCAAAGAATAACCTTTTGCATTCTGCAAGGGAATTTTAAGCCCACTGTATGTTCTTGCTCAGTCTGGCCATCAGGACGGATACAGGTGTTTTGGCCTCATTTGTTCTCTGTCCATTTGACAAAGTGTTCTGCATTGAAACTGAAAACATGCAAAATAGATCGGCCTTATTTTTTGTGAGGTGTCGTGAATGTATGATGTTCTTCATATTGATTAGCATATGAGGAACATAGGAATTGTCTTTGGAAAAAAAAAAATCAAAAAGGAAAAGCACCCATATACCTGTTACTTTCCTTCCAGTGTATACCTATCCAGTCTTCACAGAGCAGTCTGCTTATCATCCTGCTGCTCTCTGCTGCTATTGCCAACTATGCTACACCATGCCCAGCGTAGCAGTTTATGATGTAGTTGAATGTTCTTCCTAATGAGAAAGATGCAAAAACTTGCTTTAATTGGAAAAAGATCAAAGGAAAAATGCTCAGTCCTCGACTACTGCCTCTTTTATTATTTTTCTGAGAAGATATATATATATATATATATGCATGTGTGTGTGTATGTGTGTAGCATATAGCAGAGGAATGTAATAAATAGTTGTTTTGGAAACACTCTGGGAATGATTGTTATAGTTGCACGCTAGCATACACAGAGCAGGCACACTTCTGTAGTAGCATACTTGTTAGATTCCTCGTGTTTTAAAAATCTGTCTAAGTGATAATAATGTCATTTTTAAAGGGACATAGGATATAAGTCTGGAAAAAATAGTCTTGTAAACGTTTTTGTGTTAGACATGTAATTAATGCCTTCAGCTCTGAGAGACCTACTCTTTAAATGTAGGTGCTACTTTGAGATTAAGGCCTGTCATCTCTACATCTATAGCATACCAAACACCAGGCTGGCTTCACTGACTCAGGCAGCTCAGATGTAAACCACTCACCTCAGGCTCATGGAACACATGGAGTAAAAGCCAACCTGAAGATGCTAAGCCTTGAGGCTTGGTACAGATAGAGAAGTTCTGTAGGTGATGTGATTTTTGACATTTTCCACATACTCTCCACACATTGTGTGAGGCACTGACACACGAACATTAAACCTTTCAAGGTGTGTGGGACATAAACTCTGGCAATGCTCCTGTTTCAGTTTGTATTGCAACAAGTTGTTTTATTCAGGCATTCTCAGTGTTAAAAAAATCTGCAACTGTTCAATGCTTTTACCTTAAACTTTTATTTATTATATCCTGACAGCATAGGCTTGTTTTGTTTTTTGTTTTTTGTAAAATCCTTATTTGAAACCAAAGCTCTTTAAAATACAAATACTGCTGAGATTCATCAAAAGTGATGAATAATTGAAATTTAAAGAGAACTATGAAGTGATTGCTCATTCTCTGATAGCAAAATGGGAAATAAATGACTATTAACATTTGGAACATCATGTTTTAAGAGAGTGAGTGCAGCATTTAACTGGCCTGTAGGATCTCCCATATTCTCAGATGGAGTGCTTGCTTATGGAATCATCAGTAACCACTCTGCAGCTAAACATGCTTTGAGTTTTGCAGCTGAAGTGAGTAATCAATCTTACTGTTAAGAATTTTTTTTTTTTTTTTAAATACATGTTTATGAAACTACACTACTGGGATACGTGTTTCAACCAGTACTCAAATTCCAATGTGAAATTAATTCCCTTGATTTTGATGGAAATTGGGAAGCAAACTGAAGTGTGTGGACAAATAATAGCAGCCCTTACATGTTTATAATTTCTATCGGATCTGTTAACTGTCAACTATGGGAGAGATCGTGGAAAGACAGATAAAAAAGGTACAGATTTTGCTTAACGGAAGGATCCTTATAGTGCTTGGTCATTGTTCCTTTTATGTATGGAGGAATAGATCACGTGGATGTTGCAGTTCTTTCAGAACTCCCATTACTTTTAAATCTATCCAAGCTGTCTTCTGAAACTGGAAGTATCATGGTAATATGGTACCATTAGGACATCTGTGAAACTTAGCTTAAAATGTTGCAAAGAGAGGAAGCATGACGTGTCTTTCCTTAGGTATAAATCTCTGAAACTGTAATACACAGGCACCTACAGCCTATGCATAAGCCCAGAGTAGCACCAAGAACCCATCGCTACTCTCTGAGTGTCTTTGTTGATTCTGTGAGTGCAGAATAGTAACGCCGGGAGGAAATCATCGTGACATCTCTCCTGTGGCAGGACAGATGCAGCTCTTCAGTCAGAGCCACTTGTAATGACATTGACAATATTTTTCTGTTTGATATAGAGCTGGGAGCCTTACGGTCTAATGCCTTCATTCATTCCTGCTGCAGTGCTTTGTGAGTAATTACTTGCATACACCATCATCTAGATACTGCCTGATCTTTTGAGCTTCTCTGGTTTTGTGTGTGTGAATTTCATCATATCTTTTAAGCCTATGTAAAGTCTTTCATATTTAATGTCACAGTGACAATTGCACTAGCGTTACACAGTGCTATACTTATTGGCTAACTTAAAGAACTAGAGAAAAAAATCACAGCAGATATGAGAGTAAACTACTAAAAGGGTGCTGTTACCATATGCAGGGTGCTTGTGTGTACAGACATACATAACTGACTACAATGGACTGAGCAGAGATATGCATCTGAATAAGAATGGGAATGTTTCAGGTGATTTAATGCTGTGCTGGGCTGTTTCTAAACAATCATATTCTTTTGGTTGCTTTTCCCATTTTTACTATTATTTGAGCCACAGAATGAAAAATTAAACCATAAAGTAGTGTTTATCCCAAGAGCTTGTCAGCCCAGCCTGCAGACAGAGGCAAGCAGAGACAAGGCTGACCGGGTCCTGCCTTCCTCCAGGACACAGGCACTGAGGAGTGAGATGCTGAGCTGTGGATTTGTGTGCTTAACCTGCCATGAACAGAATTTCCAAGTATCACGTTTTTAACAAACCCCTCCCACTGCTTAAAATATCCTCAGCATGTCTTTTAGGTGTCTTACATTTTTGCTGTAAACTAATATGCAAATATTAGCCATGCACAAAAAGACAGAATAGTGAAAAATCATGGGTATCTACCTAGCTGAGGTGTAAAATGAAACTTTTCAGGTGAACACATGCTTTTTTTTTTAAAAAAAAAAAAAAAAAAAAAAAAAAAAAAAACTGGCTATCTTTTAGGAGGACCAGACTGAAAATAATTACTTGATTTTTCTGTATTCCCCAGACGTGAAACAATTTTCCACCATTTCAATTACATTCATCTGTTTGTCATAACACTTTGTGGAAGTGCTGGTTAAAGCCATTTTATCCTGGGAGCTTGTTTCGTGCAGTCACAGGAGGATTCCATAACAGCTTTGCAGTGCTGTTTGCTTTGCTCTCAGAGCAAGAAGGCACTTCAGGAATGAAGTGTGGTCTGAAGAGGTGAATGGTATTCTCCCAGTGATTTGATACATGGACATGGTATGGACTAGGCTGCAAGGGCTCCTTCCTGAGAGCAATCTTGTGGCTGCTGCAGGAATCCCCATGAATCCTGATCTCTGAAGTTTCCCAGAATAGGCAACATCAGAACATTTGTGAAAGGATTTATTTAAGTGATTTATGGACATAGTATCACCTGGAAACTTTGTAGAAGCAACATGAGAATCTAATTCTCCGGAGCAGTATTCTGTTGTCTTCACCACAGCACATCTTTTTCCTTCTTTGTCCTTCTTCATTCATTACATGTCCTGTAATTATGGCAATAAAAGAGGCAAGAGATTGTCTAGACAAAAGGATCCTCTATTTGACTAGCTTGATTCATCATCTTGGACAGAATACGGAGTAGTATTGCAGTCGTGTATGTGAAGATTGAGTCCTAGACTTACACACAAGAAGGCCAAATTAAGGTTACATAGGCATATTAATTTCTGGGTATTGCTGGCTTTTGAGAGCTGGACTTTGCAAAATAGCATTTTCCATTTTTAGTTTAAAAAAATTTATTCTGTTTAGTGGAATTGTGTTTGTTCCTATGTAAGTTAGTCATCAGCAGGACACATCTGAGACCACTGCTTGTGCTGTGAATCAGGAAAGCTGCAGAATAAAGTCGGAGAAAGCCTCAAAATGGGGAGCAGGGCACAGACAGCTCTGCTGTTCCCCTTCCTGGTTAGAAAATAGAAAGTGAAGAGACTTGCCTCTTCTCACCGTCGTGCCTTCTCACAGGTCGTGCCATAGAGTTGAGGATTCTTTATGTCACCTTCTCCCTCTGGGATAAAAGTTTCGTCACATGGGCTCATTGAACGACCTCTTCTTTCCAACCAGCAGGCAGCAAGAATTATTTCTGCACAAGAGTCAGCAGTAGCTGTGCTGCTGTATTCTGAACTGGTGTTTGCGTTCTTCTGGTTTGCCGATACTAATGTTAAAGTGGTGCTGGGCTTGGCATGTTTGGGGATCAGCTGTACCCTGGAGGCAGATTGTGAGCACAGAAGGTATAAAGGTTCTGCCCCTAGATTTTAAAAAAAATATTAAGTTATAACAAACGAAGGTTTTGTGCTTTAATTTTAATACTGTTTTGGAATGGAATTTTTTAATATATGAGGTAAAGAAAAGTAAGGAAAAAAATCAGTCTTCAAAGTAGGAGTTAGTGGAAGACTATAAAGCGTTTTCAGCCCCCAAATTTATGAATGCATAGTATTGAATTGACTTAAATATCACTAACCAAAGGATTTTCAAGGTACTGAGTATATAAAGCATGAACAGGATGTTCCCTGGTACAGGTTCTTTCCTCTGGAATTTACCCATGCCAGAAACACATCAAGCCCAGTCACATTTCAGAAAAAACGTACTCCTTTTGTCCCAGCCTTTCACCAGCTGCTGGCTCCAGAATCCTTGCTTTGCAGTTTACTGGCAGTGTTTTCTTTGTCTCTGTCCTTCAGAATTTCATTGTTCTGCAGAATCCTGCTCCATTCATTCCATGTACTTGGAAAATGTTGCAACTTTTAGTCTAAGCCAGATATTGCAAAATTACCCAGCTAATGCAGTACAACGATTGGCCACTCTCAGAAATATTATATAATGTTTTTGTTGCCATAAGCCAGGTGGATGGTGCCTGGATTTGTAAGCCATATCTACAAAGGCCCAGTAAAAGTTTTCATGAGAATAAATTTCCCCAAGAGACAGTTTAAGAATGACTAAGACTGGGTGTGACTAAGACTACTAACAAACAATTTGTGTAAGTCAACAAAATCTCCAACCCCTAATGAGAGCTGAAGTCTAATACAAAATTTGTCAAATGGTCATGAGCTGTTAGGGCAAAAAAAAGTAAAGAAGTGATCTGTACTATCAGCTGCTTGCTTTCCAAACTTTGACATGTTCAGGCTTGTGACAAAATAGAAGAGTTGGTCCATCTCATACTTTTCCAACTGTCAAAAACCTACCTGTGATTTCTAAATTAATTTCCTGATTCACTTCTTTGATCAATTGTAGATATTTTTGCCACTTTGGAAACCCAAAATTGAAATATTAACGGTCATCACAAATTCTGTCACTGGTACTTCAAGTCTATAACCCAAACAAAGCTACACAGATTCTGTTGTTCCATACAGTAAATAAAATTGCTTTCTTCTAATTTCTTCAAAACCAAAGGGCTTTTCAATCTGATTCAACTTTTATATATATCTGAACCCTTGCTTACAGAACATGTTTTTGTTTAAAGTATCTGCTGCTGTTTTTATGTTGATTCTCAGTCAGATGTCATTGTTCTTAGTGGAGATTGTTTTCTTGAAGGAAATGATACCACTTAAGGCCAGATTTTCGTCTTTTTTTTTCTAATTAGGTGTGCAGGACCTCCAGAAGGATGTGCTCTCTGCTGTTCTTCTCAAGCAGCTCTAGAGTTTCTCACTTCGGAATACAATTCCACTTTGCCCCCATTTCCACTAGTACTTACTGTCCCAGGAATAATCAGACTTTGTGGAGCTGGCCTGTGCCAACAGGAAAGGCTAATGCTCATCTAAGTGCCATACAATGCACCACAACAATACGGTGTGTAAAAACTGAAACGGAAGGAAACAGCAGATTCTACGTCTGCTGATCCAGTTTCCTAGCTTTTGTTTGTGCTTAAGAAGACCGTGCATTTTCAGTTGACCTATGCTACTTACAGCTTTTTGGGAGCTTCCAATCTTGTTAAAAAGCCTGTCTGTCAAAAGGCTTTTTCTCTGTGCAGTTTTTCCCTTACCAAGTGGTGAAACTTTGAGATGTAATCAGCTGTATCTTATTCAGTATGACAGCAATGAAACCATTTAAGACACTGATGCAAATCAAATCTGATGTTAATGTTATTCCTAAACAGAAACACCCTCAATTGTTCCAGAAACCAAAGACTCACTTGATCACATGTAAAACAAACACATCCCCTTCATACGTTTATGAGTATTGTATTACCATTAGTACAGTCATGAAATCATTACCTGAATGGAATTTTATTTTCTTGCTGTCTCAGACTCAGAGTAGCAATTGGCTACATAGCTATTGCCTCTGGTTATCAGCCAGACAATGCTTTGTTAGTTCTCTGAAAAGCACTTTGGTTGCTCTGCTTTAAAAAGCAACTTACAGAGCTCAATCATCGCAGGAAACCAGGAGGTGGAATTTATTGTATTGGAAATAGCGCAGCTGTGTAGCTGTGGCTTCTTCACATCACTCTCATGATGAAATCAGGAGTTAAAAGATATTCACCTCCAGTAGTAACACACCCAGATTTTAGTGGAACTAAACTAGATGAAATAAACTGTTTCACTGAGGTGTTTTTGAAACTAAAAAAAATTATATTAATTTTTTGTGGTTGCTGTGAAGATAATAATTGTGTTGTGTCAGTTTGTGCTTTTTTTCCTTCTCTTTTTTCTTATTTGTGATTTAGTGTTTTCATCAGTTTGGGATATAAATGTTGCTATACTGGTAATTATAAATTTATTTACTTGATGAGCTCTACAGAACTTATATTCTTTAACTGTACAATGACTGGAACAACTATGTCCTGCTGCTTAACTGTGGCCATTAATTATTGAAAACAAAACAAAACAAAAACACCCAAACAAACAACAACCACCACCTTTCCCTGGATAAATTGGTTTCTCTTTCCCCAGCTCATCTTAATTTGTATATTATCTATAAATGGCATATTTTAAAGTGTTCCTTCATGGTAAATTTTTATATCTGAATAAAAAAAAAACAAAACGATTGAGTGAGAATGAGATAAATGCAGCTGACTCTGTTTAGCAGACAATTACTAACACCTTATAGTGAACACCTTATAGTGGTAATAGAACCATTGGAGACTTTTACTTGATGATGTTCTTCTCTGAAAGTCTGTCTCTTTCTGCCTTAGGTTAGTTTGACTACGTAAAGACAATCTGAGATGTTTCTTGTTTATACCTTTAGGAAGGAGAGGGGAATTTAACTCACAGTATATATTGCTTTTCAGGTTGCGATTTACAAAAGGGTTACAAGGTACTATTGCCCTGTATAGCAGCCTCTGCAAATTTGTGGTCAGTATACAAGTAACTATGATTCCTTATTGAGCTCTTTTAACTACTCCATTTCTTTTCCTCAGGTTTGGGTTGATGCTGGTACACAGATATTTTTCTCTTATGCAATCTGCTTGGGGTGCTTGACAGCTCTGGGAAGTTACAACAACTATAATAACAACTGCTACAGGTAATATCTTCTACACATTACTTTATAGCTTCACTCTGAAGTATTTCCCTTTTCCTTCAGCCACTTGCATGAGGAATCATAAGCACAGGCACATATTTTCATTGAACAGAGACCTGTAATGCTTTCTTTATATTTTTTTCAGTACTCTTTTCTAAATTTTGGTGGTTTTACCCCTTTGATCACATCTGACCCTTGCGCATCCATGTCACTCAGTACACACACATATGTGTATAGTATACTGAATTCCATACATTGTATGTATGCTGTATTTGATTGTATAATGTATATCAGTTTAAAAAAAAAAAAAAGTTATATGAAAAATTGTTATCAAAACTCACCCTAGTTTGGACTGTGTTCTGAATGTTATTTTTTCCATAGTTTACTAGCTCCTAGATAGGCCACAGTAGAAAATGATAGCATGTCATTTCTAGTCTTTATAGAAATCAGTAAGGAAATTGCTAATGACTTCAGCAGGTTTTAATCTTTTCTGAATCAGTCAATAAGATATGACTCTAACACAAAGTTCCCATTTGATTTTACTGGCACAGGCAGGAAAATGAACACTATGTTTTTCCTCTGGCATTTGTAGTTATTGCATTAGCTTTCTTACTGTTAACAGCCTCTAATACATACAAGACAGTACATGATAGTTTGAATGTACTGACTCCATTATGATAGACAGAGAATTAAATTTTCATTTTTCTCTAAAGGAAATAATAATATAGCCCCAAAGCCAAAGCAAAATAAATAAATGGGGTTGGAATTTAAATTCTTAGTTATAATTTTACCTGGAGAGTTTAGGAGCCAGTTTTAGAAAATGTGTTCACTATCTTAGCAACAATTTGCTCTTCTGCCAGAGAAACAGCAAACAGTAGGATCCTGCAGAGAAAGAGAGAGCTGGGAGACTAGAAACCACAGGCACAAATGTATCCACCAGCTGAATGGCTGCAAAACTATCCAGGAACAATTAAGGGTACTCTGCTATCTAATCATGCAAAGTAACTCAGCAGCGGCACAAGTTATTGTTTTACATGGCTACGAGTGCCAAAATTCCAAATGTCTTGCTGCATTAAGTAGTGGAACTCGCATAGAGTATTCCAACAATACTGATTGACGTTGTTTTCAGAATAATGATAAAGCTCCAACAGAGGGTAGTGAATGCCCCTAAGGAACAGTGGGCAATGAGAGTTTTCCCTAATTAGTGTAAACGATGCTGATCTACTTAAGGCTACTCTTTTTTTGTTGTTGTTGTTATTTTATCTTATTTTTATTTCTCTCCAGTTGTATCATGTCTAAAAAACTACTCTGTCACTTCCTCAAGGATGGCAGTAGTCTTTTTGCAATGGTTTTGAAACTTTTTACAAAAAGCAGGAGTTTTGATGTGTGACTGGGAGAACTTAGACAATTTTTCTTCTTCTCCTCTGACCCTGACAGTATAGCTTGGCATCTCTGTAAAATAGATCAGCAGCTCACTTTTAAAGCTCATGGACAAGATGCTGCAACCAAATATTTATTTATTTTTCTGAATGCGGTCTTCACAATTCCTTTAACAAAGTGTTTTCACAAAAAAAATAGAACAGATTTTATGGCGTCACAAAGTAAGATTCTTCATAAAACTGAAGAAACAAGTGAGACAGAAGCTAACTGCAGAAAGCAGATGATTTAAACAGGGGTGTTAACAGAACAAGCTGTACAAAACAGCTATGCAGCCTTTTCTTTACAGTGGAAAGTGGAATTAAACTTATATTCTAACTACCACTTAAAAAAAAAAAAAAAAAAAAAGGAAAACCAGGCCATGGATTTGTCTTCAGAAATACCTGCAGTGTAATTGTCTGGTTGTAACATGCGCTTCCACTCTTTTTGCACTCTGAGATTTTTTTTTTTCCTAAGGGTAAGTTTCAGAAGAAAATAATGACATGATGTATTTTAGTGGGAAAAAGGGGTGTTTTCATTAGCAACCTGATCTAGGTCATTAATATTATAAGTTAATTGCAAACAAGTCACTGCACATCTTTAAATAAGAAATTAAGTTTTATTGTTTTTACTAATCTTTCTTTGTAATGCTTTAAGACAGTGAGAAAATTACGAGGCCAAATCCTCTCTGGGTTTACAACAGTTTATATCAATAGTGCCTCTTAAGAAAAGATGAAAACAGTCAGTAAAGTCCACTGGCAATGTTCTCCATATATTAAAAAAAAAAGAGGTGTACTTATGTTTCCTCTAATTTTTAGCAAGCTAAGAAATCCTAACCCATTTAAACCTTAAGGGAAGGATTCTGTAACTTCCCACTCCCTCAACAGACAGAAAAGGAAACTATTCTTGTTCCTGCTTCATGTTTTCTGTATTTGCAGAACTAATCTAGCTCCCTGCCGGACAGTGGTCAGTTCCCCATCAGGGAAAACACTGATTTCACAACACCACTCCTTGCACCTGAGGAAGACAGTTTTTACATACGAGCTCTTGTACAATTCATGGGGCATCTGCCTCACTTCTGCTGCATTGCAGAAGACAAATGAATAATTTCACATACTGTCAACGAATGGACAAAATTTTGGGAAAAAAATTATATATATATATATATATATATATATATATGGCCTTGATCAAGCTTCCAGTCTAAGAGGAAAAGAGGAATGGGAATTGGCCATCAGGGAATCCATAAAGGCAAGGAAGTGACTGGAAGCATGCAAAGGAAGGCAGAATGAATTTCCAGCATTATCCAGGCTGTCAGGCAGGGAGAGGATAAATTGAATTATGCCTTGAATTATTCAGGTGATCATCAAGACATTCATTTGGAAGAATGTGAAGTTTTCATAAAAATTTGACGATTTCCATTCATTTGAAATGCACTTGGGCTTCAGTCAGGCTCTGATGTCTTCCTATCAAGGATACTTATAAAAAATTGATGGAAAAGCAGTTATACTTTGTGTTTTCCTTCCAATGTTTCCTGAGCACTTGCTTCCAAAAATTCATTGGTTTCTGAATCAATGAATCCAATTCAAACTGGAGGCTATATTTTTATTAGGATGGGAAACACTATTACATTCCCAGAGACTGAAGTCTTTGGCCTATTACTGTCCAACTGGGGAACAAAATAGTGGAGCTGTGACTGTGTTTTGTTAATAGATACCTCACTAACTGGAGATGGTAAAAATCCCATTAGGTTCACTTTTGCCCATTTCCCTTGAGAAACGTGTGCCTACCTGTAACTATTTTGTTCCAAACCAACCTCATGGAAACGTGGGTCATGTATCTTCCCTGTGAGTGCAGAAATGGCTGTGGTCCTCTTGTTACTTTCTGAGATGATCTAGTTACCCATGACTGTCCAGCTTAAACCACCTGGGCCTTGCTTCCCCCACAAGGATGCAGCAGCACCCACCAGGTGCTCTAAAGATTTGCAGGGAGCAACATGTCTCCAACTCAGCCTTTTTTCTCATAGGCAGGAACCAGCAGCTCTCAGAAGTCCTGTACCACACCACTCACCAGAAAAAATATTGTGGTGGTTGGACTGCATTTAAAGCCTGGGATTTATGTAAAATCTTATTTGCAGAAAACTGGCTGTTCCAAATGGAAGCATAACACAAATGTTGAGCAGTTAGATCGACCCCTTTAAAATAGCATCTTTTTTTTTTTTTTTTTTTTTTTAATTGACAAAGATAACATCTTTTTGATGTCTTTTATCGAGAATATTTCATTACGTTTAGTCTTAATTTCTCAGCATTGAACTGACTGATTTCTTAGGTGAGATAGATTGGGGTGATAATCTCTCTAGGTTTATTTATTCAGTGCTGAAATACATGGAGAAGAATGGTTAGGAAGGTGAGTCTTTTCCTTGTTTTATTTCTCTGCAAAATGCAAAGGACACAGTGCTCCCCATTTTTTCTTTTAGATTGTAGTTTTGCTTTAAAACATTTACAATGCATGACTAGCCTGTCTGTCCACAACTACAGGAAGAAATTTCATATGAAAATCAACTTTTAAAAGTTAGAACTCTGCTTTCTGAATTTTAAGAAGGTATTTTAAAAGACCTATTTAACTCTGTTAATAACTGAACAGTGAGGGAGAGGGCCCATGCATGAAAGGAGTGTGAAGATCACTGGACTTCTCTGCATCCACATCTTAGTCTACAAACTCTTTCTCATTTCTGTACCAGTTTGGGCAATTAGTAGATGGTATGCCATACAGAAAAGGTTTTCTATGAAATGGATATGAAAGCATAAAAACATTCTTAAAATAATCATCAAAATTAATTGTAGGTAAGGTGTGAAGAGAGAGAGCCAAAGCCTCCCACGGCCCAAGAGCCCTAGTTCAGCACTCACTTTGCAGTACTGAAATGTATACCTGCTTCCTGCCATTTAGAGTGTATGTGCCTGATGCTAAGGTGAGTCCAAGTCAGTAAAGGAGGAGCTTTGAACAGATGTGGGAGGCAATTTGGGGCCCGTTAGTGAAGGAATTAGATGCTGGAACTGGTTGCCCACTTCTGACTTAAGGAACAGATGAGATAAAGTTACAGTATAAAAATACCAAACTAAACAAGCAATAATGCAGAAAGATTGCCAAATAGGTTTGGCCAGAGTATACAACAGGACTTGAAAGATATGAATTATGTCTTTGATTCTCAAGAAGTCACTACAACTCTATGAGAAATATGATAATTGTTATTTAAGACACGGATTCAGAACCTGTTAGATTTTTCAGGGTTATTTCTTCTCATAGACAGCTTGCATGAAAACTTTCTTCAGAGCTGTAGTAGTAAGGGAATAAACCAGGCTAAGGAGTAGGCTTTACAGAACTAGAGGCTTGGCTTGTGTTTCAGTGTTTTAGATTCCAAATTCATTTTCAGACATCTAGGTTAGATCATTACTTTCCCAAGTACACAGCTGTCTCTTGTAGCAAACTGTCTTAAACTGTCATAATAAATCATCCCCATATCCTCATCTGACAAGCCTGAAGTGCTGTTTGAAAGCAGGATAAACAATGATATTTCACAGAGCTCTGGGGAATGATCATACCTTTCTCCAACAATACTTTCCCCTTATTTTAACGTGACTTACTATTGTGAAATTTCAAATCTAGATAAAGAATTATTTCTTCACTTTGGCCTCGTAATTACCATTGTAGGATTGTAATTGTCATGTGTAGGATACATGTCTGGGAGACAGCGTCTCTGCCCATTCTCTTTGCTTACTTCCTAGACACTTAGGAACATACAAAGTTCTTAGAATTTGTATGCTGTTTTTTATTACTATGACTTCTAAAAAAAAAAAAAAAAAAAAGAGTTTTTAAAGCAAACCAGGATTGTATTTTTGTATAGATACATATTGCCATTGTACTGTACTTGGGGTAGTATTAGCTAAGATCTAATCATAGGATTTTTTTCCAGGGAACAAATTACTAATAATTTTATGTAGCTTATAAATTTATTTATATCCTCTGTAGTATGTTATTACAACTACTGAAGAAAAATTGTTATTAATCCCATTTTTACATTTTATTTGACTGTGCTTTTTTAAAGATTCTGTTGAAAAGCAGTGAGTGCGTAGAAACAGGTTTGCAATTCAGCCAGTTAAAATACAAGCAGAAGTATTATAAAGGTATCTTCCTGCAGATGCTTATGCCTGCCTGATTTCTTTCAGGCATACTATCATTTGGCACCTTTTTCAGAGGTTAATGTCCATTCCTGCAGCTTGGGGTTCTATTAATTGTATGGCTCAGTACACGAAAGAAACCCAGGCTCTGGAGATCAACTGCAGTATTTCTTATTTATATTTTCAGAGACTGCATCATGCTCTGCTGCTTGAACAGTGGCACAAGCTTTGTTGCTGGTTTTGCTATCTTTTCAGTTCTTGGATTTATGGCTTATGAACAAGGTGTGCCCATTGCAGAAGTGGCAGAATCAGGTAAGTTCCAAAAGCAGTTTTCTGAATGAACAAAAAATGTCCAAAGGCTGATGTCAGAATAGTTAGTCTGTGCAGTATCTCATGGATAAGTTAACTGTTTTGCAGAAATTTTGACAAAATTCCTCTTAAATATCGGTTACTTAATTCATTAGAATAATTCTATGTGAAGAGTTATTAACTATTTTTAGTGATACATTTATGTGTGAGTAACGTTAATATTGTTGTGCAGAGCACCGAACTCATTAGGTTAATGAGCTATTGTAACACAAACTTAGTCCAGCTGAACATCCAGCAGTTTATATTACTCATTTATGCCCCTTGAGTGTTATATCCTCATGAAAGAAGTATTTATTGTCCTTTAAGTGAGACAGACCTGAATCCATGAAAATGTATGTTACTTCTGAGAAACAAATAAGACGAAGCTTTTAAAGTAATGACAAACGAGATCTTTAGGATAAATCTTTGGAAGTCCTCTCAAGTCTTGCTTAACACATAACATCCAGCTACATATCTCTAGACTGCTAATGCCATCTCCTAATGTCAGTAAGTTTTTCTCCCAGCTCTACATGAAATTAACCATCCAACTTTACATACCATCACCTGAAGTTAAGCACCTAATGAAAGTTAATTGATCTGTGTTATCTTTGTGGGCACGACACCTTTAAACATCACTTAAAACCCAAGAGAACAAAAAGAAAAGTAGGGATGCCCAGAAAGAAAAGCAGCATAATGGTTAACTGTTGAGAAGGAGAAATGGTTCTCAGGAATTTAGTCAAGGTTAGCAGGAAAACTACAAAGCAACTAAAGCTTTCATGATACTGTCATGGAAAATATTTCTCTTTCTCTAAAGTGCTTGCTTTATACTATTACTGAAACTGTATAGAAAAAGGTTAGAAGACTACATCAACCCCGGAAATTATGGGAACTTGTAAACACCGAATTAAATGAAAAAGCAGTAATATATTGACAGGTCTTCACTGAAGTTATTGAAGCAGGAGCACCTTTATCAGCCTTCTGAATCTACCTTTATATTCCTGTTTTAAAAGCTGACTAACTTCAAGAAAAGCTTCTATAGCGTAAGAATTTGCAGCATCTGAAAAGTGAGCAAAGGTAAATGAATGGGAAAAGTATGAGCTAGGAGAGATGGCAGTTTAGTATATTTGAGAGGTTACAAACGATGCTGCAAAAATATCCAATTTTAAAGATTTATGTAAATATACAGCTTATAAATGAATGTTATGTACCCACAGCAGCACTCAGAAATTGAGAGAAGATTAGGAACAATCAAGTAGGCAATTGGCTCGTATCATGTATGGCTTCCAAGATGCAGCTTCCACTGACTGTGTTCTTGAACAAAATGTTGGACACAGTGCTGCCTTAGGAAGAAAAAAAAAAAACAACAGATTTCAGAATGTGTTAATGAGTTAGACAACACACTGTTATTTATTCAGGCATAGGAGTCTTGTACATCCACACAAAGAAACAGAACGTAAGGCACAGTGATGTCTTAGCAGAAGTCTTGACCTTCATTTGGACATCATTCGGACATTTCATCATTTGGACAGGATGTAGGCAGAGCTGATGTGCCAAGCAAGTCCTTATTTCTGAGTAGCCTTTTCACCAAATATTTAAATGAATATTTGTCCCTAGTTGATCGTGGCCAGCAGCTAAGCACCCACACTGACAATCACTTCTTTGCCCACCCAAGTGTGATGTGGGGGAAAATAGGAAGAGAAAAAGTGAGAAAAATTGTTTGTAGGTCAAGATAAAGACAGCTTAATAACTGAAGGAAAGATGAGTAAAAAACAACCGATGCAAAAACAATTACCCCCTCCCATGAGCAGACTGATGCTCAGCCATTCTCTGAGCAAAGGCCACCTTGGAAGACAGCTCCCACATTCTTCTTCTTCTACCCCAGGTTTTCTTGCTGATCATGACATTACATGGTATGGAATGTTTCTTTAGCCAATTTGAGTTGGCTGTTCAGCTGTGTCTCCTCCCAGCCTCTTGCCAAGCACACTTGCTAGGGGCAGGCAGAGTAGGAAAACAAGAAAGACTTGATGCTGTACATGCACTGCTCAGTAGTAGCCAAAACATTGGTGTTAGCAAAGTTGTTCTAGCCACAATCTGAAATGCAGAACTATATAGACTGCTGGGAAGACGCTGTCCCAGCCAGACCCAGTACACAAGTATAAACTGTTTACTTTGTTTTCTTCCTTTTCAGGACCAGGACTTGCATTCATTGCTTACCCTAAAGCTGTTACCATGATGCCTCTTTCTCCCCTGTGGGCAACTCTGTTCTTCATGATGCTCATATTCCTTGGATTAGATAGTCAGGTATGAAACAAACACCATTCAAATATTTGGTCAGATTCCCTAGCATGTGTGTATCACCAACCTTAAATAGCATTTAACCTGATGAAAGAATGAACCCTAACTTAATTTGTTGCTTAAAACCATTGACTCAAGTTCCTTATTTAAATCTTATTTATATGATAGTAGAGATTCCTTTATCTTATTGAGATCATTGATTCAGCCTGACTACAGTTTCCACTGTTAACATGGAAATCAGTTTGAACTTTAATATGGGTGATTGAAGTTCACAATTCAGTAGAATGTCAGTGTGTAATCCTTTCCAGTTTTTAAAGCACTTTGCAAAGAATTTTGAAACCAAGTATCAGACAATGTTAACATAATTTCACATGGTGTGTTCATACTTCAAGATGCCACAGCAAGAAATGTGGCAGTAAAGTGACAGCATAGAAATCCTTCCTATGTGACCATAAAATTTGTAAATATTATTTGATGAAAAATATGAAGTGGTTGACATTTTTAGTACGCAGCTCAGCTCTCTGTGTGATTTGTTTCACAAACTGTATGACTATATCCTGTAAAATAAATATCACCAGTGTTTATTTTGCATGACATTTCCAATCATTAAAATACAGGTTTTAATAACTTTTCTTTTTTCCAACATAACAAATTTTATCAAAAGTCTGAAAATGAGCAATTTCTGAATCCTACTCTTGAATGTTTCAATGACAGTCTTTGTATTGTTTACTTGGGGGCATTCATTTTGGTGGCTATTTTAGAAACTTTGCAACAGAGCCCTGAGCCAGGTGCTCAGGTCTCCAGCTTTCTGGTGATTTTTAAAGTTAGCAAGAATGTTCATCCCCTCCTTCATTAGATGTATTTGGCTCAGGCACCTAATAACTTTATGGAACTTCTCTCTTCTGTAAAATGGAAAGAGCTTCTCCAAACAACCAACCAATAACAAAAACCCTGCCACAGCTCATTTAGCATTGCTTGAAAGTGCATAGAACTGCACATCGTTCCTCTGAGAAATGAAAGTGCAGGATGCTTTGAATGAAATTCTGCTACAGTCATGCAAAAGTCATACATCATATAAGTCCCATTCAAGCAATATTTGAAAGATATGAATTTTATGTAATCCATCTGCTACAGGGCAAAACAATTCTGATATAATATAAGTGGCTTCAACTATTTGAATTTGGTTGTGGACTGGAAATCCGTAGCTGTGGGCTTTTTAATTCTGAAATGATGTTCCTCTCAGTTTGAGCTTACAGTATCCTCAGGGATCATTCAGTCTTTCTCTCTGATGAGAACATAAAAGGATATTTGAAGTGTTTTGTAGCAAATCCAAATCCCAAGAGCAGATGAGACATATTTTATTTGTACTTTTTTGTCATTTGTTCTAGTTCGTGTGTGTTGAAAGTCTCGTGACAGCTGTTGTAGATATGTACCCAAAGATTTTCCGAAGGGGTTACAGAAGAGAACTGTTGATTCTTGGACTTTCCATTGTGTCGTATTTCATTGGTCTGATAATGTTGACTGAGGTAAGATGTGCTTTGTTGAATTCCTGCAGACAAAAACAAATGTGTGTCTGCTTATAAGCATGACAAATAAAACACATGAATATTTGCCATAGACAAATTGTGCTGTCAGGAATATGACTACAGAATTCTTGAGAAACTGTTCTCACCTGCTTCATGATATTTGAAATGTATCCTCAATTTTTCTGCTGAGCTTAGGAAGTATCTTATTTGAAGTTACATAGCAAAGGATATTCCATCTGCTTTACACCAGCCAAACAGGTATCTTGGTCATGGTTTCAGCTGACTTATTCTGGGCAGACCAGTCTGAAAATGTCTTAGATGAATAAATCAGTGAACGTGATGAAGTGAAAAAAGAAAGATAAAATATCTTTGATTTTAATATCTCCAGGTAAATCAATACAGTCCATTTCTGAGCATAAATTGCTTTGGTATGATGGTAACAGGAAAAAAAAATATATATATATATTTTTTTCAAACAAACAAGGGTGTTTGCTTTGGGGTGTTGTAAGCCAAAATGTCTGAAGGTGTTAGTCCATCCCATTAATACATGATACGTGTCTGCAATTACTGTGTTTGGAGCCCAGGTAGGGGACGGACTGTGGGATCCTTTACTACTTGGTGTGAGTTTAGTCTTGCTGCTCGGTGCTTGCTTTACAGAGTGACTTGTATAAACAGTCTTCTGCTCCTTCAATTTATCCTCTTAAAACAACCATCAGACAGGCAGAGTCCACACTCTCCTCTGCTTGCTGTGCCATTAGAACCTCCCTGCACCAGGGAGAGAGGCAAAGAAAAGAGCTGCATGTCTGATGAGCTGTGGAATTAAATGCCAGAGGAATGTGTGTCTGAGCAAGCCTTGCTGTCTTAACTGTGAAGGGCCACAATGTGTCTCTGTTGTACAGCAATCTTGGCAGGGTTTCCCAGTGAAGCAGATTCCCAGGGTTTCATCAGCTCATCTGGGGTCACTTACACTTGCTCTATAGACAGTCCTTAGACCTTGCTTTGGTACCAAAAAAAAAAGAACAAATTTCATCTGAAAAAGACATTAGGCAATTGTAGACATGTTAGTCTGTTGTCCTTGGTACAAACTATGTTTCTTAGATGTTTCCAGAGAGGTATTTGCAGATGAGAGATGGGAATACACCCATGAGTGAACAAGGTAATAGTCCCACTGAAATATTCTGTATGATTCTGGTTCAGACTGGGACAACATGCAAAACAAGAGCAGGGAGCCATAATCCTGGGAGTGCAGCGCTG
The DNA here is from genome assembly GCF_964035555.1 of Netta rufina. Classification (NCBI taxonomy): domain Eukaryota; kingdom Metazoa; phylum Chordata; class Aves; order Anseriformes; family Anatidae; genus Netta; species Netta rufina. Next base: position 6,445,420 of record NC_140133.1, on the reverse strand, counting down.
ATTGTACCTGTGACTAGAGAAATGCTGGAAATGAAGGGTACACGTATGCTTTCTGTAAGCATGTCATAAAGGTAGCAGCAAGTATAAACATGAATCATTCTGCAAATAAAATGGCTCCTTCTCTCTCATCCCCAAGCCAGGGTGTATGAGCCAGCCATGAATAATTACAGGCTGAAAATTAGGAAAGGATTTCTATCCACCAGAACAGTGAGGTTCTGGGAGTTTTTCCAAGAACAACAGTTATAACTGGCTTTGTACTGGAATTCAGATTGCCAGTCAGTTTGTGAAAGGTATTATGTGATTTTTCCCGGTGAGAACAAAGGACTTGACAAAAGTTGATTAAGAATTTCTTCCAGATGTGTGTCCCTGTAATCTGGGCATCGGAGCAGAACAGAGACCAATTTGCTTGTAATTATTCTTGCTTTCAGTAAGATAAATCATCTTTGCTATGTAAAATAAGAAAATTTTGGAATAATTCCTCCCACAGTCTGCATGTTAAGCAGAGCAGTGAGAGATGCATTAACAAGATGTACAGGTTCAGAAATATGAGCATGAAGAATTAAGAGAAAGTAAGGTATGCAAAATGGCAGGACTATTGTTCCAGGAATTTTGCAGAAGTGTTTTTCTTACAGTGTATTGCTTTGGTTATTCTCTAAGCTTCCAGTCTGCTCAGATATTTGCTGAACCTCACAGTGAGCTTTTTGCAGTAAAGATTACCACTTGCTAGATTTTGGAACGTAGCCAGCTGGCAGAGGCAGCACTACAAACTAAAAGCAAATGCAGCTAATAATCAAAAAAGCATCCACATTAGGAGCAAGGAAAAAAAAATCACATGTAATAAAAAAAATTGACTTCAATATTTTTATTCTGGCCTGAGAAGGTGTGCTGTGTCTGGCTGGGATGGAGTTGACTTTCACTGTAGCAGCACAGTGCTGTGCTCTGCGCGTGTAGCTAGAACAGCACTGGTATCACTCGAGTGTTATGCTGAGCAGTGCTGGCACCACATCAGGACTCCCTCCAGCCCCCCAGAGCCAACAGGCTGGGGGTGGGCAAGTGTTGGGGAGGGGACGTCACCAGGGCAGCTGACCTTAACTGACCAAAGGGCTATTCCATGCCATATGGAATGAAATAAAAGCAATAAAATGTGGGAAAGGGGAAGGAGAGTTGGGGGCGGGGGCTCTCTTAGTTGAAGCATCTGTCCTCCCAAACAACCGCTACTCATGTTGAGGCCCTGCATCCAAGAACGTGGCCAAATATCTCTCGCTGATAGGAAGTAGAGAGTAATGGCTTTTCTCTCTCTGTGCTTCCGCATGGCCTTTGTTTTTCTTTTTTTTTTTTTTTCCTCCCCTCTTCCTTTTCCTGTTAATTAAATCATCCTTACCTCAAACCTTGAACCCTTTGTGTTCTCCCCTTTCCTGTTTGAGGAGGCAGAGTGAGAGAGCAACTGTGGTGGAGCTTGGCTGTCCACCTGAGTAAAACCACCATAGAAGACTGATATTCCACAGCGCTTTTACTACAACTTTTTGTTTGAATGGTGACCAAATTCAAGGGGAACCTTAAAGGACAGATATACTTTTTTTTTTTTCTCTGTAGTACTAGAGAGATATAATTTGTTATTGAGAGAAGAGACTTACATGTATGTACATCATCAGTGAGGCAATCTAGATATCTATGATCCCATACTGAAATGACACACTAGAGGAGAACACTCCGTTCTGTGCTACTTCAACAAGGCATCAAAACGTTATGCATGAGGGAGATTTCCAAGAGTAAATATGTATCCCTTGTCCTCTTTTGTTTTTCTAAACAAACAATCCTGGATTTTTCTTCAGGCTTTGGATTATTCATAAAATATGTTTTTCCTTAAAGAAAAACTTTTTCATTCAGACATATGGTCGTTTCCTACCTATGCAGCAGAGGTTTTGCCAGATGCTTGCTTGGACATCAATGCAATTTTATATACAATTACTTTAGAACATAACAATCGTATGTGCAAGAAGATTTAGATAGTATGTCAAATTTAAAGAGTCCACCTTAATGCACCTTCACTTAGTTAATGCTGAGACAAAACAAAACAACAACAACAAAAAGAAACAAACAAGTAAATCCTAGATATTGTTTTTTGATTTAGTTTTCTCTGTTTTTAGAGTTCCCTTCCATTTTCAGAAAATTGTCTGAAATGTAATAGATCATGTGTACTACTCAAATAGCATTATATTTCAACTGAAGAGACGATCTCAAGTCTCTATTTCCTTCGTATAGCTTTCTGCAAAGAGGGAAGTCTTAAGTTTCCTTTCTATTGAAATGATCTGTGAAACTCCTCATTATTATTTCAATATTGAAAGCATATGTGATAAGAGATTAATCTTGGGGAAAAAAAAAAAAAAAAGGAAGAAAAAAGAGAAGAAAAGAATTGTCTCTGATAGATTTGACAACTGAAATAAATGAGTCATAGTCAAACAGTAAGGAAGTGAAGGATGTCTTGGATAAGCATATATACCTTTTTCATATTGGTTTGTACTAGGGCACCACTGAGGGCAGAAAACTACAGGACCATTGATAGCATATTATGCATTGTGTATGGATTCCATGCTTGCTTTGGATACTGATTAGTTTTGGTTGATCTCCTTTTTGGAACTGCACATGTTGCTACTTAAAGTCACTTGGTGAACAATATTTAGCTTGTTAGGAAAACTTTAAAAGAAAAAGCTTGAAGCTTGCCTGGAATTAGGATGGTTATTATTTCATGTTTTATCAAAAAACATTGACTCACTTAAGTAATGCAGATGAAAGTCCGTGAGTTATAATCAAACTTTACATTCGAGCTTACTCATTTTACAGTCCCTATGCCAATGGAGATTGATCCTAGTAGATATAGATTTTGCCTTCTTTCCCTACATTTGCACTTACTAGTGCATTTTGCACCTACTAATGCATTTACACATTGGTAGCACAGATATTAAAACAAATAAACAAAAGCCCTGCATCTTTATGTGCACTCTTCTGGAGATCAGAATCACCCACCATTATCTACAGTTTAATATGATAACAAATGAAGTTAAAAATAAAAATGTAAGGAGGTGAGAGAGTGTTTTGGAACAAGTGAAATGTAGGCCTGTGCACTCCAGTAATTACTACTTTAAAGCAAATATTCAGCTGGCATAGGGAATCATCTTAAGTGTTATGGAAGGAAAGATCCTTCACATTCATCCACTGAAAAATGAATATTCTGTGTTCAAGAAGGAGCCAACTGTAGTAGGAACATTGCCAGAGGAAACAACAGATTGACTGTGTAATTAAAGACACATTTGCTGTGAAATATTTGTACCATTGCCAACATGACATTTCAGTTTTATTTTTTTGTCCTTTTTCTGTTTCTGTCTTTCAGGGTGGGATGTACGTCTTTCAGTTATTTGACTCGTATGCAGCTAGTGGCATGTGCCTTCTTTTTGTTGCCATATTTGAATGTGTCTGCATAGGCTGGGTTTATGGTGAGTTGCTAAAAATTGTTGTCATTTTCAGTTTTTATGAAAGCTTTCTGTTTGCACAAAAACAATGTGAAGGCCTTGTACTCTTATGCAGTAGGGCCCTCCACACTCCTGTGTTCTGCTACAAGCCAGGAATATGTTTTTCTTCCACTCTAATGAGGAGAGTGCAATGGAGATTTTTCTTGCTCCTTCCAGGACTGACTTTCACATTCCTCCACCACAGAAATCCTCAGCTGCCTTAGAAATTAGGGGTGGCAATAAGTCTTTCTTCTCTCACGAAGTGTCTCTGCAGGACATGTTCCCTTCTACTTCTGACATGCACAAATAAATCCAGGGGACTTGGAGTTCATTTCTCATTAACACAGAAGGGGCATAGTAACGTTCCTAGATCTGCTGCTTCTGTCAGCAAAGTCAGGGGAAAGCCACCAAAGTTCTGGGTATGTTCAAGGTGCATCATCAAACCTTTATTTGCATACAAAAGACTAACAATTTTACTATGTAAAGCAATGTATGAACTTCAGATCACACATGACCCTGGCTATTTAAGGATTCACATATGGGCTTGTAGCATATATAATATTCAACTGGGCCTGCTCAAACTGTTACTGACCAGAAGCAGTTTCTGACTGCCCACTCCTACTCAGACACATATAGGCAGCAACCTCTGCCAGAAGTATGGAGCAAAAGACAGAGAGATGTATGTGAGAGAAAGAGATGGCTTCTTTGATCTCTGAAACTCTGCCAGAACCCACATTTTTGTCTGTTCTGTTTTAAATGCTGACCTGTATAATCTCTTGCATGTACATTCTACATCTTCTTTTGATTTGCTTTTTGGGGCAGGCAGCAATCGCTTTTATGACAACATTGAGGATATGATTGGGTACAAACCACTAACATTGATTAAATGGTGCTGGATGGTCTTAACTCCAGGTATTTGTGCAGTAAGTACAGAATATCTCAGTAACTTGTTTTAGACATAACGAAGGTTTTCTGTGCATAATTTTAGAAACTTGTTGCTGCTAATAGTTCACAACAGTAGAGTAAAATGCCTATTGATTTACAACATATGTTTTAATTCAAAAATACTCTGCAGGATGTGTATAAAAACATTAAATTTATGTGTTCTGTGAATTGTGAGAAATATTTGCATATATGATAATAGGGAAAAAAATAAAAATAAAAATAAAAATAAAAATAAAAATAAAAATAAAAACCTCAGAGGCCTACGTGAACATTTGCCGATACAGGAGAGGTTTTTCCTCACTGCTTCGGTAATATACCTTGTGTCTACTAGGTATAACTCAAGATCCTCCAAACTTACACATTTTACTTGCCACTCCAGCCTCCTGTTTCCTTCCCTCTGTGGATGACTAGACATTTTTCAAAGACGTATTTTTCCTTCAAGCTTAAGTAGTAGAAGAGGCCAAGGAATATCTCATATGTGTGAAGAAGGTGAAGGAAGAAGCTAGGAGTACTGGTGCCCATTGTGGCGCTCTGCTGTGGCTACATAACGAAGACAAAATTGCAAAAGGAGCATAACCAAATTGCCCATAAATTTGATCCACAAATGCTTGAGTATTAGATAGTAAAACCTTCCAGTTGTCCCACGGATAGCAAGATGCATTGGGGCAGCTGGAGATCCAGGTTCACTTGAGCTCCGTCACTTACTCTGTTTGCAAAGCTGGGGAAATTGCTGACTAATTTTCTCCAACTCTGAAAATAAGTTAATATCATTTGCTCCTGTGCATTCTTGTCAAGACTTTGGAGAATAGTATACGGTAACTTTTCTGTATTACATAAACTTAAACGGTCCAAACTTCTTAATTATATACCTGTTGAATTTAAACAGATATAATAGAGCTTTTGAGAGGATGAAAGATTTGGTGTGCAGAACTGCAGATACAGACAGTGGATTAAAGCAACTTTGACGATTTTGGCTTTCCTCATTCATCATGACTGGTTGGAGAGAACGCAGCTAATTACAGCTGGTTCATGGTAGCAAAACTTAATCTTTCCTGACCATGTACTGTTTGCCATCAAAGTGCAGGTTTTATTGTCATTGAGAGGTAAATAGGATTTAAACTTGAAAGGTTGTTCATTTCAGCAGAATGAGCTGAGACATGTTAGCTCAGCTGTACATAAAAGAATACATTACTGTGTATTTTTTCTCTGTAAAGCTTACCTCTGCTTCCCAGCTTTAGGTAGACTGTCCTTGACAAAACAGTCATTTTCTTGTTAAATTCACAGTGTTGTTTAAAATACTACTACTATGTTTCTCTGCTTATTTCAGGGAATCTTCATTTTCTTCCTGGTGAAATACAAGCCTCTGAAATATAACAATGTATATACATACCCTGACTGGGGCTATGGCATAGGGTGGATGATGGCTCTCTCTTCCATGATCTGCATCCCTTTGTGGATCTGCATTAAGCTGTGGAAGGCAGAAGGCACTTTCATAGAGGTGAGATTTTCAGATTAGCAATACTGAAAAAAGAAGTTGGGAGGGAATTCTCATTTGCTTGAGACTAAGCACAGTTTAATCGCAAAGTCAATGCCTTTATCTAAGGTAAGATCCACATACCTGTTCCAGTGGTAGCTTGGTGTCATCACTTGTGAACAGAGGCATCTGTATTCTTTCTGTTTTCTTCTGAATTTCCTAATTTTTTTTTCTGTCTTCATTGGCCTGTGGTAGCTAACCAATACTCTAACTTTAAGGTGCTTTGTTCCTTTTCCTGCTCCATTTGTAGCTTAAAAGTCTTTGACATTAGCTAAATCCCTCAAGAAGATCTGTACCAGCCTTTCAGTTGAGTCAGCTTTCTTTCTGTGGTTTTGGTAACTGATGTTTGTGCCAACAAAATTTTTCACCAGGAGCTGGGTAGCAAACACTTGCATATGTTTTCTGGACAGTTTTCTTGATTACAGTTCTCTACATGAGAAATGGAGTCAAAAAGAAACATTCGGTATAATTTACTAAAATTTAGTATCAGGTTATTTCAGGTCTAGGCTAAGATTAAGATTATTAATTATAAGATACTTTCTCAAAAGACAGAGAAGATGGCTATAACCAAAGAAACAAGAATATAACTCTTTTTTGGCTGTTTGGGATTTCTCATATTCCAGAAAAGCAATCTCTTACATGGTTCTCTTACATGGAGTTCCTTGGAATACTGGGCAATGAAAGTACGTATCCCACCACTACCTCCTTCTGTTTCAGTATGGAAGTCTCTTCCATGCTTCCTAAGTCTTTTCAATATTCTATAGGATACTCCCAAAATACAGAACAAGATGATAATAATTTCTTTTTAAGTGTTTGGGGTTTATCTGGCACCTTTGAACGATCTTTCTCACAACATATACCCACACTTGCTAGATCATTCTCCATTCAGAACCAATGGGTATGACATCTGAATATATCTGACTATATCTCCACGTAATAGTCATTGTTTTCTTGAGTGGAGAAGGTGAAAGATGTTATTTATTGTGCTGGCTGATTGCAGTCCATATTGAAATGAATCCACTGAGCTGATTAAATATGGCCTAAGAAATCTTTACTGTGAGTATATAAACATTAAATACATTGCACATAGTAAAGTTTTCTTAGTGTGTTCTTAAAGGAAGCTTGTATAAATCTTAACATTAAATACTTCCTTAATGTTAATGCCTCAGTGCCTTAAAGCCTCACTCCATCTCTGCAAGTAGATAGGCTTTGTCTATAGATTTTTGTTTTGCATAGCCTTATCATCTGAAGACATTTCAGGACTGCAGACGTTTCATGCTCTTTTCCGTACATGAATATTACAAGGTATTTGTTGCAGCTGTTGTTGTGTTGTTGTTTCAATTACAGATGGGAGTTTCTCAGGAAGCCAGCTTCCTGCAACATCTCTGCTCCCCAACCTGTAAACAGCAACATTGCTACTGATGTTATTTCTAGAAAATAGGAAGTTCTCAGTTGAACGCATGTATATATTTTTTTTTCTTTATTGTAGCCTAACACAATACTGCCTTGGCATTATCTTATTTTTTTTCAGTGTATATGCTTTGACTACCATGAGAAACAAAATGTACACATATAGCAGGCCTCACCTGGAGCATTTTGCTGAGTTTATTCATGGAAGGAACTGTTACTCTAAATCAGCATGAAAATTCACTTTGACTTTGTTTTCACCTTCATTCTCTATTCTTTAGTCTGGTGTGATGGGAAGAGAACTGTATGGCATACAGTTTTATGGATGGATCTAACAGGGAAATGAGAAGAAGCCAACATGCAGAAGAAAGGAGTTTTGTAGTCAATCTATTTAGGAAATGCATGTCTGCAAGAAAAAGATAATGATTTCCATTTTCTTGAATTTTGCAGAAATTCAGGAAGTTGATTACACCTAGCTCGGATCTGAAAATGAGAGGGAAACTTGGAGGAAGATCCTACATTGCTGCAATAAATGACTGCGACGCCAAACTGAAAGGAGATGGCACCATTTCAGCCATTACAGAAAAGGAGACACATTTCTGAAAGAACTATTTTTTTGTATAAAAATAAATAAATTCACTTAATTATAGAGGCTGGCTTGTTTTGCACAAAATTTTATTAACCAGTTAATTTTAAAGTGAAAATTGTATACTTGTTTAAAAGTGATTTTTAAAAAATTACTATATAAGCAATGACTATGTAAAAGAAAAAGAAATAGTATTATATGGTATGTTAGTGATGACTTCTTTTAATATGGTAATTTCAGTAAATGTTTTTTAGAATTTAGAGGGACCTGTAAAATGTGTGTAAAGCTTTTCTACTTAGATTTCCAGCAGATGTGATGTTGTATAGATATATGCCTTCTAATCTCTAAGCATTTCAGACCATTTCAGCTTTTAATGTATGTATATAAAGGGGACCAGAATGTCCTTTTGTTTATATTGGGAGAAACTGTGAGAGGGTGGGCAGAGGACGTGTAACTGCTGTTGCATTATTAGTGTCTAAATGTGGGCTGTATCCAAAGTGCACCAAAATCAGCGGGAGCCTTTCCAGCTGGGGACAGTGGCTTTTGTACCAGTCTGTGATTTGCCCTTTCCTCTGGGCCAGATCAGATGCACAACTGCATTTTGCACCTAACAGAGCTCTCCTTTCAGGGCACGTTTTGTGAAGCCAACAGGAAGCACCACTCTTCTTGCCCTTCCTTCACCCTCCATCTGCTTGCAATGGGCCTGAAAAAGTGGTGGAACAGCCCCATTTCTGAGTCACTGTTTTTCTGGAGATTGAATTAAGAATATATATTTTTAAGAGCTATACATTGTGCTTTTCTTGTAAGTTAGTAGTCTCTTAAGATGACTTGTACTGCTTCAGGAGACCTCTACAGCTTTTTTTCATTTTCATTAGTGTCTGGATGGCCAGTGCTTCATTTTTGTAGACATTTCCCATCCCCTGGAGTTAAATGTGTTTGTCTATGTTTGTATAACAGGAGGAGATCAAGGTCACTCTATATATATGGAGATATTGTGAGGAAAAAAAGTACAAGTTTAGAGCTCTGCATACATTTGGTCTTTGTCTCTTTAACTGTTTGCCAATCTGTCTGTCTCTACATATATTCATTCCTCTTAAGAGAAATTAAGGATCCTGTAATGTCATTGTGTAACATTATATGGCTTTTCTTATCTTCAAAGTACTTTCTAAATATTCTCAGGTTTGGCACTGATTTTACCCTGAATGGTATTGAGGTTTGCACTGAAGTCAGAATAGGAATTTTTTGGTGGAACACTAGGGTAATTGGTCCTTAACCTCTAGCAGAGTTCCAAGAGGTAATTTATGTATTGTGCAAATGAAGGAATTAAGACAAGGATGTTGTGACTTCTCTGTTTCACAAAAGGATCAGGATAGGTTTTTGATATCGGGCCTTTCTATTCCATTGGGTATGAACCGACTCCCTCTGAATGAGAAGAGATTTTGTGATGTACATCCAACTGATGGAAATTATTACCATGAAGTATGCAAATGTTAGTTCCAAATATCAAAATCTCTAGACTGTCTCTTGGTCTTTTTTCTTCTGCCAATATCCCAAACTATTGTTTATTCTGGAAGATTATTTTTTTTTTCCTGTCCTGCTTTTCATTTAATGGTTGTATGATAAACCTGTGGAGGAATGCTGTACTATAGTGCACAGTATTTTATGGGGAGAGACAAACAGCCTAAGAGAACTTAGAAGAGATGTCATAAAATCTGCTGTCCTCTCTGTAATTCAAAATCACCAAATCACCAAATACAGGCAAATGGAGTTATTAGAAAAAGAAGTGGCTGCTGGCCTTCCAAGGGGGAAAACAGATCACAAGAAATCACTAAGTACCTCCTAATATTACATCGAGCTGTACATGTGGTCAGCATTTCATTGTGATCTTATTTTATCAGACCTCATAAAAAAGCATCTTTCATAGAATAACTTTGTCTCAAATCACATCATCAATTGACCTATTTCATTTTACTTCACTTTGTTTGTATTTTGGTGTCTAAAACCTTCTGTCACAATTCCGTTTCAAATATTCCAAGTCCTGCTTGACTTTGCATGTCTCTATCGCTAGGTGCTTAGGAGAGGATGTTTTGAAGGAGCTTGCCTTTATAAAGGTGCAAAGCCACCATGCTGTGAATGTTGGGCCCCCTCAGAGGGAGTCTTCAGGTGGACATCCAGAACTGGAGTTGACTAAAGAAAATCACAGCCCCATTGCCACTTTGGGAAGAGAAATGCTCCCAGAATTGAAACTCCAGGCTGTTACATAGCTACAAAAAAAAAAAAAAAAAAGCAACTGCAAGGTGTATATTGACGTTGAAAACACACCCATTTCAAAACCTAGAAATAAAAAACTTTGGAAGTCCAAGTAAGTGGTAAGTGATAAATATTTCCAACCCAATGTCCCTTTTTCTCCGCACCCACCAGAATCTAAAGCCCCAAAACTACAGCTGAATCTTGCGATGGGTTATGTTCTCTCTGCAAGGAAATATCAACCTTTTTTTTTGTTTTTTATCAGTGAAGGATGTGCATATGTAGATGCCTTATAAGGTTATGTTTTAGTCTTGATTTCAGTGAAGTTAACTTTTGGAATCAGGACACCTCAGGAATGTTTACAGCAAAATAGCAAAATGTGCCAATAGGTGGAACACACAGCCTTCAGCTGGCCACCCATTAGACACAAAATGAAAATCCCAGACAAGTCAGGATTTCCCTTTAAATCAGAACATTTGATGCTGTAGCAGAAAAAAAAAAAAAAAAAAAAAAAAAAAAAAAAAAAAAAACTGACTTGTGCATTATAGCTTGTCAAAGTACTTTGAACTGTTGTCTACATCTGAATATCTCCACAGGAACTATGTACTTGTGTGAAATATGCTTCCTATTCTGCTGCTATGAACCATTTTACCTGTAGCTTTATACACATACATATGGTTTGGCATGGTCTAAAGCATTACACAGTATTGCTAATGTTCTGTGCTTGTAAATGTGTGCATTTAATATCTGACTTGTTTAACACTACTGATTTTTTAAAATATATTTCTTTTTTTTTGTGGGGAGGGATGTGGGAGGGTGAAATTCCTAATAGTATTTGCGATATCTTTTTTTTTTTCTTTCCTTTTTTCTTTTTTCTTTCTTTCTTTCTTTTCTTTTCTTTTTTTTTTTCTTTTTTTTTAAACAATATGGAGGAGGAAAATGCAGAAAACAACTATATCATGATCATTTTTTTTATGTGGTAGAAACAGTATTGCCCTTTTCTGAAGTATCTGCAGTATTATTTAAAATAATACAATAAAAAACAACAATGTATGTAATGTTTTGCACAAAGAAAGACTCTGGTGTTCAAGGGCACAAGATTTCATCTGCTTACTTGTTTTTAAAAATTAAAGAAAATGGGCAAAACTTATTCTGTGTATTTTAGTTTATATTAATGTATTTTATATGACCCTCACCTAACAAATTAAATAAGCACAACTACCCTGTTCAAGCATATATATGTCCCTTGATTTTAAATTGGGAATCTAGAAATGAGGAAATTAAGTAACTTGATATCATCCACTCAGTCTGTGTCTGAAACAAACTAAAATGAAGTATCCCAATCTCACAACTTCAAGTCCCTGTCTTTTATCTTAAATTCATGCTGCCATGGAAAAGGGCAGACTGGCCACTACTTTTCCCTGCCTCCTGCTCACTTTTGCCTGTATTTTGCTGTTTGTGTCACCAGCAGTGTCAGGAGAGCCATGGAAAGAGACAGCTCAGGAGCCAATCTCGCTGACACTTCACCCAGCAAACACATGTGGTTAGTTCTCCATCACTTCAGTTTATTACCTGGTCATACTAATACTAGTGCTGAAGTGAGGTACTGCAGCAAGATAAATTACATTTTCCAGCTGCTGTACATGTTATGCTGGATGAATTTAACCTTGTAACGTTGACCTCAGTCACAGGCCAATGCTCTGTCCATTTGATCATCTTTTGTACTACAATTTTATGACAATTTTATATTCTTTCTTATGTCTCTGGCCCATATACAGGGAAACACGCTTGATTTAGTACATGACATACTGATGAAAAATGCTGATATTCTCCCCTGAGGCACCCTGTTACGCAGTAGCCTGCCATACAGGAAATGAGGACCTTTTCTTAAAGACTGTGTATCGTTTTAACTAATGAAGCATGGTTATAATAAGCAAAAAGATTCGTGGATTTTGACAAAGCAATACAACTCCTCTCTGACTGTACCAACTACTCTACCCAACAGCGAATACACCACAGGAGCAGCATGTGGCCCTTTCCCAGGGGTGATGTCCTTGCAGCTGCAGCGACAGACCAAGGATCCCGTCAGTCTGCATGACTAGAATGTTAGGTTCTTGGCCCTTCCTGACCACTAAATATTGAGTAAATCTGAGCATACTGGGAAATTTGGCTTCAAGTGTCGATGATTTCCCCATTCAGACACATCCAAACGTGGTCATCCACAGCGTGGCAGCAAGTCCAGTGAAGACTTCTAAAAAATGACAGCTTCTGAACAGCTCAAAAATGTCCTGGTGGATTACATACTTACACATTTGGCTGCAAGGAGATGTGACAGTTTGCACTCAGAAAGACATAATAAGGGAGAAAATTGTCAGGGATTCTCTTTAAAAAGTTTTAGAGAAGACTTGAATTCATGGTGCACAGATTGCATCCTAATGCTGAACTACTCAGGCTCCCCAGGCCTGTGCGACCACCAACAGGTAGGAGCTGGTGTAGGGAAGTTTCCTGCAGTCCTTTCTAAAGCTACCCTTAAAATATAAACTATTCATTAATATGCATTACAGCCAAGGTCTGAGTGCTGATCGAAGCTGACAATTTGAGGGAATAGTTGCACACCCCTTATCTTACATATTTTAATTTTAAAGGATCGGGTCCCTTTTTTAAATTTTGCACTCTGAGAACTGCAACCAATGCCGGCCATATCCTTCACTCCCTCAAATCATCCCAAATTCCAGTCATATCTATGCTTCTGTTGGCTAGCCGTGTTCACAGTGATTGGACAATGCTCTTCTTGGGCTTTCAGGCTCTTTTTGTGCCTCCGTGACCCTCATTGGCCTTGACTATCACCTGTGTCTGGCTACCCTAAAAAAGCATCACCTTGAGCTCTGTTACTGGCAATGCAGAAGCCCAAGTGTTGCACATTGTTGAAAGGGGAAAGAACAAAAATTTTTGAATGTTCTGAGAAATGTGTTACCACTAATTGTTTCTAGGGTTAATGCTGGAAGCAGGCCCCTGCTTTTTTCTCATGAGACGTTCCTGTCAGCTGATGGAGGGGATGCTGCAACATGATGGGGCCTGTAGTTTTTAGAATAAGAGGGCCTTTGCTACTGTGGCATTCCAGTTAAACAATAAAAGAAGCATAAAGACAGCCAAGAGTTCCTTGCTATAAATGATTAGTGACAATACATTGGGCTGTGCTTTCTCTTTCTGTCAGCTTGCAATGAATATAGTCAGTCAGCCAGCTCCTGTCTGGTCCCAGTACTTACTACAGCACTAGGAGAAACAGCAGCCTTCCCTAAACCTTATTGTACAACACCTTATAAGAAACTCTGAGAACTCTGCCTGATTTCTTTTTATTTAAATGAGAACAGTCATGTAGTTATCATACTATACACAGATGACTCATTCCTCTCATCTTCCCAAAGGGCCCCATACTGTCTGCAATTCAGCCATGCCATGCTCAAATGAGGAAATTGCAGCTACACAGGCAGACACCTCCAGGGCCGGTCCTAAGTTTGGCTGCAGCCAGTGACATGGAACTTTGTGGTGCTCGGATCAGGGCTGCAGTCAGGAAGCCCTGACATCCCTCGCACAAGCGAGAGGTAAAGTTGATTAAGACAACACAAACCATTTAAAGGGACACAGCCAAGACATTGTACCACTTGTACTTTCACAAGCCTTATGAATTTGGAAAAGGCATTATGTCTTTTTTTTTTTTTTTTTTTTTTTTTGTATGTGGCAGGAGACATCAGGGTTGTTTATGGGTTTATTCCTTCCATCTTTGAACCAACACAGTGGGGCCTGTTGGCAGGAACAAGCTCAGCGGGAAGATGAGTGGATCAGAGGCTGCTGCAGAGCACCACACTGTGTCAAGCTCTGTTTTAGACCTGCCAAAACACTGTGGGTCTTTCTAAGCAAGCCCCACTCTTTGCTTGCCCCTCAAATTAACTCACAAGAACAAATGCATGAACTTCAACAGAAATATAGCCAGTATACCCAGGGATTATTTCGGGCTTTATCAAGTTGTAGAGTTTGGTTTGGTTTTCTTCCATTTTCCAATGAAACTGATTTTGTTGTCTGTTGAAACACTGGCAAAAATTGCAGAATTGTGTGACAAAAGTCACACAATGTATCATCAGGTCAGTAAGTGGAAATCAAGAGAAGAACAGGGTATCAAAACAAGCAAAAGGCTTTGGACCCAAACAAACCCTTCCAGTTGTCTGTGGTGAGAAAAGCACACTGTTTTACAAATTATATTTAATTCAGTTTTTATTTGTTTATTTTATTCTTTCCAGAAAACCAGCCCATGATATGTTTAAAAGTCCCTGCCTGTTTGACAAGCTTTTGCCTTAGACTTAATGAAAAGCTTTGTGGGTTCTTTTAGTACAGACTTCTCCTCCTCTCCAAGTTTTTGTGCCTAAAGCTTGTGTGGCTATTGCTGTTCTCCTTCCCCTTCTACACATTTGTGCTACTTCTTCAGTTCAGGATTCATCATTCAATCATTCAATCAATTCATTCAATCCATAATCTCTGCTTCTGAAGTAGAAGGAGAAGAAAGTGATGGTGTTGGAGGCTACCACCAGCTTGAATTGATTGAAGGTAATTGACAGCACATGATAGTCATTATGGGGATGGAGAGGAATGTGATATAAGAGGAGGCAGGAAAGTATCCCCTTTTGGTAAGAAAAAGAAATATTACTGAAATGTTATTAAGGGCAGCTGCTGGTCATTGTATATATTTATTTATTTATTACTTTTCTTCTTTGTGGAGCCGATTTCATGAGTGTACAGATTGGGGTTTCTTCTATCTTCCTTGAGGACACAACAGGTAGGGGTTGTGAAACGTGGGTTGGGTGACAAGGTTTCCTCTCAATTACTTTTTGGGCTTTGTAACTTCTTGGTTTGGGCTGTAGGTTTTCTTTTAGTATTTCTGGATGATATTGGAGGCTTTTGTGTGCTAATCATCTGAAAAGCTGTTGCAGGATTTTGACAAACAGAATATGTGGATTTGATCTCAGTTATTTCTACTTAGATCTTTTGGTTTATTTCCTCAGTGAGGGGATAGAAAGTTGAGATATTGGTAATAAGCAGCCTTCCTAGCTGTTAGGTGCTCAACAAGGATACCTCCTAATGGTATTTCTGTGGTGTTGTGGGGACACCTTTTGGCTAGAATCAGTCTGGTTAGAACGAAATGACCCTACGAGATGAAAGTATGATATATGTACATATAAAATGTGGGTGTACCTATATAGTGTCATCAGGTGATATGTGAGATGATGTATATGAACATAAAAAATATTTCTCTACCCACGGTTTGCAGGAGGCAATTAGAGGTGAAACCTATCACTGACTTTTTCTAGTTCTTTACTTATAATTGACATGTCACTTACTGTCCCAGAGAAAAACTGCATACTTCATAGGATTGGTTTGCAAAGCCTGCCTGCAGTTTCACCCTGTTTTGGTACATTTCTGCCTTTCCGTCTAGACAGATGGTTTCCGTACCATTAGGTGGCAGCACATGCCAGCAAAATCTGTGTCCCCATAGCTTGGAAACTAAACCGTGGACATGGGGTAAAGAGAGCTGTCCTTACAACCTAAATGGCATGTCGAAGTCGTGTCTATATTCTTTACAGAGAAGGCATGTGACTATGTTTGTTCTTAAATCTCCCCCGAAGTTTCAGGCTGAAGCTGCCGCTGTTGTATTGGTTATTTCAATGTGACAACGATGGATGGTTCCTTTTTTTTTTTTTTTTTTTTTTTTAAATAAATAAATAAAGGGCAATTGTGTGTTAGAAGGCAAACTAACAACTGATAACATCTCCTGTGGAAAAGAGGAGGTGGATGTGCACAGTATTGAATTTCTCAGTGATTGAAAGAAGTCCCATGTCCAAATTTCTGTCTTAACAGATAGTTGTAGTCCTCTCCAGAAAATTATTTCATGCCATTTTCTCTGGAGCATAATTAAATTGTAATCTCAAGACCAAATAGAGGAGACAAAGAAAACAAAGGTGTCATACTCTCCATTGAACAGACACATTTTAAACAAGGGACTAATTTACCAGAAAATAGGTAGGGAAAGGCAGCAATGAGGAAACATTGCCAGCGTGATCACTTTTGCAGAGATTCTGCCCTGTCTGTCTGAGATGGTCTAGCTCACAACGCAGCCAACTCGCATTTGAGTTTTTGAGTCATTCTCAGAATAAATTTATCTTCTGAAACCCCAGTAAGAAGGTGTTTGTAAACATTTGTGGTAATGCACACTTCACAATAGTCTGTGGAACAAGATTGCAGTTACGCTGTGAAAGTGATGAGCTGTTTGGTACTTTAAATAAGTTTTCTTTCCCCACATTCCCAAAACCTTTGAATAGTCAAAATCAGTATGTGTAGAGTTATCATTGATATTTGTAGTCCTAAAATTCTCATATTTGAATTCCATCTATTTTGCATTCAATATATTGTCTCCTGCATGTATGGGAACTTACTCTTTGTACGTAATTTTACCCCAAATCAATTTCTGGGATCAGGATTGCCTGTATTTATGTAGATGTTCATGGATGTTGGTACCTACAGAAATGTTCAGATGCAGCACCATAACTTTCTGCTTAGTAGATGAAAAGAGTTTTAGACTGTATCAACTGAGGTAGAAGGGAATTATTTTGTCCTGCATCCAGCACTGTTCAAAGTCAGCTAGAAATATTTTTTTTGATGTGGCCACTCATTTTACTTGAATTTTCTTCAAGTTAGGATCACCAAATCGTAGAATGCTTTG
Source organism: Netta rufina (assembly GCF_964035555.1). Lineage (NCBI taxonomy): Eukaryota > Metazoa > Chordata > Aves > Anseriformes > Anatidae > Netta > Netta rufina. The sequence continues at coordinate 6,428,426 of NC_140133.1, read as the reverse complement.
GGTTGGAAGGGACCTAAAGCACACTCAGCCCCGACCCCCTCCCACCAGCCCAGGCTGCCCCCAGCCCCATCCAACATGGCCTTGGGCACTGCTGGAGATGGGGCACCCACAGCTCCTCTGGGCAGCCTGGGGTCACCATTTCCTGAGTATAGAATTTTCCTTGTATCTAACCTAAACGTACCCTCTTAAATTTGTCAGCTTAAATTTGTTTTATTCTTAAATGGAGTAATTTAAGTTGGAGCTATAGAAGATCTATAGGAAGACTTGTAGAAAACTTATGGATTGGTGGAGGTAGCTGTATTGCATATCTTCAATTTCTGTCAATATCCAGTATCAGTTAAAACTACTCCTTAATCGTTGTGTCCCTACTCCTCCCCCCAAAAAAGTTACTGCTTCTAAATTTAATCTTGTGTGGGAGACCTGAGCATATTCAAATAACCTGTACTCTTTTGTCACCTCTAAGATTTTTTTTTTCAGACAAGTATCTATGTATTACTTACAACTTCCACATGAAAAGGCAATTACAATGTAGTTCTGAATAAAGAGCATCATTTGCAGTGATGTGGAGAGAAGGTAGGCCTCCTTTACTGCTAATAAACTACTGTAAAAGATGGTGACTATTTAAAGCTCCAAATTCATCCTGCCTTTCTACTGACAGTCTTGCACATCGATTCTGACATGCAGACTGACAGCTTCATGACATTTTGGAGTGTTCCAACTGCACTGAGTATGCAGCCCTATTTATTTTAGTACCCCTGCTCCTGCAGCAGCCACTGACTCACAAGAAAGAGCTAAGAGCAATATTTGGCATTTGCTTCCTGTGCAGCACAATTTGCCTGGTTCATTAACCTTCTTTATGTAGATGTAAATTCTGAGTCTGCCATGGTTATTTTTGGGGCGCATGTCAAAACAAGATTTGTCTGTCTGAGCAGCTTTAGCTTTTTGAAAATATTTAAAATTGCTCCAGCAATTTTGTCTTTTAAAGCAAATGTTTTTCACGTATGTTGAACTATGTTTATGTTGTAAATTCAGATCTCTAGCGCTATTATACTGATTTAGGGAAGAAAAGCAGGAGTCAAGAGTGCGTAAAGCATGATCTGTGTGACACTATCCCATACCTGTTTTACCAGACATTATTCACTTCTGCTTATACAGCACAACATTAATGTAGACTGATGGAAGCAGAAAATAAGCTCTGCTGTCACTTGTATGCACACAACCACTCCAATTATTTACAAGTGTATGTGGAGAATGGAAGAGCAATTTATTTTCATGTAGTCATGTGAGAGATGGCCCTAATATATTTAGGTTTGGTGTATGTAAAACAAAATACAGGAATAACTAAACACCTTCCTCAGGTGTGTGCAAGGGGGGAGGGAGAAATACCTTAGTGTGTTTTGCTATTGCTTTTTAAAACTGGTAAGACCATGCCTGTGATACAAGCTCTGTCTCTACTCCAGTGCTTTCTTAGGTTGCTGCTCAATGCATGCGGCTTCTCCCCTCCTGCCCGACACAGCCCTGTTCTGCCTTGGGCTCACCACATATGAACACTTTTCTCCTCCTCACAAAAGAAGTTAGATTTAGAATTAGATCCTCCGTGACCTCAGCAGCACCACACAGATCAGAAGATGTCTGTCCTCTGGTATGGTAAACTGCGTCTCCAGCTGCTGTCAAGGTGCAATTGGATTTGTTTCATCTCACTTTCTACCATGACCTTAAAACCGGACTCTTGCTCTAAGTTCAGGACTCATTTTGGTTTCTCTAGTTGTCTTGCAAAAAATTGTATGTCCAAACAATTGGAGGCCAAGCCAGAGGAAAATGTCCTCCCATAAGTTCAGGGATGATGTAGTTTTCCCTGTAATTGAATATGTCCTCAATGGGATAAGTTACCAAGATCAGAAAAAAATGAAACACGAAATATAAATCACTTCTGCCAGTCTGGCCTGCTGAGCCAGACCCTGACTTGGTGTCATCTTAAGCTGTTATGTGGACCCCCAGTTTCCAGAGTCTGGACTCAGATGGGATCATATTCTCCATACAAATGTAAAATGTTTATTAAAAAATAAGGGCTAGACAGGACACATTTCTGCCATCCTTCTGTAGAGAAGAATGTTTAAACTATGATCTAATGTTGAAATTGGCCAAGAGATTGGGCATGTCTATTCATTTATTCTACTTACACAAATAAAATGATGAATAAAGCTTCAGTATAAAGCAAACATAAGTGGCAGGCAGTTTTACAGGTTATAACTTATTGGAATGGCAAAATATTTCCATGTTAGTCCAAATGCCTCACTTTTCATATATGAAGTTTTTAAAAATATTAAAGCCTCAGATCAGTCATAGCATGGCATGCAGTCACCAGCATCTTTTCATTGATGCTGAGCACTCCTTCTAGCCTGCCCCCGACTTGTCCTGTTAGGTTCCGTGTTGCAGGACCTGAGGAAAAAAATCTCGACAGGGATCTATTTTTTTTTTTGTTTAATGTTTGTCACAGCAACTTGGGTAAACATGATAATGAGGGAAAGTAAAGCAGTAAATCTGCATATTGGAGCTACCTGACAATGTATTTCTTAAAGAAACTGAACCCCGCAAGGAGTAACCCTTTTGGCTTTGGGCTGTTGAATGGGTGGCATGACTTGTGCAAGCTGCTAGCTTTTTGGGTTTAGCTGTCAACTGCGTTGTGCCAGGGGATGATGCAGTATCCTACTGCTGGAAAGCAGTAGGGACTGTTATTTGGTGTCTTGATTTAATTTAAAATTATTGGAAAAACTTGTTCTGGGTAATACAACAGTAACATGAATGAGTGTGTGTATGTTTATAGCTGCAGTCCATACTACCACCATCCATCAGTCCTCATTTAAAAACAAACAAAAAAGACATTTCTTTCTCCTGTGATCTGATTTGTCAGAAAATGGGAAGCAGGTATTCACTCAAGATTGAGTCTTGGAAAGGCAGGAAGAGGGCATATGTCAAAGTAAATAGTACTTAATAGGGGGCCTGAAATAATGTGCCTCACTGAAGATTTCTGTTTTGAGTCCGTGCAACTCCCAGCAGAGCATCTAGTCATTTCATGAATACTTTCACTCAAGAATTGTGTGAGATGCTTGCCCTAAAACATTATTGGAAACCAAAAAGCTGGGACTTCTCATAACTGGGTGCTAAATCTGTGTTCTTCAGAGTCTTTGGCATCCACAAATTCCTTTGCGGTGAAGTGTTTTGTTTTTCTCAGTGCTGACAGGTCATTTATCCAGCCAAGTTAAAAATAATTTAAATATTCTACTCCAGGAATTCCAGTCTGAAGACTTCAGTTAATGCATTTCTTTTTAATATTTATGTTGCTTACAGGATCATGGAAATGAATATGACTTTAAATTTGGAAGCACGCAAGCGGATTTATCAGGCATATGTTGCTACAAGCAGGAAAACATTGTACCACTGGGTGTCGCTCTCACGAAGTTCAAAGTGTTTTGGAAGTACAAATCTTTACACAGGCAATATAAAATACCACGTACAGCGTGTAAAACTCGAGATTTCTTAGCAAAACGAGAGCAAAATAATATAGAAGTTGCACTGTTATCTGTCCCAGCAAGAAGCTATTGACAACTCTAGTGTTATATCCACCAAAAGACATTTATGTTCATTTTCTTTCAGTAAATCATTGGGAGTGACAAATCAACGTTGTATCCATCATCTAGAACTCTTCAGGATTATTTTCTAGAACCTATATTTATTGCATGGATTATTTTGGGTAAAGAAACAAGGAAAGCAATAACTCAGGCTTATTTTCTGCCTCATGTCTACATATGTTTCAGGACTTCAGCAGAGTATGGAAGCTGAATGTTCAAGTCCAATTAAAAGTCTGCAGAATTTAACTTTATCCTTAACTTCCTATTTTTCAAAAAGCAGCAATAATTTGTAGGGCAGTAATCTGCCAAAGGATAATATAGCTATGGGAGCAAGAATGCTGCAGTGATGAGCTTCATAATTTAAATGCCTTGGTAGAGAAGGGACTCATTTCTTGACAGAACAAGAAGTAATGGGGTTAAAGTACTACATGGAGAACCTGAGTCACAAATCAAAAGCTACGAACTGAGGTTGGTTCCTCATACCATGGGCAGATAAGTATCCTTCCAAGATGCTGTAGAGGATAGGGAAGCATTAAAGTATACCAGTAGAGAATATCTATTGCTGAAAGAATTCAAGAATTACTTAGATCAATTTGCTTGAAATGATTCAGGAACAGCTGCTCCTTGGGGCAGAGTGTTCTTCATCTCTTTTGACCTTATTTGTTACTAGTCTGCCAACCTTCACATTCTCTTAACCTGCATAAAGCACTGACTATGCTCATGTTCATATGGATTAGACTAGTTCTTCCTGTTTCATTTACCCTAGCAGGGGTGAGGTAGCATCTTCCACCATCCCTTTATTCCTGGTATGAAAGAGGTCTTGAATGGGCTGCAGCCATTGCTTAAAATTTAAATAGACTTAGTAATTTATCCTAAAACATGTGCAATAGCAAATAGAGATAGCTAGAAAATCCAGCAAGTACTAATGAAATATGAGCTATACCAAACTGGGTAATTTTCATGTGTCATACAATAGAACAGAATGTCAAGGCACTGTGCAAAATTTTAATTACATAATTAGTTTTCTGAGTCATACAAATTCTTTAACTTGAGTGCTACCATAGATGGTTTTGGCATGTAGCAAACTGGTATAGCTTTATTTGGGTGGTTGTTCCCTGTGACTTTTGATCCTGGTAGAAAGCTCAGAGGGACCATCCTAGAAACTGCAGTTTGGGACTCTTTCGGAAGAGGTGATTTAAAAAAAAAAAAAAAAAAAAAAGGTCATTCTGATGTTTGCACTGCTGATGCAAGCTAGCTTCACATACTGCTGAAGATGTTCCAGTGGATGATTTTTTTGGCCTTTAATGACCCACAGTTAACCTAGTGGCTACAATTGCAAAGCTCTGAATCCCATTACACAGCTCATCTATGTGAAATCAATGAATGCTTCCCTGATGACACATAAATAGCTCAACCCTTTTAAAAAGTGTAAAGAAAGACATGTCCCCCCCCCCCCCCCATCCCATCCTCCCATGGCTCTTGTTCATTCATTTAAATGGGCAGAAAAATACTCTTAATTTCCCAGTTTCTAAAACCTCATTAATAAAAATGCAAAATACAGACTTAATGCTTTTTTTTTTTTTTCCAGTGGATCTTTAATCATCTCAACATCATAGAAGTGTCCTGCTTTATTCAGTAAATGTTGGTCTCATTTAGTCCTAAATGAATTAGGAATATATTGCCTTGCTTTGGTGACTTCCTCTACAACACTTTAAAAATGTTTTACACTTCATTTAAATTACGGTGGAATGAAGAAAAACAGAAATAAACTAATTTCTGACAGGTAGTTGTGGTCTATTTCAATGTACATTAGTTACTTTTTTCATTAGAAGCTTGATTATATTAGCTAATTGTTTCCTGAATTTAACTTCAAGTGCTACAAACAACAGGTGGCTCAAATTAATGGTCACAAATGCCATTACCAAGTTACTTGGCTGAAGAAGCAATGGAAGTCCTCACTAACAGTTCCTTTGGAGAAAGGGACAGCCATTTACACTGTCATTCATTCTTGCCTTACAAAATTTTTAAGGGTCTAGGTTGTTCTTTGTGGGATGCAGCTCCAGCAGAAGTCTTTAACGATCCAAGAGAAACATACTGCCCTTTCCTCGGGTCTAGTGACACAGTCTGCTGCCTCCATTAGGCTAGAAAACTGCCCCATCTCCAGTATAAATTCAAATGTTGGTTTTACAGAAGAATAAAGCAAGTTTATGCTGATGTCCAGCTTGACTTACTGCTTAAACCAGTTTTTGCTAGTTCACAAGATTTTATTATTGATGTCTGTGGTGGTTTTACTGTGCTAGGCAGCTAAGCACCACAACCACTCTCTCACTCCCCCTCCTTAGATGAGGAGGGGAAGAGGTAAAGAACAACTCACAGGTTGAGATAAGGATAATTTAATTGAAGGGGAAAAAATAATTATTATCAAGGAAAGATTATTATTAATTAAACAACTTAACTAAAGGGGGAAAAAAAAAAGGAAAGGGGGAAAGGGGAGAAAAACAAATAAAGGCTATGTGGAAGTGCAGAGGAAAGAAATTACTCTCTGCTTCCCCCAAATGAGCGATGCTCGACCATGTCCTTGAAGCAGGACCTCAATACATGTAGCTGGTGTTTGGGAGGAGGACCAACATTTTTACAATGAGAGCCCACCCCTCTCCTCTTCTTCCTGTTTCCACCTTTTATTGCTGAGTGTGACACCACATGGTATGGAATATCCCTTTGGTTGGTTTATGTCAGCTGCCCTGGTGATGTTTCTTTTCTCACTTTTTTACCCACACCTCAGGAAGGTTAGAGAGAGTCCTGATATTGTGCCAGCACTGCTCAGCAGCAGACAATGCTGGTGTGATACCACTGCTGTTCTAGCTACAAGTGCAGACCACAGCACTGTATGGGCTGCTGCAGGGAAAGTTAACATCCCAGCCAGACCCAGTACAATGTCTCCAGGTCATGTTCACTCCAGATGGCTCTATTCGAAGAGTCTGATGCAACTGGGCAGGGATCATCACTGGTCTTTTAAGAAAGGTGGCTGAGTTGTGAATTCTGGGGTGTGCCTGGTACTAGACAAGATTTTTATCTAGCTGCTCTTATTTTTTCATCTTTACAGTCATACCTGAGTCTTGGGCCTGTGATAACCCTGGGCCACCTCATCTCCATCTAAACTGTTTCTTAGTATGTATAAACATCCTGAGCTGCAATTCCAAATGCAGCCTGGTAGAAGCCAAGGTTCCTATCAAGCTGAGGCTACTTTCTGCTTTAAGCAAAGTATTTTCACGCTATGCTAGCAATGCCTGTCCTCATGCATATATATATATTTTCATAATTCTCATAAATCCTAATGAATGAATTTCCTTAAGAAAAAAAAAAAAAAATGAATGCCTCCTGTGAGAAGTTTCTGGAATATATTCCTATGGCTTCATGAAAATCTTCTTAAGAGATTTCATAAAAATCATCCTGCTTAATAATCTAGCAGTATTTCTAAAGCCAAGTGGTGAGATCATGCTTCTGGGCTAAGCTTAATTTTGTGCCCGCAGTGCACTGTGAAATGTTTGCAAGTGAGGGCTCACCTGAATAGAGGTGAAGCTGTAAACTCTGGCTTCAGTGTGGTGAAGTTAAAAGGTTAGTAATTTATTCTGTGTGCTTTAGTGCAGGTTCATGTGGACTGTGGTGTGGAGTCCAGTCACAGCCATAGACTAAAACAAAATACAAAAATTTTCTGTGGAGAGCTAGGTTTGCAGGATTATACTACTTGGACCAGGAATCTAGAATAATACACTGTCCTTTTACAATCTTTCTGAATATTACTAGAAGCTTTAACATAAGGGGAAGGTTTCAGCTGGTTTCTTTTTATCTTTAGATGTCAGTCTGATATGATGAAATGGGAAATGTGCTGAGCTATGGCATGCTAAATACGAGGTTATGCAGCATGAAGTCTAAACTAAAACCTATGCAAACGTAGGTCTGAATGGGTAATATCTGTTCAGAGATAAGCATCTAGCCTTTTTATTATTATGTTTCTAGTTATTTGTGGTTTGGATAAAGAGCTCATGCTGCTCTTATCGCTGAGAGGCTGGCGATCCACAATAACACACTGTGCTCTTTCCAGAGCACAAATATTGGTTTTGGTAAAGCAATTTGTGTTGTACTGCTTGTATTGTATTGTAGCACTTCATACTAGCGCTACTCCCAATAAAAGGGAGCAGATTGTTGTCATTTCTCCTAAAACAATTTTAGAAAAACCTAGAAGAAACTTTATTTACTGTGCGTAGTAGGCAAATCTAGATCCTTAGGTTGCTTCTGTTTAATGTCTGAAACCCAGGATTTATATCAATATGTGAGCCTTAATTCTATTGCTGAAGGCAGTGATTCCTTCAGGGTACTCAGTCTTCCTGAGATGAGAATTGAACATCTAAGCTCATCATGTTGACCTGTTCTGATGTCTCTATCTTGACACAAGAGGCAGCTGTTGAAAATGAAGTGATTTCAAAAGATACTTGGCCAGTCTCCTATGTATGATATACAAGACAGAAACTTTGCTTAGGTAAAAGGATACTTGTTTAATGAAAGGTCACTTGTATAATGACCCAAGTAGTTTAGAGTTTCATTTGGTCTCTGACAGGATGTTGTCTACACAACAGGTAGATAGTGCCATCAGTTCCCTAAGACCTTGTTCACACTGGTGCTTAACTTACAGCAGAAAACAGACTGGGGTTGTGTCAGGACTGCTTTGCCATGCAAACCATTACCTATGCAGTCTTCAATGGAAACACGAGGGGTTTCTTTCATTCTTATAGAAAGTCTTCCAACAGCTTCCCATAAAAAGACTGTTACAGTCATTGTTTGGCCTTTACCTACCACAAACTAGACATTTCACACAGTGGTTGCTGAAGTAAGTCTATTAACTGGCAATGTATGACTTTGAAAGATGGTGAGGCAGATTTAAAGGTCCCAAATGATAATGTTTATTACTTCCCTTGCTGAGCTATTCTAACAGTTAATTAGTCTGTTATAATTTTAGAATGTAAAGTGTCGTTGTGGCAACATATCACAATTTAATTATAGAAAAGAGCATTCATAGCTCTTTAAAGTTATTTTCAAATAAGATTTCTTTGCTGTTTGAAGTATTGATCTTTTTTATCTCAAATCATTCAGATTTCAAATTGCAGTGGACTTTAGATTAAATAAATTGATTTGTGGCAGGATTTACAGAAATACAATGCTGATAACTTTCAAGCAATAAATATTTTCCCATCTGGATGCCTACCTGGGCAGCCTGATCTAAGGAACCAGCTTTGGCAGGGGCATTGGACCCGATGATCTTTTGAGGTTCTTTCCATTCTGTGATTCTGTGATTTTCATTTCATCAGAAGTGGGCCCAGGTGAACCTAATGAGGTTCAAAAATGCCAAGTGCAAGGTGCTGAACCTGGGCCAGGGCAACCCTGGACATGAGGACAGACTGGAAGAAGAACTGAGTGAGAGCAGCCCTGCAAAGAAGGACAGGGAGTTCTGGTAGACAACAAGCTTGACATGAGCCAGCAGTGTGTGATTGCAACCCAGCAGGCCAACTGTACCCTGGGCTGTATTAAAAGAGGAGTGGCCAGCAGGTGGAGGGAGGTGATTGTCCCCCTCTGCTCTACCTTTGTGAGGCCCCAATTGGAGTACTTCATCCAGGTATGGGGTCCTCAGCACAAGAAGGATGTGGGGCTATTAGAGCAGGTCCAGAGGAGGACCACAAAGACGGCCAAGAGGCTGGAGCACCTCTCCTAGGTAGAAAGGCTGAGAGAGCTGGGGCTGTTCAGCCTGGAGAAGAGAAGGCTCTGGGGGGACCTTGTTACAGCCTTTCAGTACTTGAAGGGGAAGTATAAAAAAGATGGAGAGCAACTGTTTTTTCAGTCAGACATTGACAGGACAAGGGGAAATGGTTTTAAACTAGAAGAGGGGAGATTTAGATTAGAGGTTAGGAGAAAATTCTTCACTCAGAGGGTGGTGAGACACTGGAACTGCTTGCCCAGAAGCTGTGGATGCCCCATCCCTGGAGGTGTTCAAGACCAGGTTACATGAGGCCCTGGGCAACCTGAGCTAGTGGGTGCTGTCCCTGTCTATTGCAGGGGGTTGAAACGAGGTGATCTTTGAGGTGCCTTCCAACCCAAGCCATTCTATGATCAGTACATCAAAGCAGTTACAGGTGCCATTCTCTATGTATAAATGACACTGCTGCTACCTACCAATATGCCAACATGTGTCAGTTGCATGGAGAAGCAAAAGTCCTGATTTAATACTTGAGAAGGAGCCAATAACTTAATTGCTACAGAAAACATAATTAGAAATCATTAACTGTTAATAATATGTTTAGAAGACTTAAAGCATTGCTGATGGTGAGCTATCAGCTACCCAATTCATTTACATGCTAGACAAGCTTTAAGGATTTATGCAAGAAGATTCAAGGTGACAGCAGAAAAAAATAAGGAAATAATTTCCTAATCCTTTACTTCCTCTCATTTCACCTTAGTTGTTACCACTAGCTGTGTAGCTGGAAAGATTGCTTTTCTAAAATTCCAGCAATTCCTTTCCAAAGACTGAAGTAACAAAGCAAGCCTTTTAAAAAGAAAATTACCTCTTTAGGCTATGCAGAAAGTAGAAAAATATTGATATAGTCCTCGTAATTCATCTCAGTCTGTAAAATGTCGGTTAAATCATGCTCCTTTCTCAACTCCAGAGGTCTTTGAGAGAGAGCTGAAGGGACACGCAATCATCTGGAGTATGGAGTTGGATAACTGAGCCTGGACTGCACATGTGGAGCATAAAAGGACTCCCCTGCAGTGGGGTAGATGAATCTGTATGCTTAGGGTAGACCACAGACACCTCTTTTATCCATCTTTCCTGCCCCAATATGTCAAGTACAAATATTGAATTCACATGTGAAAGTAGAATTGCAAACAGACTGTTCTCAGTGACAGTCTTCTACAACAGACTGCTGAGGAAGTCTCAAATACTTAAGCTTCTGGGCCCAACATCTATTTAGATTAAATACAAACTAGGAATATAGTTCCTGGCTGGAGCTGGGAGCCTATGACAGGAAACACATCTGAAGACAGGTATTTATACCAGACAGAGTGACCACAAATACTGGAAAACTGATGGGAAGGTGTGTAGCAGCGTTAATCTTCAGGTGCCAGTGGTAAATATGGTCACCTACACGCATCATTTAAACAGCAAATCATTTTGCGTTGATTATTACTTGCTCATTTCAAACAAAAGAGCACAAGGGTCACTTAACTCATGTTTTAGAATAGTTTCATAGCAATAAAAATAGAATAGTAAGAACATATTAGCCACTGGGATTGGCTCCACATTTCTCCAGTTCTTTTTACAAGACAATAACCTATGTAGCCATTGTTTCTTCTGTGTAATTGGTTGCTCTCCTGTTTTGATATACTGTTATAATGCACACATATCTCAAGGCTGTACATAAATATTTAGTAGACTTGTCTGCTCATATTAGTCTTGTGTGGAATTAAGATGTACTACTAAATGTCTGCTCATTAAATAGTTGAACAGATGCTCTGTGTTTTTATTTTTCCTGCTTTCATTGCTTATTTCATTATACGTTTCTCTCCGTAGAAAGTGAGCTGATATACCTTTCTGTACAAGTAGATGGTAGAGGGGGAAAGGAGAGAGTGAGTATATAAACCTGGCTGTCCTACTTGGAAAATAAAATTTGTGAATTGTCCTGCATATCAAATCAAAAGTAAAAGTCTGAACGTGCATGCAGGAGGCAGCTGTTAGTACAAGGAATCCTAGAGCTTCTGGGTATTTACTGATGACAAAACATTTTGTTACCAGACAAAGTTATTTTAAAATATAATTTTGTAACACATTCAACTACTTTAAATCTCTTCCCTCTGTATATAAATATTATCTTTACCTGTATTCTCAGAAAGCTTCAAAAATGTCTTCTAAAAATGTGCTAAGATTTTGCTTTTGCACAATGATTGTCATGAAAACCAGAATAAAAGAGAGCATAAGGAAAAAGTTATAGCTGATGTAATAATCAAAAGACCATCTGAATGACTTAGTGTCTCTTTCCATGGAAAAATAGCCAAAATTGCAGAAAGCAAAGTAAATATGACATGCTCTTTTTGCGAGGCAACCAAATCAATTACTCAAGGTCATGATTTTGCTGATAGGATCTTCAATTGCCACTCAAGTCACTGCTAGGAATGATGAGTTGAGGAGTGAGATACAATTTGAAACACATAACAACAAGGCTTATGGAAACTAGTGACTGAGCACCAAAAGTAAACAGCAAGTAACACAAGATAATCACAACTTCTTTTATCTGGTGGGAATGATGCAGTTAGCCAATCCTTAAACTAAACCGGTCTCTAACATGGAGATCTTGCATAATCTGTGTTTGAGTTACTTAAAGCTTCTGAGATTATTGGCAGTTTCTCAAACAGAACAAAAACTTCAGTGGGCTTGCTGTAAGAGCAAGCAGGTTTACTCTTAACTAAGAAATAAATTTACTTGTAGTTAAATGTTTTGCACAAGCCGTGTCTCTGACCTAGAAACAGAGCTTGACTGGTGGGTTGTTGAATTAAGTGTCCAATGGTTGTGGAGGAAATAATATGCTAAACATCTTCTAACTACAGTTTGAAGAACAGCTGAAGTAAAGTTTATTTCTGGAAATGTATAATCTTCTCACATTAGCTTTCTGCCTTTGTGGAAAGGATTATTTGCATGGAGTAGCTGGGTCTGTGACAGTCTTGCTAGAAGAGTGGCAAGTGTGGTACATGCTCCCAAATTGCCACCCGAGTTGCTAAGTAACAGATGTTCACTTTTCAAGTGGCTGGAAGCAGCCTGATTGTCTAGCTGAAGGAAACTGCTGACTTCTCTACGGCATCCTTGGGCAGCACTTATACAGAGTTTAACAAAAAACTGTTTTTGAGGAAAACAAAAGCCTGCTGCTTTGAAAGCAATGTTTTGTATATACAAAAGCAACACATACAAATGTCATTTAAGATATAAAATATTGTGTTGTTGAGGTTGAAACTAAGCAACCACTTTGTTTCATTTTCTGGCATGGGAGGGAAATGATTTTTCTGCAGGGTATGCTCTGGATGTGCACAGCTCTGGTGTGTTGTCCCCAGCCATCGTGTTCCAGATGAAACAGAGCACTCCAGCATTCCTGAAAGCTTGACCAGAACATGAAAACAAGTTCCAATGCAGCTGCCATTCACTCAGGCTTGCATCAGTTGCAAAGAATCTATACATAACTTTTACAAGAGGGATACTCCCCCCTGTTATCTCCTGGTCCTTCAGAAACCTGTACCAAGTGGGGTTTAGTTGCATCTTTTATGTGATGGCTAAGCAGGAGCAGCCATCCCTACAGAGCTATATGCCACCCTGTATCCACCACTAAATGTTAGGCATGGAAGTGCACAAAACCAGTAAGCTAGAATTTGATGCATTTCTTGCTTCAAGGCTGTTGTAGTTCATTCTGTAGTATACAACTGTCTTGTCTTTTTATCTCTGTACAACCACTGAGAAATCGTTTCCAGATCTTGTGTATGGAAAGGAAGGAAAACCAAACACAACTGAATAAACAAGCCTGTTGTGAGAAAGCAGTACGTAAATTATTTGATAGAAACAGAGTTCTGATCTAACACGCTGAGATGAAATATTTTGTAGCCATTCTTTTACTGGGGAAATGAGGACTGACATTATTTCAGAGTGTTTCCAGCTGAGCAAAACACTTGAATATATTCCTAATTTTAAGCACATGAACAGGTCCAGAGCCCTTCAAGTACTGTTCTTTGTTACTGTGTAAAATCCTGAGCTCCTTTTTCAGAGCTGCTGCTTATTTTTTCTAATGAGGCAATATTCCCAATAACTCCTTAACACACTCAAGTTGTTATGCAAGCTATTTATAGATGTTTTTAACAAAAATAACTTGGACAAATCTATTATACAGTGACTTCCAAGCAGCAGCAGGCTGAAAAATTCCCTCTATCATTTCTGTGAGTCCATACTAGAAAACAGAGATAAGTAAGGCAACTTAAAACCTCTTAAATATCTTGTGTGCATTTGGCAGTAACATGCTGATGAATGCAGAGTAGAAAGTTTGCTGGTCTCTGCCCAACTGAATTATAAATAATTTGCATAATACAGCCTGCTTTAGAATGAAAAGAGAAGGTTCACCCACATTATATCTCTCATCTGAAGAGATTACCTAGAACAACCTACTATAAAAATAGATTTCTGGTTCTTTTATTCTGGCACAGAAACAATAAGACCTGGGAAGAGGAGAAAGCGTGACAAACAGTGCACCAATAGCTCCTAGCTGAGGTGGGAGCCAAGCCTGCAAAGTTGTATCCTACAAAGCTCCCTAGCCAGGCAATTATCTAAAAACGCTGGAAAATTTACTTTCATTTCAGGTTCCTCAAGACAAGAACTCTTAGCATTTGGTACTTGTTCTCTTCACGCTTGCAGTAGTCTTTGTACTCAGTAAAGTTCAAACAGATTTGATAGAGGAATAAAGGACTAAAGACCTTAAATTTACTATAAGGCTCCTGAAAATATGTAGCCAAGTAGGGAAGAGCCAAGCTATTAAAAAAAATGTATTTACAGAATTTAATCTATTTTCTTACAGAAATGCCTTTGGAGAATTTGTTGTTTGTTTTTTTTTTTTTTTTTTCCCACAGAAACTACTCCAGTAGTTTGCACACAGTTCACGCTGCTTGGAGTGCTTCATCTGAGTCCAATGCCACAAAGTCTTCAGACCACAGTGTGGCACCTATGTCAGGAAGCATACCCAAAGTACTAGTCTGACAAACAGTATTCCACTAGGCAGAAGTACAGAAGTCACCATTATTTCAGTCACTGTGAACTGAAAAGGGAAATCAAAAGACTACTAGGCATTTTAGTTACTTTGAGATTCATTCCAAGAGAATGTGACCTGAGCAATCGTGAGAAGGAAAGCTTGGAACGCAAGAAGGATGTTTTTGTTTTCCCAAGAAAACATGAGATGTGAAACAGTATTTGTACAGCAGTATAGCAAGTGAATGGGAGTGATGGGACCAGGGCCCAGATCATCTCTCTTCCTTTCCAATCCAAAAGTCTATGCAATGGAAATCTTGTAGCTGAATGTGTAAAGATCTTTGTGTTGAAGTAGATGCAGATATGATGTTATGATACCTATCAAGTCCATCATGTAACTAGAACATAGGTTTTACCACGGCAGGCAGGATCACAGATCTATCTGATATGTAAGTGAGGCTGATTGTGCTGGACTTCTTCCTAAACACAGTGTAGTTGGCTGCATTTTGGCTCTGCTGGACTTATCTATGAATAATGACTTAATGGGGTGTGTGTGGTAAGTCCAGTACCTTGTGCGTGCTACTGCTTCTGAGAGAGCCCTGTTGGGCTTGCTGCTTGTGTTGCACACTTGTCTTTGTATCAAGGGAGTCAGGCAGCCAGTGTGTAAGCTTAAATGTAATCTGGTACCAGTGAGCTGTGTGTTCACTTTGTGCAGGAGGAGATGCTCTGTGAATTAAAGTGGGGAGTTGTTTGTGTCTGGATTTGTAAGGGGCCCAAACTGCAACCTATCACCTAGCTCCCACCCAGGTAAACTGCTGTCTACATCAGCACTATTAGTTCCATACTTCCATGAGCAATTCACAAAATTGGAAATTCTACTAAAAAAAAAAAAAAAAGCATCTGAAATCAGCCTGCTTAGCTAGCAAACACTCGCTGCCACTGCAAGTCCCATCTTTGCGGTACAATGCATTCCTTCAGAGCAGAGCTTGCATACTGTGCCTCAAGGGCAGTGCAGACTGAGCATTAGTTGTAGCATACTCTGACCTGACAGCAGCTGACCCTGCAGTGGCAATCACAAGTTCCTGCTAACCAGGAGCAGAAAGTGACAGGCTGTGGCACTGATCCTGCGGTCCTCATCGCTTTATCAGGAGGGCAGAGTCAGGCCCTGTGTTTTGCATTACTGCACATCTTGAAAGCATTAAAGAAGTGATGGAATCTCAAAGCAGCATTTCTCTCTCATCTCCGTAGTCAGCCTCTTTTTTGTGTGCTTTCTACAAATTATGTGCATATGAATATCAAATGTACTTGGTGTATTAAAAGGAAATTCTTTAAAAGCCAGCAAGCAAATATCACATACGTGTGTGTAGAAGTACACATACATGCCCAACCACACACACATACACTAAAAGCCCATTTTACTTTCTGAATAATTTTTTAACACAAAACCAAGCATACATTTTGGTCTCCACTATAATTATAATCAACGTCTTCTTCTAGGAAGATAAAAAGAGAAGAGTGGGAATCAGGAAAAGGGAAATGTTAGAAGCCTTTTCATTAGGGTTTTGTGTATTTAAAGAATTTACATTTTTAACCAGTGGCAAATTTATTTCATACTACATAAGCTGTAAGGATCCTTTGGGATAAACAGCATGAAAGCTGTCATTTTGGAACAATCATCTATTTTCTGTTTATTGAAAGTTTTCGCCTTTTTTTGCCACGGTGTTTTGCGCGTGGCTGGAAATATTTGTTCAAAATGATAATTGTCAAACAGCTTGTTCTGTTTAGAACTGACTTGTTAGAGAGAGCTGCTTGTGTTATGAAAATAGAGGGAACAGTGCCAATTAATTCCTTTGGACTGCAGGTTGCAACCTGGGTGATGCCTGCCTGCCTTACAGCTAGATGTGATGATCCATAGCAGTGTGCCTACCAGCCACGTGTGGATATCAAAGGAAAACTTGCCACAATTCTCAAGAATTCAGGAGAGGAAGCCTGAGAGGTGTATTGAGAGCTGTGAAGTCTATGACTTCACTGTCTGTAGCTCAGGTTTAGGGGCACGGATGACAACCATTTCCATAGGAACTAGTTGGTTCTCATGTCGGACTAGTGGGTAGTCCCATTCCACTTCCCATCAAAGAGTACTTTTGTTATTTCCACTGTGAAGTCAGACTGGGCTGGATCCTTGGGGCTTTTTGGTTTGGAATGTCTTTTAAATGATACAGTCTGACACCAGCTTGTAAAGGGGCATGTTGTCAGCTTTTTATCCCTACCCGTAATCTTGGGTCAGGAACACGGCAGCCACCCAGGACTGGACAGGGTAGCATAAAGTAATGTGGACCAAACTTTACTTTTGGCCCATTGCACTATAGAGAGGCTTGTAAGTACATCGTTTCTAAGACACCCTGTCTAGCTCTCAGGCCCTGTTGATGCACATATTCAAACACCTGCTGTCAGGGCTTAAAATTCCCAGTTGATGAAAAAGATGCACATTGGCAGCTTTTAACTTTTGGGTGTGTGTGGGAGGGAACTTCATGACTTCTGAAACGAGGCTGCATTTTACATGACCAGTCACTAAAGGATGCAAAAGTATGGATGTCCTAAACTTTTGCTCAAGCAGAAAGACACTTCTAAAGTCTACTTGCTGCTTGTTTACAGATCTGTAATTTATCTGTCTTTGCCTCAGTCCCATTGATTCTCATTGTGCTGGTCACTTCTCATTTCAATGATGGTTTTTCAGTAGGATCCTGGTAAGTTTTAGATGGCACTGCATTCTGGCTGGGACAGGATGGGACATGAATTTGCAGTTTCTTACCCCAAGAATGCTATTCCACTTTCTCAAAGAAAAAAATCAGTTGTCTTTGCTTTCAGACTAGATTTAAGATAAATCCTTGTCTATGTCAATGTGCAGTTTCTGGGCCTTATAAGGCTGTTGTAACTGTAGCAGTATCAATAAATATTTTTTAAAAATTATGATTGAGTTTAACACTCCTTGGAAGCAAATGGCTAAACCTGAAGTGCTCACCAGTGTGTAGTCCCTCCTCCTCTAATTATTTTTTTGTTCAATTAGTTGATCTTCTTGTTTGTTTGATTCTGGACACTGTAAGTTGTGATGATTCTTTCTTTAATGCTTTTTTATTTTCCTAGTAAATGAAGAACAGGAATACTTTTCTGATGGTTGTTCTGAAAATCACCATCAGTGACTGAATGTAATTATTCTTGTTGTGTGAACTCAGAATCCACACTCAGCAATAGTTTCTTTGCACGCAGTGTCATTTGTGGAGATTTAATCACACAGAATCACAGAATTTCTAGGTTGGAAGAGACCTCAAGATCATCGAGTCCAACTTCTGACATAATGCTTATTTAAGATCAATAATATCTCCAGGTGCTGTTTGTTTAAAAACTCGTGGTTCTTTTGACAAGACCGTTGCGATGCTTTGTTCCAAATGTCCTAAGAGCTGACAAAATAGTTAGACATTTTGGAAAGAATTAACTTTCACACCAGTAAAAGCATTAAGTTCTGAGATAAGGAAAGAAACCATATTATCACTCTTTTCTTATTACAAAGCATCCTTAGGAGTTAAAATATCACCACAAAAATCAGGAGCAGGATGATGAGAGCAGGCTTAGTGCTGTTGCTAGGCAACCCAGCATGTTAGCTTTAAGGCACTTGCACTGTGATAGGATCAGGGTAGAAATCAGAGTTGCTGCTTTCTTTAGAAAAAATAATATTGAGCATGTTTGTTGGTTTTTGTGGAAGTGTGGTAAGGAGACTGATCTGATATGTACTGCAGCTAAATACAAGGCTTGGAAACTTTGTGAGTGTTCAGCTAGGCATCATTTTACAGAGGAGCTGACTGGTGTGTAGCCCTTGACATGTCCTTGTCTGAATGGTATTGAAAACACGACCACTTTCCTTTCAAAAATAAATGCTTCAAAAGGTATTTCCATGGAGAAAAACTATTAGCCACGGCATTCATCCTTCCCAATACAGACTGACGCACAAATAGAAACAGTAGATACTGTGTGCTTGTAGATAGATGCATTCTTCTTGGAGGAGGTTATTCCAAACAGTCATTGCTAGGTGACAGCAAAACTGTGATTTAGCTTTGGAATGTAGCAGCCTGTTCGAGTCCCATGAAGCCTATACTGTAGGCAATGTAATGACTGCAGCCTACTTTCCATTTACACAAGAGTGACATGCTGCTTTCAACATTTAATGAAACTGGAAGGGTGAAGTTGAAGCTAAGTCAATTAATAGTTCTTTTTCTTTATATTTTTATTACAGTATATTTTCTCTTGTCACATCTCATTTATGGTGTGCTTTTAACTGAGTTTTAGAGCTGGGGGTGTAATTTATTGCAACTGCTATTCCCGTTAATAAAAAAAAAAAAGTAATTCTCAGCTGGTTAAAAAATATGTGATATGTTGTCTTGAAACTTTAGTATAATAGGTTTTCTGCAGCAAAGTATAGAAAAAGTAATATGTCAGCCTTTGGATGTGTTTGATGAAATCTTGGATCTATAGATAATATAAGGTTCCAGTCTTAAGTGACAAGTAACATTATATGGGAATACTTAAACACTGGCTTTTATTATTCTCTTATTCACCCTTTTAGCCCTAAGTCTTTATATTTGACATTATTTGCCATACAGACAGACGCCCTTTTATCAGAAAACAGATGGGGTTTTGTATGTGAAGCTGAAAATCATTGCTTTGGTGAGCAGTCCAAAGCTACTTGCACACTGCCTTCCTCTAGACGATACAGTGCCTTCTGCATTGGCTTCTTCTGTTGCTGGAACAATGAACTTGTTCCCCATCTGGAGATTCATGAATCAAAAATGTCCACAGGAGGCAGGTGTAGTATCAGATACTCCCTCTCAAATAGAACAGGACAATGAACGTCACAACCTAAGAACCAAGTGGAAGCTATTTCTGACCTTTTTTTTTTTTTTTTTTTTTTTTTTTTACTTTTTAAGAAAAGTATAATTTAAGGAGTATCTATATTTTTGCATTATAGATCGTGCTTTGGAATTAGGGCTGGTAAGTCTTTAGAACTGCACTGACAAGAGTTTGTGATATGGGCCTGCACCCCCTTGCTCCTGGGGAGGTCTTTAATGAGACTGCAGCAAATGGCATAGTGGCAATGATCCTTACATGTGAACAAAGTTTTGCTCCTGACTGAAGCCGACCTGTCTGTTGAATGCTGAAGATCTTTTTGTTGTAAACATTTCATTTGAATTTTTAAGCTTGTCACAAAATCCTGCAGTCACCCCATCCTCTATGATCTTAGGAAAGCTTTCATTGCATTTTCTTTTTTTTTTTTTTTAAATATATAATCCTTCCAAGGGTCATAAATTGTAGTTCAAACCATTAAAAAAAAAAAAAATGTTAGCTAATTGTTTTGATGTAGCTCTGTACAAATGTCATGGACTCGATTGTTCTCTTACACACCTAAATTTCTGTGATTTTTCCCCAGAACTGCCCGTGCTTTGCCACCTTTAAAGATCAATATAAAAATATAAAAATCAATTTGTCGGTAGATTAGTGTTAGCAGATTTATGCTACTCTTCCTGACACATCACATTTCAAAATAGAGCATAGCTGTAAGGCTTTGTAAGGACAGCCATGAAATATTTCTTTACCAAATAGGAACATTGTTAGATAGCAAGATCTAATGTTCTATTCCTGACTTTCATCACTTTTCTTCCTGGCTTTAATTGCACCAGATAAAATCCCCCCAGCAGCACATGAAGACCCAGCTATGCTCTTGGCATTCCCCATACATGTCTCTGCTATTAACAGGGGAACGACACTGCTTTTGACAGCTTTGCCCTGTAGGATCTTTTCTGCGGACTATATTTGTACACTCTAGTCTGTGAGCCATGAGAAGTATTTCCAACACAAAATTCTCCTTGACTTTCTCATGTAACAGGAGAAATTAGCAAAAGACTCATTTCAGTAATTTGAAATGAATACTGCATATCGCATGCCATATTGTAAAAAATAATAAAAAAAAAAAGTCAGGCAGGAAGAGACTTAAGTAACAAACAGTCTGGTTCAGGTATGCATGCTGCACTGTATGTTGTATTTTTATATACAGCACAGCTTACTACCGTGACCTATAAATGGTATAGGCTCAAGCTATCCTGCAGGCCAGCATGATGTGCTATAAGATGGCATTGTAAGTGATAGCAACAGTCTTGTCAAAGAGAAGGTTTTGTGACACTATGCTCTACAAATGAGGTGGAATATGGGGAATTTGTGTATAAAATGAAAACAGACTTCTGCTTCTTCTCTTCATGAAGATACCAGTGTGGAAGAAACCTTAAGCAAGACACACCAGATCTATTCTCAAAACCCCTGATAGATTTTCATACAAGTAAGCCTGTTGGTCAGAGCAACTTGTAACTTTTAAGTTGGAAGCAGTTCTTTGAGCATCCCAGCTTAATGAAGCTGATGGGACCAGGAATGGCCCTGTACTCAGGCATCTCCAGCATTAGGATAATGTGAGACAGCTGGAGCTGCTGAAATCAGCTCTTCTGGGCTGTACAGAGACATCCCTTACCTCCAGCACAGCCAAATATGGGATAATGGCATGTACAGAGAAGTACTGTCATCCCCAGCTTACATGAAGATTGGTTATGAGAAGGTTTTTGTTGAGACCATACATATAGCACCTAAACTTATATATATAAATAAAATAAAATAAAATAAAAAAAAAAAAAAAAAAAAAAAGATAAAATACATGCGTTCTTCTTTCCCTGGTGTTTGAAACTATTCTGGGGCAGCAGCAGAATAACTGACACTGCATCTCATTTTCAGGGCAAGTTTTATGATATAACCAGAGTGAAAATCAAAGAAAAAGAATTTGTCTCAATGTGTGACCAGGGGCAGATGAGTTTAATGGGCTAGAGTTCATTTTTAAGCTGTATTAATGCACCACATGGATGGTTTTAACTGTCAATGCTCTTCTCATTCCTCTACAGTATTTTTAATTTTTTGCTATCTAAATCATGTAAACTTTGTTCAGCACCTTCACCCATGTCCTACGCTAATATCCAGGTAGAACTTACTGCAAAATATTTCAACTGTAGAACTACAGAACAGAGCCCCTTCCCCTTCTCTGCAAGTATCTGAGACCCATATGTCCTCCACAACAAAGTATATGCAACAGTGTGACCAATCACGTCAGAGTTTCCCCCAAAGAAATATTTCCTGGTAGGGAAAAATAAAACACAGATGTAAATGAATAGTCAATTCTTTCCTTGTTTTCGTTAGTGTTTAGGGGTGGCTTGTGGCAGCTCTGCCCTAATTTATTTTATTTTATTTTATTTTATTTTATTTTATTTTATTTTATTTTATTTTATTTTATTTTATTTTATTTTTTATTTTATTTTCTGCGGAGTGCAGAAGATTGGTAACATTGCCATCTACATTTGCAAGCCTCTATGCTTGGTTGACCAGAGACTAAAAGATGATCAGGCCAAGCTTCTTCACACTGCAATAAAATCCGCAGTGCATTAGCATTCTGACTGCAAAATTTAAGAGAAAAGGTTAATAGAAAACTCAGAGTTGAGATAGCAAAGAATATTAGAAGTGACATGTTGGCCATAAGCTCTGCTTTAGGGTCTGGAAAAAAAAAAATAGACCAAGGTTAGTTCTAACCTTGAAATTAACCTTTTTCTATTTTTTTCTTTAGCCAGAAGACCACCTACAGGCCAAGATGTCACCTCTAATTTTTTGTGTGTATTTCAAACATATACTTTGACCCCATTTTGTGGTTTAGTCTTTGGATTTATCCAATATAAAGTGGCCACTGTGCTGATTAGACTGTATTACTGGAACTATAGGAAAGATTAAACATTATTTGTGGTAGAATTCTTCCTCTGTTTCAGCTGAACCAAATGCAGTTGTCTAGTATTCACCATCCTGTTTGTATTTTTTTTTTTTTTTTTGTGACCATACTATTTTTTTTTTCTGGCTATTTGTTCCATGTCATTTGCAGTAATCTGAGTTCATTTGTTCAGCTTTTGGCATACTATCCTAATATAGTCAGCTGCTGCAATGAATATGTGGAATTTCTGCAATCTGACTAAATATCAATAGGCTATTGAACTTTTATATTATGCATACTTGTAATCAAGTCAACTGCTTGAGAATTTGCACATCTATGCATTTAGATGTGGAAAAAATAGTCTGTTCATGTAATTAAAGTCTATATCCTAATACTTATGCATAAAAGGACCAAATTAAGGTTTTGCAGACAAGTTTAATTCCAGTACTTCCTCTTTGTTTAGTGCTTGACTTTGCAACCTGAATACCATTTGTTATAATGTCATTTTTAAAAAATTCATAATATCCACAGAAAACAGAGATAAAGAATAGTCAGCGGTCACAGTTGATGTATTCTTCATTAATAAGGCACATACACTATTACAATAGCAGAGGGAAGTAACGGAGGGGAAGCAAAAGCTACTGAGTTTTCTCTATTAGCATGAGCTTTTTGTCAGGACAGGAACTCTGAAGAGCCAACAGAGGGGCCTGAAGGAGAGGAGGAGGCAGCATCAGGAGGTGTCGAGAGTCTACAGTTAGAGGAAAGTGGGGTCTGAGGAGACCAGAGTCTGGGTAGAGAGACAGGAAAAGGCAGAGAGAAAATAGCATCAGTCAAAAGGCTACCTAGGTCAGTTGTATTCTAATTCACGATCTGGTCTTCTGTGTTACTTTTCACGGTTGCTCTTCATTCGATTTTAATTGTGAGCCACTGAGGACAAGGACTGTTTCATGAAGTGTGTTTGGTGCCTTGGAACATCGTAACAAAATCATGTTTAAGATCAGAATGGTAACTGTGTGGCAACTGGGCCTTTTCAGAAAGAAATTTCAAGTTGCAGAAATAGTAAGAAAAATTAGAGAAAAGAGAAGTTGAAGGGACTTGGCTTTTGGATATATATCATTGGTTGCTAACACCATCCTGGCAGTTACTAGGATGTTTTTTCACCAACAGTTTTTGCTAGTGTTTGCTGAATGCTTCTGGAACAGGAGCTTACAACTGGAAAAGACAAGTCATTGTTTATGTTTTCATCTCTCTCATTCTAAGGATGGAAGATCAGACAAAGTACACTGACCAAAATAGAGAGTGGAGCTCTGCTTCTCCCCCTGATTTCTCTTGGATGTGAAGGGATAGCCTGTGATGTTGGCAGTTCACAGCGTTTAATGATGTGCTGTGGAATTTTTTTGATGGGTGTGTGTAATGACCAGTGTGGCAGCACGATCCATGTGTAAAACTTATTTTGAATACATACTTTATATTAACCATAACATAAGTAATTGTTAAAACAAATGCATCACTACTGAATATGTCATAAGTTTCTAGCCTATAGAAGAAACTTCCTAAACTCCTGTTATTCCTGTCCCCACTTACATTTCCCAATTCTGTCAGTCTACTAAACTTCACTGGAAAGGAAGGTTATTGTTGTCATTGCCTCTTTGCCTCTCTTCGTATATTCGTGGCTTGTATGAGTTTTCTCCATCTTCCATACCTTCTCTAATATACCAGACAATTATTTCCTTTAAAGTGCCCTGGGTGTTTTCCAGTGTCATAGCTCCTACGTGTTTACCTCCCCAGTTCCTAAAATCTACTGTCCTCCAACCTTGATTTAAACCACTGCTGATGTCTGAAATTAGAAGAATGTTTTAAGTGTTCAGTAAAATCACGATCTAGGATGACTGCCCGTTGCATGTCCTCTTGCCATGAACCTCCTGTTTCATTCATGAAGGCCCAACTGAAAAAGCATCAACTAAGGGTTGTCAATAACCAAACTCCTATCGGAGCAGAATATGCAGGGGTCCCATGTACCACAAGCATGTGGTACTGCAGCTCTACAAGCACCTACCAGTTCATGTGGAAGATCAAAACCAGGGTAACTTATCAGAAATAAGACATTCTTATCAGCTACAACATCATTTGACTTGACTAGCATTAGCATCTATTAGTGGTTACTTGCATCATCTGTTCTACTGTTTTCTTCCTTTCAGGGTGATAATACTTGAGTTCAGGAAGGTGTGATCAGTTCTTCTCTGCTGTCTGACACACTCGGGCTCTTACGCTTATTTCATGCTCTACTTTGTTTTCTAATTCAGCTCTGCAATGAGGAACCGCTTCCTCCTTGTGATAGAGAAGCAGTAATGATAATTGTCTTTTGCAAAGCAATTCAAGGTAACTAATCAGAATAATGATAGCAGCAGCTGTGACTTCTAATGAAGTTAGAAACTGTCAACCTGATGGTAATCATTGTCTTTAAAAAATCAGGCTGATAAATTATATTCAGTGCACAATGGGCCCTACCTTCTTTGCCACTTTTGGGGAGATGCATAGGAATTCACTCATCCTCTGGTTGTTGTGTCAAAGGGCTTATATTTAATAACTGTACAATTGTGTTTGCTGTCTGAAGCCTCTACGCTAAAATACCATGCATAAAGAACAGGACCACATGTTCTGCCACATGCACTGTGCTAGATAGTTTCAACAACTCTCACCCTTAGAGACTTCCAGGAAATAATGCAATACTTTCAGCCTAATTACTTCAAACATCATGAGGATCTAACTAATTTAGGGCACACATGAAAGGAGACAAAGGAACAGTTTCTTTAACTGGAATAACTAACAGGTGAGGTGGGAATGAAAACAGGTAGACTGAAAAATATTATAAAACTTGGAAAGCTGTATGTATTTGCATTATGGCTTTTAAAGTAGTATGATGTTGATAGTATCAAAGGGTTGATAGTATCAATGTATTGAAGTTGATAGTATTAAAGCAAAAGTGTCCCCAAAACTGTGAGAGTCCTATTTGGAGCTTAGATCTTGGACCATTTTTTAACTTTGGTATACTTTAAGAGCTGTCCCCACATGTTACCAGTCAGCTTTCCTGCACCTCACGAGAACCACAGAGGTCATGTGAAATGTGACCAAATTGCAGTTCAGAAATGGTAATGATTTCTCCCAAACTCTGGAAGAGGCACTGGAACCTCAGCAAGAATCCCAAACATTGTAGTCTCAGAATAAAATATTTCACCAGCAAAGCTGCACTGAAAGTTTTCCCAGGGTCGTCAGACCACTGTTTAGAACTGCTGAGAACTCTTGCTATTTCTCTTTCTGACCTTTGTTATCATCCCTGGAAGCTCTAGTTGTATGGATACTGGTTCTGTTGGTATCAAGAAAGTGGAAATTCTATTTTTTTTTTTAACATACATTGCTATATATATATATATATATATATTGCTAGCTTGGAGCCCAGTGTGCCATAAAAATGCTTCATCCATGGGTTATGAACTGACTGCTGTCTTTCTGAATGATGCAGCATACGATTCTCTTGTAAACACACAGATAGACATTTGCTTGTGTGTTGGACGCTCAAGTTTGTACATTGCCTTGTGATGATGAATTTTCTTTGAAATCCTAAATGAGGCTGTTTCCAGAGTAAACAATCTGTATAGCTGGAGGTACATACAAAGATGCTTTGAGGAAGTTCCTACTGCTCTTGCAACATCGTGCTGAGAGTATTTTGTTCTGTTCCCAACAGATTTTACTATTATTTCTGTAAATATTTGCTCTAAGGAATAGCAAACAAAGTTCTGGAAGACTGTAAGAACATTATTCAAAATCATGGTTAATATTCAAGGAATGTCCTCTCGAGGCACTATTAACTCTCCCCCTGGATTCTTTTTCTTTTTACCAAAATTATGTGTGAATCTGAATTCTAATTCTGTTTCTGTATTGAAAAACATAAGTGTACAAATCTCTGTAAGTATGTCTCTTATTTTTGTGTGGCAGCTCAGAGGACTAAATGCTGTTAGCTGTTGTACGTGAACAGAAGAAAATACTTTTCCTTGAAAAGTGTAAAACTTTCATCATTGAAGATAAACAGTAAGAAAGAGATGGTGATCTCCACTTTCAAACTGAGGAAAGAGAAGCAGCTTGTCCATTGCTACACTAGTAATCTGGCAGATGTGGGAGCCAAAATTTAGTCTTATGTCCTCCAATGGTCATGTGTTTGCATTAGGATACTTTTTTTTTTTTTGTAGCAGGCACATTGTGTAAGTGAAAAAATATTCTAATTCATGATGTTCAGCTACTCTGAAACACTGCATGGAACATCACAATAATCTATAACTTTGAAAAGTTTCTTTGATTTATGCTTAGTTTTTTGTTTTTGTTTTGTTTTTGGTTTTTTTTTTGGAATACCATGAATAGGCTTATAAGCACAAATTTGTTTTCAAAATGAGAATAAATTAAGTAATTGTAATTCTGTAAATTAAATCGGAATTTAACCATAAAGCAAAAATAGGTCTCTGGGTTATAATATGAAAGAACACCAGTACTTGAATTTCAAAATCCTGAACTCCGACATGCACATCTTGGAAGTTAGATTCTAATAATTTTCAAAATATTATTTGACTTGTTAGGGGTTCAACTTCTAAAGACCACGCTTTCAGACTTCTTTAATTGCAATTACTGTGGTTAGAAATTCATTTCAAGTCTTTAATGAAAGCTGATATTCCCATGTAATCACTTAGCTTCAGTAGCAGAGCTTTAGGAATTATACCATAAATGCAAAATTCATGATATATCATGAAGTCTAGTAAGGCTTGGGAATTAGTCAGATCGCTGATAGATCGAGATCGCTGATAAATCCATTTCTAGTGCTTAATCTTATCTTTGTTTATCTCTTTGCTGGGAGAAGCTCACCTCAGTGGCAGGGCAGAAGAAACTTCATTGCTGCCTGAAGAATTATTTCTACTTATGTGAAACCTAATGAAATGCTCGGCTCCCTCCTGACTTTCTCTTTGAATGAGGTTGAGCTCCATCTAAGTTCACTGCAATATGTCCTTTTGAGGTCTGTATCTGAATTCTTTCTGTCCATTATGCAACTGCTCCTGTCTAGGCAGTTGTGAAGCCCTGCTGGGGAGCAGTAGGAAAAAGGATTTTGGTAGCATAAATGGGCCTCTCTACCACTAACATCTGTGATCCTCATTTTATCGTCTTTCTCCAATACTTATAGCAGCTTCCTAATTATAGCACTGCTGTTAGGATGAAGGTTGTTTAAGTATTCTGACATCTTCCCAAGTCTAGCGAACAGATTTAATAACTAGACAATGGGATTTTTTTATTCCTGCCCACCCGCATCCCCTTCACTAACTGTTGCTTGTGATTCTATTATTATCTGGCATATACTAACAATGTTCTTCCTTTCAAAGGATTTTGAAGCATGCAGCAAAATATCAGAAATAATTCAAAAGAATATGCGAAAGGCAGAAAGAAAGGACAATGGACCTTATGTTCATTTCACCACATAAACAATCCCCAAATGCCTTATGTATTAACATACCATTCTCTAGTAATGTAACAATTTTACATGTCCATACTCAAAGCTAGAATTATTGTCTTCTTTGCTGTTATTCCTACACAGAGATTAAATTGAGATGAATAACTGCTGTGGGTAACTACTGTGCTAGTGAATTCAAGTGTTTTTGAATATCTGCTCTGTGAATTCCACTGATTTGACTTTTCATCTACTTACAGTGCTTATTTGAATATTTTCTAACTCAGATTGCTAGAGCAGTAAAAAGAATATATTGTATGTACTACATACATACTAAACATCAATGTCTGTGATACACATTTTATTTGAGAAGGTAATATTCCGTAAGGCTTTCCAAAATATCACAGATGAAAGTAACCACAGAAACTCTACTTGATATTGTTTCGGTTAATTACAAGTGGCTGTGCTTTATAGTACAGTTTATGCATTGGAGCAAAGGGACAGACTTTTATAGGTCTACATGTTGCTCTTGTCCTCCATGGTGTCACCTAGTCATCAACAGAGTAATCTCTGGAATTGAATCAATACAGGGAAGTTGTGCTCTTGGTCACGTCTGGTATGTAATTTCCACGTGTCAGAGGAATATTAAGTAAACTCTGAAAGTAGGCGTATTTCTTGTTTTGAATACTGCTATAGTTAAAAATATCATGCAATATAACTCACAAATAGGAAAATACAAAAATTAATTTAAAGCATCCTCGCTCCATTGTATAGACAGTCTAAGCTTGCTAAAATATTAAATACAAAATGTAAACATTTTCTGAATCAAGTTTTATCCTTATTTTAAGTTTATGAAACTATTTTCTGATTCCACAGAACTAAAACTAGGATTTTAGGATGGAAACTATGGGAAAGACCAGGGGTCAAAAGAAAAATTTACCTTCAACCTTCAAACACCTAACTTATACATGTATCATTTGTATTGTTTTCAGCAAGCTGGCTTGAAATTAAGAATTACAGTACATGGAGCAAATAAATCCAAACATGCAAAAAAAAAAAAAAAAATATATATATATATATATATATGCATAAGAAAGAAACTATTGTGACTGAAATAAAATGAAAAACCCTCCTGCACAACAAAAAGGTTGCTAAGTGATGCTCTTAACTTTTAACTGCTGTTTCTAGAGCCTAAGTTTTCTTTGACCGTGCCTGTCTGAAGGATAGAGGATTGTGTTGTGCTTCTCAGTCTGCTTGTGTATGTGCTTCTCTTCTGTTGAGTCTAAAAGAGGAACTTTTCTCCATCCTGCCATAACCTTTTGTGTGAAAGAGGTCTCTGAATGAGCTTCCTGAACTTATGACCAGTTACTAGATGCAAGTAACTTTTTAATTTAATTGATTTTCTAACAATTTTTACATTGACATTTCAGTAGAAGTCAAGTAATTTTTTGAGTTTGAATTATTCTAGGCAAGGTATCATCAAAAGAGATGCTTCTCTGACAGAAAATGCTAGCAGAGTGCTAATGTGGTCTGTTCTTTGTTTATATCAACAAGCTTAAAAGGGATATACCATTATCAAGAGTTATCGATCAGTAGAATGGAAGGCCCTGATTGAATTCCTATGGAATCCATTGGTGGGAGATTATTGTAAAGCTTGCACTGAGAAAATTCTTTATGCAAGTTCTGTAGCTTACTTGATCATTCCCAGACGTATGTTCAATGTGCTAATTAATCATCATTTCAAAATCTTTTCATCCTTGGTAACTGAAAGATATTACTTTGTATTCAAAATGGATATATCCTCCCCTAGAAGATGCACTGAATTCATGAAATGGATTGTTTAGGAGTTAATATACAGCAGGTTTAAATGCACGTTCTCTTAAATTGTGCTCAGAAGAGCCTGTGTTGGGGAAAAATGTAGGTCCTTTCCAAGCCTGGATGTTAATTATCTACATGATGCTAGTAAGACTAGATACAGTACCACTGGCAATTCAACATCTGAAGTGGACATTAATGGATTGGCAGAGAGATGTGGGTATACTCTCAGGTTTATTAGAAAAGGAATGTATTTCAGAGTGGAGGAGCCACTCCAGAGCAGTATGGAGCAGCTAATGGGTAACTGAAAGAAAAATAGTTCTTGATTTGTTTCCTTGAATGCAAGAGAAGCACCAGTAAAATCAGAAGGAAGATTAAGGAGATTCTCCATCCTTCATTGGATGTGGGAGGAAACAGTGGCAAAAGATGAGGATAAGGTTGAGGTACTTAATGCCTTTGCCTCAATCTTTATTAGGAAGGTCAGCTGTTCTCAGGGTACCCAGCCCCCTGAGTTGGAAGACTGATAGGGAGAAAGATTAAGTTCCAGTGCAGTGGGAAACTGGAAGTGACCTACTACATCATTTAAGCATTCAGAAGTCTATGTGGCCAGATGGTATTCATCCAAAGGCACTGAAGGAGCTGGTGAAAGTGCTCACTAAACCACTTTCAATAATTTAGCAGTGGTTCTGGCTAACCAGGGAGGTCTCAGTTGATAGGAGGTTGGTGAACATGACTCCAATCTACAAGAAGGGCAGAAAGGAGAATCCAGGGAATGAGAGCACTGTCAGCTTGACCTTGGTACCAGAGAAGGTCATGGAGCAGATCATTTTGAATGTCATCACATGGCACATACAGGAAAATCCAGTGATCAGATGCAGTCAGTACAGGTTTATTAAAGGCCAGTCTTTCCTGATTAACCTTATTTCCTTTTATGACAAGGTGACCTTCTTAGCGAGAGAGGCTGTGGGTGGTGTTTGCCTGGATTTCAGTAAAGCATTTGACATCATCTCCCATGGAATTCTCCTGGAGAAAATGGCTTCTCAAGGCTTAGACAGGTGTGCAGTTCACTGGGTGAAGATATAACGAACAGAGTTCAGTCCAGTTGGGGCTGTTTACCAGTGGCATTCCCTAGGGGTCACTACTGGGGCCCATTTGGCTTAACATTTTTATCAATGATCTTGATGAGGGGGTTGAGTGCACCCTCAGTAAGGAGCAGACAATACCAAGTTAGGCAGGACTGTTGATCTGGTTGAGGGTAGGACACTGTAGAAGAATCTGGAAAGGCTGGATTGATGGGCCATGTCCAATTGTAAGGCATTCAGCAAGGGTAAATGCTGGGTGCTGCACTTGAGTCATAACAACCCCCTTAAGTGGTATAGGCATGGGGAAGGGTGGCTGGAAATCTGCCCAGCAGAACAGGACCTGGGAGTGCGGGTTGACAGCCGGCTGAATGTGAGCCATCAGCCTGCCTAGGTGGCCAAGAAAGCCAATGGCATCCTAGCCTGCATCAGCAATAGCGTGGCCAGCAGGGCTAGGGAAGTGATTATCCCTCTGTACTCAACAGGTTTGTGCCCTTCACTACAAGAAAGATACTGAGTTGCCTGAGTGTGTGTGGAAAAGAGAAATGTAGCTGGTGAAGGGACTAGAAAAATAATTGGAACTGGCGTTGCTTGGTCTGCAGAAGAGGAAGCTGTGGAGAGACCTCATCACTCTATAACTACCTGACTACCTGAAAGGAGGCTGCAGTGAGGAGGGGTTTGCTCTCTCTTCTGGAGAATAGAATGTGAGGAAACAGTCTCAAGTTGCACCAGGGGAGGTTTGGATTAAATGTTAGGAAGAGTTTATTCGTGGAAAGGGTAGTTATGTATTGGAACAGGCTGCCTATGGGGGAAGTGGTGTAGTCCCCATCCTCTGTGATGTTTAAGAGATCTGTGAGCATGTCACTAAGGAACGTGGTTTAGTGATAGAACTTGGTGATCTTGAAGGTCTTTTCCAACCTAGATGACTCTATGATTCTAAGCCCATTCACTGAGTACTTAAACTTTTTTTTTGCTCATTTTTCTAAGTCTTTAAACATTAATGTAAATTATTTTCTCTCGCTTCTTCCCTTTGTATGTATGTAGGGACTGAACCTCTGTTTTTGAAGGAGAAACTCTGATGAATTTTCTGCAGCCAGAGGCATTTTCAGGACAAATTTTCCATGGTATAATCAGAAAAGTTGTGGACACTGGGCTTTGCGGTATCATATTCAGACCCAGCATAGCCTATTTTATATTCATTTGCTGTTTTTTGATATGTTATCTTCTGGAGATAATTTAGCATTTTGCTGTTTCTTATCATGACAGTGAGTGGTGTATTCCAATCTTCCAGAGACTTTAAAGGGTTGTAGTTGTATAGCAGCTGTCTAGGGTAATCACTTAAACACTATTTCTCATGTCTGTGTGTGACCCATACTCTTTCGTGGCTTTATGCCTTGTAACTTCAACCTAGGCTGCAGCATAATAGCAATTCCTCTTTGCTTTTATAGCTTTGTTGAGGGTATGTACCTCCTGCCCCTTCTTTTTGCAGAACTCAGCAAAATCTGCTTTCCATCTTTCCATTCTTTGTCATGCTTTGACTTAATTGAAAATTTTTATAAGGCCATCTTCTTTTTATATAATTCTGAAACAACCCTACAAAAAGAAATTAATTCACTTGCATTTGTATCTAATAATGATATTAAAACCTTTCTGCTGTGGTGGGCTTCTGGTTCTAATTTTCACTTTTATTAGGAGATGACCTAACCTAAACATACAAGGCATTGTCTCTCCTGAGATAGCAACTCAACATGATTGCAAATGAAATTAAACTCTGTTTGAGAGTTTGTTTCTGTAAAATGTCTCAATATTACATTGTAGAAATATCCTAGGAAATTATTAAGCTATCATCTTTGGTTACCTTTATGAACTATTTTATTTAACTATTAAACTTAAGATTTGAAAAAGTCATTTTTTTTCCTAAGCATTATTCAGATGATACAGATAACCCATTTGTAATTTTTTGAAGGTTTTAAAATGAAAAACTGTATGTATCCTGTCCTTCTCTTATCTTCCCTCAAGTATAACCAAACCACATATTTCCAACAGAGTGGAAAGGGTACCACAAAAACTACCGTTACAGGGGTTTTGGACTATTTGCTCAGGTTGTGTTTGCAAAGTGGTTTCTGCATTCCATTCTTTTTTTTCCTCCATCACCTGTATTGATTTGAAATCATTCTTTATTATTTGGAATTCATCCTTCAACAAATGACAGTGTGATTAACAAGAAAATACACACACACAAAGAACCCTCAGAGCTATCACTCTCTCCCATGTTTCAATAGTTTCTATACAGTTATAGAGGAACTACGTGTGAGAAATTTCTGGAACATGTGTTGGAGCAGAATAGTCTATTATAAAAACACACCAGTAGATACTCTAAGTAACAGGCTTTTCCTTTTTACCTTAGTGCACTGCCTTAGGCATGGAAAAATGAGAAGCATGTATCCCAGTTCAGACAAACTTCTCACATAGCTTTTGATTAAATTCTGTTACTTTTTTTAGAAAATTTAGTCCTGGTGTATGATTTCAGCTGCCAGACTTCTTTCTTTAAATTACCTACCAGTTTACTTCAGAATGTCATACCAACATCTTGAATAGGTTTTGAACTACACAAGTACCTGTAATGCTCTCTTGTAGAATAGTACAACATTGGATACCTCATGCTGTAGCCTTGCTTTAATGTTGTGCTAGTGTAAAGCAAAAGATCTGTTACAAAGTGAATGGAAACTGTTTAACGGTTGGGCTTGATTATCTGGGAGTTCTTTTCCAACCTAAATGATTCTATGGCGTTATGCTTCGATGAAAAGCATTAGGCTTACATTGCCATTATGAGAGCAGAGCCTTATCCAGCTGAACCACCATTCCAAAGATTATTTTAGTGAGGAAAAAGCAGACAAAATCTGCAAGTGTAGTCTTAAGAGATACGCAGGGTAAAGTGCTTCTGTCAAATCTGGTGTGAATTTGAGCACCAAAATGTCCCCAGGTTCATTCATGTACTACCTTCTTGATACCCACACTCAGCTAGTGCTCAAATCCCTTGGCCATCAGTGTGATACTATTTGAAGTGTGAATGATCTAGCAATGGGCAAAGCTACTTCTCTGGAATTTAGTACTTAAATATATTTGGTCTTTGGTACTAGATCAAAAGAAAATTGTATGGCTGCATGAACATCTTGGCTGCTTCAAAATCTTAAGAGATTTTTACACTTGGTGTCTCAGTCTTTTCCAAAAAAATCAGGGTTACTCTTCTTCTGCCAGATAGCAGATTTAGCATGTATTTTGCTTGTTGACAGTCTGTTGTAGATAACAGAACAAAATCTCTTGAGTTGACTATTTCTACAATGCATGAGGTTCAGCACAGATAGGGAGCTTTCTTTTGGCTATCATTATGCTTCAGCAACTCTCCTTCTAGATTTTTGTTCTGCTCTTGGTTCATCTCTATACTGCTGCTTGAGGGAAGGGTTTGTTCACAAACATAATCGATGTGTTTTTTATTTGGATGACAGCTTGAGCTATTCTGCAACACTTCCAGGATCAAAAACAGGATGCAGAACAGCTTGACTAAATCAACAGAAAGTGTACTGAATAAAACACACTAATCAGCTATACCTGCAATGCAATTTTAAAGCAATAAGCTTTTTTTCTGTGTAAGTTTTCCAGTCATCTAGACTGAACAATGCATATGAAGTCTTTTCCTACTTACATTTAAATGAATGCAAAAAGAAAACTCTAACCTAGCAACTAGAAAAATATCCATTTTCATTTTGCTTTTAAGGCTCTTGTATTATATTTTTTATAGAACTGCCACACAGCTGAGACCTGCTGAGAAAAGCGTTTTGTTCTGTATTAATTTCCAATGTCCTGTCTCTGCTGAGCTTTTAAGCAAAACAAAGGAAAATATAAGAAAAAAGAAAAGAAAAATGCCACCTTTATCTCAAAGAATTAATGAGATGCATAATGGGATGTGACAGTGTTAAAGGACATTGTGGAGTTTTTGTGAAGAAAGTATTCAGGTACTGAGGCTAAAGAGGAAATATATTCCCGTGCTCTCATATCATGTATACATAGTAACTTCTTATCAGACATCTTGTTGTGTATTACACATTGGCTTATACTTACCTGTCCTAGCTTTGACCTGTTATATCCAGGAAATTACCATACTGCACTGGGCTTCATTACCTCTCAAGTTCCATTAGGTAGTAGAGCAAGAGGTGAGAAAGCAGTCCCTTGTGGAAGGTGTCAGAAGACTGTGCGCATTTGTTTTTAGAAATCCTTTGGCCCAAATATTACACTGACTTTATTTCACCCCCTAAATATTGGGATTCACTTCTATCTAAATAAATATGGTGTGCAATTTATATGTTCTGATTGCACAGGGAGTTATTTGATCATGTTTGAATAAGAATACCTTACTGTTAATCTAACTTTCAAGTTCTGGATGTTTGCTGCTGAAGTTCTAGTTCTCTCTGAAGTACGAGTGGTGTGTTTTAGAGAAGGGAACCAGCACTGTTACCTTTCATATCTTTCGCTTAGAGTATCTGAAGTTTGTCCTTTGTAAAACAGATAATGTACTAGAAACATAAAAGAATTTGTAATAACAACCAAACCAAAGATGTGACAGAAATCTGAACATGCATGTGCCTCCGTTTAACACCAAAGCACCCTCATAGCATGAGGGATAAGAGTGCTGACTTGGTCTGAAATTCAAGCTCAAAATATTGAGTGTAAAAAGGCAGTGGGCTCTGATTTCATTCCCAGAAAGCGTTACTCTAGCTTAAATTGACATGTTCAGCAGAAAGATTTGATTGGTATATTAACTTTTCATTTTCTATCTGCCAATGTGGAAAACTAATGATGGGAAAAACTGTCTACCACACTTTCCCATTAGCAGCCACTATCATGCTTCAGGTCTTTGGAAAGAATGTTTGCTTGTAACTTGTATATCAGCCCAACAGCAGCTGTATGTACCTTATTGGGACTGCTTCATTGTTGTGCTATGCCTTCTGCATGCACAAGTTATGATGATAATGTGATGCCAGTGTTTTTTTCAGAGACAAATAGCTGCAGAAAATGCCAAGAAATAAAAAACAAAGTCATTTAGTCATCAGTTCTCACTTACAAATGCATCTGTACCAAACCCCAGTGACAGAATGTGAAGCTAAGTGTGGCGATCATGGTCTTTAACTTCACAGTAGCCACAGATGAGAAAAACAAACCTGGTTTCTTAATGTAGTTCAGTGTATCTGCTGCTGCATTTTAGCTCCATCGTGATGACACAAGGCTAGGGTCCTCTGTGGACACACTTGAGGGTAACAGTTTTCTGAATTTGCTTTAATTTGTTTTAGGAAGGAGTATAATCTGGTTTAAATATATACCTTCTGAGTGAATGTTCTACACAGAGCAAGTTTCAGCTTGGGTGGACATTTGTTTGCTCATCTGGCCTTCCTTCCTTCCTGTCAATTCCAGCAAATGTATCTGTAACTTGCTCTGTTTTGGTAGTGATTCCCAAGATGAGGAGAATCAGAGAATTACATTGCTAGTGGCAAATTGAAATAAAAATGCCTTTGGGCACAGAAATAAACTAAGTTAAGAGTCTGTCTTAGAGTTTAATGAGACTTGACTAGGAAAATGTCTTTTTTGATACTTTCAAAGTGATTCTGTGCATGTGAAAGCCCTGAAAATTAGTTCCTCCAGGACTATATTGGACAATAAAGCACATATAAGAGATGCTGAGATGCTGAGCTTGAGGGAGATCTGGACGCTACACTTAGTTCTGGTCCATTCATTTTTGAAAAACAAAAATGCAGTTCAAACGTGTGGCTTTTTTTCTGAGGTCAGTTTGCCTCACAGTCAGGCCATAATCCATCAGTCTAACCACTGACTACATCTGCGTTCCTAAGAGTTCATCCTGGGAGAATACATTTGTCCAGCTCTCTGAAGCAGCTGATGTCCAGCTTCAGGAAAACAAACCCTTTTCCTCATCTCCAAACCAACAGAGCAAACTGATAGTCCTAATCTGGAGGGCTGGTTGCCCCCTGCCAGAGGTGATAGTTTTCCTCTTTCAGATTGCAGCATTATAGTACTGTGTGATGACCACCTTACTGCTACCCTGTACTTTGCAAATTGCTTTATTATAATTGCCAGAATGGCAATGGTGGGAATGATGGGAAGACAGCAGCAGTGGATACAGTGCTGATTACAAACTCCTACAAGCTCTGGCATTGAGTGTATTTTGGAGCCCAAAGCAGCTACAAGAGTCTGTCTTTCCTGAACCACCTAAGGCAGAGCTTGCCAACACAGGCACATCTAGGCACGCTTGGAGGCAGACGCAAACACTCTGATGTAACTGGAGTCTGAGCTGCTGCTGTTAGCATGGCATCAAGCCAAGCTCATTAGACTTGCCAAGTGCCAGGCTTATTAGCTCCAGCCGTGTACTGTGCTAACGCAATTGCACCGCTTTTAGGTGTAAGTTACTTCTGGCATCCTGTGGCTCTACGCAGAAGTGGCGCGTTGGACTCCCTCCTCACAGAAGGCAGGATAGGTGCACCAGGAGAGGAGTTTCTGACTAGGCAAGGAGAAGCAGTTTGGGAGAGAAGGGCTTTGACTTGGTCAGTCTCATGCAGAATCGCTGCATGTTCTGGAGGCCTTAGCAGCTGCTGGGCAGATTTCAGCACCAACGATGATGGCAGAGCAGCCTAAGACACAAAAGGCAAAGCTGATTTATTTGGTTACTGTTGGAGATGAACGTGCCAAGCTCCTGCAGATCTGCTCTTTGCCTTGATCTCAAATTATTTTTTTCTTTTCAACACTTTGCCTATATTCATGCTTATGGTGAGTTACGGATATTTTGTTTTAACTATGAATTGAAGCATAATACGCAGCCATTAACACCCAGAGCTTCATCTTCAACACTAGGAAAATACTAAATTAAATTGTCCTCATCTTTGATTGAGTTTAATGTTTTGTGTCTATCAGTGTTTCACAGACAACCCAAATGTCACATTCAGGCATGATTTACATATTCATGAAATACTTTGTATTCAGAAGCATTGTTTAATGTTTTCTGGACAGTTTTTCACACTAATAAGTGTTTAACTCAAGAGACTATGCAGGTAGCCTGAAAAATGAGAGCTACCATAATTTTAGCAAAATATTACTGGAGTCCAAAATAAATGAGCTCTGAGTTGTTGCATTTCTTTGCTTTATCAAACAAGCTGCTTGCACAGCGATGAAATATACTTTTACAAGAAAATAATTAGAAATGACCTTATTTCTCAGAGGCGTGCTTTTTTTTTTTTTTTTCTGCTTCTTGACTGTAGATCAAATAGATGTTGGACAGTTATTTTAAGTAATAGCATGGTTCAAATTTAAGTTTGATTTATATTAGTATTATTCTTGCATTAAAAGTGTGCACTTTAATTTGTGAATTAAATTTTGATTTGCATTTTTTATAGTTGTCAATCAATAAACACTATTGGTAGCAAATAGACTCTCTTTCTTGTCTTTGTAGTAAATAGACTCTTTTCCTCATTTTTGTATGTTAAAAAGTGAGTGGAGTGCTCAGCTGGAAATCCAAGAACCTGAAGTCCCATCTCTCCTCCATGGAGGCTATGAATTGTGAAGTACTAATGGATACTGCTCAGTAGTATCCTGCTAACCAGCCAGTGCAGCCTGCTGGCTGCATCTTCCACAGCCCCAGGGGGGTTTGCAGGGCATTGCTGGCCAGAGCTGACTGCGCGTTCACTTACTAACTCTTGCAGTCTTACTCCTGTTAATCTCCCACTGTGCAACTGTCTCAGCCAAAACTCACAGCCTCAACTCTGAAAATTAAGTAGTTCACCCATGTGTCTAGTCTTACACTGAGCCACACACAGAATTGTGCTCCACAGTGATGTGTCTGCAAACAGAAGAAAGTTTTTGCATGGCCTCTCTATGGCTTTCTGCTACATGCTTATGAAACTCCACAGTAAAATGGAAACACTAGGGCAAAACTGCATGTGTCATGCCATCACAGATGGGCTCATTAGCAAAGCCTAGAGTTAGAACAAACAGCTCTACAATTTAAGAACTAGTGTTCATAAAACATAAGAGGCTAACTGATTGTGTTCTCCTATTTTAAGTTACATGAAGATGTTTCTGCAGGGACCTGTTCTTATTTTTCAGAAGTGTTCATGCACCTTCATTCATACACATTCATTTACACTGCCTCTGATGATGAGCTGCAATGTTACAGCCTACATGAGCTGGTCTCATCTGCTCAGTAAAATCTACTGAGCAATATGAGAGCCCAGCACATGAAGATTTTATATATATATATATATATATATATATATATATAAATTTTTTTTACTGGAGTAAATATTTTTGCAGAGCAGCAATAATTCTAGCTAGAATACTGGGATGAGCATGACAAGATGATTTTCTAACATGTCCTTGGTGTACGATTTCTAGTTCCTAAGGAACTCTTCAAATTAGATAGGTGCAAACACGAGGCAAAATCAGCTATTTTGTACAGATTCTGTTTCGAATTCTACTCCATCCTCAGCCTCCAGGAACAAAACAACTCCAGACCCAAGTCCATAAGGTAATGGGTGTTTTTCCTTGTGTTTCATAAGGGATCTGTAGTTTTACAACTATCATTTCACAAATAGTTGCTCTTAATTACATCATTTTTTTCCTAAAATTTGGGGAGGGAGGAGGCAGAAAGGGGAAGCATCTCCTTTGGACGACTAGGAAAATATCTAGGAAGGTTCAGATGAGTGCTACAGTGCTGCTTGGGAATTGGTGCATTCCTTCGTGAAGAATGTACTGGCTACCTTTTCTTTTCCTCTTTGCCATCATGTGTTCAAGGACCATCTTTGCCCGGTTGCTCCAGGTGGATTAGTGCCAGATGGAGAGGTGTGCCACACCTGGAATGGGCATCAGCAGGGACTGAGTCAGGAATGCTTCACAAACCACAGGAGTGTACACGTTGGTCCCTTGCAGAGTCCAGCACACGCCAGGCTGTCACTTTGCCACCACAGGCAATCCTCAATCCTTGGGCTGTATATCAAGAGGCCTTGGAGGAGTGAGGGGAGGAAGAATGGCACTGCAAAGGACCTTGGTGGTGAAGATAATGTGCTGTACTGTGATGGAGGAAAAACCCTGGTCTTTCTTGCATTGCCTAATAATTTTTCTGTACATCCACTTTAAAGAGAACAGACAAAAAACAGAAGAGTTAAAAACATAAATTTACACTCTTTGTTGTGACCCTGTCTAAAGGCACCTTCACTGTGCATTGCTATTTTGTGGTTGGATCTCTTGACAGGAACCCTACTCTCTCAGGAGATTTATCATGCAGAACCTGAAGGTCACTGTGAAGTTTTAAGGTTCTCTATACTTACACTTTGCACAATGTGTTTCGGGAGCTATTTCAGAAACAGAATAAGTATTGCCTAGTATGGAAGTTGAAAAAGAAGTCTACGTGGATCCTTGGGAGTAAGCAGCTTTTTCCCAAACTCATCCCACTGACTGATGGAAATTATGGGAATTGATTTATCTGTCTGATGGAGCATGAGTCTTCTTGTATTTATTTGGTTGTCAGTAGCAAGTAATTCATACTATGGCTAATGGTTAATTATAAAGGAATGGAATATTACCGAAAAACTAAAGGCCCCTGTTCACTGTTGTTCACTACAGAGGTGCTTTCAGAGGTTCCCAGACTAAAGTCTTCCTTTGCAAGGTTTGTAGGAAAATTCCTTGTCTAGGGAGTAATCTCAAACTGAAGTGTTCATAGAAGAGTCA
Source organism: Netta rufina (assembly GCF_964035555.1). NCBI lineage: Eukaryota > Metazoa > Chordata > Aves > Anseriformes > Anatidae > Netta > Netta rufina. The sequence goes on along the minus strand of NC_140133.1, from coordinate 6,387,988 downwards.
GTGGTAAATTAGATTAGGCTGGAATTGCTAAAATGGCTTTACAGATTGCATGATGTTGCCGAGTAACACAGAAGACTGGGAAATGTCAATTGAGATGTAAGATAGGTACTCTCCTTAGAAAATCCAAAGACCCGTTCCCTACAACACAGAGCTCTGCAGTGGCGTTTGCTGCTGTGGAGTTCTGAGCAGTTGGGCACGTCTCCTTTTGAGTTCACAAACGGACTTGACAAATTCATAGGGAAAAGTTGCTGAGTGCCTGTGGAATGAACTGCTTTCAGGCACCCTTCAGTTCAATATCCACCAAACTGATTTTAGGTGTCTGTCCTAAATATACAAAGGCTTAAAAGGAATCTTTGGTCCAATTCTGGGTAGCAAAGCACATAAGGATATTTAGTGTAGGTATTCGTACGTATGTAGGTGTGCCATGAGTTGCCATTGACATGGGAAAGGGATAGTCAGGACAAGAGGGCTCTTGATATATTCAAAAGGTCAGAGTAGGCACTGGCACTGCATAGATTTTTCCAAAATGACACATATTTATATGTGTATATATATGATTAAATTCAGCTACCTTCAGAAGCAAGAATTCAATTTGCATTTGCAATTACATCAAATTTGTGTGTAAATTAGATACCTTCTTTGCACATACACACATGGACCTATTTTTTTCCTTGTGATTGGCAAAAAGTAGGGACTTCCTTTCAGAAGCAGGTTGGTGTTAGAGGAGGAACAAGCCAAAAGCAAAATATCCGAAAAATATATTTGGTTGCCTTCCAAGCTACAACAGCTGCAGAGGTTGATTATCTTCATGTGGTGTCAGTTGCATTTTTATCCAGTTTTATTCTCTGTTTGTTTTCTCTTCCAGACATTTGTCCTTGCTGAGACTACAGCTGTGCATGCCCCATGCAGACCCACCACTGCAGATGTTTCCTCAGGAGAAAAAGAAGTCAGCTACCCAGGAAGGTAGCTGACCTGTGCCCTTCCCTGCCTCTTGCTGTCTGTCACCTTCACCGAGAGCTCAGTAAGCTTTGCTCTGCAGGAAGCACAATTAAATGCTAACATCTCCATTGCACTCCCATTAGGTGAGTCCACTCTGGAAATTTATTTGGTAGCTCATGGAATCAGATGGTGAGGCAGACATTGTGACTGTAATACTGTAGCATTTGATACCCCTTTACAGGAAAAGTGTTGAAGAATACAAGTGTTATTTGGTCCAAATTGTAAGCTGTCTCTGAGATAGTTATACAACTTGATAAAAGCTGATACTGTCACCCTGAAGAAATAGTTAGAGCAGTTCCCTTTTTATTATAAGTCCCCCATATGAGCCTAACAGCTGTCAAAGATAAAGCTATGCTCTCCCTTATGCACCTAGTCTGTGCTCCCTGTTGCAACTTCCAGCATGGAGGTAGGGGTATGAAAGTGGTAGGGGATCTGTGTCCAAATGATGGTGTGTATACACAGTTACCCAATTTACTCATGTTTTGATGGAGCTTGTAAAGTTTGATGTCCAAACAGCACAGCAGTTGTATAGAAGCAAGCTTGTCAGTCAGGTCCTGTCTTTTTTTTTTTTTTTTTTTTAACGTTCTTTTATTAGGGTAACTCTTCTTTCTTTCACATTACTGTGCATTTCAGTTCATTCTGCATTAAATGAAGTGACAGGCTGCTGCTTTAAAAAGTCACATAATATTCTAATTTATTCTCCTTCCCCAGTCTGTCCTTCATAGTCACACCATGGATTTGTTCACCTCATCCTTTTTCTCTGTGACTATGAAATCCTGTAACTGCAGAACAGAGAGCAGGACCCTGTTCTCAACAGCAAGCACATATTTGAAAACATGGCTATTTAATGAGCCCTCCCTCACTGAACAAAAAAAAAAAAATATTTCAGATTTTGGTTCAGTGCAGAGAACTCCACATTTTTACAGTTCTTTTGTCAACTGAGCTCCTTAGCACAACCCCCACTGCACTTATACTTCCATTTCACCCACTGCTCTATTAACATCTCATTAGGCTGCACCCCAACAGGGGCTTTCTCCTTACCACTCTAAGTACAAACGTTTGGAGAACAATAACTAATATTTGCATAGTGCCACTCATGCAGACATCTTAGATAAAAACTGTTCAGAGCAAACTGTAGCATCTACCTCATCCAGCTGAGGTGGCAGGAGAAAATTTGGTGGGCATGATTCAAGACTCAGGGGTGGTCTAAGGCTGGCTCAGAGCCTGATGCCAGTAATTACTCTACTGGAAATAATGCCACTATGTTTTTAAGGGCCGTACTACACCAATATTAATTCATTTCCTTCCCCATTTCAACTTCACTTACCCTTAGCTATTGATTTTAAAAATGTTTACTGGATTTCCTCTAAATGCCCTAATGTTTCAGACCATTAAAAAAACAGCAAATGCTCACTCTGGCCCTGCGAGCTTCTCACAGGCTTCTACTACTGCTATGCAAACAAGTCTGGAGAAAAGTGTCAGTCAGGGAACACAGCAGTACTAGCCTGTGGCAACAAAAGCGAGGACCACTGGAGCCCTGTAAGGACAAGCATGCTCTACAATTCTGTCTTGCTACAGACAGAAAAAAAAAAATCATATGTCAAGCTGTGCACACAATGCTGGCTTTGGTGTTTTCCATAAATTACTGTATTTCTGTATTTCCATTACTATGTGATAGCATTTATTTATTTATTTTTTAAGACAGAACATGTCCTAGTATGATATGCCCAAACAGGATGGTATTGAAGGAGCTTTCTTCTGTCTAATCTGGAGACAGGAGTAACTGCTTCCCGGAGCTCAAGGCAGCATAGAAACTTCTCGGATTATTTTTCCAGCTTTCCTAAACGAAACTCTATCTTTGGGAGGCACAATACATACTGAGGAGTAAATGCCTCTAGCTTGTCAGCAAGCAGCCCACCTGAAGCCGAGGTACTGCTGCTTCTTCCCCTTCTCTCACAAACACCTGCCTTTGCTGCTCCTGCACTGCCCATGTACAGAGGTGCCGTAGCTGGGTGAGCTCCGAGCTGGCAATAGCTACTGTCTGGGAATACCACAGATTCCAGTGCCCAGCAGGGGCCATGGGTTTAACTGGGGTTTGAGGAAGTATTTGTCTTCCTTTCTGGATAAGAAGACAAATACCTAAACACCTTTGGGTGCTTACTTAGCTACCTCTAGCTCTTCCCCCTCGTTATGGTAGACCAAACTGTTAGCAGAGTAACCGCAGAAGCAAAGCAAATTATAAAACTGTTCAAGACCATCCTGGTAGATGGCTTGGACTTCTGGAGGGCAGAGTGAATTGTTCAGGACACTGGTAGGGAAAGTCCCTTGGGAGTCAGTCACAGAATCACAGAATCATCTACGTTGGAAGAGATCTCCAAGATCACCTAGTCCAACCTAACACTAACAAGCCCTCCACTAAACCATATCACTAAACTGTAAATCCTAATCCTAAAGGGCAGATCTAATCCTAAAGGGCAGAGGGGTCCAGGAAGACTGGATGCTTCTCAAGAAGTCTTATAGGAGCAGGAGCAGGCTGCCCCCATGTACCGTAAAATGAACCAGTGGGGAAGACCAGCTGGCTGAACAGGGAACTTTTGTTGAGTATCTGGGAGAAGAAGAGAGTTTATGATCAGTGGAAGAAGGGGCAGGCAACTTGGACAGAGTACATGTACAAGGAAGCTGCCAGCATATGCAGAGAAAAAAAACTGAAAGGCCAAAGCACAATATGAGTTCAACCTGGGCACTACAGTTAAGGATAAAAAAAAATATGTTTTTATAAATATATTAACAGCAAAAGGAGGGCCAAAGAGAATCTCCATTCTTTACTGGACACAGTGGGGAATGTGACTACTGAGGATATGGAAAAAACTGAGGTTCTTAACACCTTCTATACTTCTGTCCTTACTAGCCAGACCACTTATTATCTGGGTACTCAGCCTCCTAAGCTAAAGTCTGGGATAGGTAGCAGACACCCCCCCCACAGATCAGGTGGAAACAGGGAGACCTGCTGCTCCACCCAGACTGTCAGAAGTCTATGGGGCTGGATGGGATCCACCTGAGGGTGCTGAGGGAGCTGGCGGATGTGATTACTGGGCCACTTTCCATCATCTATCATAAGTCATGCTCATCTAGAGAGATCCTGGATGACTGGAGACTTGCTAATGTGACACCCATCTATCAGAAGGGTCGTAAGGAGGACCCAGGGAACTACAGGCTTGTCAGCCTGGCCTCGGTGCCAGGAAAGTTGATGAAACTGGTCATCTGAATGCAATCACACAGTAAATGTGGGACAACCGGGGGATCAAGCCCTGTCAGTATGGGTTCATGAAAGGCAAGACCTGCCTGAACAACCTCATCTCCTTCTGCGACCAGATGACCTACTTGGTGGATGAGGGAAAGGCTGTTGGTGTAGTCTGCCTAGACTTCAGCAAGGCCTTTGGCACAGTCTCCCCCCCCGTATTGTTCTGGAGAAGCTGGCAGCCCGTGGCTTGGACAGGTACACTCTGTGCTGGGTTAAGAACTGGCTGCATGGCTGGGCCCTGAGAGTGATGGTGAACAGAGCGAAATCCCTCTGGTGACCAGTCACTAGTTGTGTTCCCCAGGGGTTGGTGTTGGGGCCCATCCTCTTTAATATCTTTATTGATTATTTGAATGAGGGAATTGAGTGCACCCTCAGTAACTTTGCAGAGAACACCAAGCTAGGGGGAAGTGTTGATCTGCTAGAGGGTAGGAAGACCCCGCAGAGGGACCTGGACAGGATGGATCGATGGGCAGAGGCCAATGGGATGAGGTTCAACACGGCTAAGTGCTGGGTCCTGCACTTTGTCCACAACAACCCCAGCTCTACAGGCCTAGGACAGGGTGGCAGGTGCAGAGGAAAAGAATCTGGGGTGCTGGTTGATGCTCACCTGAACATGAGCCAGCAGTGTGCCCAGGTGGCCAAGAAGGCCAATGGCATCATGGCTTGTATCATGAGTAGTGTGGCCAGCAGGAGCAAGGAGGTGATCATGCCCCTGTACTTTGCTTTGGTGAGGCCACACCTCAAGTGCTGTGTTCAGCTTTGGGCCCCTCACTACAAGAAGGACATCGAGGCCCTGGAGCATGTCCAGAGAAGGGCTACAAAGCTGGTGAGGGGCCTGGAACACAAGCCCTATGGGGAGCAGCTGAGGGCACTGGGGGTGTTTAGTCTGGAGAAGAGGAGGCTCAGGGGAGACCTTACTACTCTCTGCAACGACCTGAAAGGAAGTGGTGGGGAGTTGGGGGTCGGCCTCTTCTCACAGGTAACTAGTGATAGGACTAGAGGGAATGGCCTCAGGTTGCATCAGGGAAAGTTTAGGTTAGAATTTAGGAGACATTTCTTAGAAAGAGTAGTCAGGCATTGGAATGGGTTGCCCAGGGAAGTGGTAGAGTCACCGTCCCTGGGGGCGTATAAGGAAAGGTGGGACCTGGTGCTTAGGGACGTGGTTTAGTGGGTGACATTGGTAGTAGGGGGATGGTTGGAACAGATGATCTCGGAGGGCTTTTCCAACCTTAATTATTCTGCGATTCTCAGATAATGACTGGTGTTGTCAGCTATAAGCAAAAGGTTACATGGAAATTGGATCTCGTGGAAAAACTTTAAATCTTTCTATTTTGTTTTTGAGTTTCCTATTCTTAAGTCACTCACTGCCTATTAGGTGTTAAGTTTTTAAAAGATGTGTGGTTGTGAAGCCCTAATCAGGTAATTCTCAGAACACTTAATTAACCTACACACCGGAAGGTTTCTGTAGAATCAACCCCTAGGAAATATTTCCTTTACTAACTCCTATGTAAAGGAAACTGTTCCTACTGTAAATTTAACGTGTCTTACTTTCAAAGCTTTCACTGCTGCTGCCTGCCTTCTAAGCTGTTCTGGTTTTGCTTCCAGCTCTCTCCATCTTGCATCTTTAATGCTTAAGCTTCCCTAATTCTTTCCTCTGATATTCTGGCCTTCCTGGCAGTACTCATCTGCATGGGAGGGAAGCTGCCCCAAAGGCTCAGGAATCATGAAGAGCAGGCAATCCCTTAAAAGAGCAGGTTTTACTAAGGAGCTAACCTTATAGCTGTCAGGCAGGAGTCAGAGGTTTCCTTCCCCTCATTACTTCTGACATCACCAAAAGCAAGTGCAATTAAAAAGTCAAAAGAACAGAAAAAAACTGAAGCAACAACATATTTTGACTGTAAACTGTCAGACATAAGGGTGTGTGGGACTTCTGTCATACTGCACCCCAAGAAGACAAGATTTTCTGCGATGAAGGATGGGTCAAATATTTCCTTCTTCAGCTTGACATTTTCATATACTGATTAAGTCCTTGTCAGTTGTCCCTTTTCCTTGGTCACTTCTGACTGCTGAAAGTACTGAAGAATGAAAAAAGCTACCAAAAAAAATAAAAATCTCCAATTCTGTCTCACATGGTTTTCAAATGCTTCAACTTTGATTCTTGCAATAACAATAGTTTATAATTATGGAGTTATTTCAGCCAAACACATTAGTCTGTATTAAATCCTCCAATCTCTTATGGGACCTTAGGGGATGCCACAGACAATGTGTTTCATGGATGGGTAAACTGAAGCAGGGGAAAAAGAAAGCAAGCTGTACAGCTGAGATTATAATGCCAGTATCCTAGGTTCCTGCTCCTTTCTGTGACTTTCAATCCTTCACAGAGCATGAAGTGTATAGAGGGAAAAAGCCTTGCCTTTCACACTTTTAGACATAGTTTATATTTGCAATACTTAAGACTACAAACAATGGGGAAACGGGGGGCAAAATGCAATGAGAAGCAGAGGCACTGGACACTGACTAAAATGATTTCAGCACCATGAAAGAAGAATATATCATTACTGCTTCATTCTGACGTGATTTGGCAACCTCATTTCACCCTAATGTCACTGGAAATCACAGTCCAATTTGTCTACAGCACAGTGTTAGTTATAAAGAGCCCTATCTATGTTTTGCATGTTTCACTTCAGAATAGAACAGAGTTAACATTTATAGGCTTTGTGTAGCAGGGACTGCCTAGAGCACCAAAACTGCCTGCTGTGTCCCCTCCCAATTAAAACAAAAATGGATAGGTTTTACTATTCCTGTGTTCTTTTGCTTTTTCACTTGACTGAGCATTACTGGATGCTGTCTCTCTGTCAGTCACATTTCATCTTATCCTCTTGCCTCTAGCCATTTTGGTCTAGAATTGATTTTCTCACCACTTTGAGCAGGAGCTGTGAGATCTGTATATCGGCACATTTCTTAGAGCTTTATGCAGTAGTGGCAGTGGGCTGCATCCTACATGCAGCTGCTGAATATCTTTATTTCCCTCTTGAAGGCAACGGAAGTTACAGACATTCAATAATTTCAGCAGATGTTGAGAATTTTCCATAATCAAATCCGTTTTTCATGCTTCTAACAAATGTTTCCATGAATGTGTATGCGTATGTATGTATAAATACACACAAATGTGTGCAGGCTTGTGTGTAGCTGCATTTCTATACACGCATGTTTTCTGACTGGATAATCTTGCTTTTTAAGTAGTTTGTCTCTCAGCCATGGGGAAAATATTAAAAGCTCTCAGTCCTTTAAAGAAAACTTAACAAAACCACATTCCAATTATGTTCTAAATAACTAAAATAAACTCTGATTTAATTTGAGATGTGAATAGAGTAAGTCACTTCTATGTCATTCTTTGCGTGAGTAGCTTTGAGCTACCCCATATTGTGGCTGTTACGTTGCTCAGGTAATCTGTACCTCATACGAGGTACACTTAAGATGCTTAAGTTTCTGCTGCAGCCCATTCCCTTCTCTAAGAGGAGATTGTACTGTTTTCATTTCTCTTTGACATGTTAGAAAAGCTGTGGTGCTGCAGTGGGATTTAAAGTGGTTTCAGCACTGCAAAGGAAAGTAGAAGATAGAGGGTAAAGGGCAGAAATGGACTGATATCCCTCCTCAGATTGAGTTAAATAGCCAAGGACACTACACCCTTACACTCACAGTCAGGTTGCATCCATCCCTATGTAAAGATACAGGGATTTATTCACACAGAACCCTCTAAAGAAGTGGGTCCTAGATAGGGTGAGGATTTTTGGACTATATCCACTTCAGAATCATGTTGACTTACTCAAATATTTGAACTAAAGGAAATGGGATAACCATTTTTTTCTCTATTTGAAATCTCACAAGAGTATGCACAGGTCCCAGAAGTGTGGAGTACCTCATATGACAGTGGTTCCTCAAGGAAACAAAAGGGTGCGCACGCAGTCCGAAGTGGGTCAGAGACCAGAAGCAACTCTGAGTAACAGAGAGCGCCTCACCTGGACATGCATTTCAGCAGGGCATGCCAAAGGTCTAGTCTTTATTCAGAGAGCACCCTTAGGATGATGTCCTGAGTCCAGCCTCTGTTACACCTTAGCTTAGCAAATAAAGAGAAGGGAGAAAAACAAGCAAGAATCATATCTTCCTATCATTACACACTGCAAACTGGTGTGTCAAATGCAAGGAATCCTGAGAAAATAATAGGCAGGAAGAATCTATTTCTCCAATAAATTGCAGTGATTTTTGCACCGACATACATTGTATCAAACAAGAGTGGTGGCTGTGCCTTGAGCTTTCAAGATCTGTCTCATTCTTGCTGCCAGAAGCAGTTAGGCCCCATTCCAGCTCAATGCTAATTCAGACCTTCTAGCCACAGCAATAGTAGCAGAACGAGCAGCTCCTGGCTGGACCTCGTGTGTGTATGTATGAAACAGCATCTGCGCACCTGCATAAAACAGAGGTGGTGTGTGCATGCATGTATTTATTTATTTATTTTTAATTTCACAAACATTTTGTGGAGCTTGCAAATATCAGCAACAGAGCAGGCAGGAATCTTTGTTATTCTGATGTGAAAAGAACAATTTGAGTAGCTCTCAGATGCCACTTCACCTGCTTAATATTGGACTCCAGCCAGAACCGTTTGCTGCATTTGGCAGCTTATTCATCTGTGTATTCCAGTTTGACAGCACTCATCCAAGTTAGAACATTTTCCCATGTATATGTTCTAGATTCATTATTTTGGCATGCAATGGTATCCTTCAAGTGGTATTTGGAGTATTCTTTTAAGAATGAGTTAAGATTTCTATGGGCAGCTGGAGAGTCTTCCAGAGGGGATCATTTTTATACGTTGACTTCTCAGGGTACTGATACTTAGCAATGCCAAAGGAAAAATATTGCCATGTGTAGAGAAGGTTTTATGAACATGTATTTCGCTTGATTTAATGTCCTGTTCTTTAGTTTTATGTGTAACCGTCTTCATTTATTTTGTTCACAGTTAATGCCATGTAGGGGTGGGCATTATACTGCTATTGCAGTGTAAACCCGGTCACTCTAATGACATCTTGATGTTGTACATTAATTTCAAGCATCTCTTTGAATTGCAGACAAAAAGACAGCAAACTGTCTTTTCCTGGTAAAGATCAGTAAAAATACAGTTTTTCTAGAATCAAATATGTTCACTGCAATGAAATTATCTTATGATGGTCAGTTCTAGTTACAATTCCTCTGCTTACCAAATTCTTACGCTGATTTGAAGATAGGAAGGACATATTTGGGAATAAAGTCTAATAAATAATGATAGAATGTGAAGGCTGCAGTTTAGAATGTTTTTATGCTTCCAACTGTTTCCATGTGTTAATCTCATTCAAAATGCATTCTCCAAAGAAAGCTATAACTTTGATATATATATATATTATATATATTTTTTTCTCATTCACTACAAACATGTACTTTATACTCCACAAGGTTGTTATTCAGCTGGAAAACATGAAATGCCCAAGTAGGCTGTTCTAGTCCTGAAGAATTTTTTTTTGAACAGTTTTCCCTACTTACTATCCAAAGTCAGAATACCTTCTGAATTCTGGGGAGAAAATTGTCTCTATGCTGTAAGTGGAGACATGCATTGTCTCCCACAGCGTCAGTATTTTAAAATGTTTATTAAATAGATGTGTAGATGGTGTAATAGTCCTAGAGCTTTTCTTTTCTTTCTTTCTTTTTCTTTTTCTTTTTTTTTTTTTTTAATAGTATACTTAAGCAAACCAAAATCTCTTATATCTTAGCACTATATAGAAAAGTTTTGAGAGTTTAGGTGCAGCACCTTTTGCAGTTGGTTATGGCAATATTTTACTGGAATAAATTCTTTAATAGATTCTCTCAACCAGACTGTTTAAGTAATATGTGTCTCAATTTTACGATATGGATGTTTCTACATGAGATAGTGAACCAAGTTATCTTTGCAAGGAATAGATGGTCTTTTTCAGGACAGGTTTTCCCAGAACCTATTTTAGACATGAATCAATATGTTATAATTTGCCTCCTGGACTTTATTGACTACTTAGACTAAGCTTCCACTGACTGTAAAGGGATCCCGAGTAATTCGTTCATGTGGAGATACCAACAGTTAAAAAGACCAATCCCATCATTTGTCTCAATAGTCATGAAAGATAAAGTAGCATCTTATATTCCATTTGCTTCATTTATGAATGAGAAATACCTTTGGTGTGGATGAAGTCAAAACTGAGCTGCCATGACTGATACATTTTTTTTCCCAAAGTCAATTCTTTCTTTGTGATTTCTATGATCCCCAGATGATATGAAGATAGAAACAAACAACTAGCAGGCAGCACTAAAGCACAATTGATCTACAGATGCATGAGTAATAACCTGCTGCCTTTAGTATTTTGGCTGATGAAACCTGCCTATGCAATTGCCATGACAGCTTCCAGGAAATGTACAGCCTGCTCCCACAGAACAAAGGTCACTAACTTAATCCAAAATCCTGCCCTCTGTGACTCCATTTCACGACTTTACTCGGAGCCTGACTGTGCCCATGAGAACCTTTTTATAGAAGAACAGAAAATTGTACTCAAAAAGAGGAACCATGAGAATGATTGTTTCATGCCATGAGAAAGAGCCTTGCCCCAGGCAGCATTCATTCTATTATCTCTGACCCCATCCAAAGTTCAGCCTATATTACAATATTTCTTAAAATACTCCGGACTCACTAGCAGTTCAATTAAAGTTCATCTTGTGGCAACTTGAACAATATATTACAAAGTAAATTGAAAAAAGGCTCCCATCCTTTCACAGTTTATAGTCCTTAAGGGACACTACTATTTGAACACCAGTTTCAGACACAAATTTTTCAAATATTCTTTTTTGTTTAGCTGATGTTCTGAATTGTTGTTGCACATTTTCCTGTATTCTCCTTCATTTTACACACAAAATATCATTTTTTACTATTCCTAAGTACAGTGTCCCCAAATTAGGAAGTTTCATTTTGGAATTATATCATGCTTTCATTTAAAGTAACATTTTGATTCTCATTTAAGTAGTGTATTTACAATAAATTCTTCCTAAGCCACACAGAGAAAGAAGAGAGACTCCTCCCTGTGCTGAGGCCCTTTAAGCCTTAATGGCCCTAGCCAGCCTTACTTGGAACCTCCACCTGTATCCTCTGCCCACGGGCCCAGGAGCCCTATTTAAGCTCAACTTAGTGGTAGCACCTGTAGCTTGTTAGGGTGCTAGTCTCTAATAGTTCAGTCCTATGCTCATACCAGGGCATGGATATGTTGATCTTTACTTGTAGGCTCACTTTGCAGCTTGATCTCAGACCTGTCTTGTCACCACAAACTTACCTGGTGATCTGTTCTCCTGGTTGAGCCTGGCTGCCTTCCCTGGGTACTGTGAGGCTGGGCTTCTAACTATCTGACCAGCTGAACCTTGCTGTGACCTGTTGTTTTGGATGTCATCTGTTTTATCTCTGTAACAACAGAAGGAGACAGGTAAGAGCTATAAGGAAAGCTTTCTAATAGAAGCTTTAATAAAACTTTTTTCCTAGTGAAACTATGTGAAGGCTAGATAGTTTCAGTTTAGTGTATATATAATCGAAAACAACAAAAACTGCTTCTTTTTTGTTCTGTCTTTTAGAGATTTTTCTATGTTCCGCAATAGAATAAACCAGAAACTCTAGCAATTCTTCTGGGTAATGTTGCCTTTGCAGATGCCTATAATGTACCCAGGCTGGCTCCCAACCTCTGGAGTATAAGCTTCTGGTGAACACGGCCTCTGCTGTAGGCTAGGCCTAAAAAGGGAATCTCAGTAGCAGAATAGGTTTGATCACATATAAACACGTGAACTTACTATGAGGTTTAAAATTAAAAAAAAAAAAAAAAAAAAAAAAAAAAAAAAAAAAAAGGTTTCTCACTGAAAACAACGACTGTAGTGGATGTATTTATCCAGTTAAAGCTTATCGTGCCTCTGTGCTTCTTGAGCATGAGTTCCCTGTGCTTGAAGGAGAGCAACAGCTCTGCTTGAGGCAGCTCTTTGGCCTTTTTTCAGTACAGGGATTTGCAAGATGCTTGCTGGCATCCTTAGTATACCAAAACTGTTAACCAATGCATTCAAAATGGGTCTATTTAGTGCATATATGCTGAATGGTTCCACCTGAATGGTTCCACCTAGGTCTGTTTTGCTTCCTGGACACTTGTCATCAGCTATTATGAAGGATGTTCTTGGCAAGTAGAACAAAAGTGAAAGGTTGAAGAAGAGGAAGCCTGCTGGGAACGATTTTGATTGGAAGTCTGTTACTAACTCCTCAGATTTCTCTGTACAGCTTGAGAACTTCTCAGATTTTTCAGCTTATTGTGAACAACCCAAAAGGCTGATCACCTATGATAGTTTTCTACTTTCCTTCCCTTTAGCATACATGGCTCATTTGAATCTCCATGGTGTTTTTGTGTTGTGATATCTGTAACAGTTTTTCAGTATTCAATTTCTCTGAACTTATACAAAAGGAGACCAAAACCAGATCTGTTTGAAGTATTTGAGGGTTTTATTGTTGTTCCTGGTGATGTTGTGTCCTGGTTTGCTTGTGTGTGTGGTTTGTTTTGTTTTGTTTTGTTTTGTTTTCCCCAGTAGAAAAGAAATAAAACAAGAAAGGGATGAAATTAATAAAGGAGAGAGAAGCAGGGGACAAGAAGTTAGAGACCCACTGTAAAGAATACTGTACTGAATTTGAAATTGTGCTGTTTCAGAAGTTTTCTTGAAAGAAATATATTTTGAGCAAGAATAACTTTGTTGTGTTTAATAGACGAGAGCTGGCGTGTTTCAGTAGTACCTGTTTATTGAGTGTACACACTATTCTGGGGATGCAGTCTGAAGCCACAACGCTCATTGCAGAACAGCTCACTTGCTCCTGTCCTGGGAGCAGGCAGCTTTCCAGTGCAAACAAGGAGCTGTAAGTAGTGGAGATTAATTCATCAACCCAACAAACTGGAATGCTGGAACTCACTGAATGGCTCATTAACCTAAACCATATTAAGCTGCTAGCACTAGTTAAAGTCACATATAATAATGACTGACACTAAAGGGAACAACCAACTGGTACATTCACCCCTTATTCATTCCTTAAATACATGTGCCTGAATCATCTAGTGGAGCGTGGAGGGGTGCATAGGCTAGCTTGGAGAGGCTGCTCAGGAATGCCTTGAAACAAAAGTTCAGGCTTTCATTTCTGCAAAGCAGAGCAATATCAGGTATTCTATGAATAGTAACACCAATTTGACTCTAGATGGGCATGTAATTCCCAGGAGATCAAGAAAAAAGAAAGAGGAAAAAGAAAAAAGCCAAGTATATCTCTACTCTTAGGGTAGGCATATCTCAATTAGGGTTTGATCTAGAAACCTGGAAGACTTATTCAGAATGCCAGTTTTTCTGCACCTATTTCTCTACCATTCCTGTTTGCAGCTGAGTTTAAGTTGACAAGAGGTATATACTTCTGGTACTTAATTGAGCTGAAATGCAGTTTAAAATAAGCTCTTTTAGAACACCTCTCTCAGAATACAAACTATATTCATTTTCCACACTTGACTTTCCATAGACGTGACTGTTCAGGATAGTTAATTCTCTTTATTTAAACCCAGAGTCCGTTACCTTTGTCTTGTGACTCTTTTGATAAATATGGTTTCCGTGTCATGTGGGAAGCTTAAAAATATTCCTTTTTTTTTTTTCCCTTTTTCTTTTTATTTTGCTTCAACATTTTTTATCGCTATTAGGAAAACCCAGTCACAAGTAATATTTCTTCAACTGTACAGTATCAGTGTGTGCAGAATTAGTCATGTGAGTCCCATTAAAGCTAATGGAAAACTTACACCGTGATGTCTTCTCCCATCAAGGTGCAATTTGTCCTTTGAATCTTTCTGGCCATAAACACTTAGCATTCCTAAACCCAGCTTCCTGAAGCTTAGTGGCTTTTCAGCTATAGTTAAATTGAATTTACAACTACATATGCTTGTAGTCAGCTGAACTGCAGGCTTGCACATAGATTTCTGCTATCTTCTTTTGACACAATATGCTGCTTACATTAGCAAAATCCCTGCTGTCATAATGTCAGTTATTCTTTCTAATACTGCATATTCTCCCCTTCTTATTCCCTCCCCACCCCTCTTGGTTTTATGTCCTATATCCTTCCTTTTGAAAAAAGCCATGTTTGCCCACCAGCAGAACTCATTTATATGGGTAAGATATCAGGATTGTTCACATTTTCAGCTACCTTTTAAAATAAATATAAACAGCTAAATTATTACCTGACTGTAAATGATTGCAATTAGTTCTGGACTGTGTTTCGGCTATCAGTACCCTTCCTCGCTGCCTTCTAATGGAGCACAACAGTCTTTCCACAGTGAGGCTCTTTGGATGGCCACTTGTGAGCACTATTTGCCTAAATTCAACCCCAGCTCTCTAATTTGCAGCCAGTGTTGGAAGTGGCTCAAGAGGATACCTTACTATTTTACCTATTAAGGACTGATCTAGCACCTACCATTGTCCTGTGGTTTTCTGTTCTTGACAGCAATTTCAAGCCAGTATAAATTTCTAGGGAAGTGATTCTCAAGCTAAACCTGTGGAGGTTCTCAGATGCTGTTCTCCAGCTAGAATTCTTTGGCCTTTGAGATAGTAGGAGTGGACAAGGAAGCTCTCTGTACATTGCACCTCATGTTGGGGGTTGTGGGAAAATAAATCGCAGGCTCACTTTGAAATTGATGGTAAAAGGCTGATAAAATATGAACTTTCCTTTGTCAGTTATCAAAATACTTTGAGCAAGACTAAAATGTAAAAGGATGAACACAAACAACATCTGTATCTAATTACTGCATGGAAGCAAGAAGGGTTTAAAAAAACACTGCACAGGAACAGCAGCAGAGCTATTGGCAGAATGCTGCTTTTCTGTCCCTGTTTGCCCAGCATGGAGAAAGTTTCCTGGTAATTTCAGTCACTGTGGGAATGCTATTGCTTGTCAACAGTGAATGGAAAATGCAAACACTGTTTTCCATCAGAATCTGTATTTTTGTTTGTTTTTATAGGTGACTTACTGCAGTTTCCATTTAATAACATCCCCTTCGTCATGTAGGATTTAAGGGTATTTTTGTCAGGTTGTCTTACAAAAGTGCTTTGTTCTCTGATAACTCCAGACATGTCTCTGTAAACTTGGTATGTAATGAGGAGAAGGAAATTGTGCAATTCAAAGGGTTTTCTCTCTTACTTCCCATCTGCTGTTCTTTTGGTACAGAGGACAATGCAGGACGCCGTACTGCATCCCAGAACCCCCATATCTCAAACGTATTCCCAGTAGAGTACAATTTGCCAGTAGGATTCTTTACAAACACACTCTGAGAGGTCAATATGACAACTCTGCTAAAGTGACCTGAGCTTGTAACTGTGTGGTGGTTGGAATGAAACCTGCAAATCACCTGTAGGTTTTAGCAAGGTGTGTTCAGGATTAAGGAGAAGGGTGAACGATCACTGAGGAAGGATTTGGGAAGGAAATGTCATCAAGAAACATTCACAAGCAAAATACAAAGTAAATAAAAGGACTACTGAGCACTGCTGATGGCAGATGCTGGTTGAGCAGGATGCAAATTGCAATCAACCCTTTACAAAAATAACTGGAACAGACTTTGTCTTCTATTTGGAGAATTATCCTTTCGCATTTGCTGCCATCCTTTTTTTTTTTTTTTTTTTTTTTTCCCCCTTCCTAGGATTTTCACTTTTAAATTTTTCTTACCAGTACTTCAGAATGTTCCATGCTATCACATATCAATCAATAGGTACATGTAGACAAAACTGCTCTCTTTCTGAGAAGGGCAAGCAGCGTGACTATTTTTTCATCTTGGCCTGGAGAACAAGTCCTACGAGGAGCGGCTGAGGGAGCTGGGCTTGTTCAGCCTGGAGAAGAGTAGGCTCAGGGGTGACCTTATCGCTCTTTTTAGGTACCTCAAGGGAGGCTGTAGCGAGGTGGGGGTTGGCCTGTTCTCCCACGTGCCTGGTGACAGGACGAGGGGGAATGGGCTTAAGTTGAGCCAGGGGAGTTTTAGGTTAGATGTTAGGAAGAACTTCTTCACTGAAAGGGTTGTGAGGCACTGGAACAGGCTGCCCAGGGAAGTGGTGGAGTCACCATCCCTGGAAGTCTTCAAAAGACGTTTAGATGTAGGGCTTAGGGATATGGTTTAGTGGAGGGCAGTTAGCGTTAGGTTGAAGGTTGGACTCGATGACCTTGAGGTCTCTTCCAACCTAGAAAATTCTGTGATTCTGTGATATTCATTATAGGGTGGAAAAACCACACCCGCTCTTTTTCTGGTACCAAATAAACTAGCCCAACAACAAAGTTTGGAAGCATTGACCACAGGTCAACAAGTACTGAACAGAAGGCCATGAAAAATGTAATGCTTCCAGCAGAAAAGGCATTTTAAATTAATATCTCATTAATTAAAAAAAAAAAAAAAGGAATTATTGACTTTAGATGACTTAAACCCATGTTTTTTATAAAGAGGAACGTATGCAGCTTGCCGAGTTGCTAATTGCAGATTGTTTCTTTCTCTCAAAGTATTAATTCAGAGAATTAAGAGGATAGTTAGACTTCTGATTTCAACTGTATAAGATGATGATCTAGTGTCAGAGCATCCTCCAAGGTCACATTGTTAGTAAACCTTCACAGGCCCTAGTGTAGCTTTTTTATTATTTTATTATTATTATTTGCAGGGCAATTGTGACTACTTCAGGGTTCTATGAACAAGAACTCAAAGCTCCTTTGGTCTCAACTCTTTGCAGAGCGCATCAGCTCTCAGACAGCATCATTTAATTTGTAATTATGATTTTATTTTTTTTTTTAATAAGGAAGACAACTCTCTCTACAGGCTAAAGTATAAAGTAAATCTGGCACAGTATCATAATGTGACTGTTGCAAAAGGGGCCAAGTTCAGGTCAGTACTCAAGGTAGCTGGTAGCAGAACAGTGTGGGGAACTGCTGAGCTCTCCCACAAGACTAGCTATTATAGATCCAGCTTCTCAGCAGTTGCTGTTGTCTGGAACAGATAGATAGCCTCTGTCTGAGTTCCTTGTCATCCCTAGGAGTGGTTCTGCTCTAGCTGTGGCCGTACCACATCTGGCAGAGTAAAAGAGCTGTTGAGAGGGACCACATGTTAAGTAGCTGATCTGCTTGTTGGCATTTTGCTCATTCTAAAGCTACTTGCAGATTTGACATAAAATTTGGTAATCACGGAATCATCTAGGTTGGAAGAGACCTCTGATATTTTGTCCAACCCTAGGCTTGGAGGAAGTAAATTGCGGACAAGTCATAATGTTCACTTTTGGCCTTTTCTTTTCAAAGGCTTCAATTAGAAGCTTTAATTGGATTCTTAAAAGGTGTTTAAAAGGGAAAGAAAATGACCTGCCCAGGTCAAATAAAACTAGTTTGACCCCAAACAAACATCCTTTGCTGAACAGTGTAGGTATGTGGCTCTGAAGTGATTTGTGATTATAGAGTCTGTAAGCAGGGAAGATCTCTCCATATTCATAGTGCTTTATATAGCACCATTTTAGAAGACACTAACTTCTGTTTATTAAAAGCATTGATGAAAATGAATAGCAACAAACAGCAATTTCCACTAAGTGAAAGCAACTGTCTAGCATGGTGGGGGAGAGGGACAAAAAGCCCCCCAAAACAAGGGAAAAATAGAACATCAAACTCCTTCCCCAAGTCCTGTCACAGTCTCCTTGCAAACAACTCTCCCCACTACTGTAACCTGGACTGTTTGTGTTCTGTTTCCTTCTTGCTTTTGCATGGCTCCTCATTTAGATGTTTTTGTAAGCGTACAGGAAGGTAAAAGCACAGGTTGAATTTGCACTAACTAGGAACCAGGTCCCTGAACTTCGTGTGCATTCTAGGAAAGGTATTTCCTACCACATAGCTTCTGAACTGGCACAGAAATGGAAGAGCTTGGTATCATCTCTTAATGAAATGTATGGTTAGCTTGGAACTTGAATATGAACAGGTGGTTATAAATGCACTGCAAGTAATGTCAGGTATATTCATTTATAATATTCATTTTAAGGAGTTGTATCTGATCTTAGTGCCTTCTGCAGCACCTCAGCCCCTCAGCATATCTGATGGGATGCTATAAGGATTATCATCTCCACTTTCTGTACAGCCAAGCTAGCCAAAACTAAGCGACTTGACTAGCAGCTTGTGAAACCTGGAAACAGGATAAGGGACTCCAAAGGCGAAATCCTGCAGACTTTATTTATGTGAGTAACTCTAACTGGTCTGGATCCTAATTTCATGCCTTACTGCCTTAATCACAAAATAAGCCTTTCTCTGGGTAACAAAGCAGCTCCAGAGAGAAAAGAGAGACATAAAGAGAGAAAAGAGAAACATAAAGCCTATCTCACAGAAGTCATAGCTTGCTTACTGAGCCCTCTGAGGGAGAGGGCTTTTAGCCTTGCTTTCCTAAGCAGCCATTTTGGGACTGCAGTTGGTAAACACTCCGACAGCTACTTCTGTCTTCAGCAGGGACTGTTTTATCTTTTGGCTGTTGGTTTTACTATGATTGTGCACAGTTTGCTTTCAAATCAAGTTCACAATGTGGAATTAAGATACAGTGTGTTCAGAATGTAGGACAGAATAGTAATTTAAAAGGCAAGAAAAGGTCTGGAAAGCCTGTAAGGGATATCAGAGAGCAGAAGTGGTTTCCATGACAACAAATCCACCAAAATCTTTGCATTCATATTGATTCTAGTGATGGATGAGCCAATTTGGGGGCAGGGAGAGGAAAAAAAAAAAAAAAAAAAAAAAGAGAGAGAGAGAGAAATGTTTAACCCTGATGAAGAACTCATTTTATCGGGGGGGGGGGGGGGGGGGGGGGGGGTGGAAAACTACAGAAGTCTTTCTTCCTAAAGTCCTTAGCTCAGATCCCAACTAAAAGTGACTTAGTATGAAGTGTGGCTATGCTGGCTTATTCCCCTATCTTGGGCTGGTTCAGTATGTAAGGTGGTTTGTTAATTGTGACCCCTGGTTGAGCCACGTGGGGGGGAATGTCACTGCACAAAAAGGGACTGAAACAGCCCAAATAAACTTATAGGGATCAAGGAGGCTGCATCTCTTTAGAGAGTCACAGAGCTCAAAGCTGTGTGGCTCCTATGAGCAGCGAGCAGTGGTGCAGTCATGGAGCAGGGCAGCAATAAGCCATTTGCCACGCTGGAGCAGCTTTAAGATAGCTCTCTGCTGTGCTCAAATGTTCACAGAAGGCTTTTTGCCTTTTATCTGCATCTTAGCTGTTTTTGCAGCTCATGCCAGGCATTGACACACATTTACCCCCATGCCAGTACGAGCATTTATGTGGCTTTTGGGGCTTTCTATTGGGCAGGTAGTCAGAAGTGCCTGAGGAGCAGATACAGCTGTTTTACTAGCTTTTACAGTCCTGGGCAATTATCTCCTCGTAAACTATTACTTAAATCGGTGCTTTTAAAAATGTGTGCAGGGAAGATTTTCAGTGTGCTGCTGTTGGTCTTAGTTGTGTATATGAGAAAAATAAAGGAAAATGGAACAGTGAGTCTCAAGGCTTCAGTGAGAAATGTATGAAGGGATGGAAAAAAAGTACTTTTATTTTGTGCCATATCATCTAATTTGGGTGCCATACATACTTCAGACACAGCATGCTGCTTGTAGTCATTGACACAAAGCAGCCTGGGTTTCATCAGTTAGTACTGATGCTCCATGGGCTAAATGCATGCTAGCTATGCAGTAAATCTGCAAACAACTTCTAAAATAATTATGATCACGAACTCTTCAACATCATACATCCTTTACATGCCTCAGACACCATTGTTCTTTAAAGAAATGGCTACATCTTTCTTCAATGTATTAAATGCTGTCTCAACGGGACTGAAACCTCGCAGTAGTGGAGCTTTAGGGAAGGCTACATGGTCTATCATTTCCACCCCATGTGGAAAAGACAGGAAGAGAAGCCTTATTGTGCTGCAGTACTGAAAGCAGGAAAGCAGAAATTAGTACTAATATTGCTCAAGGCATCCAGCCTTGACACCTTAGTCCAATGCTTTCCAAAACTGAGTGTCTACATGTAGGTTGTGATCTTACTCTGCTTGTTAATATCCATTTCTAATAATTCTCCTGTAACAAAGGGATATAGATTAATGGAACTAACTTGTGTCCACTGGCTGCTGCGTCAGCAAGAAATGATGTACATGTACACACACAAGAATTTGGGCTGCAAGTAAGCAGGTTTTCTGGAAGGAAGATTGTTAGGGTGTAACCAGATTTCTGGTAAGTGAGAGCAAGGGAGAGGCATAAGAACTTCTGCCCAGAAGAGTTTTGCTGAAGACTGGATTAGCAGGAGTTGAGCAACTAGCAGCTGTTGGGATAGAGGAAAGGTTTGGCTTTGGATGGCATAGGGGCTGCGAGACATGCTGACCCAGGCATAAAAACCTATCTTGCTTGCAAGGTAGTTAAATCATAAATCCTATTGTCTTGAGACTTTTAATTTCCAGGCTGAATTAATTTCAGTCCATAAGCAGATAATGAGCTGAGACACCAATATGGCTTATTGTGAAGTGATTGATTCAAAATGATGTTGAGAAAAAAAAGGGGACATGAAAGGTCTTTAGTGTAGGATGTTGTTCTTTTTGCCATAATATATGTTGTCATGTTTGCAGTCAAGACTGGGACGGTACAAAGAGCCACTTTGGTCCAGTAATGACTGTGGAACAGCCTGTGGAAGTGCACGGTGGAGTTGCCCTGAGCTCTTTGTTAGCAGCAGCACAAACGGACCAATGATGCATCATATGAGACTGCTTCTTCAGGCAGTGAAGCTCAATTTACTCAAAACTGAAGATCAGTTTTGTCTGGCTTCTAATGGAAATATGTGGGACACTTAGCAAATTCTTACACCCTTGCCCTGCACAAGGTAGCAAGTACTTTGGTTTCATCTAGTTCTTGCCACATGTATCTCTAGATTGAGCAAAGGATTGGCTTCAAATGAAGCTACTTTATCCATGAAAGTCATGGTTAAACTCATGCCATTTAACAGAGCCAACCATAACCACCAAAAATAAGAGGGACAAGGATGGTGAAAAATGTGGTTTGGCTTCCATGCAGGAGCAAGCCATACAGACAAGGGCTTGGAAATTCTTGGGGAGTGAAGGGGATGGAAAGGGACAGAGGAGAGGAAGTATGATTAACCAATAAAATCTTTAGCAGTATGGAAATAAACAGAGAGAACAAACATGCAGTTCCTTAATGTAAACAGAGAGCAACCAAGGAGAATAGCAGGAGGCAAACTTAAAAGCTAGTGAAAAGCACCTTTGTTACAGTGCATAATTAGACTTTGAAATTCCTTGCTAGTGCAAGTTAGTAGTAATAATTAAAAAGGTGGCTCTGAAACAGGAGGACATCCTTAGAGAGTGCTTATAGCCAGGCTGTGAATGCACAACCTGGAGCCACCATGTCCCACAGGAAGCATTGTTTCCCTCATCTGGCTGAGCAGCTCAGGCTAGGTAGCAGCATCTTGGTCCTACCAAGCTAACTGCCAAACCTCTTCTGGTCGCTTTGTCTCCCACCCCGTTTCAGGCAGAGCTGTCTGGGCGGTAAAAAAGCATTGTACCATGAATCACTGGATGAAAACACTATTATTCTAAAAGAGTGTTAACTTCCCATTTTAATTTATATATTTTGGAGGTCACATATGCTTGCAGTCTTACCACTTACACAGTAAAGAAAGCTTCAGTTGCATTTATCAAGTCTCTGATTTTAAATTCATAAGTTTTATTCCTATGGTGGGCTTATTGGGTGAATTTGCATTTTTTTTAATGCAAATGTGATTTATTTAACTTTTAAAAGTCCCAATATCCACTGAAAGAGCTGAACATGATGATACATAAACAGCTAGTGTTGCATCTACTCTGTGTAGTACAGAAATGGTTAATGTTATTTAGATTTCAGTACAGAATGTGTGTTAAGTAGCTGTCTAGTCAAAAGTCTCTAGAAATTCTCTGTGGATTAAGTAATTGAGTTTCATTTCATCTCCTCTTATAATAATGGAAGGGAAACAAAGCAGGTAGATGAGGGTACTTGTCACTGAGTTATTTAACAAGTCAGTGTTCTGCTTACACCATTTGGATCACTTTTAGGAGGAAAAAAGTCTTTCTCTTCAAAGAGAGAGAGATAGACAAGCCATTCAGATCTAGGAAGAAGAGAATTCAGTGCCTGGACATCCAGATTCTAAGTTGTATATAGGCTTTTTACTGTCTCCCTGCATACAGAGATGTTGACCTTTAAAGAGCAATTTATCAAAGTTTCTGATTAAACAGGGCAGAACTCTCATCTGCTGTAACTTGACATAATTTCCTTGATGTCAATGGATTTAACTAGGAGAGAATCTAAATCATATTAGTTAATTTATGAGTATCAAAACAGGGCTAAGTTCTGGAAATGGATATAAAAACCCCAATTGTCCCTTACGAGAATAAACCAGGGCTCTCAAAACTCAGCAGGCACTATGCAGTGTGTTAGAGTGGTTTCAAATACAGTGTTGAACCTAGCAATGAACTGACTCAGAGTCGTTTTTCACAGGAGCCCTGGAAAAACTTATGGAAGAGGTTTGTCTCATAGCTAAGTGGAGCAGGCCATTTTAGCCTGTGGTTTTGCACCATAATAATCTTTTAGTGTTAGTGGAGCTGACTCTAGAAAGTGATAATCATATTAATCCCCGCTTACAGGAATTAATACTTTGTGGGTGTATACTTTATAGTTATAGTCCTCAGGGGTTTGGGCTCTATAATGTGATCTTCAATTAGTCCCCAACTATACCATCTCTACCATCCTAATTTTATTTATTTTACCAAAACATCCTTCTGCAGAGAGAAAACGCATATTCTATTTGTTTGGGTATCTACAAATTAGACATATACTAGGAAACCTAAAGACAAATCTTTGTCTTAATAGTCAATGTGGGAAAGATTTGGCCCTAGGGAATTCTGTGTCGTCATAAAGACAATACAGCTGTGTCCTTCTCCAGCTGCTCTGTGGGAAATTGCATCTGAGGGAGGGGAGCTGGGGGAGAATGAAAGGTAAAATAAGAAAAAAAATATAAACAGAATAATTTGAGACAACCTTAAACTGGTAAAAACCAGGCATCAGAACCAGGAGCTGGGAGCCTGACATCCTTTGTTAATCCTGGTGATCTAGTAAGTGATCATGTATGATTGTAAATGATTGTCTCTCTTCACTGTGTATGAGACTAGAAGCCTGGACTCAGGCTCTCAGATCTTTCCTTTGCATATCATTGACTAAAGGGAAATGTTCTCATCAGTAATGTTGCAGAAACACTAAGGAGAGACTGGCAGTCACACACCTTCAAGTTCCAACTATGATGAAAATACATATTAAAATACCTCCATGTAGGTTCTGCCATATCGAAAATGTGTTTTTACATTTGTATATCTATGTAATACTGAGTGATAATGTGATATTCATGGTAAAATCTTTGATATTAATCCTATTAAATATGTAATTTCAAAAACTAAAGAAAAAATTGACCTTGACAAACTTTGTGGGTTTGTAAGTTAATGTAGATATATTGTTCCTAAAAGAGAAATGATAGCAAAATAATTTTTATTCTTTTGTACAAAACATGACAACATAAAAAGCAACCCCTCAAACACTGTACAAGTGTCTGACATTAAATTCAAAATGTAAATACAATGCCAAGTCCAACCTAATTAAAACACATCAGGTATTAAAACATTTTTTCTAAGTTGAGTGCTAATGGATATGGGATTTTTGCTAGAGGATAATGGTAAATGAATTTTGGTCCACTGTGCTCACTGTTTTGTTTTTCTTTGTTAGTTTCAATAAAAATAGGGGGGGGGAGGGACAGGAGAGAAAATGTGGTTAAGCCAAGCATTACTGAGATGGTCTCGATGTGTATGTTCATGCATGTTTGTGTGTGTTAAATAACGTATTGGTTGGTGTTTTTTTTTTCCAAATAGCTAAGAAAAACTTAGGAGGAATAAGTCTGAACATATTCCATTATTAAAAGGAAAGTCATGCACATGACTTTCATGTCATGAAATATAATCTTGATATATAAAATAGTTTAAGTTTGAAAATTACGGATACAGAGCCGTGGATATTAGCAATGATAATTGGAGGCTGTGAGATAATACATTGTATCACTATATTTACAAATAACTTGCATTTCCTTCAAAGAAGTCAGCTCTATTGTTTTTGTACATTATTGTTGGTATATCCCAGAATAACTCAGCAGGTGATATGTTGACTATTTATGATTTCCATGGAGCCATTAGGAGTAGAGTGCATATGTCAATATACATGTTGATTAGATTAGCACAGAACATAATGGTTTTAGGGGAAGAATAACCAGGATTTGTGTTATTTTCAAGCATATCTAAATTGCTTACAGTAAAGGGAAAGGGAATAGTAAGTCATGAAATTTCAAGGAGAGTTGAAATCAGAATATGATAATGGTATCAGTGCTGATAGCTTTCAGGAAATGGCTATTAAGCAGTGTGCTGTGCAGCTTTCTGCAATAACACTGTCTAAAACCCCCAGGCAATGAGCACCCTGTGAGGGTATGTAATTGCTACCTTCTGTGGTCCCTGAGGTTTTGATATCAGTTGAGCAGTCATGTGTGCTTCAGCCTATTGCCAGGGACTTAAAATTACATTATAGACCCAGAAATGTGCAGTACTTCAAGTAAATCCACACCCAAACCCCAGAAGACTATTTGAGTGTAGAAGCTTTCCAGATGGGAATTTAAATGCTAAATTTCATGTCATATTATTTAGCAGGTTAGTTTATCCCTCATTTGTTTGCCATCTGTCATTATTGCAGCAAAAATGCTCGTAATTCACCAGCACACACACACACAAAAAAAAACCTACCTGAAACCAAACATGATTGCTCTAAGATGCAATTTCATAGTACTTGCAAATGATAATGACACGATTAGGGGAAAATTTGCTTGGCAGTTGTTGTTTTTTGTTTGTAAAGTCATGACTGCTGTTCCAGCTTTGGTTTTCTTTTCTTTTGTTGGGCTGTTTTTTGTTTCTGCATACACAACTGATCAGGTGTGAGAAAAGGTATGTATCTAACAAATTTGTTTGGTGGAATGGATCAGAACCAATAGACAAAACAATGGACTCAGATTACAGTCTTTAATGGCAGAGCTTTTACAGCTGAATTTATGGTTTAATTTCTGTCACTACCATTCTAAGAATAAAATTCTGTACATAAATCCCTAGCAGATCTGAAAAAGGGCAGTGATTTATGTACCAAAAGACAATGAGCTGATCTTTGCTCACACTAATTTCATTTTGGAGGCGAAAGATGGTGACTTTTCCCTATAGAAAAAAAAAAAAATGGCAAAAGCCCAATAACAATATAAAAGGAATAGCATGAAAAATAATTCAGTTTTTATTTACAGACATTCCTCTACTATCAAAAATGAAATGTGTAAACCTCAAAAATTAATGCTGCTTTCAAAAATCTAATTAAACAAAATAAGCATCATTTTAGTCTCCCTGTTTATGAGTGAAATAGACATTGAAGAACCCCATTTCTCAGATTTAGGTGTCAGTACACTTTTTTACGTTTTTCTTTCCACAAATCAAATGTGAGAATCCCGCTGCATTGAGTTATGTTCTTGTCATTGATTCTATTACGCTGTAAATTCTATTACATTTATTGGACCAGAGGGAGTATTGTGATAATCTCCCATCCAGTTTTGGATTTCATGAGCTGCTTCTTATTATTTCATGGTCTGCTAGATTAAAAAAATTCTCTTTTCAGATATGTCATGGTCAAACTGCCAGCATCAGTGTTGCAGCTGCATGGTATCACTTGTTCTTCCTGACACAATGTGTGAAAATGCTTCGGCATAATTTCTTTTTTTCAGTGATGTGTGCTTGTTTACAGAAAGTAAATATCAAAGCTCTCAGGAGTAACATATGATAGTAGTAGAGGAGATGATGAATTCATCGTAAGACAATGTTGCCTCTAGAAAGCTGTGAGAGTTTCTGGAACTGCAGGTGCACCTGGGGAAACGTATTGCAAATGCCTAAAATGAATTCAGAACTATTCCAAAAAGCAGCTGGGGAAGCATAAAATGAAAGAAACAGCAAGAGTTTTTGTTGTTGTTGTTGTTGCTTTAGAGAAACACAAGCAATGGATTATCCTTTGAAGAGACCTGTACCTTCAGTGTTACTAGCTAGCAATGCTGAGTGGATTACTTTGAGATCTATTTGATCTTTGCTCTCATTTGCTCTAGCTTACTTTGCCTGCCCATGTCTCTGTTCCCAATCTGGGAGAATTATATTGTCTAACTTCGGCATTTCTGACCTGTGTTTAGAACAGATAGGATTTACCTTGAGCTGTAAAACCTGCATGGATTTACCAATGCAACAAACAAAATCTGAAAATTGCTCTTGCTGGTAGAATGGAAGGAAATCAAAATGATGGCTTTATTATTAAAATCTGACTCTAGCTCTGTCTCCAATGGATAAAGATTTCATGCATCAGTTTATGGCAATGTGAAGGGTGCAGAAACTTACTGCTTCCAAAAGAACTAATAGGTAGAAGTAATTCAGTCACTTCATGCTAATGACCACGTCCTTCTGGGTATACAGCATTTCAGGGAAGAGGAAAACAACCCAAGTAGTCTGAATTACACGTTATTCCAACTAACAGAATTGTTTTACTCATTTTCCTCTTTGAATCATCTAATTTGGTGCTCTGAGGGTTCAGGAGGAAATAGAGGAAGAGTTCTGATCCATGCATGGAAAGCAGTCCCTTCAGGACCTTGGGATCTCAGATCTGCAGATATGCGTGTGTCTAAGGCTTAGAACTGAGCACACATACAACCAGGGGATCTTGCCCTCTGTGTGAGGAACTCTCTGGTGCATGGACACAGGGATCCCTGCACTATAACCGCACCCTGGAAGCCCCTGGCTGTTGTAATTTCCCTCACAATTTGGCAGAGACACCATAGCTTCATGTAGAGCTGACCCCGTATATAATATGCCATCTAGCAGGGCTGTATGATTAGGGACAGATGGTTTGGCATCCTGGCTTGTGTCAGCAAGTGTGTGGCAAGCAGGACATGGTGGAGATTGTCCCCCTCGTATGTGGCACTGGTGATAACACACCTTGAATACAGCATTCAGTTTGGGGCCTTACTACAAGGACATTGAGTTACTTGAATGCATGCAGTGAAGAGCAGCAAAGCTGGTGAAGGGAGTAGAAAACAAGGCTTATGACAACTGACTGAGGGAATTGGGGTAGTTTAGTCTGGAGAAGAGGAAGCTAAAGGGAGACTGCAATCACTCTCTACAACTACCTGAAAGGAGATTGCAGCAGGGAAGCTGTCAGTGTCTTTTCTCAGGTGACTAGGGATAAAACTCAAAGAAATGATCTCAAGTTGCACCAGAAGAGGTTTAGAGTGGAAGAATTTCTTCACAGATAACATGGTGAAGCATTGGAACAGGCTGCCCAGAGAAGTGGTGTTTGTCCCCATTCCTTGAGGTGCTGGAGACATGTGAGTGTGTCACTAAGGGTCATGGTTTAGTGATGGGATTCTGTAGATCAGGTTGCTGGTTGAACTTAGTGATCTTGAAGGTCTTTTCCACCCTGGATGATTCTATGATTCTCCTGCCTTCCCAGCTGTGCCCAGAACACAGCTTCTCCCCCATACAGATGCTTAAATTCCAACTCCTCCTCCTCATGTTCTTTTCCAGGATCCTGGTCTTTATGTTTGCAATGACTTAATTTCTTTACCCTGTGCAAATTCATAGCTTGTTGGCTCCTTAAACTGAACTTTTATGCTACTTAAAAATCCAAGGACAGATCTAAGGTGAAGAGGTTATTTTAAAAGGGTAAGTGAATTTTTTTTTTTTAAAACCATAATTAACAAGAAAAGGTTGATGTTGCATTTGCTGGAGAACTCATGTAAGAAAGTGGAGATTCTGTCATTTCTATCCAGACAGAACTCAAGCATGTCATCACGTAGCTGGGAAAGAGACATGGTCATAAGAATCTGAGTAAGAATTAAGCCAGGGACTCTGCTGTAGATTCTGCCATGTCTTTTTAATTCCTTGTTGCCTCCTTTTCCCAGTCTGTACAACACAGGGTTATAAAATTTAGCTGGATTGAGCCTAAGGAATGGGATCTGAATAGGATGACATACCAAAATAGGCAAAATATAAATCTATTATGAGGGTTTCATCTATCCATCTGGCAGCCTGATCAAGTGGAAGGTATCCCTGCCTGTGGCTGGGAGTTTGGAAGTAGAGGATCTTTAAAGGTTCCTTCCAACTCAAACCATTCTGTGATTCTATATATATCAAAGTAACTTCTGAATTAAGTCCTTGAAGAGGGAGAAACCTGCTGATAATAGTAAGACATCATAAATGTCGTGTCAATCGATTATGCTTATGGCAAAAAAAAATTAAAGGACCAGAAGACTGCGTAAGACATACTGATATTGATTTCATGAGATTAAGCTATTGCACGGAGGGATACAGAATTAGGGTGTTGTGTTATTGTGCAAATAAAAAGGCAAAGAGGGGGTCTAAGCAGTAATGGAAACAGTGCTTCAGGGCCAAGGACTGCTGTGACTCCAGATGCCAGCAGTTTGTTAAACATAATACAAAACAACATAAAATGTAAAAAATGCAACTGGAACAAAAGGTTAGACCTTCTCACTCCATGTCTCAGTAAAAAGAATGAGAACAAAAACAAAGTCACTTAGCAGCTGGGGTTTCTTAAATCTTACCAGCACTTTTCAGTCTCCTCCACTATCAAAACAGTCATATCACTACACAAGCAGCACCCTACCGTTAAGCAAATAGGGTCCCTCTCATCCTCCTATTGCATAAACAGTCCCCTACTATGTCAAAAGTATCCTTTCATCGCCATGCAGCATCTCATTATTTCAAAGGCAACATCCCACTACTGCATTACAACTCCGTTACACAACGGGAACATCAGATAACTTTCTCATTAAGTGCTAAATTTAAAAAAGTGTTGCTGAACTAAACAGGCCTACTACATATTCTTTCTCTTTAAAGCTCCTCCAACTTTCTTCCATTTTCATGTTCTGCTTCAAAGGGTCAAGCTGATTTTGTGTAATACTGCTGTTAGGGGAATAACTTTATGGACCAACTTGGGTCACTGCATTCAAAGGTCTTACCTGGTACCTTGGGATTAACAGACTGTGTGGCCTAACTGTCCGCTTTGCTTTTCCTACCATTCCTCCAGGACCAATCTGATTGCCCCAAGTAAGAACATTACTTCTAGGTGCGTGAAGGTCACTCCATCTCCCTGCTGTTGGACTCAGCTCTTTTAACAGAGCTAATACTGCTATCTACAGACTAGACTCTTAGCATCCTTTACTGGACCTAGTTCCAGCATGTTCAGTTCTAGTTCCAGTGATGCATATTTATGCATCAAAGATGGTCTTAGAAATTATCTCACTAAGACATCAGGTAATGATGTGAAAGGAAAAGGAATTACAATTTATGTTCTGAAGGATAATGAGATTTCAAATTTTGGCTGTATTTCTAAATAGAACAAAATCCTCACATTTTGAAAATCACGTTTTGAATCTGACATTTCATAAATGCCCATTATCTTCTACCTTCCCTGGAAAAAATAGTAAGAACTCAAAGCAGCAAGTCATTGCAAATTGCAAAATAAAAATCTAAGCAAGGTTTGGAAGAAAAAGCAGTAAATTTTATTATACCAGCTGCTATTATTGGTAAACAAGTCAGGTTTGGGGGCATGCAGCTTCTGCTTCAGGTCTGAAACAGCAACATTCTTTGACTCCTTTCCAGATGCATCATCTGGTCTAATAAAAGATATTGTCTCCCAGCATGCCTTGCCTTATTCATGTGTTTAGGCCTCTTCTGCTACAACAAACAGTAATAAAAGGATATTTCTGTACAAAAATGACATTTCCACAGAGTTAGTACTTTCATCAAAACATCGTTCAAGAAAAGTGGGTTGATTTTGTCAAACTATCTTTTTCAGCAGGCACAGTCTTTCATATTCTGTATAACAATTCAATTTAGCAAAAATTATCAGTGTTCCAAAATAATACATAAACATTGGTAAAATGTGATGATAGCTTTCATTTGGAAGAAGCTTAAACAAGCTAGAAATGGATCTAAGGAGAATAAAAACAGATACAGCAAAGGCATTGCATAGTCTGAGATCCTATGGCAGTCACAGCCTCAGGACATAGCTAAGACATGATATTGTAAGAGTCGAGTGGCAATTTTTAATTTGTCAACAATAGAACCACCTACTGCTGAATTAAAGAGCTTTGTATCTTTGAGAACAATCAAATCACCAGCTGTGATCAGAGAATGTTAGTGCTGCAGTATATCACAGGGAAATCTTTTCCTCTCTCTTGAGCAATATCCAGTATGAGTGAATGAGTACTTTTAGCATGGGGCCTTTTTACTGAGGTATGTTGCTATGAACTGCAATGCATATGTACATAAGCATTTCCTTTCCTCTTCTGTCATTCACATGCTCACAAAGGTGAAGGGCATGCTTTTGGGCAGTTCTCGTAGTATTTAAGATTTTGTGACTAAACATTTATACATGTATTTATAAATATCTAATGGCATTTCCCAGTTTCTGATGGAGCTCTATAGAAAGGTCTTAGGTTTAGAAAGGTCTACATTCATTTTTCCTGGGCTTCTACATAGATTTAGCAGGGAATCTCTGTTAATGTCTGCTTGTTTTTCCTGGCTTTGTTTTTTTGTTCCCCCACTAGCAGCAGTCACATCTCATCTTCAGACATCAAACCCTTCCACACTGCTGCTTTCCATCTGAGCCAAAGAGACAAACCTCTTCGGTGAGGTTGAGTCTCCTGAGTGAGAGGTTGCAGTACTGGATCAAAGCTAAATATTCTGTTAAATTTTAATGGGAATGCATGTCCCTGTGGCCAAACTCCATACAGCTGCTACACTTACTCATCCTAGTAGCTAGGGCCTGTTGTGAGAGGTACACCTCCCCAGAAGAGGCAGAAGAGACTCCCAGTTAAAATATGATGTAAATGTCTTCTTGCTATTATATTCTCAACTCTCCATTCAACATGAGATGGAAAGAGAGCCAGAGCTGATAGCAACTCTGTTACTCTCCCAAACAGAAAGCCAGAGATTGTGTGGAAATATTAAATGCAATGAAGTTTCGGCTGCTGATAGGATGGCCCTTGTAGCCAAGCCTGTGCTCTCACTGAAGTTTGTATTCATAGGCCTTTTCCTATAGTTTTTCCCCATAGTGACCAGCCCCAGTTATGGTACCTTAGGTATACCAGAAACATTATCAGAGGCAAAATTGACAGATCAGTTACTCTAGTTCAGTTTAATTCCAAAACTAACCTTATTTTTAACCTTATATAAGTTGTTCATCATTTGTCAATATAGATAGTATATGGAAATTGTAAGATTTTTTTCGTATAAAAGCATAAGTTTACATCTTCCTGATGAACAATAGGACAATACTGACAGCATGAAGCTAGACCTGGAAAAGAAAATACGTTTGGGAGAGAGCTTATTGATTGATTCTATTGAAAAACACTTCCAAACAATGTACTATTTAGGTCATTTTCTCTCATGCTAGTCAGCAGAAAATTAGGACTAGGTGTTTTTCTTCAAATCGTAGGTATTAAAACCACATCTGCACCCCAAAGCATTTCATAGTAAAATTGTACCTTCTAGAATTGTGCTTGGCTGCTTTGATATTGGCATATCAGGGGGAAAAAAAAATATTTCTTGTCTGATTAAAGAAATTCCTGTCTTTCTTACACTGTGGCACCCAAATCTACACATAGTGCTTGAGGTGAGGCCACACCAGAGCAGAGCAGGACTGTCCTCTCCCTTGACTGGCTAGCAGTGCAGTGCCTGATGCACCCCAGGGTACAGTTGGCCTCTTTTGCTGCTGACTCATATTCAGCTTGCCATTGACCAAAAGTCTTGGATCCCTTTCTTCAGGGCTGCTGTCCAGCCTGTCATCCCCCTGTCTGTATGCATAGCTTGGGTTGCCCCTTCCCAGGTACAGAATCCAACACTTGCTCTTGGTGAACTTCATATGCTTGGTGATTCCCCAGCCCTCTGATTTGTCCAGATCTCTCTGCAAGGTCTCTCTGCCCCCGCTGGAATCAACCACTTATCCCAGTTGAGTGTTGTGTGCAAATTTACTTAGTATAGCTTCAAGTTCTTCATTCCAGTAATCTATGAAAACACTGAAGAGAACTGGCCCTCAAAGGGAGCCCTGGGGAGCCCCACCAATGACTGTCCACCAGCCTGATATAACCCCGTTTACTACAACCCTTTGAACCTGACCCATCAGCTAATTGTTCACCCATCGTATTGTGTATTTGTCTAGCTGTACGCTGGACATTTCATCCAGAATGATACTGTGAGAAACAGTATTGAAAACTTGCTGAAATGCAAAAGGCTACAACTGGCTTCCCTTGGTCAACTAGATGGGTGGCATAAAAGGAAATTTAGGTAGTTAAGCAGTACCTTCCTCTCATGAACCTGTGTTGTCTGAGACCAATGACCACCTTTCTTTCTGAGGTTTTCAATAACTCCCAGAACAATCCTTTTTTTTTTTTTTTTTTTTTAACTTCTTTTTCCCTGTCTCAAGTGTATGTAAAAGCAAATTAGACTTTACACAAAGTGTGAAATTTCATGAATTTTAGCTGATAACTCAGCGTGCTACAATGTCAGAACTACCTACCTAGGTCATCCTGATCTTAACTAATATGCCCCACTGCTGACCAGTACCTGGGCTTTCCAACTGTACCATTATTATATGCTGTACTTATAATGTAAACAATTTGATGAAGGAAGCAGACTTTAAAAACTAACTTAGGTAAATTTGAATGCAGATCTCTTAAAATAAGACTACAAATTTAATTAGACCACACTTTCACCTTCCCTCCAGCAAGGGCATATCTTTGAAGATCACCACTTGCCATAAAAGCACTGCCACACAAGCTATTTTTTAAATGCAATTAACCAATATAAAATATTTGTCATTGGAGAAATAACACTTGCACTTCTTTGAGTACAGTTATTGAAAGGTACAGTCTAACTTTTTCTTCTATAGAGATGATCATGAAAGCAAACTTCTACGCGATACATGGTGTGTTTTAAAACACATTTCTTCAGTTATCAAAATTTACATTAATGACATTGTGATTAGATTTTAAGGTTTTTATTCTATAAATATTCTACTTTCCATTTAAAGCAGGAAAAAAATCTTCTTCTTAGTCTCCTACATACAAGGGGACATTTAGATGAATGTTCAACAGCAAATACAGCAGAATTTTGTTTTCTAACTTGCTTTAAGCATGGTTATAACCCCCAGAGCTTACATGTATGTTACTGATTCTAGGAGCCCTTTAAAAGACCTGAAATACCGCTTGTGATGAAAAAGTGGGGGAAAACCTATCATAACGCATCTTTTAATATGCCTGTCACCATCCTAGCTTTCACTGTCTCTTCAGCTAGCTGAGGAACTCTCAGCCAGCCCAAAATTGCAGAGGTATTAAAAATAAAAATTAGATTACATTTAAAAAAAAAAAAAGTCAAGCAAGGTAAATACCCACATTACCCCTTTCTACTTTCCATATTGGCCTGCAGGACTGCCCAGTGTAGAAGGAGCAAGGAAGAACAAACAAATGAGCAGTTCATGAGCTGTCTCATCAGTGTCTCAAGGTCCTCCTGTGCATAAATTGCGCCTCTCTACTTGAATGGTGCAATTAAAATCAGGTATCTTTATTTCAGTGGTGATGTCTGGTATCTTTAATGTAATAGGCAGCTTCATCTGATATGGTTTGTGCCTGGTGTAACATTTGGTATTTCAGAGATGGATATGACTAATAATTTTATAATCTTTCTCATTTTCTCAAGCATCCTTCCCTTTCTTCTGTTGGGTATGGTGAGGCCCTGCATCTTTAGTGTATTGATCGTATGCTTGCACAGCAAACAAAGGCATAAGCCCTTGTTGGCATGAACCTCATTCAGCCTAATCTAGCAAGCATGGATGGCAGTGGCAGGAAAGATAAGACATGGTTTCTGGCACTCATGCTGACAGTTTCCTAGATACCCCAAGCATACCTTGATTGCTTCTGCCTTGATAGTATTCTTGAGTCTGCTACACATGCTGCTAGATCTACTCCTTTTTCCTAAACAATTAGGAAAAGAAGAAAGCACAAAGCACAACCCACTGCTTATTTTCAATTAACATGCTTTCATATCTTCAAGTCTCTCCAATACTTCTGTGTCCCAACAGCTAAAGAATCTGAGTACCTGAATATATGTCTCTAAACTTCTAATAACATGGCAGTACGTTTTCCTGGAGAGCTAATTTGTGAGGTCAGGGGAGCAACAACTCCTAAAGAAGCAATTCACAAGAATAACATTAAAGCAGCATTGACTGCTGTAAACATCCCATTGGAACAGGTAAGATTTCCACTAATTATGCATTTTACTACCCATTGTTACTCATCACCTATCTTAGAGGTTATCTTAGAGCCTAAGTTCCACACAGATTCATGTTCAGTACTCTCAGTGCCCATAATGAGCATTTTGGGGTCCGAAGGGCTGCTGAGACTGGCCCTATGCACTGGGTGTTGAGGACTCCATGTGGTATTGATACCTTGCTGGCGTGTACACAATTTGCATTTTACTTGTATGGGTCTCTTGGTAATGGAGAGAAACAAGGTCATTTAGACTGGCAGCTCAAAAATATTGAGCTTAAGGAATGTTTCCTTTTTTAGACAAAATATCCCCAAACTTGCCTTGCTTGAAATAAAGCCAGGGCTCTCTCCTTTCTGAAAGATTTTCAGACCATATAATTGAGCGCTAACTTGGTATTTAGATATAAAATTGGATTTTGTAATGGATTTCAAATGACAAATCACTATTAGGCATTTGATTCTACATTTAAAGAGACAGGTGAAGCACCACTAGCTTTCTTATTTATGTGATGTACTCCAGTCAAAACTTTCAAGGTAGAAAATTATGTAATCTGGTTTAAAAATAAAAGAATAATAATAATAAAAAATCCATTAACATTAATGTGAACAGTAGGTGGCCAACTGGTCTTCCTAGACACCTTTGAAAAAATCCAATTTTGATTTCAGCATTTGGAACTTACTTAGTGGAAAAGTGTCTCGCATATCCCACCAAACCTGAATCAGAATGCCTTCACCAGTTCTGCAAGAGACACTTAGAAACTGTAATTCTCTAACCTGTTTGCGTTATCTAATTGCATAGCTCTACGTTTCTTCCAGGAGATGCTAACTAGGGAATGATCCCTCAAGAGAAGCCATGTAATGCTGAAGCATCTGAATAAGGAGCATCATTTCTAATACTCTGTGTAATCAGGACATCATCATCCTGAACGGGTAAGTACTTCCATGCTCTTGGGCATTTCTCTTTTGCTTCAGGAATATTGTCCAACTGCAATTGTCAGGACGGCTTCCAAGGCATCTCTAGAGGTATAATACAGAATGTACAACAAATACAGATGTGACCTTTGCATTGGTAAAACATCTTTAGTTATAAGTTTATGATTGCTATTGTTTCAAATGACAGTGACTGTCAGTACTACATAATAGCTCTTTATTATTATGTCTTGTGATTCTAGATGTCCTCCTCCACATGATATTTTCTTACTCTGGTAATTCTAAGTATTTTAAGCTTTTGCTTACAACCCTCAGATGGGTCACATTGAGGCTACATTTTTCCCCCTCTGGTACTGTTCTTGCAGTCTACTGTTCCAGCCACGTACTTTGCTTAAAACATTTCTTACCTGTCAGCACCTGGAGAGGAATTCACAAGCTTCTGACATCCAGTAAAAACACTATCAACCTCAATGACGTTTTTTTGAAACTACCACCTTACTATATCTATTTTCCCATCACAATTCCTGTATGAGTGCGTTTATGCATGCAACTACTGAGGTCAGAGAAGGGGAAATAGAATTAAGTAGGTCCAGTTCCAAATTTCTTATCTAAAGCCAGTTAATTCATATGATGGCAAAATAAAGGAAGCTAAAGCAGAGTATTAAAACTGCAACTGCTGCTTAACATCAATAGGAATGGCAGGATATTTGTGGAAACCTTATTTAAAATGTGATTTCACTAACTCACTCAGTGGAGACTGCCATTCCTTACCACAGATGGTGCTGTTGGATGGACCTAGCTGCATTCAGCAACTCTATCTAAAAGCCTCTGGTTTCTTTCATCAAATAGTTAAGGTTTCGTTAATGCCCAAATGATTCTTTAATCTGAGGTGAACTGAGGATATTTTCTAGCAAAAAAATAGATATGAAAATTCTCCTTTGATTTTTCCTATCATGAATTCCATTTGACACTTCAAATAGTCTAGTACACAAGAGAGAGCTCAAATCACAAGTAGAAATATTAGCTGCCTGTCACTAATTGCTGATATTTGCAAATGTTTCCAGGGTACTTACATCTCTCACCTCCAGGTCCAGAGCTCAAGTTAAAAATATAAGAAGCACTAAGAATTGAATAAAAGCTCCTTCACTGACTCCTCTTACAAATGAGATTATGAATCTTGCTACATTTTTTTTTTTAAGAAACTGCCATCATCTATGTCTTGACAGACATTATTTGCCACACAATAATGCTCACATAGAAAAGTGTGCCCTTCTGAGCAAAAAAAGCTCATGTGCTGTTTTATGTGATGACTTCTTCTGAGCCTGGAAGTAAAATTAAACAGCTGCTAGCAACAGTTCAGAATGATTAACCTATGTCAGGACTGTGAATTGTGGCTCCGGGCAGAAGGTTAGATGTGGTACTTAGGGACATGGTTTAGTGGGTAATATTAGTGGTAGGGGGATGATTGGACTACATGATCTTGCAGGTCTTTTCCAACCTTAATGATTCTATGACTCTCTGAGTACTGTGGCTGCTAATGCAATCTGAGTGATGTTCTTTGTCTAATGCTGCCACTCTGAAGTCAGTGCCAAAAGTCTTATGAACACTACAGTAGAAACTTAGTTAATACTTGTGCTCTGTGAAATATCATTGTCCAAAGCATAAAAGAAAAGTACAATACTTCTTTAGCCTGTTGATCTCAGCAGAAACTAAAAGTAAAGTTGCCAGGTTAGCCACTGGAAAAGGGGAGACTGACTCACTTGTTTGATTTTGGAGGAGGCTGAATAGGATTCATCATTATTATGTTATGGGATTAGACATCTTGACAGCTGGAATTTGACATCACCCACCAGAAACACACTGAACAGTCTTTTTAGAAAGCGTTAATAAACTTCTCCAGACAGTAACCAAGAGGAGCAGGTGCTTAACATTACTTAATCTTATCAGAGAGCATTTGCAATTGCCAAGTCTTGCTTTTATGACTGATGAAGAGGAAAGCAAACAGGAGAATGGAGGAAAGTCACTAGAAAATTAAGATCACATCAAACCAAAACAATTTTAAAAAAGCTAAAATGCTTCTGAACTCCAACCATCACTGGATAGTGGAAGCCAGATATGTTATATATAATATAATTTACGTTCAGTTGAATCTGTTCTGTGCTGCCACATGAAGCAAGCATGTGTTAGCATAAACACCTTTGCTATCTTCTCTCCCTTCACTCATCCTTCTAAGGATGTAATTGCAGTTACAAGATCTTTTGGAGTCACAAGACTATTGTATTTCCCTACCCGCTATAAAGGGTACACACAATTACAGTTAAGATGTACCATGTTAAACATCTGAGGATAGGATCAATCTTAAATTATTTGACTTTCAAAAACAGAACCTCATTGTTCTACCTCGGTTATCAATCTTCAAACAAATTGATCTCATATGAGAATTTTAAGCCATCCCATCAACACCTGAGAACAGTCTGGAATCTCAAGCATATTTCTATGTTCTTGTTACGATTATTTTTCTTTACATGAATAGCTAATTTATATTATCAACTTAGGTTTTAACTTATCTCGTACTCACCTTTATTTTAACAGTTCTTATCAGAGCAAAACAGAAATGATCTTCACATTGGCAGTCTCTTTAGTATGGTGACAACACTTCTATTTTCCTACTATAAATGAATTTTAGTAAGTTGCACTCTGAATTCTTCAAATAATTTCTAACAGCTACATTAAATCTGAATTTGTGGAAGTCATCAAATATGTCCTGCAAGAGAGAGGTAAATGGATACTCTACACTTGTCACTTGTCACACTGACTACAACTCTTTGTTGCTCTTTCTAAAAACAACACAGGAAAGTTTTTCAAAAGAACATAGTGATCTTGGGTCTCCAACTTAAAAGACTAAATTGGTTTTCAGAGCACAGCTGCTCAGTATTTCCTAGAAAGAAATTATTTTCTGATTTGCAGCCATGGATAGCTGAGACTGCTGGAAAGCAATGTCACATCTCACTTGTGACCTTCTCTTGAAGTCTCCTTCCACATGGACCTTGAGATATCTAAGAAGTTATATGTGGTTGATGGCCATGTAAAAACTGTGCTGTCATAGCTCACAAGATCAAGAAATCTGGCCAGCCTGCAGTGTGGAAATTAATAAATATTCAGGCATTTTCATTGGTATTGTAAAAGCATAGTTTAGAGAGTGGCAAGTGAACATATGATTGTTAATAACAAGAGAGAGGAATGTCAACCAGCATCACTTTGATAAAAATGCACACCATAATTTCTAGGAATCTGTAGTATTAGTAGCACAGTGTTGGAAATCTGTAACACAAGTGGCTTGGCTGTTGTGGGTGAGGATGATGTGGTTGTATCATGGGCAAACGAGGGAGGTCAGAGGACATATTTAAAATGTTTATGGATGAACTTGGAAGGATTTTAAGACTGCTTAAACGAGGTTGACTTTACAGCTTTATTCATTCATAGAAGTGTGGTGGATTGAGAGGATGCTACAGCTGTGCCACTGCTGTATGGTACTGGCTACCCTGCAAAGGGCAAGAAAATTAAAGAGTT
This sequence comes from Netta rufina, assembly GCF_964035555.1. NCBI lineage: Eukaryota > Metazoa > Chordata > Aves > Anseriformes > Anatidae > Netta > Netta rufina. The sequence goes on along the minus strand of NC_140133.1, from coordinate 6,348,583 downwards.
TGTGTTCATGTCTCTGTGAAGGACTAAGAGAAGCCACTGTCTGGTTGTGAGAAAGCAGGGCTTTCTGGGATCGTGAGACTACCCCTCTCCTCTAGGCTGTCTACAGGAGACAAAGACTGGTGAGTGCTGAAAGGTACTTTACTCGTTGAAGAAAGAGTAAGAGAAAGCACATTAAGATCTACTGCGTCATTTTCCTAACAGACTGGAAAAGTCTACCAAGTTTAGCAAAGAGCATTGTACCAAAACAACCTGACAGCTCCCAGGGTATTTTATGGGTTCTGCTCAGACAAGCTGCCTTGCCTGGGATTTGAGGACACTTTTTGAATGGGATTTCAAGGGTTATTGGTGGAAGGAGATACAAGTTGTCTTCATCCTGAACTCCTCACACGTTAGAAGGATACACAGAAATCCATGCAGGCATTGGCTGTTTCCTAGCACTAGAAATGTGTGTCCGGAATGCCCTGCACTGCTGCCACATACCTATGCACAAGAACTAGTGCTTTCCAGAAGCACCAGGCAAAATTACTGTGCATATGTAAGCCAGTCAGACAGCTGTCAAACAGATGGGCCGTATTCCAAAAGTCTACACAGGCACAGACCCACACATTTATTTTTACAAAACTTGGTTAAAATACTCTTACCCTCAAATAAGATACTGGTGCCACTTTAGAAAAATTAGTCACATTTCTGTACTGGACATTCTTTTTATACCACTAGCTTGTTCCCAAGTTGGGCTGACAAAGCAGCAGGGGGAAGAGAGATGTCCTTTACTGCTGCTTTACCAGCCACTGCTAGAAGATAGGAGTGTGTGACCATGAGGAAATTATAAACAGACTTTTAAAATTTGATTTTCTCACACATAAGAAAAGCAGTGCTGTCTTCCAATGTGCTTTCAACACTAACATTTACTGGGAAGTGTATGTGTCTGTGTGCACACATACGGTTTTTAGTTTGGTTTCTCTTCTTTTGACACACGAAATGTCTTTTGGATAAATTTATATAGATATAAGTGAAACACTGTGCTAATAGGAGCATGCAATCATCATCATCAGTAGAACCCAAGTCATAACAGGAATAAATAATTTCTACTTGTTTTCCTAGAGAAAAACATTTTTTTTTTTTTATCTGCTTAATTGATTTCTTCCTTCTCCCTACAGTTCTGCCAGCTAAGACTGACTTTAGAAATGCTTTTGCAAGGGGTCTCCTATTTGTCAGGCACCCTTGGCCAATTGAAAAGAACATCATCACAGTTAAGCTATTTATAAAATGTTTTGTTAGTGGGCTACAAATATCAAATTTGGAGTTAGAGTTAGGTGATAAAATAAATTGCAACTGAAAATTAATTATGGAGGACTTTTATGTATTTTCAAAGATACAGCTTTGAAAACTTCAGAAGAGGACAAAAAAATCTGGAGTACATTTTTCCAAAATGATAGTGTATTACCCTCTCCCCAGGAAATTAATCAGAATGCAATCAAAATACTTTTCCAGCTGCTGAAGTCTCTTCCTCCCTTGTGGATCTGTCTCACATAAATCAAATCTCAAATTCAAAGTCATGTTAACTGGACAGCTGTTCTCTTAAGCTACGTGAAGTGGCAAGTATCTGCTGTTATCTTTGTTGTGCTTTCTATAGCCCTACTTTATGGGACTTCCTTACAGAGATCACACAAGGGAGGAAAAAAACCAAACCCATAGCTAGTATTTTCTATGAATCAAGCAGAAACTTTGTAAGTGCCAGTGGAAAGTGGTTCTCGCTTATTCAGAATTGTGACTTTTGCTGTGGCATTTCCACCCTACAAACTGGGATCAATGGAGCTTACCAATCTTTCCTCTCATGCCTTACTCATAAGGCTTTCCTCAGAGCAAAGCACCCATGCCCTGGTTATTTACTTACATCTATACGTATGTCTCTACCATTCCTCATCTTGCAAGAGCCCAGCATGGTTCGACAACTCCGAGACACTGTAGAGTTGGATTATCTTAACCTCTACACTAAGGCTGCCCACCCTGGAGAGTGAAATGAGGCAATTTTCAATAGCATAGAGCAATACCACACAACAATTTGGGTAGGAAATGAAGAACAATTACAGCTGCAGGGGAAATATAGGGCAGGCAAAATGTAATTACGCAGGCTGGAATATGGCCAGAACACTGGGGCTTAACGGTCCTTCTTATTCTTGTGAAAGGAACAACAAGGATACTTGTACCACAACAGCCAGACTCTAGTTTTGCTTTATCTGAGCCACAGCACATCCCATGGCATAGTTCCAGCACTGTAGTAGCCATGGGCTGGTGCTGCTCCGAAGGAACTAGTTGCCTTTTGATGTTCATTACATTAGGTATAAAGACTGAGGAAAGAGCCAAATTGATTTAGAAGTGACAGCAAAATCTTCTAGGTAGTTTAAAGGGACATGCTTTCAAACTGCAAAGCACAGCACCACTGAAACAAGTGGCTGTTGGGAATCCAGATTCTTCAGGTGACTTTCTTTTTCTGTATTGATGTCTAACTTCTTGAGGTATAAAATCTGAAGGCAGACCAGTCAAGTAATACTGATGTATTGGACAAAGACTACCTTTGTCTTTAAGGAACACTATGAATAAATGAAGGCTCGGCTATGTAGAAGTATATGAAATGTAAGAAGTTCTCCTCACAGGGAAGGAAATATTGACAGAGGAAAACTAAAATGGTGCTACTTTGCTATTGGACCTTTCTAAGCCTGTTCAAGGGTGTGTGAAGGATGGACCTTGTGCTTATACAGTCATCTTTACAGAGCTTGATTCCCCTCTGTATTAATAAGAAAGCAAACCTCTTTCAAACCAAGCAGTATGCACACAAAGCTTAAGATTCTGCTCAACAACTCACACTGCTTCAACACAGCAAGATGTCAGTTGCACAAACAGGAGAAACATGCTAATGAGATTCAATTAAGCAGTATAAAAGAACTCATTCAATTGACCTAGTGCATTTCTAAGCACATTTCCCACAAAAAAAAAAAAAAAAAAAAAAAAAAAAAAAAAAAAAAAGATCCAGAAACCCTCAAGAGTGCAGTGATCAATGAATTGAGTACAAAATCCTCTGGATATCTCAAATCCTCAAAATCCAATCAATTCTGAAAGACATTTGGTAAAGGAGAAACAATATTTGGAATAGACTAGAACATTATGCACATGCCAAAGTCCTTGCACAAGTGTCCGGCAATCAGCAATCCACATATTTCAAGCAATGTGTTCTGCATGCCTCTACTGAGAAGTAAGGTGTAAGGTCTCACTTGTTCCTTTGTGCTCTTCACTGATAACTTAAGTAGCAGTTTAGATGTGAAAAAGCCCTAAGGAACTGCTTTTTTCTTCCCATAGAGTAGGGGAGTGAGTTCCCACTGTACTGCACCCATACTGTCTGTGAACTACTATCTCGTCCTGGGATTTGTGCTGTTGCAGCAAAGTGGCACAGGAGCCTTATGAAATATCACCATGTGTTAGGTTGTGTAAGATAATGTGTTTCTGTGTGAAGAGAGGTTTTCTTAGACAGTAAGGTACTGTTCTTTCCAGAAAAGCATCCAGTACATTGCTCTGGAATGAGGGAAAAAAAAAATCATGGCTCCTCTCAGATGAATTTGACATGGTTTGCAGTATGAAAACGATGTTAATTGCAATTTTAAAATGATCTCTCTTTAGCTGTTATCAATGAACTCTAAAGATTGGTATTAATGGTAGGATCCCTGATGGTTTGAAGCACAGTGTGTTGAAGAAAGAGATTTTAAAACTTTTTTGGATGACAGGAGATGTTGGCACTGCCACCATCTTCACTTCTATTGTCCCTGATGAAACTGGCTTTTGGTACTTCCTCAGCCATACAAGGCTTCTATAGTCTCTTTTCTCCTTTATTTGAATGCTGTGATGAGAGACTCAAATCTTTTTGTCCCTGCTATACTTAGTATCTGTCCTTGTATTCAATAGTTTTCTTTCTCTTCCAGATGTTATCAAAGTCCAACAACTGGTCTTGAGAGCCAAGACAGATGTAGGCTATTTTTTAAAACACAGTTCAAGCCAACTTTCTTTCTTTGTGATGTAAAAATATAATGAAACGTTATGAATGCCTTTTAATGCTATAGAAATACAAAAATAAGTGCTATAATAATCATTAGATTATTTATCATCATCTGTCAAGGCCAAATCCTAGCTCTAATAGCAATCACTATGGCTAGGCTCCAATGTAATTATTATCAGGGACCTGCTCCAAAGACCATCATCAAAGTCAATGAGAAAGTTTTTTCCCACTGAGTTCAGGGTACTTTGGATGAGGCCCTAAACTGTCTAAGCCTGCAGAAGCCGTCTGCTCCTTCAAAGCCAACACTCACAGCGCTGAGGTTGCTGGTGGTAGAGAGACTTCAAGGCAGCAATCTCCATAGTACTACCTAGGGAAGTTTGACCAACCAGATTTAGAAAGCAGTTCAGTCCTTTCCTTCACTACATCAGGTTGCTGTATGCCTTACTGTCACCTTAACAGTTGTGGTGATGCTGATCAGTTTTGTGGTTTGCACGAGAGGATCTTTCAGACTATTGATTTGCAGGCCAGAAACGCATTGCAGCTTGGACAGCAGCTTACTGAACAGTGGCAGCAAGACCTTCCTGTTTTCACAGCTTCTCCACTTCATTCTTGAATAAGACATAAGGAGCACAAGTTAAATTGTAACATCTAAGTATTTCCAAATCAAAACCAATTTTGTTGAAATGCTATAAAGTTTTCTCTGCACTTTGACCCCATGAAAAGGTGGATAGGGGTAGTTTCAGTAGTCACACACATTCCTGCTTGTTTTAATCAACAGATGATTAATAGCAAATTATGATCATAATAGCATGTTTTATCCCAAAGACTCCAAGACCTCTCGATAAAACATTGGCTGAGTGCTGCGCAAAATTACACTCAAGCAATTGAATTTCAGTGAGGGTGGCCCTCCTTTAACCTCTGCAATGTGACCACTTTCAAGAGGGAGCACAGCACCTGTTCATCAGAACGCGTTGTTCCATGCAATGAGAAACAGCAAGAAGATTCTCTGAAAAAGTCAACTGGAACACTGGTGAGTACTTGAAAATTACTACTTAGATGAGTGGGTGAGGAAAATACGAGTTAGACTTAGGTTAGCTAGTACAGATAGGATGCTATGGGATCTTGCATTAAAAAATCTAGCCAGAACCTGAATTCAGCTGATCCAGTACCAATGTTTCGCACACCTTTCTGCTCAGTAAGTAAGGTCACACTGCACAACACCTGTGTAATTACATTTTTTATCCTAGTCCTGGCTAGACATAACCTTTTTCAAGCTTTTGAGAACTGGTGACTTATAGCCAAAAATGTAATAACCGGAAGCCTTCTCTCTATTTGCTATAAGTTAGTTGCTATCTGATATCTAGCTGTCAAAAGCTTTAATATAAAAAATAACAAGGAAAGGAAAGGAAAATGCTGACCACAGGGATGTATTTTTTTGGGGGGGAGGGAAAAAAAAAAAAAGTATAAATGTTACATTTTTGAAAGATTACACTGGAATTGTTTAAGCAGTTGACAAATAGAATGATCAGAGCAACGGTCTGTTCTTTGTGTCTTCTAGAACAGCATTAAAAATATAACACTGTAGCTTGTAAGGTTTAGCAGTATTAAAACTGGTGCGAGCACAGTGACAGCAATAGCTCTTAAACCTGCCAAAACAAGTACTGACTTGCTTTGTACTTACCAATGTAACTGCCTTCTTCCTTCAGGACTGCAGATAGCAGCTTCCAGTTTAAACTCATTTTCATTTTCCTCAATTGAACTATCATATGTTCAAGGTTTCAGCCTTCAACCCCCTGTCCCCCTAATACTGGCTTTATTAGATTGCTAAGACACTGCCTCATAACATTTCTTGCCAAATGCACGCTTAGACCCTCCAGATCATTCAGGTTATGCCAAATTCCAGGAAGTGGCAGTTCAGTCCCACTGGAATACTTGTCCCACATGTAAAACTCTGGCCTGTTTTCTGAATTGATTAGGCACCGAGACACTGTAGATTTACTCCCTTCCTCCTCCCAGAAATGCCTATGTTAGAACATGTTTTCCCATGCCCACCCAATGCATACTTCAGGGGTGTCAGTGGTCAGTCACACCCCTGTGGGGACAGGTCTGTGCATCCAGGAAGCAGGCATTCAGTGGATTCCTCTAGCTATTTGCTTCTGAATTTCCAGCTTGCCAACAAAGCAGGTGAAGCCTAGCACATTTATAAATAATCTGTAGGAAACTCAGGGAAAACCTCACAGTTTTCCTCCCCCACAAGATCTTTAAACAGAAGCTCCCTTTTCTTAGATGTTTATAAGGCATTCTGCAGGATACAACAGAATTACAAATCAGATAGTAAGTTCAGTGGAGAGACGGATGTTTTTATGTGTAGGTACTAAGGGCAGGATAGCTACCAAGTGTCAATAGCACCACAAGCTTGTGCAGTCTGAACTGAAATCCATGGTGTATACTGGCTGGTTAGGCTAGACTTGATACTTCAATGTTAAATTGGACAAGTCTGTGTGCCTTGTGAGTCAGTATAACTGCAGCCCCCAAATTTCTGGGTTATGATGACAGAGCAGTAGCAGATCTTTTTCAAGTCAATGAACTGTGTAGCATGACATACAGCATTGAGCAGAACTTTCCACCTGACTCTGTCACAGCTTTCCTAGCAACTAAATCTTAAATAGTTAGAGATTATGACTGCCTCCAAAACAAATTACATTCCTTTCAAGGAATGCAGTCAGGAAAGCAGTAGATTGGAAGGATGGGTCAGAAGGGAAGGCAGTATGGGCTAGCATTTTGGCTCTGTGATACTACAGTACATAAGCACATTTGTTTAGTAGGGTACTTGTAACTTTCCAAAAGTCTCAGGGATCATAACCTGAGCAAACTGAATCAAGGTGATCTTGAGATCTCCCATTCTAATAACTTGCACTGAAATGCAGATCACATGCAGTGACTAGCTCACAAACAACAATTTGGAAACAACTGTGCAAGGTCGCTCTGTACAGAATTGGCTGTTAATGGAATTTGCTGCGGAATTTATTTCCCTAATGCTGAGTTATTCTGCAAAGTTGGAACTTTCATGCAAAAAAGAAATGTATAGCCATAGCATAAGTATTCCCTGTAATTAATGAGTGTTAAACTCTGCTAACATATTTTCTACATTAAAATTCACAAGAAAATCATTCACGATCCTGAGCAATCTGGCAACCTATCCATATCTAGTTGGGTTTCAAAATGGCAATTAGCTGTTTTGTAAGATGTATCCTCTCTACCTGCACTTTCTAGTAGTAAACATAAGTGTTTGTTTGTATTGCTATGTGATGAGCACGTGTTAAACGTTATTTCATGCATAATACTTAACTTCACAAGAGCGATGTAGAAATTAAGAAAACGGAAAAAAACAGTGTGGGTTCATAATCCACATTCATAATGGTAAACGATAAATAAATAAAATAAATAAATAAATAACGACCCTCCAGGGCCTGCTTGGGAGGAAAAGAGGGCCAGGTCTTCCTGACTTGCTAAATGCACAACACTACAGTGCATGCTGCTGTTTCTGTTACCATCTTTGGATGCCAACAGTTCTGTGTAACAAACATGTTAGCAGGTACTTACAGAAGCCGTGTTTTAGTGCAGAAACTGTACAGGGCAGGATATGGGATTGACTCCTCTAAGACAAAGATGAGTACTTTAATCCTGCAGCCAGAGAAACCAGTTTGTCTTGAAAAACTCTCTAGAGAATGTTTTTTTGGGTTCATTCCTCTGAGCATTGGTCACCACCACTACTCACTCACTTCAGACAGCTACCTGGGGAAGTCCAATGTCTTTTCTTCTAGCTGTTAACACTTAGAGGCTATCTGGACTGTGGCTGTCCTTGGTGGGACACAGGAGAGCATCTGCTCTGCCAGCTGTGGGACAAGGCAGCATCGATCCAGCGCGTCCCCACCGCGGGGACCTTGCCAGCTTGCGTCCCCGCCGGTGAAGATGCCCTCAGGGATGAGCTGGCCGGGGACTTGTGACTGGAAATCCTCCAGTGACAAGGTGTCATGCTGAAAGGGATGCTTTCAGCTTCACTGAAACTGAGGTTTTCTTTCTCCCCTTCCTCCTAGGAAGGGGGTGATCCTGCCTGACCATTTCTTTTCGTACACTTCGGGGTTTGGGGAGAAGTTTGGAAACGTGGCTGTCTCAGCATTTCCAAAAGACGGTTCTAAGCTCTCCTGTTTGATACAACTTTCCACGTAGAAACACTGAAAAACTCGGTCGGAGAGCGGTCAGCGCGCCAAGCAGACCCCAGAGTCGCGCTTCTTGACTTCTCTGTCCAACTTTCGGAAACTCAGCCGGGGGCAATCCGGCAACCCCGAGCCGTGCGGGAGCGGAGCTCCGCGACGGCTCTGCCTGAGGCGCCCCGCCCGCCTCACCTGGGGCTGGTGAGGGGGCAGGGGCGAATGGATGAGCGGGGCCACCTCCAGCCAGGGGATGAGGGGGCTGAGGGGGGCCGTCGGCGGCCGCTGCCCCCCCAGCGCCCCCTCTCCTCAGGGGCGGAGTGAGGGCGGGCAGGGGCGGCGCGGGCCCGGCCCCGCTGCTGCGCGGCCGCTGCTGCGCGGGGAGGGAGCGGCGGGCGCCGAGCTTCAAATGAACATTACCGGCGCTCGGCGAGGGCAGCGCCGGCGGCTCGGCCCGGTTGGCGGCGTTAGCGGCGGCACCTCGTCCTCACCCTCACCTTCCTCCGCCACGGCGGCAGGTAGGCTGTGCGCGTCTTGGCGTGCCACCTTCCAGCCTCGCAGCCTTCCCCGCCGCGGCGGCTCCGCGAGGCGAGGCGGGGGGCGCGGGGGGGGAGCCGGGTGGCGGCGGTGGGCGGCCGCCTGTTGCCGGTGGCGGTCGGGGAGCTTCGTTTCTCGCCGCTGCCCGAGAGCTTTGAGCCCTCGGAGCTCCCCCAGCTGCGGGTGCGCCCCTGCCCGCGGACGGGAGGAGAAAGGCGGGGCCGGGGGCTGGGGGCTGCGGGGCGCTCCCCGCGGCTTCGCGCCCTCGTTCCAGCGGAGGGCTTCGCCTCGTCCCAATAAAAGTTGTTTCCAGGGCGGGGAGTGTTTTCTTTTCTTTCGTTTAGCCCTAATTGTGCCTGTGTGCTCCTAGCCCCGAACGGAGCCTGGGTTTGCAAACGCCAAGCGCCGGTCCGCGTTTCCAGCTTGTTGAGAGCGTATTGAAAGGTTGAGTTACAATTTCAGCTCACGTATTACGTTTGCACAGCTCCTTTGGAACTTGTCTAAAAGGCGTTTTCAACAGAGGAGGGTGAACTTAAAAGAAAACGGGGTCAGGCGAAGATCCCGGGCATCAAACCCTCCTCGGGTCCCAGACACGGGCTGGGGCGCAGCGCGGTTCCTGCTCCCCGCGCACGGCTCGTTTCGTGTCTCGCTGGCGTTTCTGACAGCCCCTGCAGCCCCTCAGCCGGATGGTTTCAGCTTAGTTTTCTGCAACAAACATGGTTTCTAAGCCGGTGTCCTTACGCAATTGTATTAGTCGTCCTTGACTCCAAGGGGCTTGAGGTTCTGGTAGGGGTTGTGGTTGGTCTTAAAATAGTAAACTCTGTTTAGCGCAAGCTTTTTCTCTTCACAGTTTTAGGGTTTAGATTTGTAGAAAAGACTGTGACTGTGAGGGAGCATGCTGGGGAGAAATGATGAGCTTGGATATTAATTGAAAATTGAAAAAGGTTAAGGGGTATGTTTTATTTTCAGTGTTCTGGGCTGGACACAATGGAGTTCTTAAGTTATTGTCTGTCTTGTGAAGTCTGCAACCAAGAACTGACAAATATTTCTCACCCAGTAAGTGGGTCAGATGATAACATCTTCTATTGGACCTTGTACTTCTGTATTGGACAGCTTTGGTTGCTAAGTAGCTATGAATTTCTAATCCCAAAGTAAATGATGTCATAATGACATCACCACGTCCTTTCACTTGATTGATTCTCATAAGAGAACAGTAATGAGATTTGATATACATGTCCCATCTCCTTAATATTCTTCCTCTGCTTCAGGGGATTTCCTGACCTGCCTGGCAAATTCCAATGAATCGCAGTGAGCTCTAGTAAAAAGACATTGCTCTGGAGACCGGGTGGAACGTTAAAGGGACAGTGGCTGATCCTGGTCGCCTCCAAACCCGAGGAACTTGGCAGCTAATATTTTCCGTGTGGAAATCTAGAAATGAAGGACAGCAATATAAAACTTGGAGTTTTTAAATTGACTTGCAGGTGCTAAGGGGACTTGAATTTCAAAGACGCTCAGCTTGTTCCAATTGGCTTTAATTGGGTATGTGGAGCTTCAGCACTTCTCAGGACCAAGTCACTTAATGTGTGTGAATCTGAATGCTTTAGATGGGGCAGGGGGACAGGGAAAACTTAAGCTGATATCTTCAGTTGCTAAAATAAATTTAGTCATAAGGGTAAGTAGGTGAAATCAGTCAGAAATTGCCATGTTGCTATACTGTTAGGATTTTTTTTTTTCTTTTTTTTTTTTTTTAAGCTAACATTGTTTAAGCATTGGTAAGCTTGGGGCATTTTAATATGATCATTGCCATCGTAAGAAACTCCTTGTAGAGTTCTAAATCTCTGGAGTATGTGGAATGTGTAACAACCTGATGTTCTGTGTTTCTTCAGAGGCTAAAGGTACGAACGATGTCATTTGGTGATGATCAGGTGTTTTTACAGCTTATCTTTATCGTGTGTTTGTTCATATGAGCTGGGGTCTGCATAATTACTAGGCGCTTGTGTTCATGATAAATAGCTGTGTTGTGATAATTGACTTATTCATACCCAAAGAGTCTGCAATATTCCAGATAGGGCTGTGCAGGTTTTATGGGTGTAAATCTTTCTATTTCACAGGAACGTGGAAATGGGGGAAAAACAAAGCAATTCTCATGTCTGCCTTGTTCAATAAGTAGTTTTGTTTGGTGAAGTTAAATTCTGAGTCTGCCTCTGGCATTTGGGGGCTGCATGCTCTGATCTTGTTTGATTCCTGAATACTGTGGGTCACTACAAATGCATTGCGAAAGTAAGCACCAATTTCATAGCAAGCAAATCAGTGGTTAACGTATTTGCTTAAGGTTCTGGCTGCTGATGTGATGCTTCTATTATTGCTAAAGTACCGCAGCACTGATGGCACTATTAAGTATAGCACAGTAGTAATTGAACATGAGGACTGTGAACAAGTGAAGTAGGGAGGTGGTGGGGGAAGTGGTTTTTGACTATATTTGAATCTATTCATTGTGTAAGGGCAATCTGAGCTACAGATGCCAAAAGGAAATTTCTAAATAATCTGTAAGAATTCTGCAGTCATCGTCCTATCTGCAGTGACAAATTTCCACAAGCTTTAGATGCTTTCTGAGATGACTCAAGTATGAACAAGTGATTTGGAAAAAAATACTATCCCTGAAGAGAATCCTTGGTGACAATTTCTTTTCATGTTATCTTAGGATTTTCTACTTACCATGACTACTTCTAACTCAGGCTTGCATTGAATGTTGGAAGTGAAAAATGAATTTGGACTTGGGGACATATCTGTGCCTTTCAACTGCATGTTAGATGGTCATCTGTGACATTTGCATGGTTGTGCTTTTAATACGGTGACACATTTGGTTACATAAAATGCAGGAAGCGGTGCACCTCAAAGCCTTTGCGAACGTTTGTAATGCAAGGTTGATGCTGCAGTCCTGACCTCTTTGAACAGGCGATGACAGCACAGACATGGCCAAGCAGAGAGATGGTGAGCACTTCCACTGCCATGACAGATCTTGCCTTAAAAGACAAGGTCAATTGTTGCAGTGGTTCGGTAAAGCAATGGACAAGGCGATGAAGTCTTTTGTTGTACAAATAGCAATAAGAAATGCAGACTTCAGACTTGTGCTATCAGCTCTAAGGTTAAGCTGTGTTCAAATCGCAGGTGAATTATCTGGTATCTGGCTTTAGGAAACAACAGTTCATTTGATATTAGTGAAATTCTAGCGCCTGAGATGTGTTGTTCCTCTGCTTCCAGAGGTATGTCCTTTGGCTGTCGGTGTAAGGATAACTCATGCCTCAGCTTTGTCTTTTGTAGTATGCTTTGTGTCTGAATGGACTGAAGTACCAAGTGGATTATTGACCTTTTTTACTTGTATTTTAAAGGGGAAAATAATGTGCACATATCTGAGACTTTCACAGGTCACTTGTGAGTGTTTTATAAAAGAAATGCCAGAAGTTACATATTTGAAATGCAATTTGCTCAGTCAAATTGAAAGAGATCGTGAAAAGCAAATCCATCCACACCTGGGTCTCCTTTACCATTGAAAAATCTCTGCTAGCTGTATAGAGTGCTGTTTCAACAACGCAGGCAGGATTTGGTCCCTGACATAAGAGCAAACAAACAAGAAAAAATTATCTTTGTACCTGTACTCTCCTTTCAGTTATGAGGGAATTTGAAGAAAGAAAATCCAATGGTGTAGCATGAAGAACAAACTGCTTCCAAGAAGAAACCCTTTGGCTTTCCCCCAAGTGTATTTTGAAGTAGTCTCAACTGCTCAAAATCTGTCCGACAGTCCAGGTAGAGAATGCAGAAGATGATGTCCACGTCCCCTGCAGGTCAAGTGCTAAAGGCTGCCCTCAGTTGCACTGGTGGAGCTGGAGCAACATTGGTGTGAGTGGTCATGCTCTGGCTTTACCCCAGAAAAAGACCCATCCCATTCATATTTAAATTCTGGTATTTCCATGGTACTACTCTAATCAGACTTAAATGTGCAGAAAATACCACTTCCTCGACAATAATTCTGCTTTGTGCTGGGTTAATTACAGCTTTTCACTACAAAAGATGCTACAGGGAACCCACGAGGCATAGCAGGTGCGAGTCCTTTGACTTCAGCTGTAATTGCTGATCTGCTTTGAGTAATCACTTCGGTGTCTCAGAAGTCCTGTGTTTGTCTTACTCTGTAGGAATTCTGATGTGCCACTGTTATCTGCAGAAATCTAAAAGAAATAAAATCAAATCCAGATGTGAGCCTTATATGCTGTAGCTAAACCTCCATATTAAATATGACAAGCTTTAAGTTAGGCTTGCTGAGGCATCAATTGTTCCAAAAATCACTTCACATCATGAAATCGCTTCTGAAAATTCATTGTCTAGAAATAGAAGTATTACTTAAGGATGATCAAGAGAGATTTATTTTTTTTTTAAGCTAGAAAAATCCTGATTTATATCTTTATTCACATTTCTATATTTTAAGAGAGATGTTAGCAAACTTAATGCTGATTTTAGTCTGAAGTGCCATCTTAAAATTGTCTTTGCATAAATTAAATCTTTACTTTGTACAGAAACTTAAAGTATGCTTAATTATTTTAATGTTTAATTAGCGATGTTATAATTATCCCTGCCCAGGGCAAGGGCGTTGGAATTAGATGGTATTTAAATCCCTTCCAACACAAACCATTCCATGGTTCTGTAATGGAAAGCACACAGTGAAAAATCAGCCCTTCTGATACCAAGTGTTTTCATATGCCTTCCAAGCAATGCCTACACAAACTGAGGTTCATTCTGGAACTTTGCAAAACTGTGTAATGAGACCAAAATCTAGGGCAGGAGATGGGAAGGAAAAATCATGGCAGCTGTGAATAAATACACAACGTTTTCATGTAAAAATATACCTTTTCAGTTACTGATCAGTGTATTTCTTTCAACAGGAACTACAATTTCTTAATATAGACAGATAATTCCCTTGAATTCTGCTTGTGCAAGGAATTACTCCCCCCTAAGTAGGATAGATACAGCTAAGCTCAAGATACAAGCTATTTTCTCAAGGAAGTTCGCTCAGCATATTCATCACTTCTGAGTAGTTTTTGGAGGGGAGGGAGAAAGTTTGTGCGGTCGCTTTTCTCCTTATATCACCTTTCTCATTCAATTTGCCCTTGAAAGTGAAGGACACACACCAGCATCTCTTCATCAACCTGAGCCCTGGAATTGGTTAGTTTGGGGTTCAGTGGTGGAGTTTAGGGGAAGGGGCTTGTTTCTCGTGGTGGTTTGGGTTATTTATTTGTTTGTTTTGAGTCTGACAACCGATACGCTGCTTAAAGAAAATATTTTTCTCTGTCTAGGTGATATTGCTATTTAACACATCTTAATTTCAGGCTCTGCCAGCTGTTTCCCCACTGCACGACTACTTTCTCAGTGAAGCTGAGGTGAAATGAGGCAGCTGTTTTAAAACAAGTGTCACACGAATAAAACATGGCCTCCAGTTGTGGTTACAACAAGGGGGCACTGTTTAGTATTCTTTTCTCTACCTCTTTTGTTTTTAAAGGCTAATGAAAGCCTAAGGAGATGTTCACAAAACCACACGAGCACAAATCCTTATTATTGCACTGATGATGAGCCGTGATGCTGGAGGTTTTGCGTGCTGCATCTTTGCCTTCTGTAAATGCTACACATAGCAGGAAGGGAAAGATAAAGTGACACAGATGCTTTAATTATGATTTGATTACAGAACAGCCAGAGGAGTCTATTCTGAGGAATGTGCAGTTAGATAAAATTCTTAGGACCAGTTAACCTCTGAAAATAAAACTATCTGGGATAATCTGAAATGTGCTTTTACATTCAGAAAGATTATCGTTCTGCAGGAATCTTGCCTTTAGTGTGATAGATCATGTCTAGCTTACCAGATGTGTCTCAAGGTAACACAACGTCATCTTCTTCCTCAATTGCACCTGGCTTGCCTCACCCAGCAGTCCCAGCTTAGAGTCCACTGCCGGTCATGTGTGCGAGGGTGGCACAGGGCCTGCATTTGAACTGGGAGCAAGCAGCCATCCCTGGGCCGAAGCACAAGACAAGAGGAGCATTTTAAGCATTCTTGGAGCACCTCTTCTTTTCCTTTTAAGGACTAAAAGCTTCCCAATCTCATGAGCAAGAGAACTGGGGCTGTGTAAACTTGTTATGCGTGTTCTGAAGGGAAGACATAGCAGGAAAACTCCCCCACCCCCACCCCCTTGCTCTTGCAAACTACATAATAACAGCAAACCACATGGTTAAAATATTCAGCTTCTTTGTGGGTTTAAACGATACAAGTTCCGTTGATTTCACTAGCTGTCAAACATAAGTAAACAATTCAAAATCTGTCCAGAGCTAAATAGCAGCATGTCTTCAGCCTAAAACATAAAGGCAGTTAAACCTTACGTTACATCCTTGGATGGTGATTGTGTTGCCTTCACTTTTCAGAAAGGAGCTTGCCTGTATCAGGCGTGCAGTTGATTAAATGGTGGCATGCACCTGCCAGCTGGGAAACAGGGAGGTGAGAGCACGAGCTGTGGTGCAGGTCAGGAGGCTTTCAGGTGGCAAACAGTGGAAGTTTTTCTTCTATTTTCTGTAGAATGTATACCGCTTCTGCTTTAAAATCCTTCTTCAAGAGTAACATCAGTTGCTCTCCCTGAACTACTCACCAGCCCAAAAGAGCAGGCCCTGCTGGGGCCCTCCAGACTCCAGGTGGAGATGTGGTGATGTGGTTGGAGTCTCCAGCATGTGCGAGACCTGCTCTTCCCTCTGTTCACAGAGGCCACGTGAGACTGAGCTTTGCTGATCTTGATGCTTGGATGCTTTCTAAATGCTCTTACAACCCTCCACCCAGTATTGGCTGGTTTCATTCGTCTCACTGACATGTCTGTTCAAAAGCCTGACCTTGTGTGCCTTCAACTGCAAGAGGGACACCTGCTACTGACTGGGGCCGAGGCAGCTGGAAAAGACTGTGTCCAAGGTGCTTAAAGCTTACTGCCCTTTCTGAAAAGGTGCTGAGCACAATTAAGCTGAAGCATAGCTGAGCTGGACTGTGTTCAACAGCCTGTCAGCCTCCTTTGTCAGTCAGAAGGGCACTTCCTAGTGTAGTGTCTTTAACGTTTCTTTTTAAGAGCCCTGAAACGCTCCAACCTCGAAGCCTTTCTGTTTGTACTGACCCATGGGTATTTCAGGGTGACGAAACCACTAGCTAGCAACTTAGGGATAATTTGTCAGGGGTCACTTTAACAAACTGGGTTATTTGTTTTCTGCCTGACATTCCCCAGTTGGTGACTAAGAGAAACTTTGCACCGAGCTGTGCAGAGCATAACGATGCTGCTGTAATGCTTTGTAGAAATGTGTAAATACTGGATACCTCCCACCTTCCCCACCCCCAAAAAAGAGTGGGGTTACTGATAGAGAAAGCAGCTTTAAAATATCTAGGGAGAATTTTATATGAAATAAATAGAGACTGCATTATAAAGACTATAAATTTTGATAATAGTACTTTAGAACTTTAATACTGGACACAAATTAGAAGTGAAATTATTTTCTTGAACTCTGCAGGTAGTGACAAATGCAATCCTTTCCAACAATAAAGACAGATCTTGCTATCCATCTATTGCAACATTACTCAGATAGAAGATTGTCCATTACAGAACCATTCCTCAGCAGCAAACTTCATGAGCTGACTGTTATTTTGTCAGGAATTGAAAGGCTCAAGCGCATTGGCGCTACGTTCATCTGCCCTAATGAAGACAGTTATGTAAGCATTGCTTCCCCTTAGCTGATTGAATTGCATCTCCCATGCCACTCCTTGCTTTCCATGTTGCTTATAGATTAGCAAAGCAGAGTTAGCTGTATTTTCTGCTTTTCTTGTATCTATTCTTGAGGCTTATTAACACAAAGTAGCTCTGAGCCGTGGCTTGGACACCAGAGATTCTGAAAGGCTCCAATAGCCATAATAAGGGAGCTGGATGAAGGATGCTGGTTGCCATGGGAACGGTGCATGTGCCACACAAGATAATGTAACTGCTGTAGTGCAGAGATCCGTGCTGCATATTGATTGCAAGATTTCTTCAATTCCTTATAAATGTGGGGCTTTGCGCTCTCTGTTCCACCCAGCAAGTGAGAGGAGCTTAGCAGCTGGACTAAATCCAGAGTGGTTTTTGCTGATTTGAAGAAAGTTGGCTTTTTTTATGTGAGGGGAGAGGAGAGGGTCCCAAATGCTTGAGATGATTGCTCGGTTTGCAGCCTGTCCTTGTGGAGCTGACTGCAACCTAAGTGTTGTGTTAAATGGGATTACTGGAGCAGTGGAGCTGAGGTGCTGTGGGTGGGTGCCAGGAATTAGGGGTGCCAACAGAAGGCCCTGAGACCCCATGTGCCCCTTGTGCAGTGTGTCACCCACGTCTCTGCCTGTGACTGAGCTTCCAGTCTGCAGATTGGTACGTGGTTTGTGTGGAAAATAAGGATGACACCGTGCCATTCTGTTTACCAGCTCTGATAGATCCAGCTTTGGCCTAGGCTTCCTGGGGATGACAGCAGTGCCATTATCAGCAGCCTGAAGGCTGCATCCCCAAAGAAGCAGCTCTGGGAGGCCACTCTGTCCTATGATCTCACAGCACTGGAGCTGAGCTCTTCCCTGTACAGTGTTTCACAGAGTGGCTTGTCCCCGGGACGCCTGCACAGTATGTTATGTCTCGATTGCTCTTGTTGGTAAGCAGCTGAAAAAGTCCTCTGTTTCCTCTGTTTCAGCTTATTGAGGAGGAGTCTCAGTAGTGGTGTAGCTGTGCAAAACATCTGGGTCAGTCACTGTCAGGAGGATGAAGGCAGTATTAGCTACTGGGGAAAGATAAACCAGGTGTTTTAATTTGGAGGAATTCTGGGTGAGCATGATCACCCTTGGTTATGGTTTTGGATGAAGTAGGGTCGTCATCCTCTATAAATATCTGAAAATCACACTTCTTGAGGTAGCACTATCTACAAGGTTGGCATAATTCTGGTGGGCTGCTAGAATTGTCTGCAGTGGTCTATATAAATGAATGAATCAGGACAGAATTTGATGTCATTCTTCAGCCTAGGTTTTCTGGCTCCTGGAATAACAACACCAAACCTGTAATAATTAACCAAATAGGTCAGCCCCTTGCTGGCATAAATTAGCGAAGGTCTGTCAGTGGTCTCATTAGTGAAGTGCAGCATCACTGCAGATAAACTCTTGCATGTGATCTCAATGAATGCTCATATTCTGCTTTGGGATCCTTCTTCCTTTTCTCATATGAGATCTGTGCTGCATTCATTCATCAGCTGTGTAATTACTGATCCGATGGGGTCTTTTGAGATGATGTATGCTGCTTCATGCCTGCTTCACGCTATTTGAATCTCCAGCTGTTGTCTGTGTCTAACTTGAATGCATGAGAACTTCAGGAACTGAGTTGGTGAGGTTTTCTGGGTCTGTGCTAAAGGTATTTATCCTGAAGGAGAGGCAGGTAACTCACAGTATGTGTGAGATGATATTTGTCAGAAACTTGGGCACATTTAGAAACACCAGGCTGCTGTGCCCTGGGGGCATGGATTGCAGGGTAGTGTGGGTTTGATCAGTACAGGTCAACTCAAATGTAGTGCTTCAAACATCCTTTCAGGTTTTTTGTTTTTTGTTTTTTTTTTTTTCTTTGCTGCTCACTATTCTTGGTTTTGGGTCCTGTCACCATGTCCCTGCTGCGTCAGTTCACAGACCTGTTCGTACAGGATCAGCTCTTCCAGAATTCCTCACGGCCAGTTTGTCATCTCTCCTGTAATGCTTTAACGTTTTCTGGGATTATGTAATAGTTCACAGTTGAAGTCTTCAGTCTTTTTGAAAACAAAATATATGTTGAATTTAGCAAATGACCTAACAGGTGAACCTGGACGTTTGGCATTGCCTTAGATGCCTGTAAGCCTCCTGCCTGAGTGAAACCTGCCTCTGGCAGCATCAGTCACCCACCAGTTTGGGAAGCACTACAGCCACACACAACACCTGGGGCTTCTCCTACCCCACAAGCCCTTCACAGGCAGCTCTTGCAGAAACACAGCTTCAGACCTGTCATGTGAACAGGAATTAGCCACTCGTGTATACGTACGTATGTACGCATGCTCTACGTGCATATACTCTACAATACTGATTTTTCCTCCTGTTAGTTACTTTCCTGCCATCATTTGCTGATGTTTAAGATGATTGTGTGGATTAAACAGTGCTTCAGTTGAGACAGATGTGAACAGACTGAAATTAAGTGTCACTTGTATCTTCTGTTTTGACCTCTGCTGTGCACCCAGCTGGAAACGGAGTGTCACAGTAATGAGGTGGTGATATGGCTCTGGGTGAATGTGTAGCAGTGGCAAATTATTGATTGTCACTTGTTTGTCCTTGGATGAAACAAAATGCATCTTTTTTTTTAAAGAAATACTCAGATTTTAACTATGAGCATATATGTGTCTAGAAATGAACACAACAGCCTGGCTGGAAGTGCCTGTGAAGAACACAGGTGAATATATTTGCTCTTCTTTGCAGTGCTTTATGGTGCTGATGGCTGTAAGTCTATTGTATTGGTCCCAGGAATTCTCCGTGCCAAAACATTGCTGCTTTTGATAAAGGCGGGGACTAAGTTTGTAGTATGATGCTTTCCTTTTTTTTCCCTGAGTAAAGGAGTACTTGAGAGGCTGGATTACAAACACACATGAAAGAAAGGGAACCTCCTGCTGTCGCCTTGATTGCCCGATGTATGAAGTTTCCCATTACTGTAACATCAGTGTGATGTTAGGTGACTTGGTGGAAGTGTGCTGATTCTGGCAGTGGCTGGTTCTGTGTAGCACTTTGTGTACAACATCTGTAACTCTACCTTGTTTCCTAAAGCTGTACAAATTGAGTGATGCTAAAGGAATGACTAACACCCTGAAGGTGAGCAGATTTTAGGGGTGCAGATCCACTAAGAAATGCATCTGCCCTCCCCTATACCACCAAAAATTACCAAAAACTCTGGTGTGTGAGATGGCTGGTGGATTGAATATGCTAATGTCCCAATAAAAGGCATGTGCAATTGAGAAGGGAATAAGTATGAATTTTCTGAAGAGAAGAGCAGGGAAGCGAGCCAAACCCTTGCCTTGGAAAGGTCAGGGACAATGGACCATCAGTAGTTTTCATTAGCTGTGAATCTGACCCATAGCATCTAGAAACAGAGGAAGGGTTTTTGCCGTTTATACCCGTACAACCAAGCGGAGACTACTTTGGCTTGTATCATCCAGAGCTCCATCTCCAAGTGCTGATGCCATTAAGCCTTCAAGAGGAAGCAGTAATACTGACAGGGCATATATATGCTTGGCAGAACTTATCTTCATGGCTGGCTGTATAAGATTGATAGTCCTGCTTTGCAGTGACACTCGGAGGACTGCTTAAGGAAGATCATTTTGCCATGTTTGCATTCAGTTACTCCAAGGATATCCATTTCCACTGAGTGTAAGGATTACTTTGATTTTATGCAAGAAGAGTTTCCAAGAAGGTGCTAGGTTTATACAAACAGTTGCTAAGGGTCTCCAGGGGACCTGACAGATTTACAGACCGGTGACATACCTCTGTATAGTTTCAGTGGGAATCTGGTTTGATTATAAATAATATAGAATTGGAGGTGTTCAAGGACAATGCCAAAAAGCAAATTAGCCCATAGAACACTTCAGCTTGTCTCCCCACAAAAGGGAATTGAACTGGGACTGGTGGAATTTATTTATTATAACTTTATACCTTTTTTATAATTAAATGAGCTTCAGCATTATGTTCCATTTCAGTGTGTCTTCATGGTAAAGCAGATTGCTTAAAAATAAATGGGTAGTTTATGAAGCTAAACTCATGGGAGGAGTTAGGGATGTTAAATGGAAATTACCAAAGAATGGGTTTTCTTTTAATCGAGTGTGTACATCTTAGCCAAGTTTATAATGGACAATAATGGGCTTGGGGAAAGCTTAGGTGTACCTTAGGTACTGCCTTAGGTGGAACTTCAAAAAGATAATTAAACTGCCGTGTGTGGGGTGGTTTTCTGTTTGCTTTTTTATAAACCACTATTATTTGCAGATCATGTCTTGCTAGCACTGGCAGTATTAGAAAGGCAACCCTATTCAGTTTTTCTTTTGTCCTTTATATAAGGACTTGCTGCCTTGTCTTCTGAGTAACACAAAAGCTTTTTTATTACTGACGAATACATGCTGTCTGAGCAAATCCTCTGCGATACTGGTTTCATTGCATGAAAGCATTATGTCTTCCTTTTGCAGCTATTTTGGAAGCTGTAGAAAATTGCAACAGAAATGCATCGCAAGGGCAGAGCTGTGGATGTGGTGATTTGCTTCAAGCAGTTAAAGAAAAGTTCTCAGAGGTGCTGAAGATGTGACACCTAACTATGTGAATGCCCACGTACCTGCTAGTTAAAAGCCATGTGTATCATGGCTACAGATTTATTCTCTTCATTATAGCCACACTGATGCTCCCACTATATCAGGGGTGAGATGGGAGGTGGGCGAATAACCTTCCTTTACAGGTTATGTAGGTGTTGCCCTGAAGTGCCTTATATTCAGGCACCTTCAGAAGCTAGTGCAGCTTATTTTTGCTACAACATATTGTGGGGATTAATCACATTCGTATATTCCAGTCAAGATTAGCTGCTTGTTCATTCCATGCAAACAGGCTACAAACCACACAGGTGATGGGTAACATGGGAAAACATGCAGTAAAGCAAACAGAAGTGTTCAGGGGACTTACGAGCACTTTTCTCCATCTCCATCGTGGGGGATGGAGGTGTGCGGGTTAAGGACAGTTAGGCTGCTCACAAATAGCTTTCTATTCTCCAAGCGTTTGAACTTGCAATTCACAAAGATGTATCAGTTGTGCATCCCTTGGGGGTAAAAAGACATGTAAATAACACTACACAGGAACGGCCACAACGAGAAGTGTACTGTTATTCTATAGCAGGCCTTGGTAGCTTTCTCCAGTGTTTTAAAGGACACCTGCTTGTCTTGCTGCCCGTGGGAAGCTTTTGGTAATGCTGGAAGAAGCGATGCAAACCAGTGCTGGAATGATCGCTGCTTGGCGTTGCAAGAGCGATTGCTCCTCTTTGGACCTGTTGGGTTGAAAGAATAGCCAAGAAACAGAACTGCAGGCATTCTTCACATTTCGTTCACTGTTTTATTCCACTTGGCCTCCTACTTTTTGACTTCATGGTAAAAGGACAGACTGCTGCAAGTAATTTAGCCTTTCCCAGGAGGTGAGGGATTTGTTGCTGCTTGTCTTGAAGAGGTTAGTTCTGAGTGAAGAGCTGGCAGCAGAAGAGCTTTGAATAGCAGCAGGCAACAGGTAACAACCCAAATGGCAGTACATTGGGCTTGCCACTATTTCTTGCTTGCTTTTAGATTCTGAGCAGCAAAAAGAAAAAATGGGTTCAGAAATGCTGTAGCCTTTAATAATAATAATAAAAAAAAAAAAAAAAAAGCGCAAAGTTGTTACTTGAGAGCTAACATTGGGTCAAAATGTGGCACACAAGTGATTGCTACACTTCGGCTGGCACATGCCAGATGCTATCTTGTGTGAGAGCAAAATGTATTGCTGTCTCAAGATAGCTTTTCATCAATGCTGCATTCGTGCACTTCAACAGAGAAGATAATGGCTGCTGTAACATTTACATGGGTGCCGTATGTTCTGCTGTACTCATGCTATCAGTTACTACACTGAGGTGGTTTCTGTGAAACACCACATGAGTCTTTCCGGAGGTTCATTATGCTCACGTGCCTTTTCTATGGGGCTGGAGTGAATAATTAACATTCTTCTGCTTGGGACGGGAGCAGAAAGGCAGTTGGTAGGTTTGTGGGAAGCACTGCATTTCCTGAAGTGTTTAACAACATGTTAGGTGTCTGTTGGTGTTTCTTCATGATGTTTCTGCCTTCGGGATGGAGGATTTATTCATGGCTAGTAGAAACAAGTGCTGCTCTTCCAGCAAGAAGCTCCAGCTGGGAGGCTGGAAGTGTCAATGAGAAAGCCCAGGGATTTCTGCAGAAAGCTCTAACTCCACTGACCTCAATACACTTAGAGCAGTGGCCAGTGCAGTTCTATGTCTTTAGATGTGGTTACAGGGAGCATAAAATATTGGCTGGAACACAGCTGTGCTGCCATGCTGCTCTGGGTCCATATTTTCACTAGGAATGTTGAATCGATCAGTGTTCTGTCTGGATGAATATGGCTATCATGAAAGGATGCTGCTCCCATTTTATTTTTTTTGGGGG
Source organism: Netta rufina (assembly GCF_964035555.1). NCBI lineage: Eukaryota > Metazoa > Chordata > Aves > Anseriformes > Anatidae > Netta > Netta rufina. Next base: position 6,325,492 of record NC_140133.1, on the reverse strand, counting down.
GGGCAGGGAATTGGGGGGGGGGGGTTGGGGAGGACTGATTCATTCCCTGCTACCTAGTGTCAGTGTTGCTGCCACAAATTATTTCCCCTTCTGGAACAGCAAACCAAAAGAATCTGCATTCACTTTAGAGCAAGGCTCTATATTTCATTTGAATGATGATGACAGCTTCCATAAAAGCAGAGGTGAAACACTCTCTCTGGTTGAACGTGCAGAGGAATCTGAAATTCCTAATACTCCATTGAATGATTTGTGTTTGAGGATGTCTAAACTGTCTTGCAAACAAATGTCTTCAACATCACGGTTTATTTCTAGGGAGCTTTATTTAGCAGGAGCATGAGTTATCACTGCCATGTAACAGTCGGGATTCACAGTTTTTGTGAAAGATCTACTACTAGAGGAATAAAGACTTCCTTTGTTTACAGGAGGGGGGGAAGCACCCTTCAGGCTGTTGTTTATAGCTGCTGACATGTGATAGAACAGGAACATGCCTTTGCTTGTAGAATCTGAGATTGGCATCTTTAGAGGGAGGGGGAATCTTCAAGGGTAGCTTACAGCTGACACTTTGTCATCTTGCAGTGATAAGCCCTAAAAAGAGCTGTTGTATGCACTGGAGTGTGTTATGCATAATAAAAACTGAGCGCTGCAAGAGTCAGAAATGATAGTTTGCATTCAGCAGCTGAGTGAGGTGAGGTATGGAGTGCTGTCTTGGGTGCAGCTTTCTCAGTAAAGGGGAATTTCTCTGCTAATAAAAGGCTTCAAGATTTGGTCCAATGGATCTTAAAAATTGTAGCGCTATTTGTGGATGTGATTGGCAGAAGTAATCCCTTTCCCACTCTCATCTACATCTTTCCATTCCTAGTCTGTGCCAGCCATTAAACCATAACATAATTAAATCTAGTCTTTCAGAACCAAAGGAGACATAAATCATTTAGGGTACTTTATTTTTCCTCGAAGTGTAAGAAAGACAGACACCTTAATCCCACTGGAATGTGCACGTTTCTATTTTTGGCTCTTTTGAAAAATTCAGTTCAATTGTTTATCATAATCCAGTGGTGATCTTTTATAAATACCCTTAATAACACATACATCTTTGATATTTCCTTTACAAAAATAATGAATGGATGGGAGAGGTCATGTATTGTTTTAAAAAGAATGCTGCCATAGTTTTATGGTTTTTGTTTGTTTGTTTGTTTCTTCCTAATACATTAATTGTAAGAAATAAATGCTTTTTTCTCTTTAATTGCACTGGTCAATACCTGCAATTGCTTCCTAAGCATGAGAAAGCAGCTTTCTTGAGTTTCTCCTTATGTTTCACTGAGGCAAATGAAGGCTTGCTGCTGGCCATTGCCTACTACTTTCTTTTTTCTAAATGCACACACAGGACTGTAAAAAAATGTATGAGGTAGCATTGGTCCTTCTAAATTGTGGCAAGCAAATACAGATGTTTGCCTTGTTAAGCACTGTACCACCCTTACCCAGAACACAGTCCTCCCTCGGGGTGGTTACCCCAGTTCGGTATGGATGCTGTTGCCTCTCTTTTAAGAGGTAGTTGTGTAGGAGGCCATAAGGCTTGAGGATAGAAATGAAAGGAACCTTGATCTGGGGACGTATTCTTGTAACCTCTGTGCTACTGGGCAAGGGCACCTGAGGGGTTAGCAAGAGAAGCTGCAGTCCTTGGGCCTTGCAATATTTCCCTCATTCCCCAGGATCTCTGAGCAGCATGCCACCTCCAGAGATGTGGCGGGGAACGTGGGATCTCTTGGTACACAATCAAATAAAATTTAGATTGGGAAGGACCCCTGGAAGCAATCTCGTCTGTGCGAGTGCACTGAAAGTGCTGGTTTTATTTGTCTACCCTTGAAAGGCTTTTAAAAAAAAAAAAAAAAAAAAGAAAAGAAATTGAACAAATTGGGAGATTCTGTGCATGTCACATAGGTTGCTCACTTTCTCTGCTTTGTCCGATTTGGTCATTGAAAGCCAATTTTCCAAGCAAAGCATTGGAAGTAGCTGTAGAGAAATGACCATTCCTCTCCTTGCCGTAACAACCTCACGGCACTTTGTTTAAGCTTGCTAGAACTTGCTTGACACAGCCAAGTGCTCTGTGCCTTGCACGTAATGTGGGCTCCCAGCGGGTGCTGAGGATATTCACCGTGTAACACGGCCAAGCCCTCAGTTTGCACAACTTCTACAGTTTGAAAGTGTATTTGGAGCAAGTCCATTACCACTGATTTGGGTTAACTTAGAGCTAAATTAGAGGAGAGAACACTCCACTATAGCTGTGCTGTGTAGGTAAGCCAGGCTTCTTCATAAATGTTCATTCTTGTCCTGCCACTTTCTGTTTGAATTCTGTACCCGTTGGGGACCATTTGAGGTTAATAACTGCTGTACATTATTCTTAGGGATCCCTACTCCCTAGCTAACACCGGGAGCTGCTGCTTCAGAGGAGTCTAGGAGTGTGACTTGGCTTCACTGCTATGCGGCACAGGTTTCTTTTCTCGTGGGGGGAAGATGCAAGGAATTGGCTATTGTCTAATAGGCAGAAACAGATCTTTCTTTTTTCTCTTTTTGTCTTTAGGCAAGTGATGCCTTTTAGAAAGGAAGTGGTTAGTGGAACGAAAAAATAAGTAGGAATGTAAATCACAGCTTTATTATTTAAAACCAGGTTTTATTGTATTGGATTCTGGGGAAAAATAAAGGAAATGAATGTGCGTGTGTTGGTATGAACAGGTGCAGCAATTGCTCTTGAAATGAGTCCAAGCAAGTAACATTAAGTCCTCATTTTACACCTCAGTGAATGCTGTGCAAAGAGCAGAACTTCCCAGCAGCATAAGCAGATATAATTCCATTGATAGCTTTGGCACGGAGCCTATTCACTTAAATCAGTGAAGTGGTATCTGCTCATGCCTCAGTAAATAAAACCTATTATATTATATAGGTCAGTATTTGTTTTGGGACAGCTCTCGTTCTCTTGAATGCTTGCCCTTCTGAGGTTAACTCTGCGTTCCCCAAAGGATCCTGTATTTCTTCAGCGTCCCCTCCCTGAGACTGGGAGGATTGTAGGACCAATGTTGTCTTCCTTCAGCTGAGACTTTTGAGGCCTGTATAATAGGAAAGCTACTGCAAACATCTCAGAGTTTCAGTCAAGCTCTTGGTGGGAGAGGTTGGGCTCCTGGGGTGGGTGGATGGATGTGCTTGCTGGAATGAAGCCTGAGGGACAACTTCAGCTCCTTCAGGAGTACTGAGACTCTGTAGGAGCACAGTGCAATGTGTTCCCAGCTTGAAATCCAGCATTAGAGTGGCTGTGGATCCTTTCTAAAGCCAACTGGTATTGTGGTGGGTTTGCTTCTGTCTCGGTAGATGAATTAAGAATCAGTGGAAAATTGTCTGTGTAGTCACCACCTATAAATTAGTGAACAGAAAAGTAATTTAAAAAACCATGACTGTAAAATACCAAGTTCTACAAACTCATTCCCCGTAGGGTATTGGGGTGGTTTGGTCACCAAGTTTTATAACAGCCTCTTGTGAATGGAGACTGGGGCTCTCTGTGGTGAGTAAGGAGATATTCTGCCTGCTGTGGGCTTCTTCCAAAATTTTCCTACAAGGGACAGTGGAGAGAGTGGAAGGGATTTCCCTGGTGTGCTCCCTATGGCTGCAGTTACCATCTAGGAGCTCTGCAATGAGCTCTGTGTTGTTGGCCAGAGGTCTTGCATTAGGCTCAGCGTTTGCCTGTATGAGTACGCACTTTTCCTTTTATTTTTTCCTAAAAATACTGGTACTGAATGTTATCTTGGGGTTGTTTTTTTTTGTGTTTTGTTTGTTTTAATCATTGAAGTATGATAGTCTCTTGAATATCTCTGTTAGGGTTTGCCTAGTCACAAAAAAAGACCACTTCTTGTTAGGATTTTCTCCCCTAGTTGCTGTTAAGCCTTGAACCAGTCATCCAAATCTTTCTTTGCATTTATTTTTTTTCCCTCTTATAGAATTAAAGGGGCTAAAACTTTTCTTCCACCCTCACTGCAAATGTTTCATGTGTAATGATGGACTCACTGTGGGTATTTCAAAACTACTTGTTCCACAATTTTTCCTCTTCCTCTACTATAAAGCACAACAATCATGTGGACTCAGTGAGTGCCCAGAAATAGGAAGCTATTTTTGACTGCCAGCCCTCCTTCCCCGCCTTTTAACTGTTTCCATCGCAACACCAACAGACAATACAGAGCAGCCCCCAGTTGATATTATTTTCAGTTATTGTGCTTGTGTGGTACAGCTGTGGAAAAGAAAAACTGTGGGGGTGGTGATGGACCGTGCTTGCTTTTATTTTTTTCCTGTGGGTCTTGCTCAAATTCCTGGCTTTGTGTTTGCTGTGTTCAGATGGCTAACAACAAAAAGGAAATGCGGCTGAGGGCTGCTGACATCTATAAACGCTGGTAGCAGATGGAGCAGAGATGCTAATCCTGTCCACATCTCCTGAACTCCAGCCTACTGGCCAAAGTGACTTTGCCGTGTTTGATTCAGTTATGCTAAACTTCTTAGGTGTTACCTTAATTTCAATCACATGCATATCACAATAATCTCACTGGTTTAAAGCAAACCTTATACATTTTATAATGTAACTTAAAAGTCCTGTATCTTGCCAGTGCCATCCCAATAGGAGGAGAAGTGATGCTCTGCTGCAGGAAGCTGTGTTCTCCTGGAGCTTGAGGAGGCAGCCGTTGCTTGCTTCACTTTTGGAAGGTCACCTTCCCAACTACCTTGCCTAGGAAACTGTTTTCAGAAATTAAGAAAAAATAATTCAGGGTGGTTATTAAACATCTAGTACTCCACTTTGCAGGAAATTTCCAAATGCCTGGCAATACGTGACACTGACAAGTGCTCAGCCTGGGGGTTTGAGCAAGACCTGAGCTGTTCAGGACACCTATTCGCTTCCAGATCTCAGGCGAGCTTGCAGAGTTAACGCTACAAAAGCCACGTTTGGGTTTTTTTTGGAAATCCATAAGCAGAGCAAGGACATTCCGTTGACATACAATGAAGACAGCACCTCATAACGATGCAGGTTTTCTCTTTCTTTTTAAGAAGTGCTTTTCATAATATTTTGTACTCAGTTCCAAGTTTTTTGAAGTTAATGGACACTGAATCACAACCCAAGGATAGAAAGCCATTTATGTCATTGGGGGGCTTTTTGTAATGCTGTCCATGTGTGTCAGTCCATTTGGTGCCCTTGTGCTTTTCCTAGACAGGGCTGTTGTGTTACTTGCATCTTCAAACCTTTTTTTTTTTTTTTTTTTTTTTTTTTTTTTTTTTTAACTTCTGCTCTAAAGTAGGAAATTATACCTTATGAAAACCCTGCAAAAGGAAACGATGCATAATTCATTATTCCAAAATAGATAAGACTTCTGATTCCATTTAAATTTGTTTGACAGAAGACAGAATTTGACACTATTACCTCTGTGGCTGTGGGGACTTTTTTTTTTTTTTTTTTTAAACTACTTTTCAGAAACTTTTAAATGGGAGATAACTAAACACTGCAGCTGATGCAGACTAAGGGAAATGAGCTTTAATGTACCCTAGGTATTCTCTCTGGGTTCCTGACCAGTACTTCAAAGAGGAAAATGTCCTCAGAGACTTATTCCTGTGATTTCTACTGAGTCCAGCTATTGTTGGGATGGGATTTTAGGAGCTTGCAGAGAGCATAAAAAACCTGCAGAGCAAAGACAGGAGAAGTAAAGCTTGTAAGTACTTATTATTAAGCTAGTCCTTTGATTTAACAGCTTTCTGGAACCTGGGATATGACACCAGTCACATCTGGGGTAAAATTCATCAGCTGTTAGAAAACAACTACAAATGTACAGAATGCAATTACCAAAATTGAAATTATGCCATGACTCTGGTTATATTTCTCAAACTGCATCTTTAACAGTCACAGATCACAGCACTCCCCTTCTGGATGGGACGCAACTGTAAGCATACTGAGAAGAATACAGTCACAGAAATAATTTGCCTGGCTTATAGATTGGTTTTGCATGAAGTAGTGCACTTGTGGTGGTATTCCTCAAGAGGAGAGAGACAGCTGAGCTGCCAAGCAATTTGGATGAATTGTGTCTGAACAGGAACAGTGTTGGTTATGGAATGACAGAGGGAATTAGTACTGTATGTTGTTCCAAGCTTCTTTCTTCAACTGAGCATCTGTGTATCGCAATGCATATAGCTGAAACTGCTTTGGATTCATCTGTATGTTAACTCACATGCCCAATGGTACCCCACTGATAGCTTTGAGTTCCTTGGGACTGTGAAGAGTTTCTTCCAAAAGTCTTGTTTATTCACCTTCTCAGATAAAACAGGAGGCATTGCCTAAGCTAGAGAAATTGTGACACAAACAAATCCCACTTGTGAAGCTTTTGAGCATCATGAAACAAGAAATACTTTGAATCTTGGTTTTATTATTTATTATTTTCAGTTCTAGAGGAATCTTTTCCATGGCCTCTGTAATGAAAAGAGGCTAAAATGGGCTAAGAGGCAGAAATTAGAAGTGCTTGAAGAAATACAGGACTGAGTATTGTACGAAAGGGATGAGTTGTTAGGCTGTGCTTCAAAGGACAAATCTCTTACCCTTTAATGCACTTTCTGGAAGGTTCTTTTTACTACAGAGTAAGGAATACTTGGATCTGAATACTCATTCAGATTTTCATATGTTATTTTGACCTCTGACTTTCTGAAGGCCAACGCAAAAGGACTTGTCAAACCCTAGAGGACACGCTAGTAGTGAAACCTATTCAAATGGCCTTTCAGATGCTAAACACACTCGCTCACTCTCCTCTTGTATCCGGCCTGCCTTTTCTCTGGCTGGCTGAGTAACTTTGGGGGTGTTGCCATATGATGGTGTTTGTCCTCTTTGCAGACTTATTTCACCTATCTAAGGTTTCCATTTTGAATGAGTGAAGGAATAATGCTGCAGTGTTGCTCTCAGCTATCTGAAATGCTTCCAAAAATGTCAGTGTGGTCCCCTAGCATAGTTAGGGTAGTAGCCTGGGATCCATTAATAGATTCTCTCTTGACACTGTGCCCTATCTTTAAAAGCCAAAATCAACTTGTCTGCAGGATTTGAGAACTTGCACCCTGGGTTCCCATAGAGAAAGCATCTTGATACCTCTGGTATATGTATGCTTCTGATACTGCTAACATCTTTCTTCCATGATCGTTGCATATGAACTCCTAAATAATTGTTGTTCCCTTTCCATAATCTGCTCTTGGTAGTGGTGTCTCCTCACTGCTTCTTGTAGCCTCATCCCACTTGGCATGGCAACATAAAGTGAGCGTATTCTTGAACTTCACGGGGGGCTGAGGTGATCCCTGCAACCTGGGGAGAGGACGGCCAGTTTGTGAGTGGTCTGGGCATAGGTAGTTTTTTCTTCAGTGTTACCTACTGCATTCAGACATTGCTCCTCTTCATCTGGGATCTGCACAAATCCAGCGAGAAGCAGGGACAAGCTAGCAGCATTTTGAACAGAACCCGGAGCTGAATAAGGATGTGGAGGTGCTGGAAGTTCAGAAGCTATGGGACTTCCTATGCCACAAAACAATCTCTTTCTTACTACAGCATATAGACAACTCTGGCTGCTGCCATGGTTGTCCCATTCAAGCACACAGAGGCTGACTGTATGGATGTATACTCTGCCTCTTAGTATTGCTCCTGCTCACATTTTTTCTATCAGTTCAGGATTCCCAAAGAACAGCAGGGTTGAAAAATTGCAAACCCGGCTGTCCCAAGGAGGATTCAATCTTCTGTGATGTGTTTGAGCTGAGCCAAGTTTCAAAAGTACTTGTTGTTTGAATTCTTATCAACTATGTACCTACGTGTATTTCTTTGCGTCACTCCCACCCCCAGTACTGCCAGCTGTTGAACCACAGCTGCTTGTGGAAGTCAGCTCATGCTTAGTATTGGTGCTGCCCGCTTTGAGCTGCTTCGTGTCACTGCAACTACCGTGGCTTCTCCTGGCCTCTGGGACCTCTTGGGTCAGGCCTGCAAATGGAAACCACAAACAGGAATGCTTAGAGTGCACCTGGCCGTAGCTTTTCCAGCATAAATCATGAATGTTTGCCATGATAAGGTTTGAAGAAAGTGAGTGGTGATGGCTTTGGGGAGGGTGTGGTGGGTTTTCTGTGTGTGTGTGAATGTGGTGTTTTGTTGTGTTTTGTTTTGTTTTTTATAATTCTTGTGGGTCTTCTGGGGGTTGATGGTGTTATTCTTGTTGTTCCCTGCCTCCCCTTTGTTGCTGCTTCAAAGAACTGCACACCCTAGCTGGAAGATGTAATGGATGTATGAATTGCTATTTAATCAGGGATGCTAATTAAGTCTTAGCTTTTAATGCTTCCATGGGAGAACTGTATATGGCTTGCAGTGGTTGGAATTGCAATTGCAGGCAGTTAGGTTGCTCTCAGCTTGGTAGGACCTGAAAGTGCTGTTTTATGAGGGATATTCAGGATATTTGGAGCTTGGAGAGATTTTGCCTTCTTCAGTGTTTTCCTTGGTCTGAACATAATATTTGTTGTTGCTTTTAAAGGGAAATAATCTAAAGCGGTGAGGCAGTGAGGAAGAAAAGGGAATACATTCATTACAGACTTTTAAGTAGTGTTTTGTATGTGTATAATTACAGTAGTACATCTGACTTTATGACATAGAGTTAATATAATTATTGGTTAAACACAAAGCCCGTTCTTAGCAGAAGTCTTACTCCGCTTTTCAGCATTGCTTGTTTAGTTCTATAACGCAATAGGGGAACTAAGGTTCTTAGCCATGGCTATCTATCTCATCAGACACCAAGAGGGTTCCTGCTTACAGGCTCTGGCAAGTCTTTTCAATCAAATGGATCAAACTCGCTACAAAGGATGGTCATAATGGGAGAGATTTTGCAGATACTGGCCTAAAGAACCATAAGAGCTATTAGCTGAAGTGGGAGAAAATCTGTGGGGTATTTTTTCAGGCTTATGTACTGCAGACAAAACCAAACCAGGAACTCATTTCTGTAACAAATAACATGCAGGTCTGCTTACAGATTAAGGATGGGATTGGTTTTTGTTTTGTTTTCTTTTCTTGTATCCCACAGACTTTTGACTTGCTAGTTGATATCAAGATATTCTGTGGTAATTATTGTAAGTCTTTTGTCCCATAGGAGTTGGTTCAGTAATGACATACTCTGGTATTGAATGATGTGTGATTGTTATGTGGCATAAGGGACAAAAAGGAGAAGAAAAATATACACATATGCCCTTGAAGTATGCTTGGAAAGGCTGAGTACCTCAAAGAAAACATAATTCAGAGAAACTTTAGATACTTGAGGCAGGAGAAAGAACACAAGATGGACATAAGGTGTCTTAGATTATACCTTTTTTTTTTTTTTTTTTTTAATCATAACATCAGCAGCTAGAGGAGTTTTCAACTTTCCTTTCACCTTTCTACCTTGTTACTGTGGCAATCATTTCTCTGTAGGGCGGGAGCTAGTGAAAATGGAAATGCAAAAACGAGGCGGTGAGTGGGCACAACAGTGTCCTAAGGAACAGCATCAACGGCACCGAGGAAACGTCAGTGGTTCATCTATACCTACATGGTGACCACAGGTTAGGAAGCTTTTCTTTTCCTTTGTCCCAATGTATTTGCACAGTGTGCAGTATTCTTCAGCAGTGTGCCGCTCAATTATGCTGCTAAAGTATGCTAAACTGTAACGCTGTGATGAGAAACTGCCAGATACTAACGGAGGGCAACACAAGCTGTGTACTGCAGTGATGCAAATAACATGGAAATTGCCAGTGCCAACATAGTCAAGCAAATCAAGCCAACTCAGCAAATGAGCCTGGGTACTAGACATGCTACAGTGCGTTAGCTGATGAGCTTATTTAACTGGGCTGCATCCGGTGGCTGAGATAGGGTTTGGTTTTGTTTTACAGAGCTATTTTAACTGTCTTGATGCTGGACCACATATATTAGTGTAGTCACTTTCTGTGGCTTCTGCTGAGTTATGTGGTATGTTGGATTCATAGGACTATTACCGCTAGCACCCTGAGTTGGCCTCATCCGTGCCAGAGTGAAGAATCTGCAATGGTGCCATCTGGACTTTAGTCCGCTCTGAACTAATTTTAAATAGCTACATAAAATAAATGCAGAATTCTATGCTAGAAAAGCAGAAATGATGATTGCAATAGTTAAAACAAAAGCAGAGTCTTTCTGCTTTGCGTTTAAAGCCTGTGCCCAGAGCTGTGATTAGCTGGTTTTGTCATTCAGGATCCTTCCAGGTCCGTTCTGGGTAAAGCTTCTACTTGTTTAAGTTTTGGGATTACTCCTCTCCTGCCCCTCCTGTGATCAAGCTCCATAGGTGAAGAGGGAAGTCCTGTGCGGCTGAGTACCTTGGGTTTGTGAGGTGGGCACCCAGCCACCTGGGGAGGTTAGCTCACCACAGAGACGCCAGACGCTAAAAGCTGCCCAAGAGTCTGGATGCCCAATTGCTATTAAAGTGGTCATTCAAGTAAATGGAACTTGGTGAGTCAAGTCTTTTGGATTCTACAAATTGCACTTGCTTTTTGTGAGAGGAAAGAGATGTGTTTTATAAGTTTATTCTTTTGAAGTTCACAGTCAACAAAATTACTGACCTTCGAAAACTTGAATGTTATCTCTCATAGACTGATTGACCTCTGTGTGCAAAGTGGTTGCACTTTGGTGTGCTTACAGCCACTGAACCAGCTATCATCAAGTTCTAGAAAATGTATTTTGACTTGTGTGGAAGTCTTTATGGTGTAGAGCAAGAGACAGCCTCTGTGAAGGTTCCAGTTCCAGGTTGAGTGGTTCCTGTTGGTCCTGGGCAAATGGCTCCAGGTGTCCCTGCTTGAGCAGGGGGTCAGACCAGGTGACATCCAGATATCTTTCAACATCAGCCCTTCCATGGTTCTTTTAGATGGTTGTGGTCATCTTATCTTCCTGAGTCTGTTTATATTGCTGTAAAGTAGACAGACAATCATTTATGGCTTTTGAATGACTAAAATCCATTGTGTATAATATTCAAACAAGGGATTATTGCTGGTAAGAGAACTCATAGGCATTGTACAGAAACCATTATTTCCATAATTTGATCCAGTGGGGAAAACGTGTTTTTCTAAGATCTGTTCCACATTTTACCTAGAAATCTGCATCTGCTTTGAAAGGTTTACTGGACAGAACTAAGACGTGAAGTGATGTGGGATGCAGCGATTCTGAGGAGCCTCTATGGAAGGAGTAAGTGGAATATTTGAAGAAAAGTGTGGACTAGAATGTGTACTAGGACATGGGAGCAGGGGGATAGGTGCTAATCCTGAGCATACCCTCAGCAAGTTTGCTGATGACACAAAGCTGGGAGGAGCGGCTGATACCCCAGGGGGTTGTGGTGCCGTTCAGAGGGACCTCGACAGGCTTCAGGGTTGGGCTAAGAGGAACCTCGTGAAGTTCAACAAGGGCAAGTGCAGGGTCCTGCACCTAGGGAGGAATAAGCCCAAGCACAAGTACAGGAGAGCAGCTCTGCAGGGAGAGGCCTGGGAGTCCTGGTGGGCAGCAGACTGACCAGGAGCCAGCAATGTGCCCTTGTGGCCAAGAAGGCCTACGGGATCCTGGTGTGCCTTAGGAAGTGTTGCCAGCAGGTCAAGGAAAGTGATTCTCCCACTCTGCTCAGCCCTGGTGAGGCCCCACCTGGAACACGGTGTGCAGTTCTGGGCTCCCCAAGACAAGAGGGGCATGGAGCTGCTGGAGCGAGGCCAGAGGAGGGCTACGAAGATGATGAGAGGACTGGAGCAGGTGTCGTACGAGGACAGGCTGAGAGAGCTGGGCCTGTTTAGCCTGGAAAAGAGGAGACTGAGGGGAGACCTCATCCGTGTGTATCAGTATCTGAGGGGAGAGTGTCAGGAGGCTGGAGCCAGTCTCTTTTCAGTTGTGCCCAGCAACAGGGCGAGATGCAACAGGCACAAACTGAAGCACAGGAGGTTCCAGCTGAATATGGGAGGTCACTTCTTTTCTGGGAGGGTGACAGAGCACCAGAACAAGGTGCCCAGAGAGGCTGTGGAGTCTCCTTCTCTGGAGATCTTCAAAACCCACCTGGCTGCCATCCTGCGCAACGTGCTCGGGGTGACCCTGCTTGGCAGGAGGTTGGACTAGATGATCTTTGGAGGTCCCTTCCAACCTCTGCCATTCTGTGATTCTGTAATCCAACCTAAATAACTTCAGGAGACTGGAAACGTGCTGATCAATAGCATTCCTCATCTCTTATCCATAAGCAGCTGAGAATACTAGATTGGCAAGAAAATAAGTGTCCCAATTTTCAGGCTGTTTTCTCAAATTAAGAGAGTGCTATTGCATCTGTGATTGCCTGAGGACACCTTTCTCAGATCTTCACTTGAGAAATCCTGGCATGATAATCCAATTTGGACGCACTGAAATTAGGGGTCATTTGTTAGTGCATGAATACCAGAAATGTGCTTTGTAGCACATCTGTGCATGACTTCTTCCAGTGAAAGTCCTCTCTGCCAGCTCAGAGCAGAGCCTGGGGACAAGCATATTTTACAGGTAGGGTTAAGACTGGATTAATTTCTGGATTTTCTTAAGATCACACCTGAAATGAATTCCTGCTGTTTTTAGGATCATTGTGTGCTTAAATACCAGTTATGGACCTGACTCAAGATGGCATTAGAAGTGAGTAGTACAGGATTGTGGGTGATGGTTCACATTGGGGTGTCTTTTGGATTTGGTTGTGGTGTCAGTTGCTTGTTTGTTTGTTTTGGGGGTTCCCCCTGTCTCTGCCTGGATCCCATCCATATATGCTCTTTTAGCTGTATTAGCATTCGTGGGGCTTGAGTAATTTTAGAGAAACTGAGAAAAATATTGATTCTTGGGAGAATCTGAAGTAGACTCCACTGATCGAGAAGAAGGTAGGTCGGCCTTTTGTAAGCACGTGGGATGGGGTGGTTGATCATTGGCTCAAACCAAAATTTTGGCTGTAGCTAGAGTTCTTGGAGCAGTCCATCTAGGGAGGAGGTTTGAGCCATGTTTGTTACTGTTAATTTTATTTATAATAGGCCTATTGTTCAGAAAGGGACTAAATTCTTGAACCTATAATATGCACAGGTTTTATTTGCTTCAGTGGAAAGGTGACTTTATTTACTCTGAGAATGCATTCATCAACATAGCTTGTGTTCCAGATATTTTAATGTAGTTTCTATACATGCTTACAGTCATTAGTTTGCAAATGATGATTGAATTAGCAAATTAGATTCCTTCACCCTTGGCAAGTGCTACAAAACTTGCAACTGTAAGGATGTAAAAGGCTGAGGGAGGGGGTGAGCAGGAAGCAGTTTCCTAAAGGAAAAAAAGACACACCGAATTATTTGCTGCAGCAAATAAGCTTTTGACTGGTATAATTAAATGCATATAACTTTTTTTCCTCTAGACAGTCAGATGGGATTAAAGTGGAGTTGGTATGAATGTTCAAATCCCAAAGTGTGGGGTTGAAAAAAGTATTTCTTCATGTGCTGCTGTTCAGGTCAGGTAGACAGAAATAAAGCTGACAATCTTGCTGACTGGTGCAGGCTCATCCTTTCTGTGAACAAGGTAAGCCGCGTGTGCACTTACCTGATATGAAAACACTTTTTTTTTCTTTTTTAACCTGATTTAGTGTGTAACTTCAGAAAAGATCTAGCTTCACCTAATCTGCAGGCAAAAATCATAGAATTACAGAATGGTTTGGGTTGGAAGAGGCCCAGTCCCAACCCCTGCCACGGGCAGAGCCCCCTGCCCCCAGCCCAGGCTGCCCCCAGCCCCATCCAGCCTGGCCTTGGGCACTGCCAGGGATGGGGCAGCCACAGCTCCTCTGGGCAGCCTGGGCCAGGGCCTCACCGCCCTCTGAGGGAAGAATTTCTTCCTTACAGCTAAGGAAGAAATTTTTTTTTTTTTTTTTTTGTTTAAACCCATTACCTTTTGTCCTATCACCACACCCCCTGACACAGAGTCCCACCCCAGCTTTCCTACAGCCCCCTTTAGGCACTGGCAGGCCACTGTAATGTCTCCCCAGAGCTTTCTCTTCAGGCTGAACAACCCCAACTCCCTCAGCCTGTCACCACAGGAGAGGTGCTCCAGCCCCTTGATCATCCTCATGGCTTCCTCTGGACTCATCATAATACTTCTGTGTCCTTGTGCCTTCTTGGGGCCCCAGAGCTGAAAGCAGGCTCCAGGTGAAGTCTCACAAGAGCAGAGCAGAGGGGGACAATCCCCTCCTTCGCCCTGCTGGCCATGCTGCTGTTGGTGCAGCACAGGGTACGGGTGGGTTTCTGGGCTGCAAGTGCACATTGCTGGCTGATGGTGAGCTCTTCATCAACTAACACTCCCAACGCCTTCTCCTCAGGGTTTCTCTCTATCCATTCTCTGCCCAGCCTGTATTTGTGCTTGGGATTGCCAGCCCCAGTTGCAAGACCTTACACTTGGCCTTGTTGAATTTCATGAGGTTTGCACAGGTGCACCTCTCAAGCATGTCAAAGTCCCTGTGGAGAGCAAAAACAAGTTTGGAGGAAAAAACAGTAAATCATCTCTCCCACCTGTATTGTATTTGCTCAGATGGCTTATTCAAAGAAAATAAAACCAATAACCCCCCTCCTTTCCCTCCTCAAGAAAGGTTTTTGCCTTCCAAGACTCTAGCTTGGAATTCATACTGAAAGATATCTTCGTACCCCTAGATATCAAGGAAAATTGTTTTGCACTGACTGATAGTCAAGAATTAAATTACTGCCTTTGAATGAACAGCTCTCCTCTTAGAACATAAACAGGCGGTGGATTGAAACTGAAAATTTAACATTTTATTTTTGACAAGGCCTGACATTTTACTATAAAGGCTTCTCAAGCACCTCTAGTGTCTCAGAAAAGCCTATTTGCCTAGCCCTTGTGAAGAAGGAACCTGTCACTTAGCCTACACGGATGGCTTATTTTGTATGGGACATTCAGGCTTTCTACTTGGCCTGCTCATGGGTCTGGACTCCTGATCATCCTAATTACCCCAGTTAATTACTGGGCAAGCATGGCATAAACAGTTCTTTCAAGCCAAACCGACAGGTACTAGTTCCGGGACACAACATTTGAGGGGAAAACTGTCCCAGATACTGGCTGTAGCTTTTGCCTTGCATCATTAGTCTTTATAGAATCATAGAATCCCGAGTTGGAAGGGACCCACAAGGGTCATCAAGAACAACAGTTTAGTTCCAGCCTGTCCTGTGTTCTCCTTGGTAAGTGGATGTTCACCAGATAGTGTCCTGTCTGATAATAAATAACAGCAGCCTTTCTTTCATGGAAGAAGGCAACATCTGTTGTTACCTGGCTTCCCAACCCTCTCAGTTCCAAGTAATGTCAGTGGTGTTATGTGCATATATCCTGCTAAGTTTAAAAATTTTGTAAATAAATCTTTTTTTTTTTTTAATTTGTTATTTAATAATCAATTCTTTCATGTGGTAGAACACAGTCTATGTTCTGCAGTAAGTAAAATGGGTATTTGGTCTCCTACTTTGGCTGACCGGCTGTGTGACAACTAGTTGTTCTTAGTCCCAGCTCTTCGCTAGAAAACAAGGAGAGAGATGAGTGTGCAGGGGATGCGCAAGAAGATTGCTAAATTTGTTTCTGCTGAC
This sequence comes from Netta rufina, assembly GCF_964035555.1. Classification (NCBI taxonomy): domain Eukaryota; kingdom Metazoa; phylum Chordata; class Aves; order Anseriformes; family Anatidae; genus Netta; species Netta rufina. The sequence continues at coordinate 6,309,820 of NC_140133.1, read as the reverse complement.
CAAAACAGCAAAGCTCCGAAGCTTCTTAACAGTTAGAAACCTAGAAACAGGTAAAAGCTAAGTTACAGCGACTGGGTTATAGTGTACACGTAGTCCCTACTGGAAACATTTTCCAAAATAATTCTGTGTTAAAAGCTGGCTAGGATTATCACTGTAGTCAGAACAGTGGTACCTGGCCAAGTCCAAATATGATCCTCCAGTATCTTGCATAGAAGACCCGCTACCGTGAGCGTATGGAGAGTAAAAGAGAAGTTTTTTTTGTCTTACGGGATATTTAGCTACAGAAAGTTGAGCCTGAGTTGCTGTCCTACTGTTATTAGGGGAACTAGGACTTAGGTGTGTAGACACAAAAACACAAAATGTGTTTGTGTTTTGTTCAGCCAGTTTTTTAGAGTCCGACTCACTGTCTTGAGACAGGCTTACAGAGTAAGCTTAAAATCACTTTGGGCGGGAGTGAAACCTTGTCCTGTTGCTGTTATAACTCCATTGAGTCATCAGTCAGCAACAACAGGTTTTTGCTTGCAGATTCTCAAGTTTATCATAAAAAAAAAAAAAAAAAAAAAAAAAAAAAAAGCTTAAGTGAAATGAAAGCAAATTGTTCCATTTATCTCCTACCTTCAGTGAGCTTCCTGATTGTCCTTATCGCTTCAAGCCAGAAAGTTTTATGGATTTACCAGGCACCTTAGTATTGCAGCCTCAAATTCATGATTTGGCAGGAGGGGAGAGTGGAGAATTTCTTGTTTCCATTTAAATAGCTTTGAGTTCAGAAAGAAATCCCATTTAAAATTAAAGGTTTGAATTGAAGTTTGGAGATCAAAGAAAAAAAAGAACAGAAAGGAAGTGTGGCTTCAGCTTGGAGCTGCATTTGAAAAGACTAGCCTCAGATTTAGGGCTTTTCTTTTCATTCTATCACTTCCCACCTCCTATCCTCCAAAAAGGATGTTTCCTCTAGGTTTTTTTTTTGTTTGCTTTTTGCATTTTTTTCCAAAAGAGGCTAAACTGCATTAACATGTGCATGTTCCTGCAACCTTTTTTTTGCATGGTTTGCAGTACAACTACATGTAATAATCAAATGTATTTTATTTATTATTTTTTTTTTAATTTTTAGGATGAAAATAGGGCTATTTAAAATAAGCCATGATCTAAAATCTAGAGGCTGCACCAAAATTAGAATCACTTTGAATTAGCAGTGCTGGCAGCTGCTTTTGTCAGTCAATAGGCTCGTAAACTAGGAAATAAGAGCATCTGCCATAGCTGCCTCCTCTCCACCAGGCTTGGGGAAGTTCAGTCCTATGTTGAGTGTGGCTGCTAAAATTGGATAAGGGTTTTTGTGGGTGTTGTGGGGAGAAAAAATAGGAATTGCAATGAAGTGATGCAAATTACAGGAAGCTTGGCTTGCACAAGGATGGCATCTACAGATTTAAAAATGCAGACTGTTACCTTTGTTTGTCAAAATGTATTTCTACCCTGAACCTGATGGATGGAGCTCTGTGGGTCCTGTCTTCTGGGTGACTCTCTCTAAGTTTTAGACAACGTACTGCTCTGGATGCATCCAAAGTGACTTGCCCAGTCACACGGAGAAAATCTGATCTTAGATGTGCCAAGATGTCATCCTATGAAGAACTTGGGCATGAAGCTTTTAGGCACTATTTTCAGATTTAAAACGAACCCAAATGTCCCAACATTTAGAAACTGGAGGTGGCAGAAGAAGAAAACAAACCAAGGGAAGCATCTAGGACAAAAATGCAATTTTATTTTTTTTTTCCTTACACAAAGTCTGACACTTTATAAAGCAACAGCTTTTGAAATTTTGTGGCTTATCTTTGTTTTTTCTAGTCCTTTTGGCTTCATAGTGAACCAATTTATTTTTTTTATTTTTTTAGGCTAATAAAAAGAATCATAGACAAATAAGAACAAACACTGTTTATTTGTGTAGAAATCTTTCCACTCATTAACAATAGCCTCTTTGGAGTAGATGTCCAGTTAAAGATGGTATCTCTCTAATTTTGTTCTGATTTGGCAAGGGAAATTACATGGAAAACTTTATAGGCTTAGGGACAGTGTGCACTTGGTCAAATTCAGGATGTTTGTACCAGATTTTGTCCATTTTGGTTTTGCAAGCTCGGTCAGGGCATGCAACTTGCAATCCCATCACCTTTGCTGCAACTTCCCCCTTCAGCAGTGGGCTTGAGTGATCAATTTCATGGCGGTGATCAATAGTCTGTGCACGTATTACGTATGGGAAGCTTCAGGCTTGAATGATGCTCTTTATGATGTGCTCTGGCATGTAGATTAACATGTTTGTGACTATTCTTGCCCAAAATAATAATGCTTTGAAGAAAAAAAGTAACGTAGTGACAGATGGGATGTGTTTGCAGACCTCAAACAAATCTCCATCCCAAGAGCCTTGTTCAGCACATACAGAAGGAAGGCAAAGTGTTTAGTATTGCTTTAATTAAAAGAGATATGTATGTCTTTGGGCATATAGCAGGTGCCAGAGAAATAGGCAGCGTGCTAGTTTTTGTAGCCTTCTAACAATGTTTGTAACCCAAGGACCACCTGGGGCAGGCTTGGCCTGAGCCCCTAGGCACTGTCACAGCAGACCAGCCTCATGCAGTTACCTCTTCTCACCCAGGTCCCCCAGCCTGGGCAAACGGCAGGTGCCCAGCCACCTCCAAAGGAGCCCCCTGAACAGCTGCTGGCCTCACCAAGGGGCTGCTGCCCTGCTCTGCTCCAACTTGTGTGGTGCTGCCCTTCCAGCAGCCCTGCACGACTGCTGCATCCACCCGTATTCCCCCCATCCACCTCCCTGGCAGCACCCAGACCTCATCCTGCTCCCCTGGGGTGGCTGCTCAGGGGGCTCCAGGCTGCTGCTCCCTTCATGGCAGTATGGGGAGACGGCACCGAGGCCTGGCTGCCGCCTGCGATGCCTTCCTGCCTGTGGGGTGTAGCTTCTGCACGCCTGTAGCAACTGCTTCTGAGCTGAAGGTAACGCGGTGGTGGCCTTTGCGGCTCTGGTCGGCTGTGTGAATGAAACCCTTCGCTTACATCTCAAGTGGTGAAGGAGGTTTGGAAGTGGAAGACTACCCGCCAGCAGGTGGGGCTACGGCAGATCAGGGTATTCTCTTCTTTGGGAAGAACAAGCTGTGATTTACCAGGTTGGTAAAAATGAAATAAAAATGCTACCTCCAGTTAATTACACTGAGATTTTTTATTTATTTATTTTCATAGCAGCAAGCTGCAATGTTTTTCTGGAGCCTTTGTATGTTTCTATTTGCCTTTCCAAGGCAGGCAGTCACACAATCCTTTTACACACAATCCTTTGTGTATGCTGGAAAAAAGAAGAGGCTGTTAGAAAAGTGCATCGATGCTGTTATTGAAGGCTAGGGGGTTGTGCTGGCACTTGGAGAAAGGCTGCTCTAAATTCTGCTCCAGCTTATTGCACGGGAAAGTGACTTTACCTTCCTGGTGTGCTTGCTGCTGCTGTTCCCTGTCTTGGCAGCCTGCGCTGCTGCGTGCCCAGGTCCCCGCACGGCCCCAGGCTCGGGGCTCCCAGGCAGGCTTGGCTCTGCCCAGCCCAAACGGTGGGCACAAAAAAGAGGGGTGCAGAGGGTGCTGGTCCTGCGATGGGTGGTTGCTGTGTGTTTGTGTTTGATCTCTGTGGTTCAGAGCAGGATAGTAAACCTACTGCCCTGCTGGACCTTCCTAAATATTAATTAGGGCAAAAAATGATACTGATGTGAAGATAATGCACAAAACCACTGTTATACAGCAGTAAGATTATTACCCTGCTCTACAAAAGATCAGATCTTGTTGAAGGTGGAACTGTGGAGAAGCTGGAAGTGGAGGTGTGGCTGTGGTAGATGGTGGTTGTACTTTGTTACAGTAGTCAGTTTGAAGAAGGTAAGAGACCGTGATAATGACATTATTCCAAAGAAACACGACAAAGGAAACAGAGAAAATGCCACCTTCAGTAAGGTAGGGATCACAGAAAATATCTAAGCCAAGTACTTACCCCAGACTGTGAGGGCCACTTGGTTCTGATTGTAAATGCTAAAAATCTGTTCAGACCCTGGCCTTTGGGTTACTACTGAGAAGCAGGGGCAGATAGTGCTACCGTGAGCTGAGCAATAGTATGCCCAAATATTTAACTGCCCATAGCCTTGCTAAAAGCAGTGGGCTTGATGGGGAAGCAGTGTTAGTCAGCACAAGAGGTTTGTAAAAGACTGATCAGCAGTTGCTTAGTTTTGGTATCATTCCACAATGATGAGAAAAGCTTATGTCTCCTTGCACCTCCCTCCAGGATCAATTGTCTGTTTTAAAGTAAATCTGCACAGGGTCTCGGTGGGAAGATACCTGCAGGATCGCTACAGGCTTGTAAGGAAACACTGCCATTTGTTAAGCAGGCTCCCAAGGGGGGTCAGGATAGTTTTGCACTTGTAGTGTAAGAATGTTTTCCTTTATCTTCACTCTGATGATGATAACAAAAATCCCCACTTGTCCCCCAGCAAAAAGACCCTTGCTTTGGGCTACAAGGCCATCACTTCTCATGATTCTGCATTTCTTTCTGAAGGGAGGAACTAGCAAGAAATATGAAGCACATTTGTGGAGGGTTAAGGGCCATGTGCTTATTTAAGGATCTGACCATGATATGTCCCGGTAGCAAAATGGCAGGCAGGCTGTAAGCTCAGTATGTGTTACATCAAGGGAGAATTTCACACCAGGAGAGCTCTGTGCACTTCTGAAGATGAAGTAAGGCTCAGTGCTGAACTGAAGTTAGACTATGAGAATAAATGCTCATGGTTTGGGCTCAAAATTACACAGATCATCTCAGCAGGGTGCTCTGTATTCCATAGAAACACGAGAAGTGCTAGTGATGTTGTTTAGCTTTTGTTTTTCATCTTTCCTTTTGAAGGTCTGAGCTATTCTTGCATGGGAAGAACAGGAAATTGAAAACTTGCTGGTTTTACTTCTTCGTGGTGGTGTGGCCGTCTTCAAGTCACGGATATATGCCCCATCCCTTATCGTTGCTTTGCATTCTTGTGTGGACGTGTGTGTCCCGTGAGAGACAGATAAGTGCCGGAACACCTGGAGAACAGGCAAGAAAACATAACTAGGAAACTTTCATTGGTCTTCTTCACTTGTAGGCTTTGCCGGGTATCCAGAAAGACAGGAAAGTTATTCTGTTAAGGGTAGCTAGAACTGGGAGCAAGTAGATGAGTCTCCACATCATGTCTTAGAGCTGGAGGGATTAGATGTCTGCATTTTTCCAGTAGGGGCAAAATCTTTGTCTATAAGTACCTGTGTTGACAAATGGGCAAGGGAAAGAATCTATTGCTGCTTCCATTTTTCCTCTCCCCATGTTAAATCCCACTGCAAGTTGCAAGCTGGACCAATCTTTAGCAGTTTAAAAGAGTTCAGAGCTACTTTCTTCAAACACATTGCTTTAGCTTCATTACTATCAATTTGTTCAGAGGTACATTTCTGTCTTCAAAAGTTTTTTTTTAGCCAGCCTTGGCTCTTGTTGCTGGGATGACTATGCTTGGTACATCAGGTAGGTGATGTGACAATATTTGTTTAAGTTGTGTTACTGGGTTTAAAAGCCAGGCAAACCTCCAGCCCAAGCAGCACTTGTGGGTAACTTTCTTGAAGCAGAGGTGACTGGTGCGGGGTGGAAGAGAGAGTCTGATGCACAGGATGTGCTTGTATGCCTCCTAAATGTACAATAAGTACTTCTTACTCGGCTCATTTCATGATTTTCTATTTAACCAAATCCTCATACACTTTTTTCCCCAACTAAACCATATTGTTCATAAAGTGTTTTTGGTGCAGTAAGTCATTTTTTGTGCATCTTTTATGCTTCTGTATACCTTCTGAAGATTCTCCAGGACACTGCTTGCCTTCTCTCAGCTGGACGGTGATACAACAGTTTACACCACCTGCAGATGTGGCAGCTTTCAAGGATCTCCATCTCATATTTAAATGTGCATAGCTTTCTGAAATACCTCAACAAAGCAAATATATGCTATATAAATAGTTAACATATGCATCTCCCTACTCTTTCTTATCTACATACAGCTCACACTTCCTACATGTTGTAAAGGTTCCAGTTCAAATGGACAGATTTTTAAGAGATATCAGTAGTAGCAGTAGAAGTTAGTGGGAGTGTTTTTCATCACAGTTTTTGCTGTATGTGGTATAACAGCACGTGTGGTGTATCACCTGGTGTGCACTGTGTGGTTCCAAACAGTGTCCCTCCTGTGAAAAAATAGTAGAACAAAGCTCTCCTTGTAGACATCTCAGAACAGATGTCCAGTGAGCTCAGTACTCCTCTTTATACTTCCTATATTTCATTCTAATTTTATGTGCTCCAGGACGTTGCTGACATGGGATATATGTTTTGCAATGAGACTTGGCATATATATGGTGTTCTGTTGACTTGATTGCTGAATACAAACAGAAATGTGAGTGCCAATAACTCCTGGCTGCATTGGGCTCAGTAGGAGTCCTGCTGAGGTTAGAGCAATAATACCTTTGGTGTTTCATGAAGACAATGTGGCATTTTATGTAACAGCATTTCTTCAGAATTTATTGATTGGAGCTGCCCCAGGCTTGCCTTGTGTGGAGCCCACAAAGCTGCTGCCCTCCAGGGAAAGAGGCACACGATGGATTGGAGCAGAGGGGCACTGAGCTCTGAACACAACAGAGGTTCATCAGTTCAGGGGGCCAGGGTTTCCAGCTGGCAGTGTGTGATTCTGCACTGATCTTCGTAGCCTTTTGATATCACTGGTGAAAGGTGATAGTAATATTGCTGTGCACTTTTATTTTATGCAACCGGTTCTAAACTTTTCAAATCCAATTTTATGCAAGCCAGGAGAGAGAGAAATGCTTTTGTTAATTGTGGCACTCTCTTTGTCCCGGTTTCCCTGGCTGTGCTTATTACCTTGGCTGCTATGTGTGCTTGGCTCTCTCAAGTCATTCTTCTCTAACGTGGTGGTGATGCAGGACAACCAGATGGTATCCAAAACCCACCCTGTTTCAGAGGGCTTTCTCCTCTTGGCTGAGCAACCCTAGTAACTGAAGTCAAGGAAGCTCTATTGTGCACTGGGGAATGCAGTGGGAAGCTACCCTGCCCTTCCTAGTGCACTCAGTGTTGGCATGAAGCAACTGCGGGAGCAAAGACTGATTTAAAGGACCTCTCCATCTTCTTCCCGCCAGGCGAAACATTGCATTGCAAATGTCTTACCTGCTCTGCTGGCTGCCAACTATAATTTGTCTTCCTTTTGCCCAAGCCAACCCACAGAGCTTACGCAAATATCTGTCCTATTCTGTGTTGAACTAATTTTGAATTTAAATCCCAGTGATGTGAAATATTGTCTAATGAGATGAGAGGGTGTGTACCAAGTATCCTTACTGCCATAGTGCTTACTCGTGTTCTGGGTTGTTTTATGTAAGTCCTGATTTGTCAAGTAATACAGTGTACAAAGGGGGTTGGTTGGAGGCTAGGGGCTACTCCTACTGTCATTGTTTGTCATTACAATTTCTTAAGCTTGGGGAAAAAATGTTTTTCATAACATGGGGAAAATCATACTTTCAAGCCTATGGAATGAAATCAGATTTCCATTGTCTGATGCTGGTTTGTTGTATCGCCATATAAAAAAAAAAAAAAAAAAAAAAAAAGTCTGTGCCCTGATACCACAGGCATTAAAGTTTCCAGTGTGATCTCCAAATGGGATAATGGCATCAGCAGTGGTAGGGCAGGACAGAAGCGAATTGGCCAGTCTCCACCTCCACCCTCGGAAAATGAGCCTCCGCTGCTGAATGCTTGTAGCGTGTGCAGTGTGGAGCTTGCCCAAAGCTGTGCTCTATGAGGAAGTGATTGTTTTAACCAAAGCCTGCAATCTCTTTTAATATTAAAACACCGGCTGTCTGCCAAAGCCCCCTCACCTTCTACACATACATGCACACTTTCTTGGCTGTCTGGTGAAGTTTCAGCCCCACATTCAGCATTACAGTAGCATTGAAATGGACGTGGGCGCCTTCTTCCAGGAGGACTCTCAAACCAACAGTTTCTTTGCTTTACTCCTGAAGATTTTCTAACTAACCCTCTCAATTGTCTTTGTCACGGACTCTGACCCTGGACCAAGTTACTCCCTTTATTCAGCAGAGGTTTTAATGCATACCCAGAGCCCCCAGGAGCCTGATGTGGCTGGAAGAGCAAGGGCAGCCCAGCGCTCACCCACAGAGCCAGTTTGTGGGTACAAAGGAGCGATCAGCTGTCCATTTCAGAGACTTAGCACAAGGCTGTTCCTGGAGTGCTGGTTCTGAGGATGAGTTTCTCCCTTATTATCACCTATATACATATAATATTGGTTTATTTGTTGGTTTTTGGTTTGGATGGCTTTTTCTACCCATCATCAATGCACAGCCTTTTTCATTACTTGAAATCTCTGGCAGATGCTCGACCCAAATGTAAATGCCAAAATAAATAATAATAAAAATATCTCCTCTAGTACGGGATCTGGTGGAAGCGCTAGAACGCCCTGATGATCTTTGCCTTGCACAGCCCCCCTTGGCCAAAAGCAATGCTCTCAGTTCTGTATCTTCATCGGTAGGTGGTGCTGGCAAACTGCACATGTGTTACTGCTGTCCTGCAGCTGTCTACACCTCGGACTTAGACGTGCAGGCGAGGAGGTCGAAGTTTCAACGGGGTCTCAATCCAGCCTCAGAAGAGGAGCCCAGTTTTGCCCACACGATGATCCCTATTACCTTGGGCAAGCATTAGTGTGCTTCTGAATGACTACCTGAAACACTCAAACTTCTAAGGAGCAAAAGATTTATTCTTGTTTGGGGGGTAGCAGGAATCAAACACAAATCCTGTTCGCATGGTTTTCTGCAGGCTTCGGTTCTGGATTTGGCTAATGACACACTGGAGAACTACATTGTGCTGTGCTTTTTGAGGGGGGTGCAACAGTGATTGTAATTACTGCTCTGAACGTTTCAGCACTTTTTAATGGAGTTGTGATGTCGTCCTCTTTAAAAGCATTGGCCAGGCTGAGAAGAACGTTGGGCAGGCTGAAGGAACTGGGGTGTATGAGGGGCAGAGGGGTGGCTAGTGTTGTGTGTCGTCTGCACCCCCCACCCCTCCTCCAAGATGACAGTGCTAAGCTTCTTCTATTCTTCTACTTCATTATCTATGATAGGGGCACAGTGCCAGCCATGTCTCACAAGAAGGAAGTTTTCCCAAGCCCCAAAACAGTAGTAGATATTTTCATCTAACTGATGTAGAAAGCTGGAGATGAAAGGTCAGAGGACACTATCCCCCCAGTAGAAGCATCAAGGTGAGCGTTGTACAGGATGGGGAAAAATCAAGATGAAACCTGTTCTCAAATCACATGGAATCTCAATTCACTTTTAGGAGTTCTCATGATTTGTCCTAAACAGGTACATATTTCCCGAGGAGTAGTTATTAAGCAGAACCTAAATTATAAGCAGAAATGGCATTTATTGGTATACAAAATGGGACAGGCTTGCACTGGAATGCGGAAAGCTAAGTCCATGGTTTTATGAAGGGAAGATGTATGCATTCAGGAGGACTTGAGGACATGAAAGTACACAGACTGAATTTCAGTCTGTGGGTCCAGTCTTGAAGTGGAACAGAAAGGAGTTTTAAAAGCATGATCCTTGTTTCTGTACTTTTTCCCCAAATCCTACAGCTGATTCTTCTATTCCTCAGCTTCCAACAGAAGTCGTCTTTTTTTTTTTTTTTTTTTTTTTTTTTTAGTTGTTTGATATGACCCTGAGCTTGTGGAGGACAAAGAAAGCATTTTCATCATGTAGCAACCTGAAATGAGATCTGTGTTCATTTCTGTGAACTCTATGTCCATTTAATTTTCTATGTTCATTCACTTAAATGAAGTCTATGTTGAAGAAAAGCACTTTCTGTAAAAGAGTCTTTAAGTGATTTATGATTCTTTTTGGCATAATTTACTATTGGAAGTAAAGGACTGAAAGTTTTGATCTATCTTTACATAAATCTATAACTAGAATTATTGTTGATCTTTGCATGAGTTCATGGCCAATCTTGACTACCTTACTATAATGCGTAGCTTCACACTGGAAAATATTTCCATTTTTCCAGTGTTTGGTTTGATTAGTGACTGGAAAATGGTAAAAGAAGCTAATAAAGGAGGAGTAGCCAATAAATCTATCATGAATGGGCATACAGCTGACATGCAACAGACTAGCTCATGGTGTTTTTTCCCCCCTTGAAATAGAGCTGTGGAAGTCTGCAGGAGTAACACGTGCTTCCGAGTTGACTGAAATATCCTAGGTTGTTTTTCATAATGCATGTTCTCTTCCTTGTTATTTCCTTTGTTTAGACTTTGAAAGTTTGTATAAAACCAGTGATGGTATTGAAATAGTGCAAGAATCAGGAAACAAACTGAGTAGTGATTATTGCAGTCTGTTGTCCTAAAGCACTTACAATCTAAGCTTAGTGAAACATCTGTACTGTATTAACAACTAATTATAACTACATAGGAAACCTAACATCATTACCCAGCATTAAGTCCTGCTGCTTAATCTGTTTTCTTTTGAATTCCTTTGGGAGTATTTTAGATGAAGATGTTTTAGATAAACGCATACCCCTTGTAACTTTTTCAGTTCACTGTTGGTGGCACATTGGTGGCAAGTACTATTTCTTGATAACCATAATAATAGCGTCACCTTCCCGTAAATACAGAAACTCTGCACTTGTGGGAATTACCCTTTAGTTTGTTGAATGCAGAGTGATTACACAGAATAGTTGCATTGGTCCAAGTTCTAGACTGTTAAAGAGAAATCTTATTACTGACTTGTTTTTTCAAGAATCAGAGATATGTACTTGAGCCCATGTAGTTGATGAATCTTTGTAAAAATGAGTTAAATTACTCTAGTCTTGACAGCATAAGTGCTCCAAAGGTTCTTGGCATCAAAGAATTAGGATTAAGCATAGTGGTCCTCATTTATGTACATGTAGAACTTCATTTTTCCAGCTTTCATTATAGCAGCTGCTTGTCCATTATGTGTTTTAAGCATAACGTAGTAAACATATGCCGTGTCCAACACAATCCTACATTTTAGGATAAGTTTCTCTAGAGTCATGGTAGATCTATAAGGAAAGAAAAAATGAGTAACTGTGGCTTGGCATTTGTTTTGGAGGGCTATGACAGATCTGCTTCTCTTCCTACAGAGTCAGCAAGAAAAAATGCCGGGGGCAGAGCCAAGCTTTTAGGCCGGCCACCTCATTGCAAAGCTCCTTCGGCAGCAAGGGCCACTTAAGCTTTTCAGTTGCCCAGGGTAGTGTTGAAGCATCTCTGAGCTGTGTGGCCTCGTGTTTTGCAGACTGACCTGGAAACTGTACGGGAGCACCGAGCAACTCGGAGCCCGCCGGCACCTGGGGTGGGCGTTGCTGGCTTTGGCTGCCGCCCGGCCGGGTGAGGGTGAGCCGCAAAGCTGCTGTCCACGTGGACCACTGCCGAAATCTCCCGTCCGGCTGCTGCCAGAGCCTCCCCCACCAAACCCAGAGACATGGCAACAAACGGAACGAAAGTTGCAGATGGACAAATCTCCACAGAAGTTGATGCTTCAATCACCAATGACAAGCCTAAAACTTTGGTAGTAAAAGTGCAGAAGAAGAAGACGGATCTTCCAGACCGAGACACCTGGAAAGGAAAATTTGACTTTCTTATGTCCTGTGTAGGTTATGCCATTGGCCTAGGGAATGTGTGGCGATTTCCATATCTTTGTGGCAAGAATGGTGGAGGTATGCTTGCTGTTTCATTCTTACCCCATCTGCTACACCTGGATATTAGAACTCACCATAGAAACTATTAGGAAAACACTACTTGGTTTTAATAGCTTTTTTTTTTTTTTTTTTTTTTTTCATCTGTATACATGTTCTTATTTGATAGCTTTTATCTAGTTCAGGAGGGTTGGAACCATCCCGGCTGCTTTGAAGTCTGCTATGCCCTTGAGTTTATTCCAACATCCAGTTGGCAGGTGCTTCTAAAAGACCTTAAGGCATTAGAGCAGAATTGAAGCACGTTCCCCTCTAACCCTGCAGAGCCCTCTTTTGGATTGAGTTTTTGAGAGGATTGCATAAGGCTTGTAACACTGACTCTGAGCTTACCATCAAAGGCTGACTTCAGCTGGAAAGCATCCAGTTCTGGTTAAAGCCTTTATGATATCTGCATGCTTCTGTGATAAACGGAGGCAACAAAATACACAGTCCTTTGTATTTTAGCTTTTTATTTAAACAGAAAATATTTATATGATGAAGAGACATATTTTTCCTCTTATCATCATATCTTGAGAAATTGGTTCAGAAATGTACGCGTGCTTCTCTCTAGCTTTTATGGAAAGCTACACTTCGGAGGAAAATGTGTGTATCTTTTCAGATATAATAGCAATGGAAATACTGGAAACAGTAGTGGGTTTTGTTTATTTGTTTCCCCACTGTAATAGACCTTTTCATTACTTCTTTTTAGGTGCATTCCTGATTCCCTATTTCCTAACTCTGATTTTTGCTGGAGTGCCGCTATTTCTTCTGGAGTGTTCCCTTGGTCAGTATACATCTATAGGAGGCCTTGGAGTGTGGAAGCTTGCTCCAATGTTCAAAGGTACTTCTTTCTATTTTTTTCCAAGTTACAGAAGTTACACAAAGTGACAGGGCAAGGACATTTCTTTACACCTTCATTTTTTATGTATTTTACTTAAACTGTAATATCCTACAGAAACTCCCGACTTTGAGAGGTAGCTAGCAACATTGAACCAATCTTGGATATTATTCATTTGCCTTTAAAAATAGCAAGAGTTAGGCATCAAAATCTCAACAAACTTATTTTTAAAGCTTAAAATCTTTCACATTACTTATAAACATAAATTTATAAGAACATATAAAGACTGTTCAAAATAGCATTATAAATATAGCAATATTAGTCAGAGCAGGTAAGGAACTTGGTTCCTCAGTTCATAGTGTTTGGTAAATGCTGTTTCTATTCCAGGTCACAGAGGTTTGTATCCTATTGTTCTGTATTGAAATGCAGAGGCCAGACACATGCAGAGTTGCTTAAAATAATCTCACTCCATGCTTAGATTTCCAGCTAGTTTGGATTTCTCACTGCTAGAACCTTAAGATTTTAGTCTAGATTCTGCACAGACCCAAAAAACACACAAACTGTGCTTTCCATCCTCTATTCCTAAATCCTGTGGCACTACAAATCTTCTGAGCTGACAGTAATCCCACAATGATCCACACGGATCATTGGGGCCGACTCCTGGCTCCACATAGGACCACCCAAAAATCAGACCGCGTGTCTGAGAGCGTTGTCCAAATGCTCCTTGAACTCCAGCAGGGTCAGGGCCATGACCGCTGCCCTAGGAAGCCCACGTCAGTGCCTGAGCATGCTCTTGGCAAAGAATCTTTGCCTGACAACCAGCCTGACCCTCCCCGCTTGCAGCTCCATGCTTTCATGATATGATAACATTATGCTAAAAATCAAGAACTTTGACTAGTGCACTAAGAGCTAGCTGGTCTTACAGCTCTTACATAATTTGACTGCATCTGCCAGAAGTTTGTGGTACTCTTGTTTCAGAGAATTAACTGATTTAGCTCTTTTCCTTAGAAACACCTCCTGTAAAATCTCAGCAGTAGCAGATGTGACTGCTCACTACAACACACAAAGCACTGGTCACTACAACTAAATCTATGGATGACTGAAGTCTTGCACGAATTAGTGATCTTTTTATAATTGTACCTCTAAAATTTGAACTTCACTTTTAGAGGATTTAGTAAATTGTTTCTGCACAATACTTAGCATTTGCCCTACTGAGCTGCAGCACTTATACTGACACCTGTACAAACGTTACTAAAAGTTACCTTATTTTGTTCCTTTTTCTTTTATTTCCAGGTGTGGGACTAGCTGCTGCAGTCCTTTCCTTTTGGCTAAATATTTACTACATTGTGATTATTTCATGGGCAATTTATTACCTGTATAATTCCTTTACTACTGTAAGTATGGGGTTGGGACAGAGGGATTGTTTGTGATATCAATAGCTTATAAATGTATCTCAATGTAAAGGCAAGCGATAAACACATAATGAATATAAGTCAATAGGTTAAGCCATTTTTTATCCAAAGCAAATTAATAAAAAATAAAATAATAATAATTTTTCTCCTTCATGAGAAATATAGAATAGAAAACTGAATGTCAGTGGAGAAATATGATAAAAGCATGTTTTGGAACCACAGGCTTCCCTTCCTTACTGATTCATTTAAATTTTCCTATCTTAGTCCTCAGAGCTACAGACCTTTCATCTGTGCCCATTTAGTCTCACTTATTACCTGTCTGCAATCATGAGCATGCCTGCTTGCTTCTCTGACAGACAGCTGCAAAGACTCAGTGCTCAATGCTTGGGACTGCTAGTCCCGGCAGTGCACCAGTATCCCCTTGCCTTTGAGTCAGCAGGCAGCCAGTCATTCCCCTGAGAAAAATTCTAGTTAGTACCTGTTTGTTTTTTTTTGGAGAGCTGGGTTATTTTTGGGTTGGTTTGTTTGGTTTTCTTTGTTTCATACGAGAAGCATTTCCAAGGTTGACCATCAAAAGTATATCTCCATTGTATCTAAAATAGATACAAATGCTATGCATTACGGTAAATCCCTAACTAAAGGAAAAAATTGAACTCTGACCAATAGCCATCATGTTTTTATGACCTCCAGTGCAACAAGAGGTAACAGGACCTCCAGGAGGTCCTTTCTGCTGCCCTTGTTTCTTGAAGCATGCTCAAGGTACTCTCACATGCTGAAAGATGTAGCAGGCTCTAAAGCATTTGACTTGATGTGGTAAAAAAAAAAAAAAAAAAAAAAAAAAGGATAAAATGTTTTCACGTGTATTAACGTAATGGATATGAAGTTAAATAACTTAAGTGGCAAACACGAACCCCAGGGAGATCAGTAGGCTGCAGAACTCAAAGTATGTTCTTTCTCCACTTGAGAGATACCTGAGATAAGGCTTACTTAAAAATAAATAAATAATAATAATAATAATAATTTTGACTGCTTAGGTTTTTCTCTCTCTATTTTGTAAACAGACTCTTCCTTGGAAGCACTGTGAGAACCCATGGAATACTGACCGCTGCTTCTCCAATTACACCTTAGCAAACACAACCAACATGACAAGCGCTGTAGTTGAATTCTGGGAGTAAGTTGAGAATTTTTCTGTATATCATTACTGTGCATATGCAAGGATTATTAACTTGTTATCATTCATACTGTTTTCTGAGTCAGTTGTTGAATACACCATTCTGCTTACTTATTCTAGACGCAACATGCACCAAATGACTGATGGATTGGAAAAACCAGGGCAAATCCGATGGCCATTAGCAATTACTCTGGCAATTGCCTGGATTCTGGTGTATTTTTGTATCTGGAAGGGGGTAGGCTGGACTGGAAAGGTAAGATTAAAAAATACTGTAAATACAATTTGATTAAAAATGACAATTTTACTCATATTCTGAAAATTCATGAGGTAAGATGCACAGGGAACATTTTTTTTCTGGGATTTCTGTTAATTATTGCATCTCTGTCCCACTTGAATTGACACAGCACCGTGTTTTTGAAAGGGTTGGCTCCTCCATAGCTGGCTCTGGCCACAGTCTTGGATGGTATGTTTATTTATACACTTCCTGGCTTTGCCATATACAAAAAAAAAAACCTAAAAATGTGTCTGCTTGTTCCTGAGGTGGATATTGTAGCTCACTTGGGTAGCAATAGAGTGAGGATGCAACATTTTGGCTTCAGTGGCAAGTATTTCTTTATTACAGAACTCTTGTTGGACTTAGATAAGTGGTGAAGCCCTGTGGTATACAGGAGCTTCTCCTTTCTTTCCTTGCGCTGAGAGCCAGAGGTGGTTGTTGCCACAGTCATGCTTGCACGCTGTACTTCCTCGAGTCTGGCTGGTTTCCAAGTGCAAAATAAAATGCACAAGTGAATTAACGAAACTAATACTGCTGTGAGAGATCCTTCTCCAGGAATGAAAGGGTGACAGCATTTGACACCCACATAAACCTCTCCCCTAAATGGCAGGAAGAAATCTTGGGGTAGTGAATTACCACAGCCATAAAGCCTGCTGGCAGCTGGAGCTGTTACTGGCTGGGGTTACAAGGGCTCAGGCTTGGTGTGGAGACGAGGATTTTTCACGCAGAAAGAACAACTTGTTAACTTTTGACAAGATAGCTGCAGCAGTGACCCACTTCAAGCTTTGTGTTAAACTTGGCTCAGCTGAGCTCAGCCCAAAACATTTCATGTCTCCTATCTGCACAGAAGGTGGCAAAAAGAAGGCAGCTGGCTGCATCTTTGGAGGCTGACTTTGTCGTGACTTCTCATAGGGCTTTGGGAAGACAAAAGAGTGGGACCCTGTATGGCAATTATACCATCATGTTGACGAGGATAGGATGTAAAAAATACAAGAGCAGCTGTGTGAGAGTATGAGAAATAATCTGATGTTCTACAAGCAGAGTAGGAATACTGGAACCTTGTGATTTGGGCACTCCCCTCATTGAATACAAAAAAGAAGCATGAGCCCCTGGTGCAGAAGCATCCTAATCCACCTTATTCCACCTTCAGGAAAGTCAGCAACAGCAACCTGCACTGTAGTCAGGGTGTTTAGGAAATTCAGCAGTAGGCACTACCCTTTCCACACTAAGCTTTTTCATTGATAAATGCTTCAGTTTTACAAGTTGGTTTAGTTGCCCTTATGGTATTTTTTATGGAGCAAGTGTTTACTGAAGTGTTAACGAGCACAGATCATTCTTTCTTCCACACTTACAATGTCTTGTTTCTTCACATCAGGTGGTATATTTCTCTGCTACTTATCCCTATGTTATGCTGCTTATCTTGTTCTTCCGTGGTGTAACACTGCCTGGAGCAAAGGAAGGCATTTTATTCTATATAACTCCCAACTTCAGTAAGCTTTCAGACTCAGAGGTAAATATCCAGTCTTCGTTATCAAAAGTTTCACTACTAACTGTTCACCTTTCAGACTTATGACCATCTCCTCAAGTGCAGAAACAGATTTTTAAAAAATTATTTCCTGCAATCAGGTTTGGCTGGATGCTGCCACACAGATTTTCTTCTCCTATGGTTTGGGTCTTGGTTCACTGATTGCCCTTGGAAGTTACAACCCTTTCCACAATAATGTTTACAGGTAAGCAGATGACTGTACAAATTACAATGGCACTTTCCTCTCTCAGCTGGAGCTGGATTCTGTCTTTCTGGGTCCTGTATTGCTGAAATAAAATGTAGTCTCTGATCTGAATATTCAATGTAATATCTAAGTGGGAGTGAAAGGTTTACGCTAGTGGGACAGACAACATGACTTGTCCAGTGTGAAAAAGAGCCCACACTATGAAATCCAAAATCATGAAATTCATCCACAAATGCTTCCACTGGAGAAAAATGCCAATACAATGATGAGCCAGTATCATTACCTTACCTACTTCTTAAAGCACCTTATCTTTATTCCAGGGACTCCATCATAGTGTGCTGTATAAATTCATGCACAAGCATGTTTGCTGGCTTTGTCATCTTCTCCATTGTTGGATTCATGGCTAATGTCACAAAGAGGCCTATTGCAGATGTTGCAGCATCAGGTATACAATCTGTTTTTCTCTAAGTTACTCAGTGCCATCAGTTATCTTTTGTTTGTGTGTCGTATCCAACTGCCTCATGTAACCATTGAAAATCCCTCCCTCAAAACTTTCTTTAGACCCCTGTCGTTTCCATGCACTTACTGACTGCAAGAGAGAGAGCATTGTTCCAAATCTCTTGAGGCATCACCAGCAACATCATTTCGGATTTAGCAGGCTGTCTGCATGCCCAGTGCTCACAGACCTTCAGTGTGGAGAGTGGTCAGCCAGAAACACGTACTGGGTTGATGCAATGAATAGCAATGAATGCTGCTTACAGGGACTGCATTTACAAGAGGTGGCAGCATAGTGAGCTGTTAGAGTCCTTATCTGTGACATCAGATTAAGAGCCTCTTGCAACTGAAATTCTTAAAAGCAACCTGAAAAGGAGGACTGATTGTCATTATGTTTCAGAAGCATATATTCGCAAATTCTGTTAGGTGTTTAAATTCCCTTTGCTATTTCTTGAGGTTAAACCCTTTGAGTCAGATCCATTTCTCACCTGTTCATACTTATAGCTCTGAGCCAATTTTATGGGACCCCTTATTAAGGAAGTCATTTTATATAGAGCAGAAAGATGTCCGTAGATGGATTCTGCTGTATTTTGCAGTTCTTTGCCTTTCTTCCAGATGAAAAAGCTTAAAGGAGCAGAGCAGATGGTTGCCTTAACCCAGCTGGTGTACCAGATACTCATTTAGCAGTTCTGGCCACAGGGAGGATTCTGATAACTGAAAGCTTGGTTGGAAGACACTGGTGGACAAAATATGTCTCACTATACTAGCAAACATATCCCATTAATGAAATATTCTTCTAGTTAGAAAAACAGAATTTAGTCATCAAAAATAACATTCAACAAAATATAGATACAGAAAAAAGAATTCAGGTGTCTAATGCTGATTCTTGCTTCTCTGGTTTTAAAGCTAGATATGTCCAACCAGTTAACACAGACAGACTAACTTCTAATTAAAACTGAAAAATCAGATACCCACCTTATGTGAAGCACGCTAGTTTTATTTGTATTTCTGTAATTATTTAGTTTCTACAAATTTCATCCTTAATCTGACATCAGTTGTTTTCCAGTTACGCTGTGTCAAAAAAAAAAAAAAAAAAAAAAAAGCTCCTTCTTTCATAATAAGAATTTATATTCTCCTTCCACAACTTTGCCCCCTCAGCAGTTAGTAGGAACACAAATTAAAATGTTTGCCTTTTTACAATTACGTAGCTAATTTAAAATATGTTTTATAAGAAAATTCATGATATAAAGTAGCAGATGGGAATACTGTAAATTCTGCAAAGTGCCTTCTCCATTTCTGAGCTGTCTTTAATTCTCTTCTGAACTACTTGGTGTGAATCAGAAGATTACAGCCAGCAAAAGCTACTTTAGAAGGGGAGAAAGCTGACCATGCCCGAAGACACTTTCTTAGCCAAGGATAACACTCTGCTATACAGAGGTGTCTCTCAGGAGCAACTTCTGAACTGTATCTAGTATTCTCCTTGGTTGGTTGGTTTGTTTTTTGTTTTGTTTTAGTTTTAGTTTTGGTTGATTGGGTTTTAAAGCAAGACAAGTGCCCTGACTTCTTGGTCAGGGAACACTGATTAAGCTGAAATCCCTGGTCAGATACTGCATCCATGGCTGAGTCATTCAGATAAATGTAAAATCAACTGGAGTAAATAATATCCCATCAATCACATTGATATTTTCTCTTCTTTTTCTCCTCCCAGGTCCTGGACTGGCATTTCTAGCTTATCCAGAAGCAGTGACACAGTTACCAATTTCTCCCTTGTGGGCAATACTGTTCTTCTCCATGTTGCTTATGCTCGGAATTGACAGTCAGGTAACATTGGTGTAAAAATTAGTACCAATTATAAAGGCAAGTTGTCTGCAACTGCAATGTCAGGTGTTAGTGTTGCATGATTTTTGGTATAATCAGATAAAGAATAGGAGATACTAAGGAAGGAAAGAGTTTGAGGAGCCTGTGATAGTCAGAAACTTTACTAAGACGCTTTCATTTTTTCATGAATTGTTGCAATCATATGTCAAATATGCAGGAAAAATTATTCTGCAGTTAAAAGAAACTTTGTTTGGAATGTTAACCATTCATTCACGACATTAAAATTACCTTTGAGGTGTTCACGAACATGAGAAACACCAGGATATGTTTTACAGATGTGTGAATCTTCTTGCAGTCAGTTATAGTTGTCAAACCAGTGTCTTACAGTTTTGTGGTTTTGTACATGCAGCCTGTAAGCACAGGCTGTGCTAGTCTTCCTAACACATACAAGAATATGAGAATTCCTAGCTTAGTA
Organism: Netta rufina; assembly: GCF_964035555.1. Classification (NCBI taxonomy): domain Eukaryota; kingdom Metazoa; phylum Chordata; class Aves; order Anseriformes; family Anatidae; genus Netta; species Netta rufina. The sequence goes on along the minus strand of NC_140133.1, from coordinate 6,289,786 downwards.
CTGTACCAGTCTCTTTTAGCAGAGAAAATCCATCATTTTCTGTAAAGCTGACTTCAGCCTGTGAACCAAAATATTAAAAAAAAAAAAAAAAAAAAAAAGTTGTCCTAAAACATGAAAAGAAGCTGCAAATTTGTTTTCTATTTCTTTGTTTTTCAGTAACCTTCAAGCTTGACATTAAAACCTATTGCTTAATCTGGGGGGAAACTACTATGAAATTAATTGGGTCAAAAATATTTTTAAAAGAACTTGTCTCTAGGCAAGTAAAAGCTGAGGAGAGTAGCTTAATATTATGAACAAGAATATATACATCTACATGCTGTCATGGTTTTTTCATTTTCTGTCCATCAGTAAGCATTTTGTGCCCTACAATTTATAAGAACTGCAACTGTTGGTCACATTCCAATTGCACCATTGGAAATTAAAGTCAGAATGTATGCAGAATTTTATTCATTATTTAACCCATCATAATGAAAACATCTAATTTGAACATACACATATGGGGAGGGGAGGAAGTGTTGTCTTGCTTTCCTCTTGGAAAACCACATCCTCAGCAAAAATCTTACTATTGCACTGACTTTTCTGGAGCTACAAAAAGTATTCGATATATAATATTTGAGAATCAATCTTGTGTCTTTAGTCTTCACTCTGAAGCATTAATCTGATCAGACTTTCTGAGTCTATTGGCTTTCATATATGTAAATAAATCACAGGAGAAGTGTAAATTTTTGGAAGATCTTGGGGTCAAAGCCTTCATCTGCAGGCTTCCATCACAAGAAAGAGCACTTTATCTTATTAAGCACATGCTATAGGTCATACTTCTGAATGCTGAATGTTTTTCTAGCTGGAAATCTTTTTGCACAGATCTTTTTAGACAGAAATAAGGATATTCAGAAGCACTGCTACCACTAAAGTCAAGTGAATTTTCCTTTATCATTTAATGGATGCAGCCTTAGGCCAATGATGATTGCTATTGAAAATTCCTCCCCTAAATGTAATCCTGTTGTTGCAGTGCATTGCATTGTATTTTATTTGTAACTTTACTTTCAGTTCTGCACTGTAGAAGGATTCATAACAGCTTTGGTGGATGAATTTCCGAAGTTACTGCGCAATCGAAGGGAAATCTTCATTGCTGTTGTGTGCATTGTTTCTTATCTGATAGGGCTGTCCAATATTACTCAGGTATGTTCTGCAGAAGAATGTGATCTTACGTCTGTTGTACCACACCTGCTTTATTTCCCCCTCTCACCACACCAGCCAGAATTGTTGCAAACCCCTGAAGTGGCTGGGATCTGTCACTGACACTATCTAATGACTTCAGGCAGCACACATTAGCTTACCAGGTGTATAATCTCTGTAGTCTGTGGATGCAGTGAGGGCAGCTAAATGGTTCAGGTGACAAGAAAATACAAAGCTCTACAATCCCTTTTACAGTCCTTAACGCAGTAACTAGCGGTTCTGCATTGCTTCCTGTGATCTGGTATGTTGGAAACTATTTCAGGGAAATGACTGAATTATTGAACAAAAAGGAGTAAAGTGAAATCCAAACAGTTAATTTCATTCTAGCAGTAATTATTTTTTGTCAGTATTGACCTCAAGCGTTATAAGACCTTAAGCTGTTAACATTTAATTAACTTACATTAATATTTTCCTAACCTATCCACCATGGTTACTTTGTTGCTTGCATTTTAACAGTCTTGAAATTGAAGTCCTTACTACTTATTTTAACACTTCCTTCTTATATATTTTAGGGTGGAATCTATGTGTTTAAGCTTTTTGACTACTATTCTGCCAGTGGAATGAGTCTTTTGTTCCTTGTGTTCTTTGAGTGCATCTCCATATCCTGGTGCTATGGTAAACTTTTTTTTTTTTTCCTTGATAAGTTTTGCTTATCATAATGATACTTCATCTGCTATTTTTTTTTCTTTTGTGTGTGCAAATCTGAGGGTGGAATTGAAACCAGCCTTGGTTTATATATATATAGCTCTACTGAGAACTCAGAGGTGGTGTGTGGAAGGTACTCCTGCCTCTTTAAAACACCCTATGTATTACTTAGTCACATGGTCTGAACTTTTGGGTAGACCTGTGCGGTGTCAAGAGTTGGACTTGATGATCCTTAAGGGTCCCTTCCAACTCAGGATATTCTATGATTCTATGATTCTATTAGCCTGGAACTGAGGAGATTCAAATTGTTGTGGGAACACTAAATAGGTGACATCAGCCTCTTCCTCCCAGTCCCCATTCCCCCCCCCTCCTTCAAAGGCTGGATCTTCAGAGGTATTGAAGTACTGCTGTTCTTGACATAATGACTTAAGTCTCTTGGACTTCACAATGCTTCATTTCCAAAAACGACTCTGTCACACTAGGATCTTGCAGAAAGAGGTCAATTGTCTTGCATAATTGCCCTAAAATGTCCAGAAGCTGACAAGGTCTGGGTATAAAGATAAATGAATATAGATCCTATTCTTGCCATAGTATTTGTATATTTGACCTTAATTCTGTGCTAGCCCTTCCAATGACCTTCACCTGTGATTACTAAGGAACTTTCATTTATATTGCAAAACCGATTCAGAGATAGATAACTGGAGTCTTTCTGCTGTCTTTAAATGGACTCAAGAGAAAGAAACAGCTTTAATAAAAGGGAGAGGTACTGTATATGAATCCAGCAAAAGTGAAAGGAAAAATGCACCAGCTAAGTAATGAAGAAATCTAATTTGAAGCTATAAGTAATGCAGTAGCTGTACCTTTTGGAAGATGATGGAATGTTGGCAGGCAGCAGTAGCAGAAGGACTGCTCTTTGCAGTACTGCATGTATATGGTGTGTGTATATGCCCACACAGAGTGAAGCCTGTGCTGTTGGCTAAGGCTGGTATGGGTTTATTTATTTATTTTAGTCTACTTTGCAAAATGTCATTCTAAATCTTTCATTTTAGTAAGATTTAGAGTGAAATATACCAGTGGTGATTTATTGCATCTGACCTTCAGATGTGTAGACTTCCTCAGCCTTTGCAAGGGAATAAGTTTGCTGGTTGATGATTTAATTAATTATGATATAGAAAAACGAGAGCAAATTGTTTTTGGAGTTTCTGAGTTTGCACATTTATTTCCCGTTCAAGTAGGTTAAAAGTTATGTTGTCTGTACAGAGCTTCCAAATATGCCTCATCATTTATGATAGTCTCTCTCAAAAGTATTAGCCTTTCAACTGAATCAATCGTCTGATATGTTTCTATTACTGTTTCTTATTTTTATATGTAGGTGTTAATAGATTTTATGACAACATTCAAGAGATGGTGGGATACAGACCCTGCATCTGGTGGAAACTCTGCTGGTCATTTTTTACTCCTATCATTGTGGCAGTAAGAAACAAACTTTTATAATATGATTTAAGAGAGATAAATGATGAAATGAGGTACACTATGTACTACAGTATTGTCATTTCCATCCCCACAAATTCATACTAAACCTGACCTTGTTCCTTATTTAGTTAGTATGTGAGCAACATCATTAAAGGCAATAGGTAAAACCCAGTGTCATTAGAGGAAGCCTGTGCCCAAAGAAAAGAGGTCTTGCACAATTTCAAGGTTTGTATTAGTCCTCTGGAAATGGCAACTAGTCAAAAACTCAGTTCATTGGCACAGACAGAAAACTGTAAGAAACACAATTTTAACCACTTTCTGTATTCTTACATAAAAATTACAATTCTTTCTAAAGTCTAAACTCTCCATATACACAAGAAATGGCCATATCTCACAAACTGAATTCCTTCAGATGTGCTATTCTGGTAACAGATTGGGATTATAAACTGAAGATCCTTCATGGAGTTCTGCGGAATATAATATCCAGTTTATATGACATTGCTACTGCTTTTTCTGGCAAACCTTGCAAGAATTTTGTGCCCTGGAAACCACAGTACCATCTTTTACTGATTCTAGGCTTTATCCATTTAAGCCCATCAGTACATTTTGGAAACTATAAGCAAAGAAATATAAATTTAATACACAGACTGTAGTAAACCCAAATGCAATATAAAAAATGTTTTCAAGTAGGTACAATTGTACATCACACAATACCTTTCACTTACTGATATTTCTCTGATATTCCCATACAGGTAGACAAAGGCCATAGAAAAACAAACACTAAAGAGAGGTACTAAAGGGAAGGTTCCTTGATTTATCTCTATTCAAATGAAGGCTTTCATTTTTCTGAAAACAAATGTTCAGGAAAGCATGAAAAATACATCTTGTTTATTTCAGTGGGATATAAAGAGAATAGCAATACTTTACATAAAACCTATCAAATTTCTTCTTTCTTTTAAAGTCTTGAACAGAATTTGTTGTCCAATAAAAGGTCACGGGTGGTGATGATGTGTTAATAAAATCTGCCACTCTACTCTCTTCTGTCTGGGAAAACATTCTGCACAGGGCCTGAAACTGGGATCAGAATAAGCTTCTTTCTTTACTGATTCAATTTAGCATATTTTCCCAAATTACCACAGGACATGAAAGACAGAAGTTTGCCTTGGGAACTTAGAGTTAAAGAATACCATGTTGGCAGGTCATCTGTTTGCAAACCACAAAAAAAGCATCCAACAAGTGCTGCAGTTCAGTGGTACAATACACACGTGTATGCAGGTATTATTGGGGAAGTAGTACCCAGAACCCCTGTCTTTCCCAATATCCCCCTTCCCTCTAATTTTGTGCAGCTTTTCTGAGGACTCTGCTAATACCAGTGTATTCCCAACACCAGCATATCTGAATAATCTGACATACAGATGTATATATATGAAAATAGTGTTTACTTGAGACATTAATTTTGGTAAGAAGCTGCCAGGTAAACTATCTCCCAATCTCTTGTTTTGGAAAAACTCAGTGGTTTTGGAATTTCATAAGCCAAGTTCTTTCAGACCAAATCTGTTGCCACTCACTGAACCATAAGTTCCCTTCTGTCTGACCTCATTTCCATTTGCTTGGAGTGCCCAAACAACCTAAAGCCTTTGGGCCAAACACTCAAAATACTAGAGAGGTCAGATACTGGAGAGCCAGGCTTTAAAAATAAATAAATAATAAGTTTTCATACAGGAGTCTGTTGCTAACCAGTTCGGTAGAGCTGTACTGAAACAGAAACTTGGTGTAAACCAGCAAGCAAATTCACAACTGCAGAATTACAATTCAGGTATTTACAGATTTGCACACTAGAGAATAAGGAAGCAGGGAATCAGTCAGTGCAGTGTGCTGACATTTGCCTGTTTTCTGCAACCTCCATCTGGAAGACTGACCTGCAGTCCCCAGTCTCCAAGCTAGTGCCTGGTGGCTTATCCCCAGGGAGCAAAGGAACCCTTTTCTCTGTGTTTGGATGTCGAAGGAGGCCTGAGGTTCAAGTCAATCCAGAAAAATATTTGAACATAGAACACTCTGGAAATCTCATCCAAACCTTTTTTTCCCCCTACTGTATTTTGCAGGGAGTGTTTATCTTCAGCGCTGTCCAAATGACTCCTCTCACAATGGGAAGCTATGTTTTCCCCAAATGGGGCCAAGGGGTTGGCTGGTTCATGGCTTTGTCTTCTATGGTGCTGATACCAGGCTATATGGCATATATGTTTCTTACCCTGAAAGGCTCCTTAAAACAGGTAAGTGTTTCTTTTCCTGTCTACATCATTGGATCTTGTACAACCTGGGCACACTGACGAAAGATGGCTGGGCAGTTATTTCTAGTTATATCTGTTCTGTGGCCTCACCACCTTAGCCAGTTATTTTGCATCAAGATGAAAAACACAAAAACACGTACCAGAGAAACAAGAAGACTTCGTCTATAGTTCAACACAATCCCCACAGTAAATGTAGTCTTTTTTCCAGGTTTTGACAGTTCCAGACACTTTGCATCCCAGCTCCTTACACCTAGAAAACAAGGTAGCAGTTTACAATAACACACGACATACTGTCATATATCAAGGCAGGTTATGCTCTAAGGAACTGGAGCCAAACTCTTGGGAGTGAACTAAGGTAGCTCTTGGGTTCCACGAGTCTATGCAGTGACCCTGTTCAGCATCTTCCTGCAATGTGACCAAATATCTGAGCTGTCATTCAGCTGAGAAAAAGTGAACATCAAATCTTGGTTGCGTATCTTATGATTATACTGCACTTTCCTTTGGTCTTCAATTAAGGGATTTCTATGAATAGTTACTCAGTGAAGAACATTAGAAGAAGCCATTTTCTCATTGAATTTTGCTCTTACTCTCTCTGTGATTCCTTTTTCCATCTGTTAAAAAGGAGGTATGAGAGAGGCACCTTTCTTCCATGTGAGAGGCATCTTACAGCTTAAATCCGTTTTAAATTCATTTTAAGATCCTCAGGGAAATGCTGCTAAAAGAGTGTGAAATGCTAATGAAGTTATTGACCAGAACACTGGACAGTTATGTCCAATTGCCCTCCTTAATTTTTTAAAATCTGTGTGCATCCTCAGTTTTCCCTCCCCAGGCAATAATCTCATTCTGTGCATGAGACACATCTTCAGCAGTTGAAACACATATCTCTCTCCTCCACGACTGTGTGTCAAAATAATTTTTTGAGAACTTCTGGAATGTTCTATAATCAGCTGACAGAGTCATCTTTGAAAGAGACAGATGATCTTAAGCTGAATTGACGAGTAATGCCTCGTGAATTGCTCAGACCTGTATCCAAATATTTGTCTTCAGCAAAGTTGAAAAGATTCAGCCATGCTTCAAAGAAGCCTGCAAAACATGCCTGCTTACCGATACATTCTTGTTCTTGGCTCCTACTTCTTGAGTATCTTTATCTTGGTCTTATGGAAACATTTTTGTGCAAAGGGAAAATTGTTGCCCTGACTAGGGTTATGGAAAACCACACAGCAAAAGTTTGTCTCAGTCTTCCTGTGGTTTAAGGTCCCATTTTTGTCAGTATTGGCAAATGATCATTAGATTAGAGGAGAAGCTTACAGCACTCAAAAGCTTTAACATTCAAAACTGGACTCTCTTTCTTGGTACAAATGTGAGCTAGGCAGATAAGCTTCATGAATGGAGACCCCCAAAGGATGAGGAGAGACCAAACACAAATAAAAAGATCCTAAATACAAGTTTACCTTACCTGTTGTGTTCCTGGAGGTAGTAGCTCCCAGAAGCTGCAGCTAGTTCTCTCGCATCCTTTCTGACCCGCAGGGTGGGTCACCACCACTTCTGAGACCCAGCTGGGTCTGTGCTGCCCACTGCAAGCTTTTAGCCTCTGCATTTGACTTGTGGGCTTGCAACAGAGTCTCTAGTCTCCTACTCCATTCTGTAGTCTCTCCAAATTTTTTTCCACTAGGCATTGCATTAAACACTGTCATCCATTTATGCCTGCTTGACTGTCATAAACTAGCAAAAAATAAAAATAATCCAATACTTATGCCTCTGCTTTCTGCATAGGAACGAGACTGAGACAAATTGTTTCTGTGCATTTTTGCTCCCATTCCAGTAACACCATGTAACAAAGGGCTTTAAGTGAGAGCCTTAGCTTGTGTGTTCAAGTCTCAGGATGTGCCGTGCTGTTAATCAACAGCCATTCCTATCATCAGTAAATTTTCTTATTTGAGTGGAGTGGGCTGTTCTGTGACTTTGTTCAATATCAGTAGTGTTTTTTGATAACATCTTTAGTATATGAGACTTACTTCTTTTCTAGGCCATTGGGAGATGGACTTAGTTGTTCATTTTAGCTGTGATACCTAGAGAGAAGTGTTTAGAGTGGCCTTAAAATAAAAAAAAAGCTTAGGAACATTTTTTTTTTTGACTGCTTCACATCTTTTGTTCTTTAAACAGCGCATCCAAGTTATGATTCAGCCAAGTGAAGACATCAGTCATCCTGAAAATGGGCCGGACCAGGCACAACAGAGCAACTCTGCAAACAAAGAAGCCTACATCTAAACGTCTATATTGCAAAAGTAACCATACTACTCCGGGAGAAAAAGAAAAAAAAAAAAAAAAGAAAAAAAAAAAAAGGTTGAATATGACCACAAATTTATGTCTGAGAATATAATTACCTACCTCTAGTGGCAAAAAAAAAAAAAAAAGGAAGAAAAAAAAAAAGAAAAAAAGAAAAAAAAGAAAAAAGGTCATCTCCACTATAAGGGAATCGCCATGGGTATGATCCAACCATTGCGCAAGCTCAGATGTTGACAGTATTTTGTGTTCTCTGGCAATCCACAGACTGTTAATGTTTTTATCCTTTCACAATAATAGTTGCATATCTTGGAATTTGTAAATTGATGTGCAAGACCTTTTTAATCTACCTTTTAGCACGACTATTTGAGGTTTTGTGCTACTGATTTTTAGTAGTTTATCAATATTTCTTACCGCTGAATCCCAAGACTGTTATTTCTGACTTTGCAGGAGTAAAATTAAGTTTGGAATTGTTTTGTACAAAAGAACGAAGTATTTTGTAACCAAGTGATTTCCAATGAAAAAGTCTGCCCTTAAAATTTGTTCTGGTCAAGGCCATGTGAGGGGGAAGAGACTTCTTTCAATTAACTTAGCCACAGTAGATGCAGCCTTTACAAACATTCCTACTACAAATCAAGTTTTATGGCAATTTGTAGTAATACAGCATAGAATGGCTGTAAACACTACCTGTGCTTAGCCTTTCAGGATAACTTTCACATAAGATTGTGAATTTCTTTTGAAAATATATACTGTGTCTTATAAAAAGAACCTATCTCTGTGAATCAATACTATATGAATTGCAGATGTTAGAGGCCAAAAATGTGACTTCGAACTTTTTTAGCAAAATGAGAAGTAATATCCAGTTCTTAAGAGCTCTTTGAATATTCCCAGAAAAAAATAAAAAATAAATAAATAAAAAGGCAAAGTATTTGCAATTCAAGCTCAGAGTACTTGAGCTTTTATTATGCTGTTATTATTACACTATTATTGCATTGCCACCAAAATAGAAGCCAAAACAATGGCTTAAAGATTGAAGCTCATACTTGTAATTCTAATTTAGGGTTTAATTTCACAACTGTCCTTTTTAATCTATTACAGGACTTGAACAGTTTGAAATAAGCAAATTATAAAATATGGATCATTAGCACTTTGAAAACAGTCTTATTTTTATTTACATATTATTTGTGGTGATGAAGGCAGGAGGGAAAGCTATTTCAATAATATAAAAATTTCTACTCTGGGCTCCATCTGCATTTGCCACATAGCTAGAAACCCCGTTCAGCTAATGGAAGTTTTGCCCTGTGTGGAAAATGCAGTTAGTCCCGTATGGCATTTCTTGTTTGGCAGCTATATGACAGACACAAAGGACTACGGAAAATGCAGTATTTGATGTTTGATTGTAAATGACTGTGACAGAACTGTGCAATGAAACATGCTTTTCAGCAAATTTTTGTGCAACGTACAATGTTAGATAGCACAATTTATGTAGAACTACTACGTGAAAAACATGTTAACTGTGAATGTTGGGTTTTTCGTTGTTTTTGTCTGAAGGTGACAAACATGTTCTTGCAATAAGGTATTATTCTCAGAATGTCAAGCACATTATTGTAGAAATAATATATATAATACACTTGTATTTCAAACTACATCATAAAATCTCAGAGTATGTTTGGTAGATTCTAAACTGTTTCATACATAGATCAATTGTAAAATACTATGAGATCTAAGCTGCATCCTAAGTGTCTATAGATGAAATGCAGAAGTCCTGTAAGTCTTTGGGATTTAGAGAAAAAACGTACATCCTACACACCCATTATACATGATACATGCACATTATAATTGTGAATTTCATTAGACTAAGGATAAAAATTCCAACTTTATCGTTTAATGTAATCAAGTCCCATGTTGTTCTAAGAAAAATGCAGTATTTAATGTTTGATTGTAAACAATTATGACAGATGTTTGACAGACCTGCTCTTTAGCAAAAAGCTGTACAAACTTATCATATAGCACAAGATAGTGTTGTAGAACTACTGTGTGTAAACTGTGAATAGCTGTATCTTTTTTGTAGTACTTGCCCTGAAAGAAAAGATTATTGTATGATCATATATGCTTTTTGCAATAAGGAATTATCTGAACACCAAGCAAATCTATCTCTATATAAAAATATATATGTAATATATACATATTCAAAAATATATACAGAGCCTGTTTAAAAGAGTACAGTATTATTTAGTAAATTGCAACCTGTTCTATGGACCAAATGTAAAATATTTATAAATTAAGATGCATTTTAAATGTCTATAAATGGTGTCATAATTAAAGCACGATTGTTATGTAAGTTTCCAAGAGTTTAGAGGAAAAAGAATAAAGGTTATATTATACATTAAATTCAGAATTATGCAGTCTTTCATTGGACAAAACCCACGTGTGTTAAATTACTTTCTGTGAAGCAAGTTCTAAATGTTTTGGGTATCATTTTTAAATATCAAGAGCTGTATTATATTTGTGATGTGTACAATTAATCTATAATGCTATTACTATAACTTAGTAGGTATGTGCACAAATCATAAACTTACTGTATAAGGTGACTGTTCTTGATGCATGGTCTCCAGCAGAAGAGCAAGCTACATCATGTTGATTTCAGAGTTGCATCTCTGCCTCTCCCATACTCACTGTTGGTTCTAACTGAAGAGAGATGGTCAGGAAGTTCTTACTCTACAATTTAAAAAATTAAAAATAATAATAATATATATATATATATTATTTTACCAACTCAAACAGCAGCTAAAAAAAAATCACATTAAAAAAAAGAATTTAATTTCTGAAACTTAATCAGTTTTGCCTCGTAGTCTGAAAAGTCTGAGTATAGGTTTAATTTTGTTAAATTCCCTGTGGTTGGCAGGAATTCCAGCTGGTGTTTAACCACCTGATGAATTGAGACCTGGCATCTATATTACATATATTACTCCAACAGGCAGGCAGGAGAGGAAGCAGGGCAGCTGGCGTAGACACACCTCCACACTGGAGGCACTGTTAGACAGAGAAGCATAAAAGTGGTTAAATGCCAAACGTTTTAGAGTGATGTGATCTGTGAGTGGATCCCTCTGCAGCACTCTGACCCCGTACTGGTGGCAGGCAGGGATGGGGGGCTTGCTGGGCACCTGCTTCTGCTCATAACACTGCTGTCCCTATGGAGAGAGGGGCCTTTGGGTATTTACAGCCATGCCCATGTCTGCTGGACCTTTCTGCTGGTGCACGGGGGTGTGAACCTGAACTCACTGATTTCTAAGCCTCTGCTGACACCAAGATGAAGCCAATGGGCTGGGGAAACAGTGGCATTATGCTAAACAGAGATGGAGATACTGCGACAAAAGTAATTTTTTATCTCTATCAGTTGACATCATCAGAGACTATGTCATGCGAGTTCCACAGCAGTTTGTCTTACATCTGGGTCTAACACAATACCTTTGCTAAAGAGCTGAATGCTCCTATGCTCTGAATTTAATTATCTAACTAGAAAATTGGACATCATGCTGGGAAAGAGTCAGAGCAATTTAGAGAACATGATTAGAGCTGAAAATGTTCCTGATAGAAGCGTCCAAAATCATAAGCTTCAAATTCAAAATGCTGCCCTGAAAAAGGAGCACTCAAATGTGCAAGTAGAAGGGGAGGGAAGTTTCTTGCTCTGCTTTCAAAAAAAAAAAAAAAAAAGGCTGGGGAGGGCAGAAGCATGTAGGGAAGACCACAGTTTATTATTTCTGGAAAAGGGTGAAG